>NW_026652293.1:27555414-28162847 GCF_009828535.3 Hylobates moloch
GATAGATAGATAGATAGATAGATAGATAGATAGATAGATAGATAGATATGGACATAGTACATGGGAGGAAGGGTCATAGTTTGGCCAGATTTTCATAGGGAGATGGGAGGGACAGTTTAGAAAACAACTTTACAGAGGTATCCTCTCTTCCATAAAACAGTCTTTTACATTACTAAACAAAAAAAAATTTTATATAAAAGAAGTATCTGAACATCTTATTTAAAATAGATAAGTTAGAGTGTGAAATAATTCACACTGCAAAGGATTCCTCAATTCATAAATGGATATAGGCTCCCTCCAAGTGTTTTTATAGTTATTAAATAAAAAATTAAGAGAAGAAGAAACGATGAGCTAAAGTGTTACAGAGTACTAAAATAATTTTTAATTTTTAATTACTAAGAAAAGTAGATCTTTATATGTTCTAATCTGCTCTTCCCACCCCCAACATACACTGGAAGGACGTAAAAATACAAAATCGTCTGGTTTATACTTGACATGTAGAAATCCTATTAGTCCCTTTTAGCATATATAAAGGTTAGAAAAATCATTCCCAAAAGACCTCAAAATATAGACCTCATTTCAAAGAACAATTTAGTACGGTCTAGGATCTGGTTTTTAGGTTTAGGCACTTCATTTCAACTGGGATTAGGTCTATTTTGGGGAGAACTTATTCTTTGGTACAGATACATATGTACAGAACCCAAAAGGCTTTTAATGTCAGTGAGGAAGAATCACTGACTAACCCATTGGCTTCAGGAGGCAAAGTTATGCTGTAAACTAAAGCATAACTGGATCGTTGTTTTGATGGCTACCATTTAAACAGCACTTACATGCTAAGCTCCATGCTAAGAATGTTACAAATTTTACCTCATTCGATTTTTTCTATATCTATAAATATTAATATTTACTTTTTCAGTAAATCACAGATTTCTAGTAAGTATAAAACTCAAAAAAGGCACAGGACTCTAAATCTTATTCCCTTAACCATTATAACATTATAACATGGGGTGAATTTCTTTGTATGTCCATTACCCCTCATTTCTACCTTTGAAAGAAACTTCGATTCCAACTGGCCCAGAAAAAGAAAGAAAAAAGAAGGAAATAAGGAAGGGAAGAAGAAAGAGAGAGAGTTGGGGAGAGAAGGAAACAAATACATTTTTAGATTTTGTGCTGCTAAGGGCCTAGGTCATAATAATTTAATTTAAGGGTGATTCAACAGATTTTGAGTATAATTTTGACTATGCAATTAACAAATTATGTCCTGGCTTAAGATGCAATCCCCATTTAGAATATAAATCCATTGTCCTGTCATGTGCTTATTGGGTTTAGAAATAATATAGATGAACTGATTTAGATGCATTAAACATTTAATAGAATTTTCTTTATCAAATTTAATTTCCCAATAGAAGTGCTGGTTGAAGCTCCCTCACTTTCAGACAGAAGTTAGATGGGAGCTACCAACATTTACCTTCATGACTTAACTGTTCTTATGCTTTCCTGTTGGTTTGCACTCATTTTGATTGACATACTCTTTAGATACTTTAACATATTCAATCAAGTTTTAGGCAAGTTTCATCAATTTCTGGGCCCTTCAGACAATAAAAGGAACCTTTTGTATATCTCTGCTCTGATTACGTCTTGATCCTAAAGTGAAGTTCTCGAGATCTCATTATATTCTCTGTATTTCCAAATAGACTCCTAATACACTAATAATCTCTTCAAAAACAAGGAGCTTTAGGAAGTATACATTCAAATGTCATATAATAGAGCATATAATAGTGCATTGGATATGCAGATAAATTGGAGGATTCCAAAGGTCCAATCATTTCAGATGTTCCATGAGGCATAAATACTAGTGGCAATACATGTTTCAGGCAGTCTAAAAGATGAGCTATCTATGTGGACTAAAATTATTGGGAAACACTTTATAGAGATGGTAAAAATGCAACATTATGTGGCTTTTAAAATCTGGCACCACGCACAAAAATCTCACTAACACTAACTCCAGATCCCCTCTAATCTTTATAAAGGACATTTCAATTTATATAACAACCTGGACTTTACTGGTAACGTTAGCAATAATATAGGTGAATATTCAGCAGTTGCCAGACATCTTTAATAAATTATAGCAAAACTTTATAGCTCTCACAACTAAATCATCACTCCAGAGATGGTAGTTGGAAACAACCGTACAAATCTTAGAAATCCTATGGGAAAAGAAAAAAGTAAAGCAAGAATCCAAATTCTGGAAGTAAATGAAAGCAATGGATTAAATCGGAGAAAGTCAGACTCATCAGCACACCAAAAGGTAATCTAGATGCCTGGAAAAGGGAGAGTTTGAAAAGTAAAGAAGAAACAGAGGCAGGAGGACATTTTCAACATGTTGAGGAAGAGAGGAGGAAAAAAAGGAAAAGAAAAAAGCATCCAACCCATAGGCTTGTTAGGGTCTTTGAAATAAATATTGTTTCTATGTATTTTAAATCTAATTATCACAATATATTAACAACTCAAGAACGAGACAGATGTATGGCCTGTAAAGGGGTTTCATATTAAGTCAATGAACATTTAGGTATGGTCTCACCAAATAGCGGGTTCTGTGCTAGATACACAAAAGTGACAAAGTATGTTGTCTGCCTATAGTAACTTACAGTGCCAAATTAGAACACACATTCATTTGGGATTTGCCAACAGAAACTAGGATAACATCTCCTCTCTATTTTACCACTGCTAAACGGTGTTTGTGAACAGAATTGTTCTGTATCTCCAATTGGAGGGCAACAGAGAGAAGTCTCAGCAAAAGATAACAGAACATAAATGTTCTCCAAAATACCTTCTATTCAGTGACAGATCTGGGTTGTGTGAGACTCAAGCTTACATAACTGGGAAGTCCTTAAGAAATACGAAATTATAAAGAGTTATCTCAAGTGAGAAAATAAATTTCAAATTGTTAAAAGTCGACAAATACTACAAATCTCACAAAATCTAGAAATTAAGAACAATTTTGTTAACATCTGACAAGAGTCTATGGCATTTTTTTCGCTGCATTTTTGGTTATGTAATCTTTGAATGTCTATTACTATGACAAAAAAATTGTAATATTCTCTACAGAAATAACAGAAAGATAATTTTTATTCTTTTCCAGGAAGCTTCAAAACTTTCAACTTCACACATAGCTATACTTGTGTTTATAGTATTGATAGAAATTTGGGTCCAAAAAAATAGTGAAGATCGCCCCAGTGTCACTGGACACTAAGGAACATGTACCAGAGGAGAAGTTGAAGTTGAAGGAGATAATCGTCTATCATAGCTTAAATATCTTACTTCTGCAAAATTCCCCCTCAATTTGTAACTCTGTAAACACATTACCCTTTTTAGAGCCTTGCAAGGGGTCCACACAAAAGAAGGGCCCTGAAGCTTAAGTTCTGTTGCCTTCACTCAATCTCCACTCACTTCCATTCTTTTGATGACACATTGATTGCAATCCATTTACCACACCAATCAAATAGCAACCATCAATGTCTGATTTTTTTTTTTAGCTGTCTGAAGACCAGTCAATAGTGAGTTTCAATATCTTCTTCACTTTTCAGTAGCTGTAGATACAATCACATTTTTAGACTTAACTGTTGAGTAAATGAACAAGGGCCATTTAAAGTAACCGGCATTAGGTTCTACAAAATCTCTAAAACGAACTAAACTAGATATGTATACCTCTCCAGAGCAGGCTCTGTGGACCTTCTTGTCATCAGAATACTTGCTTCTGAGTTCCTTCCTGAGCTGAAATCTAGGATTTGTTGCTTGGATGCAAGATCTACAAAAGCATTCTGTGCTATTAGGACCAGAGTTCATTCAGATCCTGACCATCTACCAAGACACCTACATGCTAGGACCCATCTCCCTTGATGTAGGTGGTACTTCTATTAAAATTGCTATCTTTCTAGTTAAAAAAAAAGTCTGCTTATAGTTTAATTGGCATTGTTACTTTTGCTGTTAGCAAATTTTCAAGACTTCATTCTTTTTCAGACAATAGACAGGGTTCTGATCTCCTGACTCTGGAAGTAATGGAGTGAACAGTTTAGGACTCTCTCTCAACTTCCTGACTTGCTCCTTCCTGTGGGTAGTGAAGTGACTAACCTTAGTGAATCTATTGCCCCAGATTAACCAGGAGAAGAGTCACTTCCTGCAGTGATTTTGTCTCTGTCTCTCATTAGGACCTAATTAACTTTTAGCATCCCAGCCCCATCCATGTCCTGTTCTCTGTATTATGCCCACAGGTGAAAGCTCCCTCTACAGGGGGAGGTCCACCACTTTCCAGCTTCAGTGCCTATGTCTGAGTGTTGTTGGGTAAATATGAAATAAGGTGTGAAACAGAAGATCCTTTCTATTTCGCAATTCAGTTTTGCCATTAATATTATTATAATCCTTATTGAAAAAAATCTGCTTATTTCCTCCATTTTATAGGATCAACTGGAAAAGTGGGTGGGGTGGATAGGTAATCAGTTTCCTGCAATCTTTAACATGCATAACAAGGAAAAGTAAATGCAAACATTCAGTCTAGAGGGGAGCAGATGAGTTAAATATCACGAGGGGGGACCTTATCTCTTAAAAGCTAGCTAACAATAGGAGAGAGAACATCCTTCGGGATCAAGAGTGGCTAAACTATTTTAGGGGTTTATAGTCTGGTGGGGAAGACATATAAATACATAATAGAAAATGTATGTCAGGTGCAAAGGCAAAGAAGATGGTCAAATCTGGTTTGTTTTTATCTGGAAAGGTGACCAGGCATACTTCAGATTTAAAATTGAAGGATGAGCAGGATGCAAATGGATGAGCAGAGGGAGAACATCTGGGACAGAAGAAATAACATGTTCAAAGGCAATATAATAAACCATATCAGAAAAGATACTAAAGTGTGTCATGGCTGGTGTGTGTGTGTACAGTGGTAAGTGATGAGGGTAGGAAGAGCTTGCAAGTATGTGGCAGTCCTCACATGCTGTGCTGGATGGCAGATCTTACCCTGAAGATCTATGGAAGTCACTGAAGGAGTTCAGAAACAGGATGTTACATCAAGTTTGTATTTAAGAAGGATTCTACTGGAAGAATGATGGAGGGATTGGGAGGGAAAGGCTGGAAGCAGAATGATCAATAACGTGGCAGCTAGAACAGGCAAAAAATAAATAAACGACCAATAATGTGGCAGTTAGAATAGGTGAAAAATAATGAAAAGTAGTAAAGAAACAATGACAGTGGAAATGAAGAAGAGAAAATAGATTCCAAAGATATCTTAGATTCAGTGTCCCCTAGGTAGCAATTTAAACCGAGACAGAAAAAGAAGAAAAAGTCTAGAATGACTCAGCTTCCTAGCTTGAGAAGCAAAAGGAATGATGATGCCATTTAACTATGACCAGAATTACAAAAGGAAAGTTGGTTCAAGAGGCATCACCTTAAAAAATCAATACTTTGCCAATTAAAGGAAAAGAGAAAATTAAAACACCATCAAGGTATATTTGAAATTTACTTCAGCCAAAATGTTATAACTGTTTATGGATGATCATATTTTTAAAAAACTACTGAGAAGAAAACTCTTAAGTTATAGTATACCTACAAATCAAATAGCAGGTACGCTCATTCATTTTGTATTCCTTCACAACAGAGGTTTGCAAAACTATTCTGTTCATGACTATTAGACCCATGTATATATTAGAACAATTAGGAGAATGCCAGTTCCTCTATGATTATCTAACACCGAGATTCAGCTTGACCAAAGTTTTGAGGCATCTGTTCCAAGGATCTTTCTGTTTCTCTGCTTAGCACAAATGAAATACCTTATTTTATATTACCTTTTCATTTTCAAATTTTGTATTAAAATATTTTATCATGGCCGGGCGCGGTGGCTCACGCTTGTAATCCCAGCACTTTGGGAGGCCGAGGCGGGCGGATCACGAGGTCAGGAGATCGAGACCACGGTGAAACCCCGTCTCTACTAAAAATACAAAAAAAAAGTTAGCCAAGCGTGGTGGTGGGCGCCTGTGGTCCCAGCTACTCAGAGAGGCTGAGGCAGGAGAATGGCGTGAACCCGGGAGGCGGAGCTTGCAGTGAGCCGAGATTGCGCCACTGCACTCCAGCCTGGGCGACAGAGCGAGACTCCATCTCAAAAAAAAAAAAAAAAATCATAACAGTAATAAATTCTATGTAAACATGTAAAATAAAGAATCATAGAAAAATAACACATTATTGTACTACCTGCAAGTAATTATCTTCAATATTTTGGTCTTTCTTTCCATACGTATATGGGTGTGCATGTGTGAGTTTTTGTGTGTTCTTACACACAGATTTATTATACTATACCTATAATGTTTACCCTTCTTATTTCAATACATACTTATTAATACTAAGTACTCATCCATCTAGTAGATATTTGGGAATGCAAAAGACATTAAAAAGAGTTCATGTCCTAAAACGTGTTTTAGAATTATTAAATGAGACTGGCCGGCACGGTGGCTTACGCCTATGATCCCAGCACTTTGGGAGGCAGATCACGAGGTCAGGAGATCGAGACCATCCTGGCTAACATGGTGAATCCCTGTCTCTACTAAAAATACAAAAAAATTAGCTGGGCATGGTCGCAGGCGCCTGTAGTCCCAGCTACTCAGGAGGCTGAAGCAGGAAAATGGTGTGAACCCGGGAGGCAGAGCTTATAGTGAGCCGAGATTGCGCCACTGCACTCCAGCCTGGGCGACAGAGAGCAACTCCATCTCAAAAAAAAAAAAAATTATTAAATGAGACTATAACAACATATTTAAGTTAGGGAACAAACCAAATGTAGCAATTTATAAGTTATGATCTAATCAGTGTCTTGCTTACCAAGGAAAAAGGCAAATCCTAACACTATGTATTCTTTACCCAGTTGCAATGTAAGAAAGGTTTTACACATGCTCATTCAGTATGAGGCTCTCAACATGCACTCCATCACTGCCTGGTTGTACTCAGCACTTTGAGTTTCCAGACCACAAAAGAAATATTTGGAAATTCATCATGGTTCCATAAAATGACTGCACTGATCCCTTGGTGATTTTCTAAGGCCTTGCTTGTTTTGTAAATGAAACATTGTGACAGACAGAAGGGAATAGTCCTTTCTCATTTCTGAGTCATAATTAATTATTATTGTAATTAGCCACACACTCTGCACAAACTTCTGGAATTAAATATACTGAAGTCAGCACCTTTAATTTTCGAACAATTAAGAAATACAGCTTTATGATTCAGTAAGAGACCAAATGTCTTGGCCTGAACATTCCTGAGCAAGAAAGAATATTGCCAAGAAAAATGACCACAGTATTGCTCTCAGCAATCACAGGATAAAGAAATGGAAATATAGGATAATTATCTAATACTCAAAACCCACAAAATATCTTGGAACATACAAAAAATCACTAAGAACTATTAATTCATTAGGGATTTAATGCAAAGATTTTAAACCATGGCTTTCACTTGCAACATATATTTACAAATAGATAGTTGTAGCATCGGTGAGGCTCAAATGTTTTATTTCTAACTTTATTTTCCAGTAAACAATGCTAGTATTAATTGTAAATATGTGTAAACAAAAAATAACAAATAATATTAATCTAAGGAAGTAATCAACAAAATGTTAAGTCACCCCCAACTCCCAGGAATTCTCATAACTAATTCTGTGACTCAGAAGTTAGGAAAGCCAAATCAATAACTCTGGAGACTAAATAAAATGGTCAGTAGATTTCCACAAAGCTAAAAGTAATTGTAGTTAAATATCAACAGAAATATATTGCCAGAAACTACCCAAACTACAGTGTCAGGAAAAGAAAACAAAAATGAGTAATGGTAATAGCTTCAATAATTATTTTCATGTGAACCCTATAGCTCAATCTAAAGTACTTATCTTCTATAATTGTCACCATATTTCTCAAAGAAAATCCAAAATCTTTGTTGGAAGCTTTTCTAAACCTATACAAAAAAATTACATAAAATAATCATACGATACACATCGACTGGAATGGCTAAAATGAAAAAGACAGAAAACACCAGATGTTGGTGCAGAGGTAGAACAGCCAGGATTCTTATACATGGGTGAGGGGAATATAAATGGAAACAACTTTGGAAAAAGGTTGCATGGCATCTGCTAAGGATGAACAATCATGCCCAGTGATCCCTCTTTCCCACTTCTAGATACAGATCCAAGAAAAATTAGTACATTTGTATAACAAATGAAATGTCCTAGAATGTTCTGAACAACGCTATTTGCATTAGATCAAAACTGGAAATTACCCATGTATATACCAACAGTGGAATGGAGAAATAGACTGTGGTATATTCATAAAATAGAATACTATACATCAATGAGAATGAACCATCTACAACTACATGCAATGATGTGGCTGAATCTCACAAACTTAACGTCGAACAAAAGAAACCAGCAACTGAAGTGTACTGTATGATTTCATTTATACGAAGGACACAACTTGCCAAATTAATCTATGTTATTTTTGTTGTTTGTTTTTTTCTGGTTTTTTTTGGTTTTCTTTTGTTTTTTGTTTTTGTTTTTGTTTTTTTGAGACGGAGTCTCGCTCTGTAGCCCACGCTGGAGTGCAGTGTCGCGATCCTGGCTCACTGCAAGCTCTGCCTCCCGGGTTCACGCCATTCTCCTGCCTCAGCCTCCAGAGCAGCCAGGACTACAGGCGCCCGCCACCATGCCTGGCTAATTTTTTGTAATCTATGTTTTTTGATGCCAGTATAATGATAAACCATGACCAGAAGACAGTATGAAGGATGGTTTTATGGAGTCCTGCTAATGTACTGTTTCTCAGTCTGAGTGCTAACTACTCAGGATACGTTGGGTTTGTGAAAATGTATTAAGCTGTATGCTTATGTGCACTTTTCTGTATGTATACAATTCTTCAATGAAAAGCTTAAAATAAAAGAAAAATAACAATAATTCATAAAAGCACTTTTCTAACCAAGCATGTTTCTTATATTTGTCAAGTTTAATTTAATTAAAATAGTTCACTAATTGAATCAAAGAAGCTCAAGTACGTATCTGATGCTGTAGTGTATTCTAAGGGAGTAAGATGGGAAAAAAAAGGTTTCCATGGTAGCAAAATTTACAATGATGCTGGGCAATATACCAGACACTTGGGAAACCATTAGGAAACAATAAATAATTGTAATATTAATTGTTAATATAAATATATTAATACAGTACATATTGATTTTCCAACTCTTAAAATACCATAAATTTTAAAATGCACCATTATTTTCTGTGCCAGTTAGAAAGGAAAAACACTTCCAGTCAACCTATATAATATGCCACTGACTGTAAAATAAATTTCATTTAAGAGCTATTGAATTGTTTCACTGTTTAAAAAATGCTGCTTAGTATGGATGAGAAAATGTGTCATAACATATTTTCTGAAGAAATAGTAAGTACTGCAGACTTACTAGGAAGTCGGACTAGGAAAGTGTACACATGGCAGGTGGACACTTGCAGGATTTATATATTAAGAGGGACAAAAGATGGCCCTTGAAAGATGGAAAGGAAAGAAGTTAAAAGCTAAAAAGTGAGGTTATTTCAGGTTAAGGAAGCAGAAGTGCCAAGGCAGCAAAGTACCCTACATGTGTGGGGGCAGACAAAAGCTAGCCTAATTAGAGTGGGGAATGGAGTATTAGGAAATACCTGGAGATACATTTGGATGGCAAGGTGAGGCCAGATTACAGAAGGGCTGGAATTCCAACAAAAACTATTTGGACACCATTCAACTGGCAGTAGAATCGGTTTTTAGAACAGGGGCAGGGCGTGATGAAAGTGATATTTGAGGAAGCTTATCTTACTGGATTGGGTAGGGAAAAGTAGAAGTCAAGAAAGAATAAATTATTGCAGTAATCCAGGTGTGAAGTGATGAAGATTTGGGCAAGAGAGCTGACATTGGAGTGCATTAAATAAAATTTGCCATAATATATCTTTATGATACATTCCATATGTAAAACTAAATTTGATGTGGTAAACACAATTTCCTAAAAAAAAAAAACTACATGCTTTTTCTTTTGCATTAAATGTTTTATTTCAGATGAGAAAATTTGAATATATATTTTTATCTACAAATACAGTTTGTGCAAGTAAGAGATGAATTAAAAAGACTTATAATGAGGAACAAGTATCCTCAACCTTTTCAGAGGAGGTGCATTCTAGCTTTATCTTCAAGTTTCATAAGACCTAAAGTTTCTTAAACACCTAACCAAAGAATCTCTTAGGTATTTATCTACTTAACTATGTATGTTGGATGTTTACTTCATTTAAATTATACATGACTATTAGTCATTCAGCATATACACAATTGGGCTTTTCTTTCTGCTGTCTCTCTGTTTCTCTGTTTCCACCCACTCCCCTCATCTCTTTTTTTTTTCTTCCAATAGAACACGCAGTAAAAAGGCTGTAAGTGTTTGAAGCTCTGAGCCTTGCATGTTCTGTTGGAAGAAAACTGTAACCAGAGCAGAAAAAAGAAAGAGAGATGGTACAACATCTGTAGTCTTCATCACTGAGTTATGTAAATGATGCTTATCTGCCTTTAGACAGAATCTCAGGGACACAATAAGCATTTAGACACTTTTTTTAATTTAAAAAGGTAGATTTCCAATTGGTGAATCCTTATAGAATGACTACAAAACTGTAAAGAGACTACTTTTAAATTAAATTTGGTATCATATGCATGCCATGGAATCATTCTTTGAGCCATAGTAGTATGAAAAGCACAGTATTACTGGCATAGCAAAAAAGACAATTGGAATCAATTTTTCCTTGGAAGTTTTATGGATTGCAGGGTAGATGACTGGCCACTATCCCTCCTTTATTCAGGGTAGATAATTAAATGAGATAATGTGTCTGGCACTGGGAAATCAAATTATCTACTTCTCCAAAATCTTCTGATTCACCTAGTTATAGACATACAGTGATGTTTATAAATCTCAGTAACAGAGCAATAAGCAGTAAGCCTATACCTTAAGAAACCTAATTTAGAGGACTGAATATAGAAACATACTCCCTTACTATAGTGACATGTAGTGCAAACATACTAGCGGTTTAGAGAAAAGGAAAAAAAAAAAACTTCAGGAAATTTGACACTAAAGTAATTTTTAACACAGGTAATAAGGAAATACTTAATATTTACCTATGTAACGTGATAATTTCATAAAATAATGGGATCATATTATTCAGTTCTCTGCTTCAACTATAACTCTCAATGGACATAAATATCACCTAATGATTTTCAAAAACCATATAATCATGGTCTTTATGTCTGTATGTCTTTATATGAGCAAACCAGCTATTCTTGTACTTCCTTGTATGAGTTTGTGGAGATATTTTTCCTGTACAGTATCTTTATGAAGTAACTTAGTAATGTATCTTCATTCTTAAGAATAATGAATAATTTGTTTCTAATATACTAAATTCTTAATTCCTTTAATAACTTTTGCTCCTCTGAAATTCTCCAACTTTTCACAGTTCTCATGACAAACAAGGACCACTACCAAAGAAAAACATAAAATGAAGGCATGTCCAAGGATGGCATTATAAACCTTTCCAAAAGATATATTAGAGTGATTTTTCTTTTTAATTATTAATGCTCAATTTGATAACATTTTAAGAGTATAGGTCTTCTGTTATTTGTAACTACACTATTTTACCAGTTTATACAAAACAATCATATTTTTGTCTCCAAAATCAATAATGTTCAATCCTTTGATATGACCAATGCCATTCTTTAAGCCATTTTTTCAGAATAATCAATATACAACATAATAAAGTAAAACTGCTCTGATTTTGAGATATCATGCTCTTTGCACTTTTCTCCTTCAGTCCCCCATGGGTCCTCTATAAAATATTCTTCACAAAGTGTGATCAGCTTTCCCAAACACGTAACAGTGTTTGATTGATTGACTTAGTAGCCTGTTTCAGACACACTCAAATCAATTTTGTTTCATGAGGGACTGCCAAGTTAGAAACTTCCCTCCTACAAACAACTAAAGCCATTAGGCAAAATATAGAAAGTAACTTTTTTTAGACATAACAGAGAGAATAGGATTGTTACCCTTGAGAGATGACAAAAAAGTGAGATGAGCTCAGGATTTCTAGCTGGAGGCAATTTCCAGCCTGGAAATATAACTGAGTTAAAAAGACAGAAATCTGAGTTGGGGGAAGCTGAAGCAGTTAGATTTTTAAGAGCAGAATTATAGATAAAAGGGAGCTATGAAGACAACAGCATCCAGATATCTGCATAAGGGGCCTTTTGATTCTTTGTCTAAATAACAATCTGTGCATGCAAAAGGTAAGCCCCATGAGGTTAAGAGAGAACCACTTCTTACAAAGGAAAAATTACATGAGATAAATAAGATAAAAAGTCCTAGAGTTCACACAGGACCAGTAATTACATGAGTTCTTTTCAGCCTCATTGAAATAATGAGACCTCATTGAGTACATGGTGAAATGAGAGGAGGCCACAAAAGGGCCACATCTTATAGGTAGAACTAAATTATCCATGGAATAAAGGTATTTTTAAAAACTCATTCTATAAGAACTTTCTAAAAAGCCTCAAAGTGTCAACCAAATCTACAAGTAACCCACTCCCTGTCATATAAAGTCCAATGATTTTTAAATGAACACAACAAAATCCAATACTCAACAATATCTAATATCTAGTCTACAATCCAAAATCACTAGACATACTAAAAAGCAAAAAAAAAAAAAAAAAACATGACCTATATCTAGTCAATTGATTAACAAACCCTCAAGTGACAGAAATGATAGAACTAGCAACTAACAACATTAATTATGAAGGGAATCCAAATTAAAACCACAATGAAATTAAAATACATTAGAATGACTAAATTTTAGAAATTGAAAACGCACAAGGAACCGTACAGCAATGTTCGTAGGAGCTTTATCCAAAGTAAATAAGCACTAGAAACAATTCCAATATCCAACAACAAACAAATTGTGGTATAAACAAATTGTGGTATATCCATAAAATCAAATGCGCTAAGTAAAAAGGAATGAACTAATGATACACACAATAACTTGGGTAAATTTCAAAAACATTATACTCAATTTAAAAATCTAGACCAAAAATTTCCATTTATATGAAATTTTTTAAAAGACTAAACCAATCAACTGCAGGAAAACAAATCAGTGGTCAACAGCCTGAATGATAGGGAGCAGAAGTGAGTGAAAGGGGGCATAAGGGAAGTTTCAAGGGTGGTTGAAACGTTCTGTATCATAATTGTAGTGGAATACATAAGCATATACATTTGTCAAAATGCACACTTAATATGAAGGCATTTTGCATTTTAATTCATGCAGACAAATAATACCGGTAGAAAGTATTTTGTCAGTATATTAGCATATATTGAAATCTGATTTATATCAACAAGAATACAAAGATAAATGTCATAAGCATGCTTTCTTTGTGTTCATAATGAAGTGAAAGACACACAAACACATATATATGTATATATTGTATTCACTCATTCTTTTCATTATTCAAAAGCATAGTAATTGAACATTACTTTAGGGTAAATTACTACAAGCATTTAAAGCAAAACCCTTGTCCTCCCTGCCCTCAGGAGCTCACAATCTGGCACTATAATAGAGATCAGAGAAATAAGAGAGTATGATGAAAGAAAAGATAGATTCACATAGGCAGAAGAATTCAAGAGGCAGCTATGATGGAGGACTCTACCTTTTGCCGTCTTTGTAAATGCTCTCCCTCACCAGCTATAAATAAAATTTACATCTTTAGGCCTTGATTTTTGTCAAATATGAGCAAAAATTATCTTCTTATAATCTTCGAAGAGTTGAATACATTATAAATAATTATTTCTCATGGTTCAAAGCCCAAGGTGATGGCATCAGATGAAAAAAATTCATAAAATATACTTCACTTGCTATTTCCATCCTAAAAGCTAAGTATTATTTTTATCATTCTTTATATTATAATTTCTGAAGTGGGAAAATGGTGACTTCCAGGCTTATATCTTTACATAAATGAATTCCAAACAATTTCATTTTTCTGTGGCAATTAACCCATATCAATGCTTTTTAAACTTTTTTTTAAAAAACAAGATACTTTTGTCAAATCAAACAGTACACAGAAAAGAAATGTAAAACAGGTAAAGGCCAAACTGTTCCAAGAGCTACCCTAAACAAACTCTGCAGAGCTCTGTTTAAAACCACTTAGCTGCATAATCAAAGAATAACATTAAAACTGAAAAAAAAACTGAGGACTGAGGCAACTCATTGTAATATACGAAGAGAACAGTTCTAATTGAGTAAAGAAGAGAAGGCCTGTACTTAAGGAAGAAGCAAAACAGAAAGTAGAGTTTGGTTCATGATTTTGCTTCTGGACAAGGGAGATTTCATCCCTCTCCTCAGAGATTCCAAAATCTGGCATCTTGAGACATCGTATCTATGTCTGATTTGTTCTTACATCCTCATAGCTCATAGCATAGAGTCTTGCTTACAAACCTGTAACATGAGTATATGAGGTGTGTTTGAAATTTTTTTTGTTAGTGGAAATGGCTTCACTATTTTTCTTTATTTTAAAAACAATACCTACACAGTAAACAATAAGATAAGACATAAAAGAAAAAATATTAAAATTATCCATAATCATACTATCCAGTGATTGCCATTATCAACATTTTTAGGTATGACTTTTTCATTTGTCTAGAAATATGCATACATAAATGTAAATGAATATATTTTTAAACTGCAATCTTACCAGACATATACTTTTAAGAAACATTATTCAAATTAATAATTTTACTTGTTTTTATTAATTTATTATTTAAATTATTGCATTCATTATAATATTATTGCATTAATTTGTTAATTTAATAAATATTATTTGAATAAATAATGGCCAAATTTTCACAAATGCATTCACTAGTTCCTGAAGACTTTCTCCTTTTTTACAGATGATATTGATATTCAAATTTTAAATGGTTTAACAATATCATGTGTCTTTTTCCTAAGTTCATAATAAAAAGAAGTTAATGAAATCACCCAAAAATCATATTTTAAAGTAAATAAATTTCTTGTGTCTATTTAAAATTACAACTAGAATTCTGAATTTTTTTTCCTTTCTCTTCATTCAATCACTCATACTAAAGCTGTTTAAATTATGTGGTATATGACTTTAAAGTACATTTTTCTTCTGGGGTCTGCGGCAAGAAAGAGAAAACCATTTGTAATTTTTGTCACAAAGCCAAATCATGACCAAAATATTACAAGGGAGCTCTCAAAAGTAGCTCACACCATCTCTCAAAAGATTTTGCTTTTATAGCCCTATTACAGTCAATTCACTCTTGGAATGCATAAGGAAACCTGGAAAATATATGAAGCATGGACTCTGTTTCCATTTATTTATCCTGGGTCATAAGGAAATTTCTCAAATAAAACTTCCCTTACTTTGACTCTCAACTCTTTCATCTCCCCTTTGCTATTGCAGAATCAGAAGCCAAAACTAGATGGTCCTTGATGAATATTTTTAGGTTGAACCAAATGTAAGCAAAGATAAATCATGATATATGTTTGGTATTTAAATGGCATTTGCAACTTAATATTTTCATGGAACTGCTTACTGCTTCATTAGATAAGCTCACTGTTTTCAAAGCCATCCACTGGTTCATAACATACAGAAATATTTAAAATAAGACCTTCAGTTTTCTTCATACTTTGTATACTAAATGGTTTAAACTACTTAAAAAAAAACAATATTCATACGTTTTTTCCAAAGGTTTAAATTACCTTTAATTGATACAATTATTTCTTCTAGAGATAATAGCCAAGGCTTTTCTACTTTAAAATAATATGTACCTGCTGTGTTTAGTACAAAAATTATAACTTTTTCTTTCAGATGGATAGTAATTATGTAATGGAGTTCCTGGGTAGGTAATTATGAAAAGTAAGTTAGACAATTATATAAGATCTTCTATGTCTAGAGATTAACAACAGCCAATTACCTTGGCCCAAATTATTCAATTGTCATTATTAAAGAAATAATACTATTGTGTTTTCCCCTCAATTACATAAATGTAAGAGCACCAGGCACTTCTTCTTCTGCGGAAAAGATGTAATAACAAACCTTTTGCATTTTTCTACTTTCTGTGAGAGAGAGTTAGTTGCTTATTATTCAATCATAGGTGCTTTTTAACAAAAAAAAAAGCTTTAAAAGGAATATCTTAAAATTAAATATCTAAAATATAAAAGGAAATATCCAAATTGTTGAGGCTGTGTGAAAACTGCTCAATAGAATTTTATTTGTCTCATCACTGCTGTTTCTTTTTCATGTTCCCTTGTGTTCCTTTGCAGTTCCCAATGGGTAAACTCTTCAAGAGATCATGGTCAGCAATTTCAAAAGCTAACTAGTTGTTTCAGTTTTAAATATCAAGCATTTGGGACAATTTTTCTCAATTCAAATCTTTAGTTTCCACCACAACTCCAGTAAAAATAAAGACCAAATGGGGAGAATAGGTACTGTCTTTCAAGACAGTGTGGATTTTTAATGAGTTTTTCAAAGACTTTGAGGTTGACACAGTAACTTTTTGGTAGTAAAGATTTTTACAAACCCAGAATTAGCAATGCAGGTATTTGACTGATTCAGTTATCTCTAACATCTCACAGTCAAACTTGATATTTTATTTAGCTTCTAATCAAAATAGAGTCAGCTAAATAAATAGGTTTATTTATTTTTCTATTTCATTTGGTCCTGTTGAAAGCATGCAGCTTATTGGCTAGTGTTTACCCTTAAGTAACCTTTCTTTTCTAACAAATATTCCTTGAAGCATTATATAAGCCTCTTTCTCCTTAGATACAGGTCTTCTGTGCTTTTTTGGTATTTTAGGAAGAAGTTTTAATGAGTGATGTCCATTCTGTTTTCTGAATTTTATACTAGAGATCAGATACCATGATTGTCTTATTGGATAATACTTTCATACTGAAACTTAACGTTTCACAGGCAATGAGTTCTGTTGTGTAGAGATGATCCCACTGCACATTACAGAATCTATTGGTGCAGTTTATAACTAGTGCTTCAAACAGTTCCCAGAGCCCATATACAAAATCATGAAATGAAAGACAGGCACTCTCATTTTGCAGGGCTTATCCTTTTAAATCATGTATTCCCCACTTCCCATCCCATATCTGGTCCCATCCCCTGCTGTTTCAGACTGCAGGAGAGCTCTGCTTGACTTTTGGCATATTTTTTCTAAATGATATTCTGTTGAGAGCAGTCATCTCCATCCATCCTCTCTCCCCAACATTTGTGAGAAATATTATGTACTATGTACTCTTTAAATGTCATTACGAAAACTGTTCACATGCTCAGAAGCCTACAGACAAAGATAATTTTTAAGCAATAAATTAAGGACTTCATTTTTTGTTTTATCTAAACAAATGGAAACAAAGTACACATGACTTCATTTAAGCATATTCCTGACCTATAAGCACTCCCAGGTGCCTGGAAGTGAAAAGGTAACTATGTGACTGGAACATTAGCATTCCTAGCACATACTCATACGGATAACATGTCAATCTTAGCACAAAAAAAGAGAAAGAAAGCATTCCACTGAAACTAAAGTTCAGGTATGCATTCCTTTTCTGTTGTGTTTGTGGATGTGGAGACCTACATTTATTTTAAAGAATCGGCTCTGAACATCTCCATTCCATTTTCCACAGGTGAATTCAAAGAAAGGATACGTGGAAACATTTACACATTGTTTTCACACATTTCCTGTAGCTCTCTAGAACATTATAGTTGTCCCTGATACATTTTCAAATTTCAGAGGAAACACCCGTTTCTACTTATTTTCAAGGTCAGCAGTAAGGTTTTGTTTTTGAAATCATTTCTGGAGTGAAACAGGAATGGGGAAAAACAAAATGGCAGATTCCTAATTTTAGAGCACTAATTGTCCAAAACCCCAGTTTCCAGAGTCTCATCATTGAGCCCATATGCGGAAAGCTCATGGTATAAAGTCTAGTCCTAAATGGCCATTAGCCAAAATAGCGGGAAGAGGCTGTGCAGATTCATACTCCAGCAAAGTTTACAGTTTTTTTTAAGCATTGAACTCAGGGAAAAAACTAGCAAGAGAAATAAGTCCAGTAATCTCTAATCTATGAGGCTTTTTCATTGCCAGGATTTGAATTTTTCATGAATGTGTTGCAAAATTGTCATTTTATTTTCCTGGGTTCAGTTTATTTCATTTGAAATACCTAGTAAGCTCAACTCTCCTCTGCCTATTAGAAAACCAACGGTCACTAGAACATTTTGACTAGCATGTATCACTAAATAAAAATAATAGCAGTTAGTATTTATCAATATGTTCTAAACCCAACAACACTATGAGGTAGAAACTATCATTCTGTCCATTTCACAGATAAGGAAACTGACCCACAGAAAATAGCTGAGGTCACATGGCTGGGATATGAGCCATGGTCCCAGAGCGTTAGTCTTAACTACCACACAATACTGCTTGTGCTGAATCTTTTCTGCTTACCCTTCCAGCTTCATTTTCTAATAATCATTTCCATCTGGCTTTGCACCCTGGGATGCTGACTTTTTTGTTTTTTTTTTGAGACAGAGTCTTCCTCTGTCACCCAGGCTGGAGTGCAGTGGCACAATCTCTGCTCACTGCAACTTCTGCCTCCCGGGCTCAAGCGATTCTCTTGCCTCAGCCTCCTGAATAGTTGGGACTACAGGCGCGCGCCACCATGCCCGGCTAATTTTTGTATTTTAGTAGAGACAGGATTTTACCATGTTGGCCAGGATGGTCTCAATCTCTTGACCTCGTGATCCACCCACCTCGGCCTCCCAAAGTGCTGGGATTACAGACGTGACTGCGGCCAGGGATGCTGACTGTTATGGAACACGTCAACAGGGCTCCTTGGTTCCCTAGCTTCCAGTTGGATTTGGGAAAACACCAGGAAATACGAAGGGGTTGGGTACATATTCCCCTAGTTCTATTGTTATAGAGCTTCAGTTACTGATACCCTGCCTCTGTAAGAGAGAATTACAGAAGTAATTATTTATTGAAATGCTATTTATTGCTTAATTGTACATTTGAAAATAAAGAGTGTAATTGAGTTGTTTGTAACTCAAAGATACACGCTTGAGAGGATGGCTACCCCATTGTCCGTAATATGCTTATTTCATATTGCATGCCTGTATCAAAACATCTCATGAACCCCATAAATATATACATCTACTATGCACCCACAAAAATTTAAAAAATAAAAAAAGAAATGTTTTTATTGTAATGGTAACATCTGTTAGAATCGGACCAATACAACAGGCTGGTAAGTTTTTTTCGAGGGAAGGGAATGTTACAGGATATGAGTTGGGGGAGGTGGGAAAAAGGATAGGGAATGTCAAGACAAGCGAATTATCTAAATAACAGTGATATTTTGTGTTAGCTTCTTTGACACAGGGATATAGCATCTGTGAGAAACTTTGAGATTTCCAACTTGGACTTTTTCTTACACCAAAAGGAAGCATTAATTAAATTAACTGACAACCCATCCAGCATATAAATAAAGGAGTAATACTGCAATAGTTTAGTTCCTTTTCTGTATTCAAAGGTGAATTAAGGACATCCTTGAGATGTATTGTAAATTGTGTTTCCAAAATGTAATACCATACAGTGATTTATAGACCACTGATGCTTAGCCAAATAAGTTCTTCACTTTGGTTCCCCTTTTATGTTAAATAAAGATGAAAGAGTCCTAGATCTTCTACTTAATCATTAAAAAAAAAAAAACAGAACGCAGTAAAAACTTCACTTTAACTCAAGAGAGAGTTGATATAAAATATATCCCCCAGGTTAAGAAACTGATTAAATAGGTTAAGAGAATAAAATATAACACTACACTTTCCTTTAGAAACAGCAGACGAAAAGTCTTGAGTAAAATGAAAGGACTCAGTGCATGTGTGGCTTCCCTGCAGTTCTTGTGTCTATTAAATGTGAAGATACCAGTATAGCATCTATTTTCCCTAGAGTCCGTAATGTTTACATAATAGAAAAATTTGGAACAGTGAGAAAAAAGAAATGACTAAATTACATGCCAAAAATTTTGCAAATCCAATTTTAACACTGTCACGATGCTTCCTATTAACAAAATCTTCCATGGTGGTAACTTTCTTCAAGGAATATATTGACTTGTACAGTTCCAATAGGAGCTTCACAATATTTTTTTTTTCACACACAGTGAAAAAAGAAAACTGTCCAGCCTCTTCCTGGATTCTCCTGCTCATATTTATTTCCCAGTAACAATCAGACATCTAATTTCTAGCAAACATGATGGCACAATTTTCCCCACTTTAAAAGCATAATACCAACACTACCAGTGTTACAGTAACACTAGTTAATATTTATTGGGCACTACTCTGTGCCAGACCTTGTGTGGAACATTTAAGTGCATTATCTCACTTAACCTTAGAGCAAGTTTCTGAAAAGGATAATTCTATTATCTCCATTTTACAAACAGGGAAACTGGGACTCACAGATTCCATGTCACAAAGAAATATACAAGTTTTGTCATTTAAGATGCATTTACTTTAAGGTAACTGAATACACAACTCAAATTGGCTTGAACAAAAAGATAATTTCCTGAACTCTGGAGGTTTAGCAGTAGGATGGGTTTGATTGTTAACTTAATCCAAGATACTCCTAGCTAAAATTCCTTTGATCTCATTAGCTCAAAGTAAATGAAACATCCTTTCCTGCACCAGTTGGTGAGGTGGTTAGAATTACTATGATGAATAGATAAATAAAGCCTCAGCCCTATCGTGGGCATCAAACTCTAGTTTATAAAAATGGACAACTTTAGCAATGCTTCTCTCTAGTGCTTTTCTGCAAAAGCTAAATTTAAAGATTAGAATATCAGTTGATGATCCAGGAGAGAAACACTAACAACAAGCCAGTGGGTTAAGTTTCTGTAATATATCCACATTTATAAAATTTTCTGAATTTACACCAAATTTTTATAAATTATTCTTCTTACAAATTATCTGGTAATTGTCAGAATTATTAAAAATTATTAGAACTATAAAAATCATGTATAAAATCATGCTGTATTAGTCCTTTCTCATGCAGCTACAAAGAACTGCCGGAGACTGGGTAGTTAATAAAGGAAAGAGGCTTAATTGACTCACAGTTCTGCATGGATGGGGAGGCCTCAGAAAACTTACAATCATGATGGAAGGAGAAGCAAACACATCCTTCTTTACACAGTGGCAGGAGAGAGAAGTGCTGAGTGAAGCAGGGAAAGGCCCCTTATAAAACCACCAGACCTTGTGAGAACTCACTCACTATCATGAGAAAAGCGTGGGGGAAACTGCCCCCCATAATCTAATCACCTCCGATGAGGTCCCTCCAATGACATGTGGGGATTATGGGAACTACAATTTAAGATGAGAACTGATTGGGGGGCAGTGGGGGGAGACACAACCGAACAATATCACACGCCATTTAATAAAGGCTCTAGGGCTTATAGTTTCTCTACAGGGCTTAGTTTCTCCATTTAAGACACTATATTATTTCAATTTTATGTAACTCGATTTTCCTTGGGTATGTGGATATAAATGGAGTCACATTCCCAGGGCACAAGTTTTGTTGTTGTTGTTGTTTTTCTGGCTCTGAAACCCACTACTAATAAAGTTCTATGGTTCTCCTTAAATTGAACCCCATTTGTTTTAGGAATTTTTTTTTTTTTTTTAGATGGAGTCTCACTCTGTTGCCCAGGCTGGAGTGCAGTGGTGTGGTCTCAGCTCACTGCAACCTCCACCTCCCGGGTTCAAGTGATTCTCCTGCCTCAGCCTCCTGAGTAGCTGGGACTACAGGTACATGCAACCATGCCCAGCTAATTTTTGTATTTTTAGTAGAGACGGGGTTTCAACATATTGGCCAGGCTGGTCTCGAACTCCTGACCTTGTGATCCACCTGCCTCGGCCTCCCAAAGTGCTGGGATTACAGGCGTGAGCCACTGTCAGTCTCTTTTGGGAATCTCTAAGTGGTGTCTGACTGCTCACAAACAGGTCCCACTGAACAACTATTCTTTCAAAAGCTTAGGTGCCAGCCATGTGTCCTCTTGCCTCTTCTATAGTACTTCTGCCGGGAATGACCATGTCCAATAGGCATGGCATATTCAGCATACTGGCCCCAACACCCTATCTCTCTCCACTGCACACCACCACCACCTCTCACCTAGAACCTCACAAAACTCTAAGCAAGTGATGTACAAGCTGATGTAAGAGAGAATGATACTCTTCCTCACTTAAGTCCCACTTAATGCTGCTCACTGTATCCTAGAGTCTTACAGAATTCCAGGTTGAAGACAATTTCTATGAGCAGCTTTTCCTTCTTTAGGTTCAAGTACAGTGTATGAGATAGGACAAGGAACCCAGTGTCTGAGAGAGTCCTGCACTGTTCCCCAATCCCTTTCTTCCCAGGTTCCCAAATTCTCATGCAAACATTGACGCAAATTAACTGTTGAGGGCTCCCTGTGTAGTCATCAGACCCTTCCCAGGAATTTCTGAGTCACTAGAGTGCACACAATAAAAACCTAAGCCATAACCCTCTCTAAAACTGTTTCTTCCAAGAATACATTTTTAAGATTAATTTTATAGATCTATTTCAATACGTTGATTGAAAAAACTTTTCACTAGATTGTTTGCTCTAGAAATTTGTAATGTCCTATTAGTTCCACCTTGATATAATAAGAACTCTTTAGCTATAAGAGAACTACTGAATCATTTCATTTAAGACACAAAGGAGTCTGACATGAAATTAATAGAACTTGTAGAGATACAGTGACCACATGAATCAAATATGAATTATGCCATGGCACACATTTACCTATGTAACAAACCTGCATATCCTGCACATGTACCCCAGAACTTAAAAAAAAAAAGACTAAACAAAAAATAAAAATAAATTTTAAAAATCTCTTATCTTTTTTTTTTTTTTTTTTTTGAGACAGAGTCTTGCTGTGTCGCCCAGGCTGGAGTGCAGTGGCGCAATCTCGGCTCACTGTAAGCTCCGCCTCCTGGGTTCACGCCATTCTCCTGCCTCAGCCTCCCGAGTAGCTGGGACTACAGCCGCCCGCCACCACGCCCAGCTAATTTTTTGTATTTTTAGTAGAGACGGGGTTTCACCGTTTTAGCCAGGATGGTCTCGATCTCCTGACCTCGTGATCGCCCGCCTCAGCCTCCCAAAGTGCTGGGATTACAGGCATGAGCCACTGCGCCTGGCCCAAAATCCCTTATCTTTGTATTGGTATGTTCCTAGAAACTTAAATGAGAGCCAAATATATAAACGGGTTTAAAAAAAATATCATTATGAGTGAGGCCAAGGAAAGACAGCAAAATGGACAAAGAAGAAATTATGGGCCAGGTGTGGTGGCTCATGCCTGTAATCCCAGCATTTTGGGAGGCCAAGGGGGGGCGGATCACAAGGTCAGGAGATCGAGATCATCCTGGCTAACATGGTGAAACCCCATCTCTACTAAAAATACAAAAAAAATTAGCAGCTACTCGGAAGGCTGAGGCAGGAGAATGACGTGAACCCAGGAGGCAGAGCTTGCAGTGAGCTGAGATTGTGCCACTGCACTCCAGCCTAGGTGACAGAGCGAGACGCCACCTCAAAAAAAACAAACAAAAAAAATTATGATAAACCTATCTAAAGGACTTTTTAAGAAAATATTAAATTTTCTTACAATATAATTTATAAATATTATCAGTTTTTTGATAACTACATAGTTACTAGTTAGTCATAGTTTTTTAGTTTTAATCTTAGAAACCAAACCTCATCAGAATTTTGCTCAATAATTAACTTTTTCACATTCTACTTCAGTAACCAGTTTAGCCTCATTTTAATAGTTATATGAAAGTTATTCATCAAAAACACAAATTGACCTTACTGAACAACTACAAAAATTTTTGATTCCAATAAAATTAAACAGTTAAATTAAACAGTTTGTTGCTGTAAGTAATACAATCTAAAAATTAACATTAAATAAATATACCTATATTACTTCACATTATTCAATGCCTTTATTGAACTGTGGCCTAGGAGTAATACCTTTTGGTTAAAATTGTTTTTGAAATCAAATCTGTCATAATTAGGCTGGCCTAACTGATTTTGATAAGGCAGCTGGTAATAAAGTAGACTCCCTTTATTAAACTGACCTCATTAACTTGTTTTTTGTCCAGATGGAACACTTGACCAGAACTTGTAGAGGCAATTTCTTCATAGACTTTATATCCAATATGGGTCCTGTCATCACAATCTCCAGTCAGAACAAATACCACCTATGATTAAAAAAAAAAAAGAAAGAAACAGTGTAAAGGGTTTCCAGAAATAAAAAAATATATGTATTGACTACCTATTGTGTTACATTACTGGACAGGTAGAATATATGTGTGTGTGTGTGTGTGTGTGTGTGTGTATGTCTATATAATTATTGACTTTATACTCTGTTTAATAGTGAACCCAGATAGGAACATAGTGATTTATGTTTTAGAAGTGTAGGCTAAAAGCTGTAGAAGTAGAAGTGAGACCATGACTCTGCTAGATCACAGAATGGCCTCAGTTCCTCACGCCTCCCTGTATCGCTCAAAAGATTCTGAATTCTTCTTATAAAAGAGGTAGAGCTTATTTTGTCATCTGTGAATCTAAGCTTGTCCATGTGACTTCCTTTGGCCAATAGCATGAGGCAAAAATGACATTCTACAAGTTCTGGGCTGAGACCAGAGGGCTTATGTATTTCCATTTGCTCTCAAGTGTTTCTGCCATGGCCATGAGAAGGACATGCCTAAACTAACTTACTGGTCTCAAAAAGAGGGTAAGACAACTATGAGGCAAAGCCAGGTCTCCTGACAGTCAAGCTTAGATAAGCAAACTCCACACTATTCCCTAGACACACCAGTGAGCAAGCCTGGCCTAGATCAACTGAGCTCTGTGAACATGTGAGAAATAAATGCTTATTGTTTTAGACTATTGAGTGTTTGAAAAGTTTGTCATGCAGCAGTAGCTGATACAATGAATAACTCTGACTCAGGCATGATTCCACATCGGAGATAACATTGGAATATAAGCCTTTTTTGGTTAGGCCTATGTTTTGTCAGTTATAAGGAAAAGATGATAACAAGTACCTTAATTAATCCCCAATCATGTCTTCTCCATACTGAAAAACAAGGCATTCATATGGTATGTATAAATATCACATATATGTTTAATATGTTTAAATTAGATGACATACATATTGGAGAACATACATGTGGATAGTTATAATTATTGTTATTGGCCACACATGGAAGAGTCAAAGAGGATAGGCAATCTCTTACATACTGCATTTACACAGAAATGTTTGGGGTTCATTCTTACTCACTTGTGACTGTTTCTGTTGGATAAGTTGCAGCACCTCGTGGGTGAGCCGGTAATCTTTGGACCGAGCATCAGTGAAAACATAGATGAAAGAACCAGGAAGAGAAATTTCCAAGGCAATTTTTATAGCTCCGATACTCATTTCTGGACAATCACCACCACCCTGTTGAGTGGAGAGAAAAATTCAATTACCTCATCAGTAAAAACAATTGAATATTTTGGTTATAACAAGGTGCTTTGGGAGTTTTAGAACCGAGCAAGTTTTCATTTTTATTTTCTGTCAGTTTGGCACTTTTTTCAAGAAGGGATGGAAGATATGTAAAGTGATATGAACTAGAAAAGTGTGTACTTAAGGATAAGTTAGAAATTCACCCAAAACACACAAAATAATAGCTATATATTTTTAAAATTAAATGTCTATTCACTCTGCCCTCTCTTACACGATGATCTCATATACCCCCTCTTCTCTTACTTTTTCTCATTCTTATTTGATGACCTTGCTTATTATATTGAGAGGACAGAAGCAATCAGAAGAGAATGTTCATAAGCTCCCACCACAATACATGTTAACCTACCTGCAGAAGCAGCCTGATGCCCGCCTTAATCGTGAAGCACTTGCTTGCACTCATGGCTATGCACCCATGGCTAACGCTAACTACTCACCTGGGAACTAATCAAGGTGATCTCTCTACTCCAACACACTCTCTACTAAATCATTAAAGCATGGCATGTCTCCATACTCCTTCAAACTTCTGCTCACTTCATAGCTGTCAGAGAAGCTTTCCCTGACTATCTGACACAAAATGCATTCTGTTTGTCATTCTTTTCACTCTGACTGTTTCATTTTTCCTATTAACCTATAATGTCTGTGTTTTATTTTCTACTTGAATAGGCTCAATATGTTTTCCTAAACAAAAACTGTTCCCACCATCAGAGCAATTCTTGTCACATTTATTTCCTTCATAATTATGTGGATTTGTAAATGAAATTGTGAGTTTGCTGTATTTACAGTTTTATACATTATATTTTAGATTTAGAATTTTATCCTGTTTGTTTCCATGTCATCAGCATTGTTTAAAACCACAGGTTTGAATAATGGCATAACATTCAATTATGTCTATATTCCATACTTTAGTCAACCATTTCTCTGCTGTTGAAATATTAGTGCGCTTTCAAATTTTACTTCTCCATTATAAATGGTAGATAGATAGACAGACAAACAGACAAACTGACAGCAATAACTATAGGGCCAAGGGAATGGACTTTTGATCAATATAATTTGAGCAATTAGTAATTGCTGAACACCCTGCTGAGATTTGGGCATCCAACAACAAATAAGCTAAAATATCTTGTTGTGAAGGAGTTCAGGGCCTAGAATAAGCAATCACATAAAAAGCAGAGCAGCTTGGGATCATATGGGCTTTACGGCAGCAGAGTCCAACAAGTAAGAGCTCTTTCTCAGAAAGAAAATAGTTATTCCATGAAAAGAGTAAGGCTTTATCATTAAACTCTGGAAATCCTATTTGATTTTCCTATTGGGTCTTTCAGCAGGCTCCAACAGTCTCATATTCTGATACAGATACCGTGAACACCATAGATCTAATCAGGGTCATAAGAACCAAGTATTAGAATAGATTACAATGTAGCTAGCCTGGATGAAGTGGAGAATATTTTCTTATACTGGATCCCCATCAAAACTTACAGCCTTTGAGTATTATTTGTTAAATAGGTTGAAACAGAGCATCAGCTGTTAAAAATTGACTCTAAAACTGAGAGACTCATTAAATATTAGGTCCCTTTCTTAATTGCATGGGGCTAGAAGATGTAGTAACCTGATCTGCACTTTGGAAAATATACCAGCCACAGATTCCCCAAAATTTTATCAAGTTAGCAGTCCTTTCTCTTTTTGCAGAACTTATCTCCTACCTCCTATCACTTATGTGCATTTTTGAGGCATTTAGTTTAACAACACTGCTCTCAACAACTTGTATATTTGTATCTTTTGACCATACTTATCTCTCAAGTTCTAATTTTACATTTTCAATTTCTTGTTAGACCTCTATTCCTCGGTGTTCTATATGCCTCTCCAATTTAGTGCATTTAAAACAGAACTCATATTTTCTGCTGTGTCATCCCTATTTTTGTTAACAGTACTATCTGCATAGATATTTAGTTTCAAAATCTGAGTCATTTTTGACTCCTCCTACTTTCATCTAATCAGTGGTCATTCATTCAACTTCCATAAATCTGTCCCTTCCCTCTCTCTTCACTTCCTACTAGTCACTTTTCTTATCACTAATTTTATTACATGTACAAACTCCTATCTGATTTTCTGCTTTTCCTTCCACTTTATTTTGCCTGCAGTAAAGAGCTATATACATCACGTTCCTACTTAAAATATTTCACTACTTGTGTTGGATCAAATAATCTTTCTATCTTTCTATCTCCTGTTGCTCCTTCTCCACAAATTGCTCCCTTTCAGCTGAGATTACTTCCTGTTCTTTTAATATTCCCCTTGCTTCACAACTTAATGCCATAACAATTTTCATTCAAGTAGTCTTTCTACTGTTCTATCTCTACCATCAAACACTTCTCAACAAAATATGCATGTCTAAATTCTTCCATTATTGTATAAGCTCATTGATGGCAAGGAACTGTGCTTTGCTGAGTCCTTGAATCCTCAGTTCATAGCACAATGCTGGCTTAAAGTAATCACTGAGTAAATATTTTTCAAATTAAACTATTATCTCACAATGGTTGAGATAATATGCCTTCCCCTCTTTAAAGCTTTGTTTCCAGTCAAATGTGTTTACTCACTCTTCAGATGTATTCTACTATGCTTTGCACTTTAGTGGTACTTAATATATTTCCTTTGCATAACAGTTATTTGGAGGGTTATCATGTGCAACAATGACCTTGAATGAAAATTTATGTAATAGGAAAGTGGGAAATAGACAGACATGTTAGTAATTTTGGTATATTGGATAGAAATAATCTTTACTTGCAGCTAATTTTGTATAATCTCTAATGGATATTCTGGGATGCTCAAAAAAATTTAACTTCCTATTGTATATTCAGAAGCTTAGAGAAAAACACTCCTCAACTGCACATGACACTGTGCACCCAAGTGTGAATCACAATATAATTTATCCATTCTACAAGCATTTGTTGAATGGTCAAGTACACAATACAACTCCATGGTAGTATAATTCTAAGGAGAGATTAAATGTCTTTTACTAATGGTCATGTGTGTACCAACACACTAGGAGAAGTTTTCTGTCTATGGGCCAAACATGAGGACAGCTAAGAAATATCTAAAGGCACATATTAGGAATAGAAGGAATGATAAACCTTGTCCAGTTATTGAGTGAGAGATCCTCTCTGAGCCGATTGACTTGGGTATAAATATGCCGTAAGAGGACCTATACATGCCTACTTCCCTAGTTCCCTTCCTCAAACATTAGCCAGGAGTAGACTGTAGAGACCACTAGAATCCTTGAAAGGGACTCCAGATGAATTAATCCCATTGGAATCTCCCAGGAACTTCAAGCTCAACATAAAATTGAATGCAGCCCTAAAAAAATCATGTACTGAAATGGGGTCCCTAAGGCTATAAGCATTGTTCAGCGTATAAATTTGAATAAAGCAGTTTAACCACATATTAATAAAATCAAGATGGTCAACAACCTTTTCTGTAAGTATTAGAACCACCTTATTTTCCTGAAAAAAAAAAAAGCCACTTTGTGAAACATTGGAGCTTTATGTATATGAGGCTTAATATTGGTTAATAATCAAAGGAAAGAGTGTGGTGAGCTGACACAACTAAAACCCCACGGAGAATTTCACAAATATCCTTTTATTTCTTGGACTTTTATAATATCATATACTCTAAAATGAATTATTTGACTTTTATGAAAGAACTAACAAAAAGTCTCAAAGCAGCCAGGAAAATTGGAGAATGTCAAGTAAAAAGAGAACATTTTAAGCCAGGCATGGTAGTGCATGCCTGTTGTCCCAGCTACTTGGGGGGCTGAGGTGGGAGGATCTCTTGAAACCAGGAATTCCCATCCAGCCTGGGCAACATAGCAAGCTATCTCTCAAAAAAATAAAATAAATGTTTAAAAAAGAAACACTTTGACTCACACATGCCAGAAGCCAAGACTGGATGTGCTTATACATCCTTCAGGAGTGCTCTATGTAGCTTAATTATATTTTTCCTGCTATGGAAATCAGTGTATTCTTTATAATAAAAATGACTATTCTGCCCCAAATTTCACATTTGCAATATAATCTGCAAACACAGATTATATTGTAATCATATTGATTATAAGTGTTCTCAGGAATAAAATTCTTCCCAAAATAATACAGTATATTTAAATTATTACCTTTCTGCTTCTAGCTAACTGAAAATTAAATGTTAACTAATAATTCGTATCTTAATAAAGCTATGTGTCTATCTCATTGTGAATAGAAGGTCCTGAAAAGAAAAATAAGTTTATTCTTTTTCCAAAAGAAGTTAACATACAGTATTATCTTGTTATAAAAGCTCCCTATCTGATATTTGAGATCGGTTTTCTAATAATTTTAAATCATAAGTGGCCATTAAAATAATCTATGAGGCTGGGTGCGGTGGCTCACACCTGTAATCCCAGCACTTTGGGAGGCTGACACGCAGACTGCCTGAGCTCAGGAGTTGACGACCAGGCTGGGCAACACGGTGAAACCCCGTCTCTACTAAAAAAAAAAAAAAAAAAAAAAAATTAGCCGGGCGTGGCGATGTGAGCCTAGTCCCAGCTACTCAGGAGGCCGAGGCAGGAGAATTGCTTGAACCCAGGAGGCGGAGGTTGCAGTGAGCCGAGATCGCACCACTACACTCTAGACTGGGTGACAGAGCGAGACTCCATCTCAAAATAATAATAATAATAAATAAAATGAACTATGGAAGAAATGCTTTACCTCTGCACTAACACAGTAGCCACTACCTAGCCTCATGTGGCTACTAAGCACTTGAAATGTGGCTAGTGAAAATGAGAAAGTGAATTTTTAAATTTTATTTTAATTAAAATTTAAATTAAAAAACTAAAGCAATGATAATTTTTATATTGATGACATATTGAAATATTTTGGATATATTCAGTTAAGTAAATAGATTATTGAAATTAATTTCAACTGCTTTTGAAATTACATACATAGCTCACATTATTTGTTGGACAGCACTACTTTAGAATGATACATTTGATTGACCTACGTAGACTTAATTTTAGACTGTTAACTGTAAGGTTGTTGCTTTGATTAAGTGTTTCATGAACTTCCTTTCCTGGCAGAAGTTATTAGAGGCAAAATTTAAATTGCTTTAATTTACTAGGGATCAAGAATCAAGGTACAACTTACTCCAAAAATCTACAAATTATTCCCTTTGTGCATATATATATATATATATTATATATACACACACACACACATACACACAAAGTTTATAAACAAAGATTATATATATACACACACGTATCAAACTTTATCATATATGTATACACACACACACACACACACACACCTTTAAACCACTGGTTTCTTTATAGTGTTTCTCTCAAATCATCAACTGACTTTCTGATCTTTAAGTTTAGCTTTGGCAGAACAGGACTAGGCTACAGAAGCATTGCTAAAATTGTTCATTTTTATAAATAAGCCTCACAAAGTCAGAGACTGTAGGTTGATTTGTGTCAGCTGATTTAAAAATTGGAGGTAATGGAAATGTGACTGAAACTATAAAAATAAACTCTTGTAAGTTTTATTTCCAAACTTAAAAAAAAAAAATTACTCCTGGCCAGGCATGGTGCCTCATATCTGTAATCTCAGCAGTTTGGAAGGCCAAAGAGGGCAGATCTCTTATGCCCAGGAGCTTAAGACCAGCCTGTGCATAAGACCAGAGGAAATCCCCATCTCTAAAAAAATTAACATAAAAAAATAAGCTGGGTGTGGTGGCACATAGCTGGCACGTGGTCCCAGCTACTCAGAAGGCTCGGGGTAAGTAGAGGCTGCAGTGAACCGTGATTATGCCACTGCACTCCAGCCTGTGCTACAGTGTAAGACCCTGTCTCAAAAAGTAAATAAATAAATAAAGTCCTTTAAATGTCTGTAGCAGCTTCATTTTGACCTGAATACCAAATAGAAAAAATGTAAAATCATAATCCATAAACATTTATGATGGAAGAATTTACAATTGCAGAACTTAAATTTATAAAAGGTCTTATTGATTTAATCAGTACTTTTCTTGGTAATAAGACATTCTACCTGTGTTAATTCAATAAATGTCTACTCTGAGCCAAGTGCTGAGGGAGTATTGTCACAAACACTATGTTATTTACTCTTTACATCAATGGATAAGGTAAGTATCACTTTTAACATGTTTTACTGACAGAGTACTAACTTTTGAAAATCCTTTCTCAGGGTCACATAACTAGTAAGTGAAAAAGCAGAGATTTGAACTTAATTATGCCTGGCCTGAAAATTCATGCAAACTCCCGTGAGGCATTTTGTTACCTTCTTCAGCTTCTGTGTCTATAAGCAAGTAGCTTTCTGAGACACTGTATAATCAGAGGACAAAAAATTCCCATTCTTCTAGATACCTACAGAATATTGTTTATTCTTCTTTTGTGGTATTCAATAAGATGTATTATAATTTATATTTCCTCCTACTAGATCTCTGTTTTTTGAAGTACTTAGTAGGTGTTCCATTGTTGTTTGATGAATGAATGGATAAATGACTAGTGAGTACATGGGTGAAAGATTTTGCAAAGCCATCTTCACATATTCTAGGTACACTTAACATGCTCAGCCTGAGCTTGACTTAAGCCTAGCCCATCCCATTTCAAGTAATACAATTCCAGAACTAAACCTTCTAAAAGTACAAGTGTATAAAGCTAACTCCCCCTATGTTTGATCTCTCCCCCACACCCCTCTCTGTCCTGGCATACAGTCAGGATGAATAATCAACACGATAAAACCAACATGGCTATGTAAATATATTTCCTAAAACCACAGAAACATGCACACACACACACACACACACACACACTCACACACACACACAAATGAAAGGTATGATGGAGATGAACTCTATAATGCATAGAATTAGCTCCCTAAATGCATTTTAGAAAGGGTCTGACTTTGTTAACCTGTGCTTTTATTTGAACCCTGAAATATAGATAATTATTATCAGTATGCACAGTCCTGCTCAATATTTTGATTGACATTTTATCTTTATAATTCTACTGATGCCTACAATTTACTAAATTGCCAAAGACCTTTCAGACAGAAAAACATGTACTAAGAAAAACAGAAGCATGTGAGCTTTCACAGTAAATGTTGCTCCTGGAATAAAAAATATTTTTAAAAAACTGTAACTTCAGAGTTATGGTGATAATTATGTTCGCAAAATGAATTCCTGGAAAGCAAGATTAAATAAGAATGAATAGAAATCTTATCATTCAAGGGAGTATTAAAACACAGATTATCATGCTGTCTTTTCTAAATACAAGACAGTGTAGGAATGGCACTGGAATAAACTGAACTTTTAAACTGTGAGAGGAGTTGGAAAAAAAATGAAGTCTCTGTTCGAATCCTAATGGGAAAATCTACATCAAATGATGGATCAGAGAGACCCAAGAATGTTAATCTCAGAGCGAGCATGCTCCCATGCCTTATCATTTATCTTCTAGTCAACCTATTTCAATTCTTCTATTCTCATCTTTTCATTGAACCCATTTTTATATCGTTTTCCAGGTGCCTAAGTCTAAGCAATAAAAATTGAAACTTTTTTATAGGCTCATGACTAAGTTCAAAATAATTCTTATTGGCATTATAATATTTACCCTTATTCTAACATGAGTATAACCTACTAGAGTTTGCACTTAGTTTCAAAGTCACACTACATCCTTTTCACATGGAACACCCATGTGTGAAATGTCTTATTTGTGTAATCTGTCCCTTACCTATAAAATTTAGGTATGCAACTCAGTTTCAAGCTGAACAAAAAAAAATTTTCTTTTTTTTTTTTTTTTGAGACAGGTTCTAGCTCTGTCACCCAGGCTGGAGTGCAGTGGCGCGATCTCACTCACTGCAACTCCACCTCTGGTGCTCAAGAGATTCTCCTGCCTCAGCCTCCCAAGTAGCTGGGATTACAGGTGCCCACCACCATGCCTGGCTAATTTTTGTATTTTTAGTAGAGACAGGGTTTCACCACGTTGGCCAGGCTGGTCTCAAACTTGTGACCTCAGATGATTCGCCCACCTCAACCTCCCAAAGTGCTGGGATTACAGGCATGAGCCACTGCGCCCAGTCTAAAGCTGAACAAAATTTTACAACTCTCAGCTCTCTTTCTTAAAATACAGTTGTGCAATTCTTCTACCAAGAAAACAGGATGTACATGTGAAAACCATTAAATTACATCGAATCTAATTTAAAGTTGCATCGAAGCAAATATAAAACAAATTAGAATTACAGAGTTCGTCAGTGACATGTGCTGGCTTTTATTACTTGTAGAATATATTGCAAGGATGTACTGAGAGACAATCAGAATACTGCAGAGCCCAAACCTCAAATCTCCAAAATCTAAATAAAAGATGTTACATCCCAGAAAGTCAAACTATTCTACTCTTTGCTGCACATTCATTGATCACCAAACAAGCTCAAAGAAGGTGAAATCCAAATTAAAGCATCAAAGAACTGCTGACCACAATTCCAGGCACAGTAAAGGTAACAATTACAACAATGTCCATGCTTTCAGATTATCACCTGTCACTGGTAAGGATTTAACTCATCGGCAACTGATCTTTCAACTCGTTGGACCTTCTTTCAAGGGAGCTAGTAGAGCTTAGGTGGGTCTTCAGGGGACATGTTTTGTTGGGTCTTTGGAGGAGGTTCAGTTTGCTTCAAATAAAATATTTATAAAAACTGCACTATGGGCCAGGCGTGGTGGCTCACGCTTGTAATCCCAGCACTTTGGGAGGCCGAGGCGGGCGGATCACGAGGTCAGGAGATCGAGACCATAGTGAAACCCCGTCTCTACTAAAAATACAAAAAAAAAATTAGCCGGGCGTGGTGGCGGGCGCCTGTAGTCCCAGCTACTCGGAGAGGCTGAGGCAGGAGAATGGCGTGAACCCGGGAGGCAGAGCTTGCAGTGAGCCGAGATTGAGCCACTGCACTGCAGCCTGGGTAAAAAAGCGAGACTCCGTCTCAAAAAAAAAAGACAAAAAACAAAAAACAAAAAAAACTGCACTATGTACCAGGCACTCAATATCTTGATCAGTAAATTAGAAAATGTTGTGCCTAATACATTAAAAAATACCAATAGTTTCATAATTCACATGAGTTATAATGGACAGTGAGTGGTCCTTTGAAGAGGGAAATAGGCTAGAGACAACCAAGAATAAAAAAAATAACGAAAATACCTTCTACTTATCCGAAGACATGTAGAAGCAGGCAGGGTTAACCGTAGGCAAAAATGGGAAACTAACAAATTGTATCTTGGTATTCTCAGTCACCCTTCAGTAATCATCCTCTTCTCAGCTTCTTGGAGAATTCTTTCTTACCCTCTTCAAGGATTCAGTATCTTTTTATTGTGACCTTCAAAAAATAAGACTCTGCCATTGCCCTGGTTGGAATGGATTCCTGGTCCCACCTAACAAGTGGCTCCCTTGTTTGCTTAGGGAGCAAGAGCCAGAGGAGGCAGGGACAGGGCCTAAGAAGGTCTTACTAGCCAATCATCATTTGCTTATTCAAGGAGGAAGCATTCACCATACCTATACTTGCTCTGAGCAGACCTTCTTGCTCCCAGTTCTTCCTCTCCTATGACCCTTCTCTGTTTTTCCTCTCTGCTAGTCAAGACTCTCATAGAAATTTCTCTCTTCCTTCTGCTCCAACACTCGCATATGGATTCTGCATGCCATCTAGCACATTTGGTATTATCTTTGTTATTAGCTAGTTAAGGAAGATTGGAATGCTGTGATTATTTAATATGGTAAAAATATATTTATACTGCTTGTGTAATTTCCTCTCTTGGCAAAATGGAAAAATGCATTTTTACTAATAAAATCATTATGATTTACAAAGACATCACATTACAAGAAAGTTTGAGATACGCAAATTTTACATTTTGTTTTTAGTAGTCATTTAAAAAATGATGAAATAAGATCTTAAAGGAGATGACTACATATATGATAGAGCAAATAAATCAGGATTTTAAAAAATCACCATGAATATAAAAGGATATAGACCTAGTTTAAACATTTATGTAAGGAAACCTGAGGGACTTAGCTGATGACAGAATCAGTATTCAATAATGTAATATGCCTGCCAAAGAAAGCTGATATCAGCCTCCAGCATTAAAAGAAGCTCCCCAGACATTGCTCCAGAGGAGTCCCCCAGGCATCATCTGGTGACAAAATCCAGTGCTATCAAATCTTTAACTAGTGTTACTCAGGTCTGGGGTACTGACAGGTTGCTGGAAGGGATTCTAACATCTGACGGGGTAACTGGACAAATGATATTCAAAATCAATTCCAATACTAGGACTCCACAATTCTCCTGAAATTTTTTTTAAGGTCTAGGAATATAAAAAAGATGCTTTCTGAGAACTAACTGCTCCTACCCAGTTTGGATACAGAAAAAACTCTAATTTTCTTTTATGTCCATTTCAATGAAAATGAGTTTATTTGTTTTTTAGCTGCAGCTGCTAGCAACTCTGAAAAAATGAGATTTATAGTTTTCTCTAGGAATCCTAGCTGTAGATCAAGGACCATTCTCCCAAGGAAATTGTTTTGATCTCCATCCTTACCATTACCTAAAAACTAACAAAATCAGATTTAGTACTTATTGTGGGGAACAGAAAAATCTGTTGGTTGCCTAAGTAGCACATATGGATTGAATCCAGGCATCATAGGTTAGTGTATTCTTTCTCTTAAATGTTATTTGGCCACAGGAATCTGCAATATTTACCACGCAATGAGTCGTGTATTTATCCTTAAGGATATTCCCATAGATGCACACTTTGAAAAGAAATTCAAGAAATTTCCCATTATAATATCTACCCCATTCTAGTCACCTGTATATTCCATTTTGAAAAACCAATCCAACAGTCAAAATAGCCTTCAATATTCTTTGTCCTTTGAAGTTTACACAAAAGATCATTACAAAATCAACCACGTATTTGCTTCTGGATAGGGTACCAAAATGGATACCTAAAAAAGGGCCAAACATTCCCATTCCTGTCCTCCACTGTCTTGTCGCAGTCTCTGTTCCTTGTTCTCTGGGGATGTAGGATTGTTTGTCCCTCAGAGAATTCTTTACTCTAGCAGAAACTCTAATAGAAAACTCGAACTGCAAACTAAAGTTTTAATAGATGCTTCATTCAGGCCCAAAGAAATTTCAACACTAAAAATAAAAACAATCAAAACACTACCTATGAATGTACCTACAGTACACACAGTACCTTTCAATATCTTAAACATATTTTGTTCTTGTTTCTCCCCAAAGTGTGCATGAGCTTAAATAAGTTTATCATACTTAGTACCAAGAACATTTGCTGAGGAAAGCCAGTGATTTTATTATTAACTTTGTCATTTTGCTACTTGGTAATTTTTGGTGGGACAATTACTCAAAGTGATTGGAGATAGGAATGAAGTAAAAATATTTGAGAAATAAATTCATTTTGTTGAGGATGAGATCAGCCCTAGACATACATCTGTCTCTAATTCTTTACTTTCCTACTTTGAAGTAACATACAAAGAGAAATTATATAAATAAATATGTTAACTTGATTAGATCAATAAGGTTATTTAAACAGATATTTAGAAGGAAAGTAGTGGAGCAATAAAGGAAATTGGCTTTGGCATTAAATATCTCATTTTGAGACCAGCTTTGCTGCTTGCTATTTTTGTGACCTATGTAAGACATGTTACCTAATATCAAAAAGCTTGAGATTCCTCACTTATAAAAAGAAATAGTAATACTTATGTGAGTATAAATTGAGAAAATGATTTTAAAACACTTGCAAAACCTTTTGCAAGGCACATATTCCAAAACTGTTGCTCATTTATGACATAAATATTTGGGGATTATTTCCCTTAAAAGAACTTTGGAGTACTAGAGCTAGTAGTAGCAACAGATAACATTTATTGAGCCTGTACTTTGGGCCACTGTTCTGCTTGAAGGTTTATACATACTATGAGTTAGATGCTTTATCATACTTTCTTCCCTAAATTAAATACAAGCCAGTCCTCCTTTAAAGTGTGTGTGTGTGTGTGTGTGCATGCGTGTGTGTGTGTAGGATATTTGTAAGCAAATGCACATTATGAAAACTTAAATGGAAATTAAAACTGCTTTTCTAAGTTGAATCATGTCTAATCATGTCCAAAAATGAAAATAAAACCTCTGATAGCTCTACATTATATCTATGTCCCTGATGACATATAAAGCCTTTCCTTTCCTTTTTTGGTTCATTTTTAAAATTCATTTGCTTTCTTCATTTTTCTAGCCATATATGTTTTTTAAAAATTCATATGGAAGAATTCTCTATATATCTAGAAATTAAAGTTACAGTTTTATACAATAGCATTTTTTTAAAAACTAGAAATTAGATAAAGTGTATATACCAAATTGGCATAGTAAATTATTCTTCTAAAATCATCATTATCTTGTTCTCTTTTTAGCAGTCTTTGCCTATCTGAGGGTATTTCATATTCTCCTTAGGCAGTTAATTCTATCAACTGGTCTTTTATAGAAAACATTCTTTTTCCCCTAACCTTAACCTGCCGAAGTTTAAACCTATTTATTCTCCTGGACCTCACCCTATCATCTTCATAACTCTATCATGTTGCTATGTGACAATGCTTTTCCAGATATTTTTAATCATATTCCTACTTTTTTAAAAAAGTCAATTTTATTAAAAGACTTTACTAAGGAAACTTAAATTATGTGTGAAGCTTTTGATTTGGGGGATCAACAATTTATACAAAAGTTGGCATTGTAATCTCATTATTGTAGAAATAACTTGGTGTTTTGAGGAGTTGTGTGTGTGTGTGTGTGGGTGTGTATTTACACTTTGAATGTTTGACTAATATACTTTCTGTTCTTTAAAACATTTGGATAAAAGGCTTGAAAGCATATCACTGCCAATACCATTTTCTAAAAATCAACAAGCTTTATAGTTTCTTATAAAGAATGCGTCCCAAAGCAAGGCTTTGCACTGCATATTTACGAGGATATTAATTTCCAAAGCTCTGTGTGATTTGAATACCATTTGTTGTCATTTGTCTTTCCTTGTTTTCCCCAGAGAGAAAGCACAGTTGTTTTCAAGTTACTTCTCTATATTCCAGATGAAAGAGGATAAAGGAAAATGAAATTAATGGTATAAATTTAATAAATTAAGTGTAATAATTTTTTGCTAATTTTTTCTTGGAAAATTTTAGATTGCTTTTTCTCAAGTTAATTCCATATCTCTAGAAGAAAAATAGCCAAGCCTGCTCTAATGTTCATGGATGATTAATGCACTTCAAACTGAATTTACTTCTCATTGTTTTCAAAACCAATTTAAATATGAAAGGAATATTTTTAAAGGTTTTCTTTTTTTAAAGTTCAAGTTAGTTTCATAGGATAACAATACTTGCTGCTTTTGATATCAGTGATTTTGTGGGAGTTACTAAAAATGGTAGAAAGGGAACTGAAGAAGGGTTTGAAAATCATACATAAAACAAAATTTTGTATCTCATACTAAAATTTCAAGAAATTTGTGAGGTATCTCAAACTGATTAATGAAATAATAAAGTATTCTATAAGTAAACACTGAACAAAATATATCCTTTAGTTTAGTGTTAAGTGATGATGTAGACTAGACTTTTCATGTTTAACCTTTAAATTTTTTGTCACTGATTTAAGACAGAATAATTCACTAGAAACTTTGAAAGTAAAAACACTTCTGTGGTATTCCCAATGCCCGTAACAATGCCTAATGTTGAATGAAGGGAAAAAGTAAATATTTGATTGTTTCCCTTGCTGGTTGTCCTAATTAAGCATCCTTTTGGATCCTATGAAAGTGCAAAAAAGGGGGGGGAAAAAAAAGAAAATCCCATAAGATAAAGCCTGTCCAGGGGAAACCCACAGAGAAACAGACCTCAGCTTTTATTGCATGGGAGAAGGAAAGAAAAAATATTTTTTTGAACAAAGGTAAAATTATACAATCTTATAGAGTGTCTGTATCAGATTCAATTCCAGAGGGTGGAGGGAGGCCTCTGCAGAGGCAGTCACAGAGTATGAGTCAGGAATCAGGATCCTTCACCCTGGAGTCAAACAGAGCAAGGAGGATCAGGGCACTCCCTATAGATCCTTCAGAACAAAAGAAGGGGAGAGGCAGACAATCAGGAAGCCCACGCCAGGTCTCACTGACAATGTAGGTATTTTCATTCTGGCCAGATTTTCAAGAATATAGTCTAGTTGTATTCTCACAGAGGAAAAAAAAAATGAATACAATAAATGCCTTCCTAACATTCTATCTGCTAGAAATCCTCATTACTTGGCCCTTCTGATTCTCTATAATGCAATAAAAACTGATGGTTAGGTTTTTCGGGTATTTTCTGTACCATCAAGTAAAGTTTAAATAATATTTGATACAGTTTTCCTGTTAAATGTACATTTTTAAAAGAAGCCACCTCAAATGGCACTCATTTATTCAACAGCTATTGAAAGTCTACTCTACTGTAGACACTGGTTTATCTTCCAGATGAAGCACAGGCTAATACGAGCTACAGGGCTCTTGTCCTCAGGAACTCAGTGCAATAAGGGTACATGAAAGCATTTAAACAACCAGAACAATGCAGTTTCTAATTTCCAAGATCCATGAATATAATATAAATTTCTAAGGAAATTTTTTTTCAGAGAATTTGGACATCTAAAGTGGCAAAGAATGTGCTATATTGAGGGAGAGAAAAGCAAATAGTAAATAAGTAGCAAAATTATGACTGAAAAAATGCCATGGTATACAAGAAAGGAAATGGAAGACTGTTGGTGAAAAAACATGTCAAAAAAAAATTCAGTAACAGAGAAAAATAGTCAAGAGATAATTATATAAATCTACGTACATATTTATCAAATATAATTCAATTTAGTATATAATTTACAAATGGAGACATGCACAAAATACAATCACTTTTGAATACACATTTGGAATGCCAAACTTCCAGTTTCATACCCTATGCCTCAATTATGCTCATTACTATGTGCAGATCCGAATTAAGTCATTTATCCAACAGTGAATCGATGAAAGTATTATACTTCAAACTCTGATTTGGACTCTGTTAATCTGTATATTCCGGTATATTCATTCATTCATTCATTTATTAAAAAGTGAGCATGTTCTATATGCCAGTCCTTTTACTGGGGTATTTAATAAGCTAAATTATACACAGTCCTTCAATGTGAACTCCCAACTGCTTTATGACAGAGAAAGGTAGTGAGAAATGACCCAGCCGAGAAAATAGGGCAGGATTCTCTGAGGAAGTGGTATTATTTAAGCTGAGACTTTGAATACAGGATTTTAAACTAGGTTAAGGGAGTGTGGAAATGAGGGCAGATTGAAGGACAGGAACTTTCTGTGCAAGAACAGCATGTGCAAAAATGCCCTGAGGAGATGGGTGGGGATACAGATAGGGGGAAGCTCTATGCAAGGCCTCTGCAGCAGAGTACACAGCCTAGGAGAAAGAGTGGCACTAGATGGGAATGAAAGGTAGGAAGGTCTTAGATCACTCAGAACCCAGACCATAGGAAGAATTTATGAGGTGTGGGTAAAGAGTCAAGTAGATATGGTACAAGGCAGAAACTTTCAGAGCTGTATTCTGAGATCCCTTTGTCTGCAGAGTAGGGAAGGTAGGCCTGGAAAATAGAAGCAAGAATAAATGCAAGAAAATCCCTTAGAAGATTTTCTGCATTAGTTTAGACTAAAGATGTGGTAATTGGGACTCAGGTGGTGTCAAAATAAATGGAGAGGAGCCAATTGATTTAAAAGGTATTTAGAAAGTTACAAACAACACTTAATAACAGTTGGACTGACTATAAGGGGTAAAAGTGCAGGGTGTATTAAGGAAGTATCCAGATATTTGGCTGGGTTACCAGAATACTATAACATCATTCACAAAGGTAACAAGGAGGAGACAAAAGCCAAGGATTAAGGACCACATTTAGGGTAATGGAAAAAGAACATTCATGAATTTCATTTTAGAAGGCCATTGTGACATCCAAGGACTGAAAAGAGGGTCTGTTCCTCAGGAAAGAGGTCAAGGCTAAAGCATATTTACATGGTATGGATGATTTTACCTAAGGAGAGGATAGAAAATGAGGAAACAAAAAGGAGCCAGTTTCAAAACCTTGAGGAACACCAATATTCAATGGCCAAGTGGAAGGAAATGAAGTTTCCTAAGAAGTTGAGTATGAAAAATGAGATTAAAAAATGAAACATGGATGAGGGAACAAAGTGAGTCAAGCAGAAGGGAGAGTCCCATGTTGTCAAAGACTACAGAGATGTCTATCCAGTATGATGAGGACTGGAACATTTCCATTGCATTTAGCAAAATGGATATCACTGGTCACTAGCTAATGCTACTTTGATACAGTGGGAGGAATGGGAACTAGATTGAAATAGATTGAAGAGTGAATGGCAGAAATGGGATTAAGGAAATAATAGCAGTGAACATAGACAATGTGGTTGGCATTGAGGGAATTGAGAGAATAGAAATTATTTGTAAGAGAACTTGACAAAAATACAGACATTTTTTGTTGTTTATTTTGTTTTGCTTTTTATGGTTTTGTTTGTTGGGATTTGTTTGTATGTTTTTGAGACTTGAACATACATATTTAAAAATCAATGAAAACTTTTTTTTTGCTTTCTTTTGGAGACAGGATCTCACTCTGTCACCCACACTGTAGTGCAGTAGTATGATAATAGCTCATTGTAGCCTCGAACTCCTGGGCTCAAGTGATCCTCCACCCTCACCTTTCCAAGAAGCTGGGACTACAGGCATGCACCACCATGCCTGGCTGAATTTTTTTTTCTTTTTTAGAGACAGGGTCTCACTATGTGCCCAGGCTGGTCTCAAACTCCCGGCCTCAAATGATCCTCCTGCCTTTGCCTCCCAAAGCAGCACTGGGATTACAGGCGTGAGCTACTGTGCCCAGCCTCAACAGGAACTCTTTAACAGTTGACAGAAACAGTTTGATAGTGTTAAAATCCCAAGAAAGCCAAAGAATTGAGATCAAGTGAATAAGGATAGGATAAGTGCTGGATGGAAATGGGTTATATGTTACATATGAGGAAACAGAGGGCTTCATTTGTTTGTGACTGTGTGTGAAAATGAGGTCACCTGCTCTGAGTAGATCATCTGCTGAAATAACCAGTAGTAAAAGGGTGGTGAGATACAGGTTAAAGGGGAGTGAATAAGATTTGCAATTGTCATTGAGAAGAAAGGAAGATTTTATTGATCAAAGAAACATAGTAACATCATGGGAGTATTAAGAGTCCATTTGAGTTAGGTGGCTATGAATTCACCAGAGACTCAAAGCATCATGTTGTGAAACCTCAACTACATTTGGCCACTTGTGGATAAGCATGAATAATGCAGACAGTTGAGGTCATTCAGGAATGAGGTTATGCCTTTTGGACAGAAAGGCAATGGACAAAGGAGAAAAAGCAGTGTTTTAAATGATAAAAAAAAAAAAAAAAACAACTCTGAGCTAGATTAGAAGAAGTGAAAAAATAACAAATCTGATGGCCTGGGAGACAGTGTAGGGGTCAGTGGACTGGAGTGCTTGCTGACGGTAAGGGAGTGGTTGTAGTGTAAAAAGTTGCACCAACCTGCTCAGTGCACAGGTAATTGTTGATTAAGATGTCTGAATTATCTAAGAGAGGAAACAGATGATAACAAGATCTAGGGGATGTTTGTGGAAATAGATGACTAAGAGAGAGTAAAGAAAAGGTCATTGAAGATAACTAGTAGGTCAAGGAACTGAAAAGGGACTATTCTGACTAGGTCATTCTCATAAATGTTGAAGTCACTCAGAATAATGGCAGTCCTGGGGAGGAAAGGCAGCCAATGAGGCAGGTACCAATCGCCGAAATGAATGATGGAGAGTGGCCAAAAAGTCTGAGGATAACAGAGGCAGAGACCATAGAAGGCAGTATAGTGAAACAGCCTCGTAGAAGCACATTTTTTAAATGAATAAATTCAGCACCAGAAGAAGATGCATAGCAACTTTACCTCTAAGTTCTGTTTTCAGAATAACATTTAAACCAATGTGATTCATCTTCTCTAATAACCAAGTTATATGTACAGTCAAACATTTCATATGGCTGACTTATAGCTGCACAGAATATCAAAATTACCTTAGTTATGCCATTAATTTTATGGGAAAAGAATTATTAACTGTTCCTTATATTTCTAAGCAAAAAGACTTATCTAGAGCAGAGGTCAGCAAACTTTTTCCTTAAAGGGACCACTCTGCCACAATTACTCAACTCTGCCATGATAGTGTAAACTAGCCATAGGTAGTAACTAACCGGTGATATTTCAAACCCCATCTGTCCTATTTCTGTATCTATTGTTCAATTCATTCTGGACTCAGGTGGAGGGCTGGGGGGTGTGGCAATTATTGGGTCCCTTAAAAAGCCAACAACTATTTCTTTTACATTTAAAAAATAAAGAAGATCAGCCAAAGGCTCATGATTTTCCATTCCCCCAAGAGAACACTGAAAGCAAGCACTCACCTGAACATATAGTTCTCTGAGTTCATATTGAAATTTCTTGGGATCTGTGGTAATTGTCACTGGGCCAATTTCTGTGAAGATAAAAATAACATAGGTCAATAAACAGTAATCAATGGCATTAAAGACTTTTTTGTGTTTATAGATGTCTTTTCACCATGCAGTACATGGTTACTTATTAATAAGAAATAGTAAAATACCAAACACTCTTTCTCAATTTGTAGCTACCAGAGAATAACTTAGAATTTACTGTAAAGTGTGCATATCTAAAAGAGTGAATTTTTAACCATAGGAAATGCAAGGAGGAGTAAAATAGTCACAGGACAAAGAATCAGGAGAGCACAGTTCCAGTTCTTTCTTATTCTCATCAGTCAGTAAATACTTACTAAGCACCACTTTGTTGTTAGAATTTAGATGAATCACTTATTCGTCTATAATTCAGTTTGCCCAACTTTAAAGTGTAAATTTGTTTGCAACTTTTCTGTAAGTCTTAACTCATTCAAAATAAAAAGTTTGTTGCTAAACAAAATAAGAAAAAAGTGAACATTCACTGCCTATCCCATAGGTTTTTAAGAATTTGGAGATGTGGCCAGATGCAGTGGCTCATGCCTGTAATCTCAGCACTTTGGGAGTCCAAGGCGGGCAGATCATTTGAGGTCAGGAGTTCGAGACCAGCCTGACCAACATGGTGAAATCCCGTCTCTACTAAAAAATACAAAAAAATTAGCTGGGCATGGTGGCACATGCCTGTAGTCCCAGCTACTCGGGAGGCTGAGGCAGGAGAATTGCTTGAACCCAGGAGGTGGAGGTTGCAGTGGGCCGAGTTCATGCCACTGCACTCCAGCCTGGGAGACAACGAGACTCCATCTCAAAAAAAAAAAAAAAAAAAGGAAGAAAAGAAAGAGAATTTGGAGATGTATAGTTGCAAGGACATTAACAGTGAAGGAAATAGTCCCTATAACTTTTTTCTCATGGCTGGGGTGGCTGAGCCTGGCTATCGCCATTCTCCTAAGCTGGCTTTGACCATAACTACCTTCAGGACTGTGGCCATCCTCACAACCGCCCAGATGTACTACACAAAATCACTTCTTCCAATAGGAAAAGGTGGGACCACTGCCTTCCCTGGAGAACCAAGACTTAGATCATCAGTCAGGTGAACAAAAGGATCCCAGATATCATGGGTTAACTTGGAAATCTGTATATACTTATATATTTGTATTTTGGGTTGGATCCAGCATGTCTATAGCAAATATTTCAATCCCCAGAGCTTATTCTCTCTCAAAAATAAATCAACTCTTAGATAAACTAAAAGTGGCCATTTATGGGTATCAATTACTTTCACCAGAGAGAATCCATGTATTTAAGTAATGGTATTAAAATTCATCTGGGTACCATGTGCTTAGATATATCATCTTAAATTCTCAGGGTGGATGAAAAGCTTCCTATCTTATGTAATAATGATATAGACTCATTCAAAACTATAATGTGCAACTACAATGCAAAATTATAAAGATACTTAACATTTAGCTTTTACAAAATGTTTTCTAGCTTTAAAGGCATACTGCTCAAAAAGAGCTTATAACTCCAAAGAATAATAATTAATTAGCCAAACCTTCCATAACAAGCTACACATGGTACAAAAACAGACTGTAGTATTTTAAAAATAAATGAGACAAATTGGAAAGGAGGTACAATTTGTCTGCCATAACCCATGTACTTTTTCTTAGAAATAACAGGAAAAAATGCCTCAATCCTTCACTATAGATTAGACACTTTGCAGTTTGCAAAAGGAGTGGAGAAGCAATTGGAGAAACTGTGAAAATGCAAACATCTGCATTCCATACAAAGCAGAACCGTCATTAACCATGTCCCAAGTATATGGAAAATGGGAGAAGCCTACTCCCTCAAGACTAAACAAAGGCATACTTTGCAAAGGAATGCAAAACAGCAAAGAATATGCCAGGCAGTTACACCCTGACATATAAATTTTCAGTAGCATTGTCAAGCCAAGCTTCTATGTTCCCACATTGCATAATACTGAAATAATCCAAGAATTTAAAACTCAAGAAGTAGAAATACAAAGAATATTAGAAAAAAACAATTTTATAATAATAAAGAGTGTAAACATGCAAGGACATTCCCTATAGTAACAAAAATTATCTCTGAATATATGGCTGCTCTTCAAGAGTGGGGATCAAGGGATGCTATTAAAATAAGAGGACCGATAAGCCTTCATTTTAATTAACCAGAGACTCTCAAATATACACCTGTTTTCAACAAAGATAGGAAATCTTTCTTAAAGCTCATTAATAAACATTATTGCAAGCCATACTGGACAGCTGAGATAAATCTTTATCAGTTACGAGAAATACTCAGGAGAGGTAATAGCTTGCCCAGCTGCCCTATCCCTCCAGCTGTAAGCATCCTTTCCAATTCATTTTAATTGAATGATATGACTATTTGGCAAAATCAGCCCTCCTCCCTTTCAGAACTTGCTTCCATTCCAGTCTTTCTTTTCACATAACAGAGCCCTGTGCCAGCTGTGTCATTAGCAATTTCCTCTTTTCTTCCTTTTCACTCATGCTGGTTTCATCCCCTGCCAAGCCTTTGATGACATTCAGCAGGTAAAACTTTGTCCTCTCTTCCTGCCTGAACATGGTCCTCCAGTGCTTATAGAATTAAATGGGAACTCTCAAAGGTAATCCAGGCCCTCACTACAAACTTCAAACTTTGAAGCTATTGCACTTCCTTACCATTCCCATCACTGTCCTCCTTTTCTTTCTCCTGCCCATGTACCTGTCAGTCTATAAGGCCTGATTTAAACCCTATCTTTGTTAATGTTTTGCCTTTTCTCTAATTTGCTTTACTGTCGTCCTGATAACATTGTTATAACAGAAAGTGGGAAGAATAAAGCTGCATATTTAACAAAATGCAGAGATCATTCCTACATTATTCAGTTTATTTTATCTAGTTGTTTACAAAGAAAACTCACCCATAAAAAAGAAAATAACCATCAATCTCAAATATAAGTATAGAGCTAGAAAGGGCATTAAAGATTGTTTGGTTCAATCCCCTTATCCTACAGACAAGAAAACTTGAGGTCCAGAGACAATGAAATTGAAAAACTTTGGTAGTGAAGAAAGAGGTGAAGATATCTGATAACATATTTTATGCTGAGTGACCTATGCAGCTCGCTAACTTTCCCTGTTTTCCAACATCTCCATTCTGTGAAAGGAGAAGACTAACATCCTTCTCCTTTCCTCTGAACTATGGGCAGGATGAGCTTCTTTGGAGTCCAGAATTTTAATATGATGCACACAGTACCCAGCATTCTTTGTTGTCACGTGCCTAGATATTTTTAAAGTTTTTTTTTGTTTGTTTGTTTTAAGACAGGGTCTTGCTCTGTCACCCAGGCTGGAGTGCAGTGGCATTGTTACAGCTTACTGCAGCCTTGACCTCCCAAGGATCAAGTGATCCTCCTGCCTCAGCCTCCCAAGTAGCTGGGACCACAGGTATGAGCTACCATGCCCAGCCAATATTTTTATTTTTTGTTGAGACAGGGTCTCATTATGTTGCCCAGGCTGCAGTGCAATGGCATGATCACAGCTCACTGCGGCCTCGACCTCCCAAAGCTGAAGCAATCCTCCTGCCTCAGCCTCCCAAGTAGCTGCAACCACAGGTATAAGCCACCATGCCTGGCTAATTTTTTTCATATTTTTTGGAGACAGGGTCTCACTATGTTGCCCAGGCTGGCTGGGTGGATATTTTTTAATAGACTGAATATCCCTCTTGCCTTGTAAATACTATAATCAACCATACAAAGCAACTTCGCTAGAAAATTGCCTCTCAAATCTATTTAACAAAAATATGTTGAACACTTACTATTTGCAGTTGCCACTGGTAATATAAAGATGAATGAACATGGACCCTGTCCTCAAAGTCTCACCAGTCTAGTGAGATAAAAATGTAGATACATAATTATAGCATTATGTAGTAAGGGCAGAAATAAAAGTGTGGAAAAGGTAGCGTAAAAGCACTAATTGATACAGACTTTTTTTCCAGAAAGAACCAAGGGAGATTTCAAAAAGGATGTGAAAGTTCTGGATTTCAAATTAGTTAAAACAAAAGTTATTTATTCATACTGATTTCTTTTTAAGCTCTATATCTCAAGTTCACAAGGTATTCACATCTTGTATCAAATAAGTTATTACATATCACTACCTATATTTGCAAGAATTTTTATAATTCACAATACTCTGTAACACATGCTGATCCACTTTAAGCCTTATAACAACCTCATAGGGTAGGTAGGATAGATATAATTATATAGACAATAGAAGCTTAAGTGATTAGCCAAAGTGGCCCAGCCTCTTTAAGGGCTACCACAATACCAAGTGCAAGCAACATGATAGCCAGCATCTACCATATGATACTATGATTGCCTGATTGCTTTAATCATACCTCACTTGACTATCAGCACCTTGAGGGGATTAACTGCCTCAGTATACATTCAGATTTCCAATAAGTGTTTGAATATAGGAGGAAGGAGGAGAAGGAAAATAAAAAGAATAAAGATTAAACCTAGGCCTTCAGATTCTTTATTTCTTGCTTTATCACTACATCACGGAGCCTCAAGGCTATAGCTAAAGACCATGCTAAAGATCAGTGATGACACTGATTAATCAACGGAAACAATTTTCAGTTTCCTATGTAATCAAAATGGTTTTTTCACTTTAATCAAGTAAAGTTGATACAGAAAACTGATACAATTTTTCATATATAACTTATTTTTTAAAAAACAGTAAGGCAACATGTATTATACAAAAATATACAATTTTTTTATGCTTCAGAGACCATTTTTTATTTTAAAAAAATAATGTCTGAAACTCTAAGGAACTCTTTTCTCTTTTCAATAATTTCATTATTTCCCATTTCCTAGGGATTTATCAGATGGGTTGGATTTATTTCCAGCATCTCAGCCATTGTTCTCTTAATCTGACTTGCTGGGTTGTACTTAAGAAAATAATGGAAAGAAATTCACAGTGTAATATTTTCTTTCACTGCTTCATTTGGCAAGATCAATATCCAGCCTCTCACTTCCTTTTTCCTTTCCACTAACAGATTTCTGCTACTTGTAGTTTTTCTTTACTCAAAGTGGTTCCTTGATAATGAGAGGGATATTTACTGCTGCCTTCTGGGGTCTAAACACTGCCTACACATAATTTAATAGCAATTTTCCCAATTTCTTTGTTCTTTTTAAAAATATATTGTTCTTAACTTTACATTGATAGTTATACATGAATAAATATATGAAAAGCTAGAACAAGAACCCCCTGAGCTGCATTATAAACTAATCAATATTTTCAAGGCATTATAGAAGAAGCTAAGAAATATATAAATCAGAGGATCTACCACAGTTGAAATATAGTTGAAAATTTAAAAAACAGCAAGCTATGGAAAGTTAAAAGAAAGCTAAACCAGCATCTGAGAAGAGCCAAGTAGTACAGATACATGAAGACAGTAAATTTTCTGTGTCCAAAGAGGATAGTGAGATCCATGAGCTGTAAGAAAATACACCATGAAGGCATCCAGGAAGAGACAGGGTATGAGTTGGGATATGAAGCAAACACCAAATTAATAGAGGGTGACAAAAGAACAAAGAAATCCTAGGCATTGGGAAGTGGCCTCCTCAAAATGCCATTCATGAGCTGAAAGTCAACATGTCCCTCCCACTTTCTAAAAATTCTACTCTTAGTCACTTAATATAAGACAAATCAATTATAATGTCCTTTATATGCAAAGATGTTAGTATAAATATACATATTCAAAGCATTGGGGATGTTTTCTGAATTAAAAAATTAATAAACTACGTTTTCTGCTTTAGGATACTGCAAAAAATCAGATTATTATATCTACTTTTACTATTTTCAATTTATCTACAATACATGCATTCCATATTTCTCCATCCTTACTCAATTATAATGTTGCTTTCCAGCACCATTTTTAAATGATCTGCATCGAATCGACAAATGCAGAACTGTTTCCTGACTTTGAGCTGAGCTAACGTCAACTATATTTCAGGACTTATTTAGTTGAGTACATTCCTATTCATATTAGAACAGGTAATTTTCAGGACCACTTAAAGGCCCTTATGATTGTTTTGACAATAAAGTCATGTATTTTGTGTATTTTATAAAATCAGTGATGAATTCATCCACAGCATATTATCTAATATTGCTTAAATAGCATTTGTTCCACTTCCAAAGAGATTATCCACTTAACAATAAGGGATATAACTTTAAATATATGCATTGAACAAAACTGCACATAGTATATGTATGATGCATGGATCATTTCACTTCAAGGACTGCTGAATGAGATGTAGAAAAAATTGTTAACATAAATTCAGCAATGTTACACAGAAATTTGGAACAAGAAGCAAAGAAGAACTCCTTAATAACGAACACAGGGCTTTGAGGTATATAGAGTAGGATGTTATTGCTTAGATGACTTTGGCCAGAGCAGCAGAAAGCCCTCTTGCAAAAAACAGTCATGGGATTTTTATGGCCAACAAAGTTCAGACTCTCAGCTTTATATGTAATCCTAAATGTAAGATGACATTTTTAACATTAAAATACATCTATGCACTGATAAGGCATATTCAGAGATACAAGAGAAGATACATTTTAAGTCACGCTATTTAATAAGATTTAATTAACAAGCTTTCCAATGTTCTCAAGGTACCCTGAAAGCAAACAAAAAGAAAATAAATGCCATCTTCAAGAATATTTTTGAACTGAAATAATTCTTATTGGGATATGTGTTTTAAATTTTAGGATAAGAATACTGTAATTCATTTCAAAGTTTTAATTGCTCTTAGGCAATTCCTTAACATTAATATTCTTCAAAATAAATCTAGTCATTAGTTAGGGATAAAGAAAATAAAAATTATGAAGGAAGAGGTAAAATGTTGATGAAGAAGAAAAAAGTCTGCTTGCAAGTCCTTAGAAAGGAATCATTAAACATTGTTGAAATTTCCACATGTTGGGAAAATAGACCTAACTTCAGCTTTGATTGTTTCCACAACAACCAAACAAATGTATGCAGCACTTTGACTGTGTTTTCAGAGAAAACAAAACCATATTTATGAAGCAAACATTTTATTCACAAAAATAGGGGAATCAGAGACATGGCTAAAAGTATGATAGTCTGTGTGTATATAATATGTGCATTCCCTAAATACTTGCTTCAATTCATTGAACAAACAGGCAGTATACATACTAAGCAGAGTTCAAATTGTCAGAAGTATAAGCAAACAAATACACTTAAAGAAAGGAGTCTCGACTATAAAAGTCAGAAATATCTTGGTGTGTCTTACAAATTTAAGAGCCAGCTGCATGGATTTATGACAAGGTCCTGCTCTCAACAGCTCTTCACCTTGGGGTCTAATGCTTTGCAGTCACTGTAGGGAAATATTTTTTTTCTTTTGGATTTGTGTTTTGTAAGTGAAGTTCAATGGGATGATTGACCTTGGCTCATGCATGGTCCCACCTCCCACCACCACAAGATTCTCTGCTACCTGCTCTCCCACTCCTAGATGCCCAGGCCCTACTCAGTAGTCCCATCTCTGCTCCTACAGGCTGTCACCTTCTGCTCCAATAGGAACCTGTATATGGGAACAAGAAAGGTTGAGATTGGGGGGTGTAATGCCCAGCACCATCTTTGAGTGGGGCATGGAGGTGGCAAACCCCTCTCCAGGCTGGCAGCACCACAACACACCAGTACAAGCCAGAGGCCAAGTCTCAGTGGGGCAAGCTTTTCATGCACTTGCAACTCAGCTACCAAGCACACCTCAGCGCTGAGGCTTAAAGATCCCTGGGGGTCGCCTGTCTGTCAAGAGTTGTGGTGGCTGGCCCATGGAAAGAGGGGATGTCTGCTTCAAATGGACTTGCCAAGAGCACAGAGCCTGGGGCTTGTGCTGGTGGGAAGGGGAACCTGGCAACCCAGGCTGCCTAGAGGTGAAGCACAACCTATATGGTGAGGAAGAACCTTCTGATGCCCACGTGGGTCTGTATTTGCCTAAGAAGTATCCAGATGCCCAGGGACCTCCCTCTCAGGCTCCATGCCTGGAGGATCTTCTCTTCTAGATGCCAGCTCTCTGAAGTCTGGCTTAACTTACTAGCAAGAGTTTTACTATCCCTCATTGTGTGCAATGCTAGTTTTAAAATGCAAATATCAGAGCATTTGAATGGTATGTAAATTCACTCAAATTACACAATTCCTGTTTCCTGGCTGATCCCAGATGGTGCCTACAGCTGGCCAGAAAAGACAAATACAAAGCAGATTAAGGAATATTAAAAGAGGAACCATTTACTGTATTATCCTAACAATAGTATGTTTGTTCCAGGTTTATCATGACATTGGGTTAAATAGTACTCTCTAATGAAAAATCTAAGATTTTTTTTTAATGAAGAGAGAAAAACCATGTTTATATAAAAGAATATATATCAGATCGATATAAAAATAACATTCTACTTTTCAAAGCAATATAAGAGATCACAAAGGAAAATACTGACAGATATAAATATAGCAAAAATAAATAAAAATTAAAATCTGAAATATATAAATTTTTATGAACAATTAAAATAGATTAAAACCTATGATATCTGAAGAGATTGTTCAACTTCATAAGAAAAAAATAAAATACCAAACACTACATGAAAGGAAAACTCTAAAAAAAGCAAAAAAACAACGGGAGCAAAGCTCACATTTAGTCATAGTGAAAGAGATGCAAACTTCAGCAAATTTGAAGTATACTGTGTAAGAAAGAAAACTTTTTTGAAATACTATTACTCAAACTAGTGTTATGATAAACCTAGAATATTTGTACTGTTGGTAAGATTGTGAATGGTTACAACATCTGTGAAATTTATTACAGTTACATGTATTACAAGTCTTAAAAGTATTTTGTGATACATATATGTTCATCACAGCACTATTCACAATTGTCAAGACATGGAATCAACTTAAATGTCCATCAACAGTAGACTGGATAAAGAAAATGTGAGATATATATATATATTATATATATATATTTTATATATTTTTTATATATATAAACACACACACACACACATACACTATGGAATATACACCATAGAATACCATGCAGTCATAAAAAAAGGACAAGATCATGTTTTTATAGCAACATGGATGGAGCTAGAGGCCATTATCCTAAGCAAACCAACACAGGAACAGAAACCAAGTACTGAATGTTCTCACTTACATGTAGGAGCTAAACACTGAATACATACGGACACCAAGAAGGTAAGAATAGACACCAGGTCTACTTGAAGGTGGAGGATGGGAAGAGGGTGAGGACTGAAAAACTACCTGTTGGGTACTATGCTTATCACCTGGGTGATGAAATAATCTGTACACCCACTACATGCCATTTACCTAAAAATAAACCTGAACATGTACCCCTGAACCTAAAATAAAGGTCTAAACAAAAGTACCTTATGATAAAGTCATTTTGCTCTTTGTTATAATTCACTGGAAATAAAAGGACATGAACATTTTTAGAATATCAACAAAGTCAAAATAGACAAATATTAAAAACATATAATTTTCTAAATAATATTAGGAATCAATTAAATTATTGTTCCATGGAGAAAAATAAGCCAATGTTTATTATATAATAAATAAAAAGGCAAAAACACAGAATTGTATCTATACTTTAACTGCAATTATTTGCAAAGACATATGTGCATAAGGACAAGTGCTGAAAGGTAACACCAGAGTAAAAATTAATGTTTGGAACAAATAGAATGAGTATTTTTTATTTTTCAAAATTTTCAACTTATTGTACTGTTTTATAATCTAAGAAAAAAAAAGAGGAATTTCACCTGATCACATACAGGCTTGATGTTGTGTTCATGCATTTTGGCTATGTGGTTATTAATTTGTTTATAATGGTCACTGGAAAAAAAGCACAGAAGTATTTCTGAGCATTGGGCAAGATAAGAAGGAAAGCATTAATTTAAGACAATATCTGTTAATGTTGTGAGGTGAAATATTTTAAGCATTTCGAGTCTAATCAAAACAGTCATTGTCAGGATATGGTATTCTTCTTCAATCCTCTCACTTCAAGCTTTCATCTCTTGTAAGTGCACAAGCCTTGGCAATGTCATCTTCCTACTGTTAGTCTTTATTGAATATACAAAGAATTCCTTTTCACTGAATGAAATGAAACACTGTTCAGACTTCTAACACTGAAATCTACCACAGCCAAATTTTGGTTTTTTTACTTTCTGTATATAATTTATATTTTCTATATATACTGTTGCAATTATGTATGCCTATTTATATGCAAATGTCTGTTTGTCTTGCTTTTTTTCTCTTCATAGGAGAAATACTTAAAATATGAAATATCCAATAAAATTGTAAATACTGAAAATAATACTGGATCATCAATGTAAATGCCCATTTTAAATTTAAATACTTCTAATATGAAGAAGTTCAGAGTCTTCACTTTAGCTGGTAACTAAATTACCTAGATTTAGAATACTAGATTTAGAAATTATCCTAGTCTCTTTAAGGTCAATGAAGTTAATTATTTTGTTCCAGTCTGAATCTTCTCCAAAGGCATTTCAGCCCAAGACAGAACACATACATCATGCTGATACTTGGTAATAGGAAAGCATCCACATTTGAGCCATCCCACTCCCTCCCCTTACAAGTCACCAATGCACTGTGGCAATTGAAAAGAGAGGCAAGTGTCTCTACACAAAAACCAATGAGCTGTGGCACATATCCAAAACTTTCCAAAAACTATAGAAGAGAAACAAGAGACATTCTGTGGCATTCTCTGGTATCACTGTGATCAGTGCACCCATACCAACCGATATCACACACACACGGGGTTTCAATACCTCTGGCTCCCAATTCCCATGCTTCTCCTCTTCACTCTGAAGCACATTCTTGTTAACTGATTATTATCAAGTCTTCTCTTTAAAACCTGAATTCTAAAAGGCAGAGATTGTTTCTTTGTTGTATGATCTGTACTCAAACCAAAATGCAGTAATTGACCTGTGTTTTACAGACATCCATTCATAACAATTAACAGACACTGAAAGGGAGATGAAAATATTACTGTCAAATTATGTTATCTGTCACTGTTTCCAACATAATCTAGAAAAATACCCACCTCTACATTTTTGTTTATATTTTTTCTATATAAGAGGCTGTTTTCCCCATTTACTTATCACATCTTACTTCAAGATTCAACTTGGGTCTCAGTTTGTTTTGGGAAAGCCTCCTGAATGTCTCACTCTTCTGAATTAGAGCTCACTCAACTGATTTCTCTTAAAGATATGTCTTAGCTGTCTGTTCAGTATTTATCAAATGTGGTAAGCATCCTCTAAAATGGCCTGCAATTATCCCCACATCCTGGTATTCATACCCTTGTGTAATCCCCTCCTCTTGGCTATAGGCTGGACCTAATGCCCTGCTTCTAAAAAAAGAATAGAGCAAAGAAGATGAGATGTCACTACCAAGATTAAATTATAAAGAGACCATAGTTTCTGTCTTGCATACCCTCTCTTGCTCTCTGATGAAAACCAGTCATGTGAACCAGCCATGTGAGCTACCCTGTTACCCTATGGAGACCCATAGAACAAGAAACTGAGGGCAGCCAACATGTACCTGAGGCCCTCAGTCCAATAGCTCAAGAGCAACTCAATCCTGCCAACAACCATGTGAGTAGCTTGGAAGTGGATCCTTTTTCAGTCAAGTTTTGCAAGGACCACAAGGTCCAGTCAGTATTTTAATTATAGACTTGTAAGAGACTCTGAGCCAGAGGACCCAGCTCAGTAGTGCTAGGGCTCCTGGCCCATAAAAACTGGCAAATAATAAATGTTTGTTTTATTAAATAGCACTAAGTTTTGGAATAATTTTTTATGCAACAGTAGATAGCTACATTCACTTATACATTCTCCCAAACTAGATTATAAACTACTCCAATGATAGCAACTATGGCATTTTGAATCTCCAGCACTTAGACAGTGACCCTCACTATTTAATGACAGTGAAATTATAGAAAGAGACAATTTTGAACAATATACACAAATCACTACTTTAAAATAGTCACTATAGCAATTTATAGAGATAAAGTGCAGTCTGTGTTCAAAAATCTGTAGTTTAATTTGCAAAACAGAAAATATAAATGTGTTTATGTATATTTATGTATAATAAGAAATACACAGATACATAAATAACCAACTTTAGAAGAGGCTAACATTTAAGTAATAATTAAGAAAATGAAAAATGTGATACCTGAAGAAACTGGAAAACAGTATGGCTGTCAGGAAAAAAAATTAAGAAAAAGAAAATACTAAGTACTATAAAATCCTTAAAATATTATAATTATGGTACTTAATCCTAAAAAGTATGAGAGAAATAATAGACATTAATAGAACTTTTGAAGTCATTCATATATTATCTCTAATGCTGCCTATGAATCTCATTATGGTATTTAATCATAAAAATCAAAGAGACAGATAAAAGAATGAAGAAAATTCAAAGCAATTGAAATTGAGTTCAAAACTCTGAAGAAGTTATTAATGAAGACTCTGCCAAAAAATCAACTAAAAAAATGTAAGATCTTCACTGGCAAACACACTACTTCTGATACTTTTTATAATTTTTAAGTCCCTGCTAGGTAATCATGCCCTGCACTTGAAGTTGACTATTTAAAGCCTAATTAGACAGTTCACATTGTATGTAGCCCAGTTACTTGGTAAATTTATATGATGTCTTCTTAATTATGTAAATGTCTGCCCATCTATACAGTTTAGTATAAAAAAGCTGAATATGTTTGATAGAAGTGATAAGGAACACTATTTAGAAGATATTTTTCCAGTGGAGGAAGAGAGCAACCTGGAATAGAATCGAACATTATCAGATGCCTCGTATTTGATAGCACTGTGCTTGGCACAACTGTGGAAGAAAAAGACATAATCCTTTTCTTCAATAAATTCGCAATCTTAGAGAGAAAATGAAGAACAAAACAAGTAAAGCAAAGAGACAAAATAACAATTTGAAATAAATGCTACTATAGAAATAAGCAGGCTATGGAGACAAAAATAATGAGAAGAGGGGGTGCTTACTGTAACAATGGAAGATATCTACTGAATTTCTTTTGTATAAAATGAATGTCTACAGTCTCCGTCCACTTTTACTGGGTTGTTGGTTATTTTGTGCCAATTTGTAAAAGCTCTTTATACATTAAGTAAATTAGATTTTGTCTGTAATGTTAAGCTGCAAAAACTTTCCTCCAGTTTGATGTTTCTTATAGCAATTTTGGCCATGCAGAAATAGATTTCTTTTAGGTAGTAAGTAAACTTTACTAATCTTTTTCTTGTGGTTTCTTGATTTTTATCACAGTTGAGAAAGCTTTCTTCCCTCTAAAGTTGTATAGAATTCTCTCATGATGTCTTCAAGTATATTTACAGTTTATGATGTACATTTACATTTATGATGCATTTGGAATTTATCCTAGTCTAAGGCGTAAGGTATGGAACCTCTTTTTTTCCAGGTGGCTACCCAGTTGGCTCCTCATTATTTATGGAAAAACCCATTTTTTCCATTGACATTACAAACCACTATGATTCCCATATGTATTCTATATACTAATCCACTAATCTTTCCCTTCATGCCCAGAACCAAATTGTCTTAATAATTGAGGCTTAATAATATGTTTTAATATCCAGTAAAACTAGTCCCACATCATTACTCCCCTTTTGCTAAATTTTTCTGGCCATTCATGCTTATTATTTTTCCATATCAACTTAATTTTTTTATTTTTTGTTTTTTTTGAGAGAGTCTCACTGTCTCCCAGGCTGGAGTGCAGTGGTGTGATCTCGGCTTACTGCAGCCTCTGCCTCCCAGGTTCAAGTGATTCTCCCACATCAGCTCCCCAAGTAGCTGGGAATACAAGCATGTGCCACCTCGCCCAGCTAATTTTTGTATTTTTAGTAGAGAGGGGGTTTCATCATGTTGACCAGGCTGGTCTCGAACTCCTGACCTCAAGAGATCCACCTGCCTCGGCCTCCCAAAGTGCTGGAATTATACGCGTGAGCCACCACGCCCAGCCCATATCAACTTTAGATCAGCCTATCTATATCCAAAAATATCCTGTCTGTACTTTTGTGGATGTCACATTAAATTTATACAATCAATTAGGAGAAACTGACAAGATGTTGAGGCTTTCTATAGTGTATCATTCCAATTATTGTAATATTTGGGGGAAATCTGAGAAGGTTTTTTATTTCTTTTAAGGTTTTATTTTTTTCCCGTATATGTTTGCACATTTCTTGGTAAACCTATGGCTAGTTATTTTGTCTTTCTCATAGATGTTTTGAATTGGGGTATTTCTTCTATTATATGTTCTGAATGGTTGTATTTTTGTATATATAAAAGCTATTGATTTTTAAATATTTTCTTCATTCACCACTCTACTGAATTTTTTACTGTTTCTAAGACTTTCCAGCTTTTCAGATACACAATCATAGAAGCTGTAAATGTTTTTCTACTTTTATATCTCTAATTTCTTTCTTTTATCTAATTGCATTGGCTAGTACTCCTGAACAATGCTTAATGTAGTGATAGTGGAATTACTGTTTTGTTCCTAAAATTATCAAGTGCTTCTGGTGTTTCCCCACTAAGGATAATACTGGATTTGAGATTGAAAAAGATACATTTTATCAGGTTATGAAAATATATCTCTATTCCCTGTTAATAGGTTTGGGGTTTTTATTTAAATTAAATCAAGCCTTAACACTAATTTTGTTAAATGTCTGTTATATATATTAATATAATCATGTGCTCTTCCCTTAGATATAATATTAATAACTTCCTTTGATTGACCTATCATCATGACCCTGAAATAAACACCTTTAATCAGGATGTTTATTCTTTTAACATGTGCTAAATTGTTTGGCAACATTTTACTTAGGATTTTAATAATTATTTGCATGAACATGAATATTAAAGATCTAAAGTTTTCTTTGAAGTTTTTATTAAATTTTGATGTCAATATCATGCTCACATCATTTACCTGTTCCCTGAAAGAGTTTAAATGTTATTAACACTATCAAGTTTTTGAAGTTTTGGTACAGTTCCCTTATAAAATCATCAGGGCTTTGTGCTTTTGATGATAGTGGGGGCATAGATTTATGTTTTGTTTTTTTCAGTTAATATAGCCACTATTTTTTTTTCTTTTGAGTTGGAGTCTTGCTCTGCCACCCAGGCTGGAGTGCAGTGGCATGATCTCAGTTCACTGCAACCTCCACCTCCCCAGCTCAATAGATCCTCCCACCTCAGCGTCCTCAGTAGCTCAGACTACAGGAACACACCACCATGCCTGGCTAATTTTTGTATTTTTTTGTAGAGACAGGGTCTTGCCATGTGACCCAGTGTGGTCTCGAACTCCTGGGCTCAAGTGATGTGCCCAGCCTCCCAAAGTGCTGGGGTTACACAAAACAGCATGGTAGTGGTACCAAAACAGACATATAGACCAATGGAGCAGAACAGAAATAACACCACACATCTACAACCATCTGCTCTTCCGCAAGCCTGACAAGAACAAGAAATGTGGAAAGGATCTCCTATTCAGTAAATGGTGCTGGGAAAACTGGCTAGCCATATGCAGAAAACTAAAATTGAACCCCTTCCTTACACCTTATACAAAAATTAACTCAAGATGGATTAAAAACTTCAATGTAAAACCCAAAACCATAAAAACCCTAGAAGAAAACCAAGGCAAAACCATTCAGGACATAGGGCACGGGCAAAGGCTTCAGGACAAAAACGCCAAAAGCAATTGCAACTAAAGCCAAAATTGACAAATGGGATCTAATTAAACTAAAGAGCTTCTGCAAAGCAAAAGAAACTATCATCAGAGTGAACAGGTAATCTACAGAATGAGAGAAAATTTTTGTAATCTACCCATCTGACAAAGGTCTAATATCCAGGATTTGCAAGGAACTTAAACATATTTACAAGAAAAAAACAAACAACTCTATCAAAAAGTGGGCAAAGGATATGAATAGACACTTCTCCAAAGAAGACATTTATGCAGCCAAAAAATACATGAGAAAAAGCTCAACATCACTAATCATCAGATAAATGCAAATCAAAACCACCATGAGATACCATCTCATGCCAGTCAGAACGGTGATTATTAAAAAGTCAGGAAACAATAGATTCTGGCAAGGCTGTGGAGAAATAGGAACGCTTTTACACTGTTGGTGGGAGTGTTCAATCACTGTGGAAGACAGTATGGTGATTCCTCAAGGATCTAGGACCAGAAATACCATTTGACCCAGCAATCCCATTATTGAGTAGATACCCGAAGGATTATAAATTATTCTACTATACACATGCATATACATGTTCATTGCAGCACTATTTACAATAACAAATACATGTAATCAACCCAAATGCTCACCAATGATAGACTGGCTAAAGAAAATGTGGCACATATACACCATGGAATACTATGCAGCCATAAAAAGGAATTAGATCATGTCATTTGCAGGGACATGGATGAAGCTACAAGCCATCATCCTTAGCAAACTAACACAGGAACAGAAAACCAAACACCGAATTTTCTCATTCATAAGTGGGAGCTGAACATTGAGAACAAATGGACACAGAGGGGGGAATGACACACACCACGGCCTGTTGGGGGGTATGGGGTGAGGGGAATGAACTTAGAGGACAGACAGGTCAAAAGATGCAGCAAACCATGGGGCACATGTATACCATGTAACAAACCTGCACATTCAGTACATGTATCCCTTTTTTTTTTTTTTTTAGAAAAAAAATGAAACAAAGTACTGGGGTTACAGGTGTGAGCCACCATGCCCAGGCTTCAATTGTATTTTCTGTATGCTTTGGAGTCTTTTAGAAAATCATCTCTCTCAAGAAATTTAACCATTTTATTCAATTTTTCAAATTATTCACCTTGAGTTTAGTAAACAAAATCTTTTATGACTAAATTTTCAGCATTTCAAGATAGTTTCCCTATTATCCTTTTTTACATGGTGTATTTGTGTCCTGTACATTTTATTTTATTAACTAATAGTTTAGTTTCCCAAAGAAGAAGTACTCCTTTTTATCTCTAATCTAATTCATTTATTTCTGCTTTATTACTTCATTTTGCTTTGCATAGGTTAATTTTGTTGTTTTCTTCTTACTTCCTAATTCACTACTCAGAGTACTAAGGGTATACTTTTCTTCTGAGAGTTTTATCTACATCCCATAGATTCTGATATGTTGTGTTTATATTACCTTTGTTTTCTAAATTTTAAAAAATTTAGGTTGGGTTTCCTGTTTGACATGAGTTTAAGAGAGATTTTTAAATTTGATGAAGTTTTTAAAAAATTTACCTCCCTTGTTGTTAATTTCTAATTTTATTTTATTGTGATGAGTGCATTTTTCCTTGTGGTACTATATATGATTGACTCTTATTAACACACCATGGCTACTTGAAAAGAAGTATTGTGTTTTCAGGAAACAATGTTCTATACATCAGTTAGATGCGTATTAATTATATTAACCAGATCTTCTATAGATGTAGGTATTTCTGTCTTCTTGATCTGTTATCAACTACGGAAGAAAATTCAAGTCTCTTACTCTAATATGTTTCTATATCTTCTGTTACTGTTTTGCTCTATGAATGTTGATGTTGTTAGTACATAGATACATTTCACTGCTATATTTTCACTGTGAATGTCTCAGTCTTTATAAAGGTGTTATTTTTGTTTTGTTTAACATCAAGACCACGACCCTCACTTATTTTTAATTTGCATTTAAAATATATGTATTTATTATACTTCCACTTTCTTTCCCTGTTTTTTCCATTTTTATAAGGCTTATTACTTTTATTGTCAGTACGATTTGCATTACAGTCTGTTCTGTTACCCTAATCCCCATATTTATGTTAGTCTTAGTCAAAGAATTGCATAAATCCAATGCTCATGGTTAGTATACTTTTTAGACACCTCTTGCTTAATTTTTCTTCAAAAAATTTCCTGATATTTCATGTAAACAATATTCCCTAAGTTGTGCGTGTTCAAAATTGTTTGCTACTGCCTCTGTATTTGAACAACATTTTTGCTGGTTATAAAATTCTTGAGTCACACTCAACACGTAGATTTTGCTCCATTATTTTCTAGCATTCAGTGTGTTCTAGAGTAGTTCAAGATCACATTAATCTATTTCTCCTACAAGAGACATTCTTCTTGGCCACCCAAGGGAGTCTTTCATTATCTCTGAATTTTACTTGGATATGTGTTTATGTTTATGGCACTGGGGCAATTTCCATTGGATTTAGTATGCCTTTTCAACATGTAAATTCAAGTCTTCTTAACTTAGGGAAATTATCTTAATTTATTTCTTTAAATATTTATTTTGTGACATAATTTTCATTTTTATTCGTGACTCCAAAAATGTGCATGCTTGATTTCCTTTGCCTGTCTTCTATAGCTACCTACCATTTTCTCTCTAATCTTTTAAAACTCTTAAATTTCTCTTTCATTTTGCTCACTTTCCTCATATTCATCCTCTTTCAAGGTCTTTGCTATTATCAGCAGTGTTTATTCTTTCTTGTGCTCCTGCCAACTTTTCCTTGATTTCTGTGGTGGTTTTACTTTTCCTGTCCATTTCTTTGAGACCACTGTTCACCTACCATCTCTTCTCTGAGTTCTTTTATTTTTTATTTGCATTCATCCTTCATAAACACACTTATTTCTTTAAAGTTTTGTTTTACTTTATTTTTAAATTTATAGCACAATGTTCAGTAACAATTTTCATCTCTTTTATGGCACACTACTTTGTTTTGTGTAGCTATTATTTTCTCCTGAGCTTTTTGGTTTCCCTCTTCATTTCCTCGTATTTTTCTTGCAATTTTTTTTTTTTTTTTTTTTTTTTTTGAGATGGAGTCTTGCTCTGTCACCCAGGCTGGAGTGCAGTGGTGCGATCTCGGCTCACTGCAAGCTCTGCCTCCCAGGTTCATACCATTCTCCTGCCTCAGCCTCCCAAGTAGCTGGGACTACAGGCGCCCACCACCACGCCCAGCCAATTGTTTGTATTTTTAGTACAGACAAGGTTTCACTGTGTTAGCCAGGATGGTCTCGATCTTCTGACCTCGTGATCTGCCCACCTTGGCCTCCCAAGCAATTAAAAAAAAAAAGATCTTAGGCTAATCCTTTTTTGTATCATATAGTATTGAAACTGGTGAGTTTTTTCTGTACCAGCTATTTGTTGGAAGTTCGTGTGGGGAAGGGTACGGAGACATATTCCAGGCTAAGAGCAATTTTTCTTATGATGTAGGATGTTGATTGTGTATTTATTTCCTTTTTACACTTCCTCAATCAATGGACATGGAAGCTGAGATGGTTTTCTTAATGTAAACTATCCATTCTCAACTGCAATGAAGACTGGCTGTTTGCTCAACCAATGAAGACTGGTCTATGTTTTCATGTGATTGGCCCATCTTTTTTACTGCTCAGAACCAACTGGGTCTGAGAAAGTTGGTGCACCTAGTTTGTCCTGTTATAATAATGGAGCTCAGAAATTGCATCTCAGTGTGTATCCCTCATCTTCATAAATGGCTCTCTCGTAGCTGCACAGCCGTTGCACTGCCTCCACTGTTTTCCATCTCCTCATCCTAATCTACAACGTCTACTGCCTTGGGAAGACATTCCTCCTTTGGGAGGATCTGGAGTTTAGCAGCCTTTTAGCATCACCAAATATGGTTGTTTAAATTTCTGTTCTTCATTTACCTTGTTGCTTTGGATAATTTCTGCAAAGATGAGGTGACAATGTGACTTTAAACTACCACATTCAAATCAGACATTCTATCCTAAATTCTTTAATTTTTGTCTTAATCGAATATCCTCAAAATCCATATGTTTTATACATTCAGGAATTGAGTTGGAAATACAAGGAAACAATAATAACCATGTACTTTGTGTCTGGCACTGTAAACACACATAAAACTACTTTATTATATGTGCCTCAAAATAGCCCTGCAAGTTGGGATTATCTTCATTTTACAAATGAATAGCACAGCCCAGATTTGTCTTTACTCTGAACCCCACTCAAATAAATTCTAATTCTCCCAAGATAACTTTTAAATATTTAATTTTTATAGAAACAAAATAATCCCTGATTAGATTGTATTATTTCTTTGTTTTGGAATCTAAATTTCTTTCGTCTTCTCCAAATACTTTTTTAAGCCACTAGTAATATGTAAGAGAAAAACCTTTTAGAACAGAAATGGTTGCACGCTATTAAACAAGAACTGGACTTCCTAAGCTGTAAAACCACAAAGCCCAACATAACACAATCAATATGCTGTTTGGTTTTGTCCCCTAAGCAACTGTTCAAACACTACTATAAATTTGCCTGCCAATGAATTTGACAAAGATGAAGAATGTTGATACACCCCCTACCTAAAATATAAACTTTGAATAAATGTAACATAAATATAATGACAAACAGACAAGAATTCAAGTGACAAACAATTTGAGAGTAAGATTACAAATTCTTTGTTTTGGGCAGAATTGATTATCATTATTTCATGTACTTTTTGAACTTGTTACATTTATAAAAACTCCAGACACACATTTCAGACACATTTACAAATAGAAGTTAGCACTTGCTACCATACTTTCTTGGCATCCGAAACAAAGAAAGCACTGCACATATCATTCCTTCTTTCAAAATAAGATTTTATTAAATTTTTTAAAGTAATCCCCTAAATATAGCACTAAAACCAGACATAATAGAAAAAGCACTATATTTAAAGTGAAGACCTTTGCTATTATACTACTTCTACATTATTAGTGGTGTGAATTTGGACAAGTTACTTAACTCTCAGCTTTGGTGTATGCCTTTGTGTAAAATACACTTGGAAGTACCCCTCCTCAGCGTTTCTGTTTGGCTAATATCTGTGTAAACAACTAGCATAGTTCCTAACACATAGATGTTCAATAAGTATTTATTGAGTCTTAATAACATTCTGAACAATTTCTTGTTTTTACTTTCTATTACATTAAAATCTAATATAATGATGGCAATAAAACTCTTTCCTTAAGGAGTACATCAGCCATTATAGTAATCATTAGATATCAATGCTCCACTTACTTATTTCTTTCTCTATCTTTGGCCACAATAATAGAGCTAACCTTAGTGTTAACTCCTGCTCAGAAAGACTTCTATACTATTTTAGTGTTTTAACAAAATAAATATATTGCTCTGATGGAATAAAAAAGTTTGAAAAAACCACAGGCTATCGAATAACACAAACATGAATACCAGTTCTGGTTTTGCTACTTACTATGGCAAGTTATTTAATCTCTCTGAACTTCCCTTTCTTTATCTGTAAGATTCTGACAGATTGCTTAGAATTGAATGGTACAGAGTATGTAAAGTAATACATATAGTAGACATGCAATAAAAGTGAGCCCCTTCCCCATGAAAACTCCAAAAGTCTTCATAGTTTCAATTGTGGTTATGCCTACAACCAACATAGTGTCCATTCGCCCCGATAATCTAACCACAGCTTAGCCCATAGTAGGATGTTAATACCTGAGTGTTTATTAGTATCCTATCAGAAGGCGTTGTGTAGCTTGCAGAGAGGGTGTACTTTATGGGGTCACACAATTTGAGAATTCTCTGATCCCAAAAAGCCTATGATTTAGTCAAAAGGTAAACATAACAAATTAATGACAAACAGACTGTGTGAGATACGTGTGGTACCAACAAAGCCACAAGAATTTAGAGAAAGAGGAGATTGCTTTTGTCTGGGGCAATAAGTTTAGTGGTTATACACATGGCCTTTGAAGGAGACAGCTTGAGCTCCAATCTTGTTTAACCACTTACTAGCATCTTAAACCATTTGGGCAACTTACTTAAACTCTTTTAGCCTCAGATTCCTCATCTTTAGAACAGACCTTCTCAGGGTTATTCAGAGTATTAAACAAGCTGAAGCATAAAGCCAAGCACTCAGGACATGTGAGTTAACAAAAATATCCTATCATCTAAGTCTCACAGTAAGCACAGAATATTTTTAAATAGACTCTCATTTCTATCAGAGATATGCCATGTCAGTTCCCCATAGAATGGTGATGATGGTGATAAAATAAACAAACAAAAATCTACTTGCTGTTAGTTCCAAAGTGCTCAGATATGTTTGAAAGAAATAAAAAATAGAAATAGTAGCACATTAGAAAAGCAACACAAATATAACACACTTGACTGCACTATGAACGTAGGTAATTTAATTATTCATTTCTAGAAGTCTGTATTATTTCAGTTCTGAATTCAAAATGCTGCTTCTTGTTTAAATTTTAGTTCTTAAGTTAGAAATAAAAAGAAATAAGGAAAGACACACAGGTTCTTTGGGTGGTTTATTTTTCCAGAACAGGATATTGTATTTCATGTCTATCTTCTGGCATTCAGTCATGTGAACAGCTCAGTGGAGCTGACTTGGATTTCACTAAAACCACAAAGCCAAAAGACAGCCACTTGGGAAGCTCATGACCGACTGGTCATGAAAATAAGCATCTTTGCCAGAAGTCTGTAGTAAACTGAGGCAACATCAAACTTGCAGTCAATTGAGACATCCAAATCAAAAATAACAAAAAAATCTATCAGTATTTATTACCATGAAATTAACATTATTTACACTTTACCTTAAACACCAAAGAACAATTTTTTTATATGCTGCCTACACTTTCACAGTTGTTTTACATGTTTGCCTTGTATATTACAGAAAGCTCATGAAAATATCAGCATATAGATATTTAAAATTTTGCTGGTGATTATGAAAAAGAACTATCTTTTTCCAGAAAATGATCTCTCTCAAGAACGCATTGCTCTGGAGAAATTATCACATCTATTCAAAATTTCCAGTTTAGAGGGAATAAATTATTTAATAGTCAGTAGGAGTTAATGAAATAAATTTGGGTCCATATGTGACATTTTACCAATGTTATTGGTATTCATTCCTTAGAGAAATATTCATGATATAATGTCTGAAAAAAGTAAAATATAACATATCCCATATAACTTTCATTTGAAACAAAAAAAGAGTGAGATAAGTGAAAGGGAGAGTGAAAGAGGAGATGAGTGAAATATATCAAATTTTAACAGTGAGATTGTTCAAATTTTGCTAATTTTGTTTTGTTATTCATATTTTATATAGTTTCTAAGTTTTCTAAAAGGAGCATAAACAAACAAAAAATCCTGAATCTGAAGTATTATCAGTCAGATAAGATACTTCCTGCCCATAACAGGGATGTTTTCCTGAGAAAAACACTATCAATTTTTAAAATATAAAGTCATAAATGAGAAAGCCTATATTCTCAGCAAAACTACTTACTTTGGATGCATTAACTCCTGCCAGGCAACTACTGTGCCCTTGAATCTCACTAAAATTGATATTCAACAAAATAATAATAGAAAAAACTTTAAATTTAACCTTTTATTTCAAAACATTTACTGGCAGCCAGAATGTGCTTTTAGAAGTCATAGTAGACTTAATCAAGTACTTTAATGTAGCGTGTGAGGAAGGAGTTGATTTAATTTACATTAACATTATCAAACCCTTCAAGTTAGTATAAGAATGTTGATCAGGCAGGCAGGAGCTAGAACACTCAGTTTGGGTGTTTTGGGGGCCTCGCAGTTTCCTGGAAAGATGGAGAACATAAAGCTTATTTTATGTTTTAAGACTATTTTTTCAGAGAAGTTTTAGGTTCAGAACAAAACTGGGATAAAGGAACAGAGATTCCCATGTACCTCCTCCCCACCCCATCCCACAACCTCCCCCATTATCAACATCCCCCACCAGAGTGGTACATTTGTTTCAACTGATGAACCTACGTTGACATATCATTATCAACTAAAGTCTATTGTTTTCCTTAGGGCTCCCCCTCTTGGTGCTGTACATTGTATGGGTTTGGACAAATGTATAGTGACATATACCCACAATTATAGTGCCACATGGAGTAATTTCACTGCCCCAAGAATCCTCTGTGCTCCACCTGTTCATTCCTCTCAAACCCTGGCAACCACTGATCTTTTTACTGTCTCCACAGTTTTCCCTTTTCCCAAAGATTATGTAGTTGGAATCATACAGTACGTAGCCTTTTCAGATTGGCTTCTTTCACTTAGCAATATTCATTTGAGGTTCTTCTATTGTTATAAAGCTTTTTTTTTAACAGCAAAGCAATCAACAGGTAATAGCTTTACTTCCCAGGGCAAGGCACACTATCTCTCATGCCTACAGAGTCACCACTGCTTGCCAAGGCAATTCCTCATGCCAGCTTTCTCCTTGGCTTTACTGAACCTTTTTTCGAGTTGACTACGCAGAAGAGAACCATGAGCAGGCCTTGCTCTAAAGTCTTCCTTGGCTCAAAAAGTAAGATACAAGACTGGCTGCAAACCTCTCAGCAAGTCTAAAAAAGCAGAGCCAGACCAGAGCTGAAACATAGTATACAAGTACATGAGTATAATTGTCATCAGACTTTCATATATGTGATATATGAATTACATTGTAAGAGTTACATGGTTTAATTCCAAGAGTTACATGCTAGTGATAAGAAATTGGCCATCACTGTTGGCAACTCAGTAGAGATTATAATATGCTACCCTTAAGCTTAGTTGTCATCTATTATTATATGACAGAATATGACTATGAGTTTCCTAAACCTTTCTACCCATAAGACAATTCATTTCCCTTGCATCAAACATATGTCAACACCTAATGACATATAATTATTCTCTTTAAACAAGAGAAATCAAAATTTAGAGCTAACTTCTTCAGAATTCCTCTTAATATATGTACCTTAAGTTATACCAAAGAATGCAATCCTTTATACTGGTGGTCTTTACAGAGAGGTGCACATCCCAAAATATACACAATAATATACATATACATACACAATATACATACACAATAATATCTGTATGAAGACATTTGTGCTCTTATTGACTTATCTCAACCATCTCTAAGTTTTTGCTTTAAAGTTGACAAAATATATTACATCAATAACACATCCTGTGACTTATAAGCATATATATATATTACATGTACATATATATATTACAGGTACATAATGTTTTCATCAGTAAAGATGTCTGATTTCTAAATGTTTAAAATTAGATGATTAGAACTCATCAAGAAAATGTCTCTATTCAAAATCCACATATTAAAATGAGTGTTCTAATATCTACATAAGCAAATATCTTCATCTATCTGAAGGCAGTAGAGGTAGATGGCCCATTTCACTTGTAGTTTATGGCAAGCGTTTTGCAGACATAAAATATTGCTATACATCACTAAAATATTACATATTCTATTGACATTGTGTCCCATAAAGTATTCTCTGATGACAGATGCTTTTAGCTAATGGCCTTCAGCTTGATTTTAATCATACCAATCCTCTAAATCTCAAAGCTTTAAAGACTAATATGCACCACAAGTTTAAATATATTTTAGACTGTTTAAAAAATTTACTATGTATAACCTTATTTGAGTACAAGAAAACAATTTTATGTTCAGAGGAAGATTAATCTGAGATTGAAATCACTAGGAACCACGTCTTTCACTTCTATTATAAATAGTTTGATCAAGATTGATTGATGAACTATTCTACCAACTAAAAACATTATTTGGTGCTGTCTCAGCTCTTAATTTGAAGACCCAGTTTTAAAAAAACATAAATGAGGAATGCCTTAGGTAATAAAATGGATACAACGAAATCCAATCCCAAATACTCTATGACCTGATAGCTTTAATGCCCTTGTATAACAAATATGGAGTTGGTATCCTTCAGTGAAGTGGTCCAGAAGAAATAAAAAGGCTAATCTATTTGGGATCCATGTTTCTTGGAGGATAAAGACAAAGTAAACTCAGAGATTACTTTGTGTAGTTATGTGTAGTTACTGGGCATATATCATTTTAATTCTTATGAAAAACATATTTAGACACTTTCTCCTGCTGACAGTTCCCAATCAAAAGCACATAGCATGCACATATTTGTCAGGATCATTGGCAGTGGCTCTCCAAACCTTTTGCCCCCTTATCATACTTCATTGTGCTTTTTTCCTTCCTGCTACTCACTTTATCTATTTCCTGCACCTTCTCTAGGCTTTCTTTTTCTTCTCCTGTGACTTGCCGTGCCTTTAAGAGGTCATGTTAAACATGCTATATGGCATGATACATTATTAATGGAAAATAAAACTACATTTCAGAATGCTGGTTGGGGTTCATAATATTGAATTGTTTTATTGACTTTTCCACCATGGAAACACCCGGTGGTTCAATATAATTCCCTCATTTGTTTTGGACTCCTCATGTTTTCAAATATTTGGGGCAATTTCTCATAAGACTGTTTCTTTCTCTAATTCTTTCCAAACAACAAATGATGAATTTTTTAAGTAAAATATTTAGGAAGAGAGGCTTTAAGGAGTTATAAGAAAACTACTGTAATCAAATAAGTAGGTGCAAAATTATTTAAAAAGACCACAAGAATAACTGGCCAATTTGAATGAGATATTTTTCTCCAATTTCTGACTAATCTATATTTTAGTTCCTGAAAAAAACCTAGAGAAGGATACAGATTTATGTAATACCAGAGAACTCATGGACAATGAGAAAATGTAACAAAAAGTGTAAGTAGGAAAAAATATGTTTCTCAAAAGAGGGAAAAGAGTAGCAAATACTAGAAAGCATATTTTGGTTGGTAAACTTAATTTTTAAATCAAGAAAATGCCTACAGTAGTCCTGAATGTTTAGAAAAAGACATAAAGATACAGTTGCATGTGAATGAAAACAAAATATATCAAGCTAGCAGCAGGTCCTTTTTTTTTTTTTTTTTTTTGAGACAGAGTTTCGCTCTTGTTGCCCAGGCTGGAGTGCAGAGGCGCAATCTCAGCTCACTGCAACCTCTGCCTTCTTGTTTCAAGTGATTCTTCTACCTCAGCCTCCTGAGCAGCTGGGATTACAGGCACCCGTCACCATACCCAGCAAATTTTTGTATTTTTAGTAGAGACGGGGTTTCACCATGTTGGCCAGGCTGGTCTCGAACTCCTGACCTTGTGATCCACCCGCCTCAGCCTCCCAAAGTGTTGGGATTACAGGCATGGCTTCCAGGTAACAGATCAAGGAACCACATAAGATAGTTTGATTTCAGCCAAAAAAAAAAAGGTAAAATTGCTTAAACTATTTATGTTCAATGAGATAAAAATTTTAGCCCAAGTGAAAGTTATAAAAATTTATAAGTTTCCAAATGTATACAACTGGATTTAGTTAGGATAAATTTTACATTCCATACTTAAGTTTTTGAAGGTACAGAATGGTGGTAAGCTGGTGCCATTTATTTATTCATCTAACTGTAGTTATTGGGCACATATCACTTTAATTCTTATGAAAAATATATTTAGACTAGCCAGTTGTAAGCATTACATCAGTCAATAATGTGAGATCACTACCAAAAAAAGCCCAAAATCTCAGGGTTAATAAAAATACATATTGTATTATATCAAAGAAGGTAAGAATTAACTATATTCAGTTCTATTCAATTCACATCTGAAAAATTATATACAATTACACATTTTAAAAGAGAAAAGTGACCAAATGGAGTTTATCCATAGAAGGGCTACCAAGTTTTGAGGTGTCTTAATCTGGAAACCAATATTCATACAAATAGTGATAAGAAGCTAATAATCTCCGAACACTTACATCCACGCCATTTAGGAAAAAAAAAACTGATAGGTGAAGGAAACAAACAGATTTCAACTCAATACAATGAAGAATTTTCTAATAATTAAAAGTGTTATGTGATAAGCCCACACTGCCGTGTGAAGTATTTAGGGGCAACTTAGGTGATCAATTTCAAGGATGCCATAGTGAGGCTTGGAATGATTGATTTATCCATTCTTGAAAGCAAAGAAAATTATGTTGCAGTGAAAAAAAATAAAGAAAATATATCTAGGTGCAGATAGAGGTGTGCCCTGCCTCATAAACATGGGGAAGTCTAAGGAAGGCTTCTGGAGAAGTCCAGAAGAAATAATAAATAATGTAAGTTTTGAAGAAGGGGTTGGGCTTAGCCAAATGCAGGAGGTGGACAGTTGGTGGAGGAATGGAGGAATGAAAGAAGAAAACAGTATGGGTAAAAGCACCAATTTGAGAAAAAACATAGTAGCTGTAAAGGACTAAAAGTATTTAAGCCTGACTAAATTGCCTTCTATCTTCTGAGACCCTATGAACCGAAACAGCTTTTTGTGCTCTACACAGCCTGGAGATTTTTAGGCTTTTTTCGGTCTCTCTTTTCTGTTTCAAAATCTGACTGTACACATACTAATGAAAGTCAGGGCCATTCTCACACCACTTTTAATAAATATATTGAAGATATTTCATAGGCTTTGGTAAATTTAATGCTAAAAACAATCAAATCAACAATTCTTGAAACTATGTAATAAGCTGAAAAGTATAAACTGTGGCCAGTGACTTTCAGAATTTAGAATTAACCATTATTCATGATCCTTAAGCACACACAAACTATGTAATAAGCTAAAAAGTATAAACTGTGGCCAGTGACTTTCAGAATTTAGAATTAACCATTATTCGTGATCCTTAAGCACACACAAACTTCTAATTCTATATAAATTGTTCATTGCTTTATCATGTCATTGCTGCCCCTCCATAAACTGGCCCCAGCCTTTCTCTTCAGCCTTCTTTCCAACTTGTCCCCTCACACACCCCACCCTGGGCCCAATCTCTCTGCTTATTGCTATGCACTCAGGCCCCAAAGTTTCCACCCCTGTCTTTGCTCCAACTCTCCCATCAACCTGCAGGCACCCCTTTCCACTGCTGTCTATTGCTGCCTACACATCCTTAAAGGCCAAGTTGACTGTCCCTTACCTCAAGGAGCTCTGTAGTTCCACTTCCCTCCCAGTTAGAATGACTTTATTTATCATGTGGACCTATAGCCACTGGGGATAGGCTACTTGTCTTTTGCACACACAACATGTCATCCCTGCTGGACTCTGGGTGAGCTGAAGAATGAGGAGTTTCTCGTTCATCTCTGTTGCTACCATCACACCTGCTACAGCACCTTGTACAGAATAATCTCTAAGCAAACTCAATAGTATTTACTTGCAAATATTTACTGAGCTTCCACCATGTGCCAGGCACTGTTCAAGACACTGAAGATACAGTGGTAGAGAAACAAAAAACAACAGCAGCAATTCCTGCCCTCATGGAGTTTCCACTGGGATATAGAGAGAGGCCTAAGCAATAGACCAAAAAGAAGTCCAGGCCACAGCATCAAGAATGTGCTACAGTCAGCCATCAAACCATGCAGTAATCATAGTTGAAGCCCTTGCCACTTTCCACTTCTTTCTGTCGCCCAGCTTCCCCTCAGATAGACCCAAGGAAGTATACAATTCCAGGCGCTTCTCCTGAGGGAGCTTCTAAATCCATAAAATCCTAAAACAAGATGTACTTAAATGCCTCAGCCCCCACATTGGGGCATTAGTTCTGAGTCATTTTCTCTGCTAGGATGTTACCCAATACAGACCACTGGTTTTTCCATGTTATGTTCCAAGCTGCTTTTATTGCTAATCAGATACAGCTGACATTAGCATAAAAACATTATACATCATTATTTAAAATTTATTCTGTCATGGGCATGGTGGATATAAATAAATTGTTCTAATCTCCTTTCCTATATCCAATAAATTGATATACATTGGGATGAGCATACGAGAGATTTGAAAGCTGTGATCAAGCTATGGTTGTGGAATTCTGGAAACCTCTTTTCCATTTAAATATTACAAACATCCCCAAAAGTACAAAGAGTAGTCCCTGAGTACTTCAACACACAATGACTGCTTTTCAAACAATAGTGTGGTAAAAGGAGATATCACTGGCCATTTTACAAAGTCAGCTTAGCACATGGATTGATGGATCTGTGTCAGTAACTGCCTATAATTTGTTCTTCCTTTGAGTCCCTCAATCTTCCATTCTGACCAGATAGTGAGTGACAAATTCCATGATCATGCTACATGTTCTGTCTTAAACAGGAAACAAAACGGAATTTTTCTAGCTAAGGCAAAATAATTCCTTACTCTACTGGTCCCAATTTTTGCCTATATCAAACTTAGTCCGTGAATTCTTGCCTGGATTCCGACCGTGGGCCTATTCATTACACAATTAATGGGTATGATATTGCTAAGTGGGTAGCAATATTGCTCATGGGGTACAATATTGCTAAAGAAAAAGAGCATTATCAGGTATGGAGTACACAGTATTTTAAATTATAGTAAGAAACAAATCAAATTGATGTTCAACAATATAGTAAATATTTTAGCAAGGAATTCTAGCAGCCTAATGGTACCATTGTCAGTTATATTTACTTTCATAAATTAGTATACATGTATTTTCAAAATTAGAGGAAACTTACTCATGTATCATTGTCACAAATGTGTTGCTGAACATACTAAGATCGGTCTTTTTTTTTTTTCTAGGTTGCATAGCCAGCCAAAACTGCTAGTGTTGGTATTAAGACCTAGAACTCTTGGTCTTATGCTTTTAACACTAAATATCAAAATTATACCCACAGCAAATAATGTACATAATAGAAGTGGAGAATTGAAACTTCCTATTCAATATAAATGCATTCTTTCATTCAACAAATCTTCCTGGAGTACTTTCTATGTTTAAGTACATTTATAGGCAGCATGAATGAGAAAATATGGTAGCCACTTATAAGAATCCTAAGTGATTGTAGGCTATTAATGAAAAGAAAATAAGAGTAACTTATTCGACTTGTAAACAACTGACATAGAACTTTTTATATAAAAAACTAAACTTTAGGATGACAAATTTCTCATCACACTTAAATCTAGTCAAACATTAAAGTGGTCCATGCTTCATCCCCTCACAGTCTGTGTCAAACAATATGTTTTAAAAGTTGATTACATCATTCTCAGGATATGGTTCTTCAAAATTATGTAATTAGTATATTTGAGTGATCCACCATTATGCATGTAAAATCATTGAAGTATAAGCTCTATTTGCCATTGACTTCAAACATGTTTTTCTTGTCTAACCGGACATTGTTCACTTTTTCTTTTTTACCAAAGAACACTGATGTTTCTTACCCTCTATAACCCCTAAATTATTCTACTTATATAAAAAGTTCGGCCAGACTCACACCTGTAATCCCAGCACTTTGGGAGGCCGAGGTGGGTGGATCACTTGAGGTCAGGAGTTTAAGACCAGCTTGGCTAACATGGTGAAACCCCATCTCTACTAAAAATACAAAAATTAGCCAGGCATGGTGGTGTGTGCCTGTAGTCCCAGCTACTTGGGAGGCTGAGGCAGGAGAATCGCTTGAACCCAGGAGGTGGAAGTTGCAGTGAGCTGAGATGGAGCCACTGCACTCCAGCCTGGGCTACAGAGTGATACTCCAACTCGAAAAAAATAAAAATAAAATAAATAAAATAAATATTAAGTGCAATAAAATAATTAAAAGATAACCTCCTAAGAAACAATAAATAGGAACTATAAAATAGATGCCTTCATTACCAAGTAACTCCCCAGTGGCCAACTGACTAAATATCACCAAACATGAAATTTGTCTCCTACTGACTAGGTTAAGTTATTGTTTTAGTAAGAAAAGAAGCATGGGCCGGGCGCGGTGGCTCACGCTTGTAATCCCAGCACTTTGGGAGGCCGAGGCGGGCGGATCACAAGGTCAGGAGATCGAGACCACGGTGAAACCCCGTCTCTATTAAGAATACAAAAAGTTAGCCGGGCGTGGTGGCGGGCGCCTGTAGTCCCAGCTACTTGGAGAGGCTGAGGCAGGAGAATGGCGTGAACCCGGGAGGCGGAGCTTGCAGTGAGCCAAACCGGGAGGGCGAACTTGGCAGTGACCCAGAATTCGCCCATTCACCCCCGCCCGGGGGAAAAAGCGAGACCCCCCGTCAAAAAAAAAAAAAAAAAAAGAAAAAAGAAAAGCATGAAAGCAGATATTCATCTTTAATTATACATAAGTAGAAGTATGAGTAATTTCTCAGAAGACTTCAACTTTGTCTGTTATTAAATTTTAATGGCTCGTGAAAACCAGTATACATTGGGAAGTATCCCACCAACTCTGTTTCTAGCACTAATTTTTAATTTTATAGTACACAGATATTCCAGAAAAAAATGTAATTTATTTGAAAGGGGTAAAGGAATAAAACATTTAAGTCAGAGACTATCGTCCATTAGACACTGCTTCAAAAGAGTAGCCTATACAACTATTGTTTTAAGGGAAGAAAGAAGACTCGATTGTGAAGGCCTCTTCTATTTTCAAGTTGTTAGGTTCTGTATCTCTCTTCAAATAAGAGGTTAAACTTGAGTATTCATATCTAAAACTTTCTTTCACTTTTTAGAATTCCTATCACTCAGACGAAATATGCAATACTAAGTGTAGAAGGGATATGTAAGCCAAACATGCTTACATGAACTAATACCATTAAAAACCCACTATAATTTATCTGTTGCCTTTAAGTGAACTCCATATCCTATTCATTCACTCATTATTTTTTCGCTCTTTCTCCAAGATGAGTCTAAACTTGACTTTTCAGTTACTTCTGTTCCGGTTTCTGGTGTGTGTATTTTGTTAGCATACGTTTAAGGTAAGTCAAATATAATACAGCAAAATTGTAACTATTTCTGTGACAGCAAACACAAGTAAAAATAAGTGAAAACAAGTCAGAAAATTTCTATTAAACTATAAATTATGGTTATATTACATGCAGAATTTAAGATGTGTGCTTATTACCATGATATGTAAAATTCCTTATAAAAGTTTCTACTAGGATTTTGATTCTACCACAAGTCAACCCTCTAGAAAGAGGCCATGTTATTCAGCATTGGAATACAGCTCCACCTGCTGGTACTGACAGATCCATATATTATGTAAACCTTTTGTAGGCTAGTGTTACTAAATTTATGCTTATTCAAAGCTGACCAAAAGCCTCCTACAGCAGTATATTTTACAAGAGTAATCAGAATATGATTTTGCTTAAAATTTTCCCAGAAGTATAATTATATAGGACTTACACTGACATCGTACTGTTTCTCTTCAAGAAAATACAGTTCACGACCTATTCCATTTGCTTTTGATGACCAAACAAATTTAAGGAATGGCAATATAATTGGTTTCTATTTTCGTATTTTAACTAGGTAGTCAAACAAAACCTCGGTGATTACATTAATTTACCCTGTTTCCATGTAGCTATTTTCTTATTTTAATAAACAAACCAAAGTTATGCAAGTATACTTATTCATTCATTGATGTACAATATTAATTGAGCAACTATTATGGGGCCAAGTCCCATGTTAGGCTCTGAAAAGCAGAATTGAGTAAGGCAGACATGGAGTGTACAGTGCAGCTGAGGAACAAAAGTTGAACAAGTATCTATTTAGGTAGTCACTATCACTTCAATCAGATGCAATCAGGAAGTCCTCTCATGAGAAAACATGTGAAAACTGTACTCATGTACATGTGTAGAGAAAACTTATAAGAGTTATCTTTGTAAAACAACAGTATTATAAATTTGGAAACTTTATGCTATATATTTTCTCCCTTACATAAAAAAATTAGGTCTCATTTCCATCTTATTGAGCATGATGCATATCAATGAGGGGAATGTGTGTCAGGGGATTTGCAAACATATGTATGTATATTACAAGCAAGTGTCAATATTGAGATAATTTAAGAACCAGAAAGCAACCTGCTGGACAACTAAATTGCCAGAATCATTTTTAATACTTTCTCTCAATTATTCAGTATTCAATTACTCTCACTTGATGTACAAACATATAAATTGTTTCAAAAGTCTAATATCTGTGCTAAATATTTACCTTTAAAAACTCATAAGAGGTGGGCTTTGTACATGTGAAGCAGATCATACTTACAATTTTCACTTCTCAGATCCCAAATATTATGTTATATAACCAATAGATAACCAGAGAATGTGAAAAAGCTAAAAGGCATTTCAAATAAGAAATCCATTTAATTTTTCTTAGAGTTGCATGACACCTTTTTTGTTAAAGAAACAGGTCCAATAAGTCAATATCATATTCATTTTTTTCAAGTCAAGTAGCTTTTAGGATGATGCAGTCTCTTGTGTATGTATTTTCTGTTGATTTGAATGTGTTACATTTCTCAATCAAACATGCCAAAATAACACTAAAATCAATGTTTTAGTAAAAAGATATTTATCAATAGGAAATCAGTCAAATAACCTAGACAGGCCACGGAAGCAATCTGCTTCCTTTTTGTAATCACTTATATCTTGCCCTAAAAAAAATCAACAACATATTAAGCAGATACAAACTTTTAATGTTGGTCATCTTCAAAAACTATATGCTACCTAGAGATTGGTTGACTGGGTAAGTTAAAGCTGAGTACTCTAAAACTCTAATTGAGAGGATCTGCCTTAAGTTGAAAGGAAGCTATCTTCATAAACATTGCTAATGTCTGTCTCCAGTTTTCTATAACATCACAATTCTTAAGAAAATGCCCTAGAAAGTAGTTCACCTGATTAATTGAGACAACCTCAAAATATCTGAAGTGTACTAAAAAGAAAAATGTGCAAAAATAATGTCAAAGAAAGAAGGTCCATAGTTAGGTTAGTTCAATATGTTCAGCATCAATGAAGGCACATGCATATGCATATACATATGTGTATTTTTTTTTAGAGCAAGGGAAAGAGAAATAAGACTGCCTTTTCTTTCTTTCCAGTCTCCTAGCTTAAAAACCAGATCCATGAGAAAAATGGCTTGTACTAACAAATCTACACACCTCCTTTTTTTTTTCTTTTTCTTTTTCTAGAGACAGGGTCTTGCTCTGTCACCCAGGCTGGAGCACAGCGGTGTGATCATAGCTCAACTTCCTGTGCCTAAGCAATCCTTCCCACCTCAGCCTCCCAAGCAGCTGGGACTTACAGGCATATGACACTGCATCTGGCTAACTTTAAAATTCTTTTTTTTTTTTTTATTTAGAGCGAGGTCTCACTATGTTGCCCAGGCTGGTCCTTGCACTTTTATGAGAATCACCTGTTTCAAGTAGACTGTGATGTGGAGAACAGTACATATCACGGCCCTAAATCAATGTATTAAGTTCAGTTAATGGAGCACCAGTGGAGGGCGGGGCACACATTTCTTTGTGGAGGCTGTGTAAGACAATCTACCCTGTCCCTCTAATAGCCCTTGTTTTTCAAATTGAGAGCATACAATGACTTTTTTTCTTCAAGCGTTTTTCTCAAAATTCTGTAAGACCACTCCTATCTTAAGTCCTATACGTAAGGACATGTAGAAATGAAAGAGACTAACACTCTCAGATACACAAAAAATTTCAGATTGAATATCGGGACAAATGAAAAACATCTCCTGCAAACTTAACTTGTTTGAGAGATTGGGGGTGTGGGATGGGTTTGTGTTTTAATAAGCAAATGCAGATGTTGAAGGAAGAACGTTTAGATTTTTGACACTGTTCTTTGCTGACAGAATTGCCAAATGTTTTCCATAAGCAATGTCGAAATGTCTGAATTTTTTTTCGTAAAACCATCACCCAGCTGAACTTTGAAAAATGAAATTTACCGATTTACTGTGAATAAGCTTGCATATTTAATATTTCAGATTAACATTTTTATACAACTTTTATTTTCCAGGCACTTAATAAATTTTAATCATTATGGGAAGAATTGATGGTCTTCCCATGTTGTGCACATGTGAGATACACACACACACACACACACACACACAGAGTTGATACTTATTTAGTTGCCACTCTTTAGGAACATATTTAATGTTGTACATAAACTGATCGTGGGATTAAATCGAGTCCATTTTACCACATGCAGCAGTTTGGACTCATCTTAATGTCATGTGCAAAACTACCTAGGTTCAGGTATTCACTGTCAAATCAGAAAAAATATTCAAAGAGCAAAACATTCATGCAGCTTTTCTTATAACTGAGTTTCACTTTTAGTCATTAATGTGATGTCTATGAATCTTTTTATTGGGTGGAATTTTTTTCCTTTTAAACTTAAAATATTCATTGATTATATTTGACAAGTTTCACTTCAATCTCTTCCCAGGGTCTGTATGCAAAATGCAAAATTGTCCCAATCATTAAGGGAAACTACATTTAGCTATAACACATTTTCCCTATTAAAGCTACGAACTCACTGATCAATGGAAAAAATGACAGATTAAAGAGACTAGATTGGATCATTTAATTGCAGAATGTGTCTCCTCCTCATTCTGTTTAATAGTGTGATGAAGGCTTAAAAAAGTTTGACTCTCTCCTGTTTTGTAGAGATATAACCAAAGTGTTAAAAGATTATTTTGCAGTTACCAATAATTCCTGAGAAGAGTGGCAATGATCTGTTTGTTTATTCAAGTGTTTATTTCATCACCTTTAATTATTCCACTAAAAAAGACTAATAAGTAGGGCCAAAGAGATCCCAGAATTCAGAATAAATATTGATACCCAAAAGAAAAATAATACTAAAAGGATGACCTAAACCTTGCAACAAACATTTTGGAGTTTCCACTAGGTAGTGATGAGAATTTAAATTGCTTCAAAAAGTATCTTAAGCCTTTCAGAGTGGCAGTAGTGACAAAATAAATCTCTAAATCTGGTGAGTGTAGACCAGACCTAAATACTTTTGAAGTACCTCCTCCCTGACTGATCCCATATATCAAAAAGTACGCTATATCATACTATATCATATCTATATATGAAAAAGTATGTTAAGATACTACTAACTATTATTTCCAGGAGTGCCACTGTACAAAGGGCAAGGATCACCTTTTGTCAACACTGTTTTCCTGTCTTCATCACTTTACTGAATACAAGATGCATAGTAGGAATTTCAGAAATATTAATTATATATATATTATGCCTAGAAATTTCTAGTGATATATATATGTAATCACATGTATATACATGTGCACATATTATGTTACAGTATATATAATGCCCAGGAATGTCTAGTGATGTATATATAATCACATGTATGTTGTGTGTGTGTGTGTATACAAATTCATTGTTAATGGAATGGAGACAAAGAAGACATATTTTATTAATTACAAAATTATCTCAAAGATTCCTACTAATAAAGCATATTAAGAGAGAGTTATTTTGAAGTTAAAATTCTTGGGGAAAACTGCCAAAATCTATTTTCCAGAAAACGACCTTAGTCTCCAGCCCTGTCTGTAAAATGGGGTTTTTACTATGGTGAAGGAAAATACTTGGCCCCTTTCTCATTCTTAGACACACATTAGGAATGAAAGAGACGTTAATAAAGTGCTTATATGTCCTTTGGGAGAAAAGTACTACACCGAATACTATCATTAGGTAAGTTGAAATATAATTTGTCAAAAGGTAATTACCCATTTGGATCCTTTGGCTCTGGATCACAAAGGAGGGTGGGTAAAGTAACCTTGAACAAGTGGTCTGGTATAAATTAATAGCTCTCCATTCCAAACAGCTAATCCATTACATACTGCCTATTGCTATTTCCCTTCTGAATACTTTTTTGACTCTTCTTGTAAGAGTTGCCCAAAGATCCATGTTGAATGCCATCATATTATTAATAGTCAAAGAAAGAAATATTGAGCCACGAAGAAAACGGAATAGTTAACCTCTTATATCATTCAGATGCCCAAAGAGAAAAGGAAATAGAATACACTTTGAAGGACTCTCTTATCCCATGTAGTTTATCAAACTGCAAACATCTAAATATAATATGAAATACAGCCATAGGTTTATTGCCACAAAAAGAAAATCCTATATTAAGTACCAAAATCCATTCATAATTTTAATAATTAGTCTATAAGAAAACAATAACAAAAACAAATTAAAGATAATTTGCTGAGTTTTAAGTTAATTTTTTTGGATCAGGGTCTTGCTCTGTTGCCCAGGCTGCAGTGCAGTAGCATGATCACACCTCACTACAGCCTCAATTTTCTGGGCTCAAGTGTTACTCCCACCTCAGCTTCTGGAATAGTTAGGACGACAGGCATGCACCACCACGCCCAGCTATTTTTTTACTTTTTATTTTTTATTTATTTATTTTTTGAGACAGTCTTACTCTGTCATCCAGGCTGGAGTGCAGTGGCATGATCTCAGATATCTGCAACCTCTGCTTCTGAGGTTCAAGGGATTCTCATGCCTCAGCCTCCCAAATAGCTGGGATTACAGGCACACACCACCACACCTGGCTAATTTTTTGTATTTTTAATAAAGACAGGGTTTCGCCATATTGGTCAGGCTGGTCTTAAACTCCTGGCCTCAAGTGATACACCCACCTTCGCCTTCCAAAGTGCTGGGATTACAGGTTTTTTGTTTGTTTGTTTGTTTGTTTTACTTTTCATAGAGACAGGGGTCTCACTATACTGCCTAGGCTGGTGTGACTTTTAAGTTAATTATTTTTAAAATTATTTAGAAATTTCAATATGAAGCAGAACTGTCTCTCTACCTTCAGTAATTAGAACAGAAAGTTCCATACCTTAAATATTTCAAAAAGAGAATATTCCCGTCACTTGTTTTCTGAATATAATAGTTTTCAAAATATTTACTTTTTAGAAAATTAGTAAAGTTATGCCACTTAATTTGTTATCTCTCATCTTTCAGACTGCAAGGAAAAAAAGTATTATCATAAAAGAATTTTGCAGAAAGAACCCAGTATAAAGATATAAAATTCATAAACATGAAAGAAGTGATACTAAAGACAAGAATGCAAGGCTTATTCTCACAAATTATAAATAACATTGGAAGGCTTACTTTAAAAGAGTTTTTGAATCTTAACACCAAAACAAAGTAATACAAAAGAAGCCTTTTGGCCAGAACTAGCCTTACTTTCAAATATGTATGCATGAACCCAGAAGCATATATGTGTATGCTAATATGTGCATGTTTATGTGTATTCCTGTGTATATTATTGCATATGACCATATGTTTACATGTATGAATGTGTTCTTGAGTATTTGTGTGAGTACACATGTGAATATGCTAGTTTGCTTTCCTCAATCAGATTTATTCTGCATGTTAAGAAAAGCCCATCTATTGAACTATGTAGGCTGTATAACAGCTAAGTTGTTCCAAAATATTACATGCAATTAATTATTGGGAAGTTAAGTGGCAGCATAGAAAAAGTCTGAATATTGACTCTTCAGTGCCAAAATGTAACTCTTTATTTTTCAAGGACTAAGTAAGCTTCAACAGGAAATCATCACACTGAAATGTTAAAAGACTTCATATTCAGGGTTTTGAATGTTCTTAGACAGTTTAAATAGGAAATTTATTTAACAGAAAACTGATTTTTTATATTATAATCTTCAACACACTGGGAGCTAAAACTTTAAACATTATCCCTTTTACTAATTACTACTATAAACCCAAATTCTTGAGAGTTAAAGTTATTTCAAAGTCAAAGCTGTAATTTTATAGATTTTCAATCATTGAGAAACACTTCAACTGTTTCATTAAATGAAATGTTAAGAAAAAATGTGTAAGACAGGAAATGAGGATGGAAAGCCTTTCATAACAAGACTAATTTAACGTTCTCCACATAATGCCTACATTAAGCCACACTAAATAAATTAAATATAATAAAAACACATTGGGCATTTTATAAATTCTCTCATAATAATACATCAGTACAAAACTTTGTAGTGGGTTACATTTAATTTTCAAACTCGAAAAGGCTCTTTCTAAAATGCAAACCAGTTTGTAAAGGTAAAAGAAGCAAGATGCAATGCCATCGTATGTGAGAGATGCTTGGTTCGAAAATGGATCAAATCAAAGATAACAAAGAAAAAAATCAAAGATAATTTGCTGAGTTTTAAGTGATGTCTTCTGTCTTTTTTTTTTTTTTTTTTTTTTGAGACAGGGTCTTACTCTGTTGCCCAGGCTACAGTGAAGTGGCATGATCACAACTCACTGAAGCCTTGACCTCCTGGGCTCAAGCAATCCTCCTACCTCAGCCTCCCGAGTAGCTTAAGACTATAGGTGTGTGCCACCAAGTCCAGCATTTGTTGCTGGATAAAACTTTCCTGTTAGGCCTCATAAACATACAAAGTAAATCTGAGAAAAGCACTCCCTACATATTGGAAGGAGTAGCGACTACTGCTTAAGAATGTGGGCTCTAGAGTCTGAGTGTGCTTGAATCCCATTTCTGTCTCTTATTAGATGTTCAGGCATTTAATCTGTTAATGACAGTTTCCTCATCTATGAAATGGGGGTAAAATAGAACTACTTTGTAGAGTTATTGTACATTTAAACGAATTAATAGATGAAAGAACTTAGAACTATAATATGTGACAAGCTCTCAATAAAAGTTACCTATTATTATTATTATTATTATATCAAGTTTGTACATGCTTGGATTCGCTCTACAATCAGCTCTTAATTTCTTAAGCTATAATGACTCTTCCACAATGGGGAATATTTTCCCTAAGAATAAAAATGATAGGATCTTTTTAGCTCCATGTAAAAAAATAAATGGAAAATGAACCATGCCCTAACCATGAATGTGGCACCAAATGGTAATGATTAGAGCACATATTTTGTCTGCACCAGAATCAGCTCAAGTATTGACTCTACCAATATAGGAGCAGGACACTAGGCTGACATGCTGTGCTGCTCACACTACCTTCAGAAGTACCTTTAGTGCAGCATGGGCCAGGGTTAGACATATGCGGTAGAGAGAGGCAGTGACAGAGAGGGAGAGAGAGAAACAGCACATACACTACAGCAAAATCCTGCTTTCCAGAATAAATTTGCAAAAAGATCGTATGGTTAAAATGTTTCACTAAAGTAACTTTGCCTAAATATTTTTGAGGGATATAGAATACACGTGTTACTTTTTTGTCCTTTATCGATAATGAGCTATGACAAAAACTCAAGTATAATTCCCATAAAGCTCAGAAGTACCAATCAAATAGTCACTTTCATTTCACACACACACCAAATTGTCATTTCTACCTAAATGTTATTATGTAATGACAAAATTTTTACTATTTCCAGAGGGAAGATATTTGAACTTTTTGGCCTCTGCACTTGATAATTAGAGGATGGGGGTACAGAACTGTCACTTGTCCATTTCATAAGCATATCTGGGGGTTGGAGTACCAATAAAAAATATTTTGGGAAATAAAATTTGAAATGTTACAAATTCTACTGTACTTATAACTGTGAAAAGTATTTTAATGTCTTCAGAAATTTTTAAAAATGTGATTGTATCTCACAAGCTTTTCTCATGCTCCCAGTCTGAGGTTAGGTAAGTGAAACTTAAATAAAAGACTGCCATCAATGTAAGGAAAATATGCCATCAGAATAATTTTTCCCCACTAAAAACTTAATTAAAATGGTTCAAGATACATTTTCCAATAGAATCTCTCAGGTGTACAATTCCTTCCAAATGCTAATCTCATCCATTTTCTAACCAAACTATTACAACAAGTCAATACAGAAATAGTACAGTTTTTTTTTAAACTAGGTCAATAAACATTACTTCAATACAAAGCACATTACTTTCTAACAGCAGGAATCTGCAGTCTCGTCATAACATTCTAAGCCCTCTCTGAAGTTTAAAGAGCAGGGATTTAGGAAGACTATAAAGAAGGAACTACTGCAGCCATGACGGAAAACAATTAAGACATAAATAAGAATTTCCACGGAATCAGGTCAAAGTAAGGACACATTTAAGAAATGTCCTAAAGGTGTGAAAAACAGACACAAAATGAAGTAATGGTTGGAAGGAGAGGTAGAAGTTCTAGTTAGTGCTAAAAGAACTCGTTTTAAAAAAAAAAACCTAAAAGCTTTGAGTTGAAAGTCCTAAACCTGTTTTTAAAAATCCACACTACTAAAAAAATTCATAAAGACTTTGAGTTGTGGGATTCCATGATCACTGCTGAGATCTTGCAGGAAATGAAGTTGTAGTATTAAAGTAAATCAGGCTTCCTTTTCCTTTAGTCAGTGAGGCACTCTCAAGGTATTTAGAAGAAAAAGATCTAGTTATTTGAGTTTAGGTAATAAACATTCCAAACGACTGTCAAACAGACCACAACTCAACAAATGCTAGAATCATGATGACTGCAGTTATAATGTGCAAAGTAGTCAATGTTTCAGTAAGCAGACATACAAATTAAGGATTTGTTAATACCATTTTTGTAATACTCTATGGGTAATTGTTAGTGTTATTAACTTTGCAATTTGTTAGTGTTATTAGCTTGGAAAACTAAAATTATACTTTGAAAACATAGAGTATATAAAATGCCCTCTTTAGCCATTTCAATTTTTAAATAAAAATTTTAAAAAAATCTGACTAGCAAACTCTTTGCAGTGGTTGATTTAGAAGGTATGAAAAGAGATGAATAAAAAAATATGTCTCTTTTCTGTACCAGTTCACACATCTGGGGCTCTAAGAGGAATATTTCAAAAATAAAGATAAATAATTTATTTTTGTTGACAGATAACTAGAGGATCCAAGAAGATGCATTCTGAAGACAGCAATTGAGTGATATCCAAAAAGCAATAACTTAAGTTTGCTGAATCCTGGAATATTGGATCAGGAAGGCAACTTGGATAAAATCTCTTTCAATGCCTTTGTTTTATAGATGACAAAACTGAAGGGTTGGCTTACCTAAATTTATACAAGTTGTTAGGAGAGGGTAAGAAGGTTTTAACAGAAATCAAAAAGAAATTTTTAGCATGAAAAGTAATATCTGAAGTATAAGGAAATTTAAGAAGAACTAGAATTCTACGTAATCCCACTTCCCTGTTCCTAAACAGGTACCAACTATTCAAAAGTGCCCTTTCTGCCTCATCCTTTTTCTGTCTCATTTTTTGAATGTTGAAAGAACATCTTTTGTTAGAGACTTACTTTTCAACTCCCTTTTTTCCCTCACCACAAATCGTTTTGGAAAGTAAAACTGACTGGGAGAAAAAATGCTATTGAAGAAAACGTAATGGATCTTTCTGCTTAAATGACCAGATGTTGCTTGAATTCCACAGATAAATATTCATCTTTGCTTCTATAGACTTAAGTTACTATGATGAAAGTTTGTAATGAAACTGTAGTCATAAAAATGTCAAAGCTATATATTTAAGGTGTTTATGAAGGTTAAAGTAAGTTTACAGGACCTTATCTTTCCTTTTTTTATCTTACCGTATTTACTCCCCAAAGTCATTTCCTCCTTGTTTTTTTTGTTTTTTTCTGGTCCTGCTAATTTTAGTGGAGGCATTTAATAAAAAAGACACTTTTTCTTCTGTGAAGGTTATTTTGAGGGAGACTCAAGAAATTCACAGAGAATTCTGACAATCCTCTATGCACAGATTTGTGCAAATAAGCATTCGGATTCTAGGAGCCAAAGAGAAAAAACATGCAGTAGGAGCTTTATTTTTCTGGAATGTTCTATCTCCCTACTGCATATATCCAAATGCTCCCTCTTTTCCATAGCTTTTAAACCTTTCAAGTTTCTACAATTTATAAAACACAAAAACAAAACAACAAAACACTTCTCTGTTCCCCTTATTCTCTTTCACTATCATTCCATCTTCACCCCCCCCATTACAGACAACTTGCCGAAATATTTATCTGTGATCACTATTTCTTCATCTCCACCAAAGCTTCAATTTTAGTTAAGTCTGGCTTCTCTCCCGACACATCACCAAAACAACCCTGAGTCAAGTCAATTACCTTTATGACACTAAGTCAAATAAGAACTTTTCAGTCTCCATCTCACATGATCTCTCAACAGCATTTGGTACCACTCTCATTCTTAAAACACTCTCTTTCCTTGGTGGCCTTGATATAACATTGTCCTGGTTTTCTCCTTCCTCTTTCATCCTTGATTCTGGGTCTTTCAGTTGCATGCTCTTTCTTCCTTACCTGGCAAAAAAAGGATTCTACAGCTCCTAAAGGCCTATTCTTAGGCCATTGTACTACATTTTACCTAGGTGATTTCATCCACGCCAATGGGCCTCAGTTAAAACCTAGGCAATGGTGATTCTAGTCTAAGGCAACTTTTGCAGAATCTCTTATATCAAGATGTCTAGTCTACATTTGTACTGAAATGTCCCTAAATCATCTGTAGTTTGATGTGTCAAAACAAAAATTTATCATTTCACCTCTACCCTTCAATCTGATTATTTTCTACTGGTTCCCATGTCTATGAAAAATACCTATGTTCATCCAGTTGCACAATCCAAAAACTTAGGTGTTGACATGATTCACCCCATGCCTAGCCTCACTCCTCCCATACCCAAGCCATCACTAAATCTTATCCATTTTACACATTAAATAGCTCTTGAACTTCTCTACTTTTTCTCATCTCCTCAACCACAACCTTAGTCCTTTTTATCTCTTAGAGAACCTAGGGTATGTAAAGAGCCCCTAACATTTCTTCCATCATTCACTATGAATTCCTCTCTAATCCATTCCCTACAGGGAACCAAAGTATGTTTTCTGGGACATAAACATGATTATATAATCTACCAATTAAATCCTTCCAATGACTTTCTATTGCTCATAGGATGAAGCTGAAACTCCCAAGCATGGACAACAATGCCTTGCATGGTCTAGTTTCTACCTATGCCTCCAGCCATCCTTAACTCCCTCCACACCTTTTAGTTTCTCTTACTTGCCTTGCACACTTTTATTACATAGGAACTTTCCTCTCTGTCCGTTCCCTAGATTGTTCTTCCCTCTACCTTTCCTCTGATTAACTGTTATTCCTCCTTGCCATTTAGTTCAGTCTTCACTCCCCTTAGGAAATTCTTGCCTGAATCATTCAACTAGTTCATACTCTGTAAGTCACATTTACATTTTCAACTGTTTCATGTGACCATTTAATCAATTTTTGTCTCTCCACAAGACTGTTAGCCAAAGTGAGAAGGGACTTCATCTGATTTTGCTTTTCCACCATCTCAGGGCCAAGTGAGTGCCTAGCATGTTGCAGAAGCTCAGTGTTTGTTGAATAAAGGAGCAAATGACCAAACTACAAACCTAGAGCACTGAACCATTAGAACAACCTGCAGTTGTTGGATATCTCATGAAGTAAGTGGAAGAAGGATGGATCTAATCATTTGAGCTGTGATTTTTTTCCAGAGCACTTATTTTTCTTAGCACACAAGTGACAATATCTTAGCCCACCAACTTCTTTCTGTTTTGGCACTCATCACTAACATGAATAAATCTGAATTATTGACCAAACCCTAACTATGCAAGTCTTTCACAGTAGCATTATATACTTTTTTTTCTTTCAGGAAGTAATTTGTTTTTCTACTCAATTTAACTGAAAACAAATGAAGCATCTCTTGTGTACAGTCATTACATCAGGTGTTGTGGCACTGTGCTTGTTCATTGTCAAAGTTTTGTTTTGTTTTTAGATGTATACAAAACATCTCATCTTTTGCTTTGTACAGCTTTTTAAAAGCTGCGAAGAGTAGAGTAGTGACCCAAGAAGAGTACAAACACTTCTTTAATAAAATTATTAAAAACAGTGGTTTACTTTCTTAGCTGACACATAAATATATTTTAAATACTTTTATTTTCCACAAATATAAGACAGAAGAAATGCTATCAGATATTCATGTTTCATAGATGGCCAAATATTTTTTCTATAGTAAGTGCACTTATTTTCTCTTTAGCATAACAGTTCATAAATACTAAGACATTTCATAAATTGGGTATGGTTAATTCAAATACTTTAGACATATTTTTAGTGAAAGATCTAATTCACTTGCAAAACAAGTTAAACATGAACTTAAAGTTGAAGTTGTTCCATTTATAATTATTTATAATATTTCCTACCATTTAATAAGTGTTTCCTATGTATTAGGTGCTTATCACTAATCTTCAAAACAACCTGTAAAATAAAATATTATATAAAATCTAATTAGTCATATTTACAGAGGGGGAAATGATACCTTGGAAATGCTAAAGACTAAACAGATGACTGGATGATTTCCAACATATAGTTAAAATAAGGTGATCATGTTGAAGGGGTTTGAGATGACTGACTAGAGGTAGCTAGCACTCACCTCTTCCACAGAGAGGAAACAAAATAGCGAGTAGATATTCACACTTCAAGTAGATCATCTAAGGGAGAACACTGGAATCCAACAGAGAAGTGAAGGGAAGCACTGAAAGCAAAGAGGGAAGCAATGCAGCCTGCTTGGCTGAGATTGCTGGGAGCTAGGGTAAGCTTCTGGACACCAGCAAAGGGTAGGGGAGAGACACCACGATCAAGTGCATGTGAGCTAAGTGGGTCCCACTACCGCCTTGTAGGCTGTGGAGCCTGGGCCGCCCTTCTTTCTCCATGTGGGCTCTTTGGCATGGTAGAGGCACCTTTGCCACACACTAGAACATTGCCCCAGTAGCCTGAGAACTGCCTTCCGACCCCATCAGGGCTGGTACTTGTACCCATCACTGGGGAATCTACATATGGGCGTGCCCAACCCAACCCTATCCAGCTTTGGCCCTATACCCACCTCGGTGGCAGAACATGGGACAGGGACTCCTGGGAGTTCCATAGCCCCACCCATCACCTGAGACAGCTCAGTATTTCTGGTTAATAAAGGTCAAGCATAAATCCCATTGCACTACCACAGCTGCCTCTCTTGCAAGAGCCGCCTACTGGCCAGGAGGTCACCTGCACAGGCCATTATAACATCTGCTGGCATAACTGCATGGTGCTTGGGTGGGAGACAAGTTTTGTGCAACCTCAGCTACCAGCATGCCCCTAAACACCCCAGCTACTCAGCAGGCCCTGAGCTCACTGACCTACCTGCCACTACAATGGGCATTTAAGAAAGCTACCACACCAAGGGTATTCATAACCTAGGAAATCACAGAGTCTACACCATTCTTGCACTTTTGCCCCCACTCTCCCCCCAATCAGGGCTGGTCCTTGTGTCTGCCATTGGGAGATCTGAGGACAAGTCTTCCTAGTCCAGCTACAACTAACTTCACCCCCACTCTGGGGGGCTGAGAGTGGAGCCCAAGCCATTGGGCATCCCACAGACCAGCCCACTGCCTAAGGTACCAGTTTCCTCCTCTACTGGCCTGGAGGTTGACCTGCACAACTCCATACAAAATCTGCTGACACAAATGCATAGCACTTGGGAACAAGATAAGCTTCTTGAGACTTCCACCAACCCAGCTCTGCAGGAGACTATGAGCCTGCACACATGCAGAGTATATCCCAACTACAACCAGCATTTGAAGAAAGTGACCACACTGAGGTTATCTATAACCAAGGAACTTATACAGATACTTTGCCACCAAAAGCACCCTTAGAACCAAAGCCAAAAGACCCTAAACAACATATATTATAGTCACATCCTAAAAAAAGAAAAAAGTTGTATCCAAATGAAATTAAATTCCAAAATAAGAAATAGTATATGCATATGATAAGGAACCAAAGAAACAATTCTGAAAGTACGAAAAAGTGTTACAACACCCCAAAGGACCACACTAACTCTCTAGTAGTAGATCCTAATCAAAATGAAATTCTTGTAATATCAGATAAAGAATTCGAAACGTTGATTTTCAAAAAGCTCAATGGATCCAAGAGAAAGTTGAAAACCAACACAAAGAAATCAAAAGAACAATTTAGAACATGAAGGAAAAATATATCAATGAGATAGATAGATATATTTAAAACCCCAGAACTTCTAGAAATGAAAAATTCATTGAAGGAAATACAAAATACAGTTGAAAGTTTTAACAATAGATTAGAACAAGTAGAAGAAAGAATCTCAGAGTCTGAAGGCAGGTGTTTTGAATTAACCCAGTCAAACAAATATAAAGAAAAAAAGAATTTGCTAAAATGAACAAAGACTTCAAGTAGCGTGGGACTATGTAAAATGTTCAAATCTAGGAGTCAGAGGTATTCCTGAGGGAGAAGAAAAAGTAGAGTTCATAAAACCTATCTGAGAAAATAGTTGAGGAAAACTTCCCAAGTCTTGTTAGAGATTTAGACATCCAGATCTAAGAGGCTCAAAGAACTTCAGGAAAATACATTGAAAGAAGTACTTAAGCAAGACATACAGTCATCAGCCTAAAGTCAGCAAGAGAAAAGCATCTAATTGCCTATAAAAGAAACCCTATCAGACTAACACTGGACTTCTAAGCAGACACTTATGAGGTAGAAGAGCTTAGGGTCTTATTCCCATAATTCTTAAAGAAAAAAACTGTCAGCCATGAATGTTGCATTCTGCTAAACTAGGCTTCACAAATGAAGTGGAAGTAAAGTCTTTCCCAGACAAGTAAATGCTAAAGAAACTCATCACCACCAGACTGGTCCTAGAATAAATGCACAAAAGAAGTGTAAACATTGAAATTAAAGGTCAATACCCACCATTATAAAAAAAAAAAAACATGAAAGTATAAAACAAGTCTTATAAAGCAATAACATAAATGAGACTATAAAGCAACTAGGTAACAATTAACATTATGACAGGAACAAAACCTTCCATATCAATATTAGCTTTGAATCTCAGCACTTTGGAAGGCCAAGGTAGGAGAATTGCTTGAGGCCAGGAGTTCAAGACCAGCCTGGGCAATATAGTGAGACTGCATCTCTACAAAAAAAAAAAATGTTTTTAATTAGCCAGATGTGGTAGCACACACCTGTCCCAGCTAATCAGAAAGCTGAGGCAGAAAGACTGCTTAAGCCTAGAAGTTTGAGGTTACAATGATCTGAGATTTGTGCCTCTGTACTATATCCTGAGCAACAGAGCAAGACCCAGTCTCAAAAACAAACAACCGAAAAACAAAAAGAGACAACTTTTAGAATGGAAGAAAATATTTGCAAAGTATGCATCTGACAAAGGACTAATATCCAGAATCTACAAGGAATTCAAAGAACTCAGCAAGAAAAAAAAACCCCATTAACAAAAATGATCAAAGGACAAGAATATATATTTTGCAAATGAAGACATACAAATGGCCAACATACATGAAAAGATGCTTAACATCACCAATCATCAGAGAAATGCAAATTAAAACCACAATGAGATACCATCTTACACCAGTAAGAATGATTATTATTAAAAAGTCAACAAATAACAGATGTTGTCAAGGATGCAGAGAAAAGGAAACATGTATACACTACTGGTGGAAATGTAAAGCAGTACAACCTCTCTGGAAAAAGAGTATGGAGATTTTTCAAAGAACTAAAAATAGATCTACCATTTGATCCAGCAATCGCACTTCTGGGTACCTTCCCAAAGAAAAAGGAATCATTATATCAAAAGGGTATCTGCACTCATGTTTATTGCAGCACTATTCACAATAGGAGATATGGAGTCAACCTAAGTATACATCAATAGTTGACTAGATAAAGAAAATGCAGTGTGTGTATATATGTATGTGCAGTGTGTGTACATATGTATGTGTAAAGTATATATATGTGAGTATACACACACACACACACACACACAACTCAGCCATAAAAGAATTAAATTATGTCTTTTGTGGCAACATAGATGGAACTGTGGGCCCTTATCATAAGTGAAATAACTCAGAAACAGAAAGTCAGATTCTCACTTATAAGTGGAAGCTAAATAATGTGTACACGTGGACATACAGAGTGGAATAATAGACACTGGAGACTAAGAAAGGTGGGAAGGTGGAATAGGGATAAGGGATGAGAAAATACCTAATGGGTACAATGTACACCAGGGGTCCTCAACCCCCAGACCATGGACCCATACCAGTCCGTGGCTTCTTAGGAACTGGGCCACACAGCAGGAGGTGAGCAGCATTACCTCCTGTCATATCAATGAGGGAATTCGATTCTCCTAGGAGCACAAACCCTGTTGTGAACTGTGCATGGAAGGGACCTAGGTTGTGCACTCCTTATGAGAATCTAACTAATGCTTAATGTTCTAAGGTAGAACAGTTTCATCCTCAAACCACATCCTTTCACTGTCCATGGAAAAAATGTCTTCCACAAAACCAGTCACTGGTGCCAAAAAGTTTGAGGACCGCTGATGTACCCTATTCAGGTGATGGTTACACTAATAGCCCAGGCTTTATCACTACATAAGATATCCATGTTAACAAAACTTCACTTTACCCCTTAAATCTGTAAAATAAAATTAAAAAAAAATAAAGTAGCATAGCTATAGCAGGTACCATAAGGTTATTCATTTCATTGATCAACAAACTTTTAGCATGTATCTGCTATGTAGTATGTGCTAGACTTTGTGACATAACAGTGAACAAGAGAGACATGATACTTGGCCTTCATCATTGAAATTACTTAGTATATTTTATTAAAATGCATTAAGAGGAAGAAATTAGTGTTGCAATTTAAAAGGGAAATCCAAAGACCTTGATTCTTTAAGCTGTTGCTTTCTAGCATTCTGGAGGTTAGAAAAGTCTTTTTTATATCCTAGACATGCTCCTCTTCATGATCTATCAATGTAAACAGAGGTCATGTCTTTTTCTGAGAACTTTAAACAATCAGAAAACATCCCCACACTCAGGACATTCCTATGAGAAGTAGTAAAGTAGAATTTGGCACCCAAACACTCATCACAATTTATTGAGTTGCGTCCTTGGCATGAGGGCACCAAATTTTATGTGTTACTAGAAGGTCATTTCAACAGTCAGAAATTGATGATTTGTAATACAACCAACTCGACATGCAGCTCTTGGGAAAAAAAGGTTTCTCTTGGGAAGAGAATTTAAAATGACTCTTTATTTTTTTAGGACTCAATGATTATATGAAGTAACAAGAAAAAAATGTACATTTCTTGGACAGTTAGGAAACTGAAATATTTGGGTTGGCAACAGAAAGTTACAAGTAAATCAAAGGCACTATAGCTTCCGTCAGCTAGTGGCCAATTACTATGGGAAAGAAATTTCACAAGCTCGACTATGACCACTCTACCTTTAAAACTCTCCTATTAGACACTCAGTTGTAGAACAACTTTTGTGAAAGCCAGGGTATATTTCACTTATTTAGGTACTCTTACTTCTTCCTAATGCAACATATACATGCATAGTTCCTTCAATGGAAAACCAAGACTTCTAACTGCTCCCGGAAATAGACAGTGACCTTAATGGGGAAAGTAAACGATTCCAGAACTGATATAAATATTCCAAAAGTTAAGATTCTAATCTAAAAATTTCTACTCCAAATATACAGAGAATATATAAATATAGTGGCACTACTTTCATTTTCTTTACAAAAGTCATATTTTGGGAATATTATCACAAGTTTTTTTTAAATAAATGTTGTGATGGTTAATACTGGGTGTCAACTTGATTGGATTGAAGGATGCAAAGTATTGATCCTAGGTATGTCTGTGAGGGTGTTACCAAAGGAGATTAATATTTGAGTCAGTGGGCTGGGAAAGGCAGACCCATACTTAATCTGGGTGGGTACCACCTAATGAGCTGCCAGCACAGCTAGAATATAAAGCAGGCAAAAAGGAAAAAAAAAAAATGTGTGAAGACTAAACTGGCTTAGCCTCCCAGCCTACATCTTTCTCCTGTGCTGGATGCTTCCTGCCCTTGAACATCAAACTCCAAGTTCTCTTTTTTTTTCTTTTTTTTTCTTTTTTGGACTCCAAGTTCTTCAGCTTTGGGACTTAGACTGGCTTCCTTGCTCCTCAGCTTGCAGATGGCCTATTGTGAGATCTTGTGATCATGTGAGTTAATAATACTCCTTAATAAACTCATATATATATATATATATATATATATAATCTACCCTCTTAGTTCTGTCCCTCTAGAGAACCCTGACAAATACAAATGTACTGTATACATTCAATAAGGCTTAGCTAAATTCATAATTGGGGCCTGAGAGCGTAGCTGCGTTACAGACTTTTTAGGATGTTCTTGCTATTTTCAACGAGGTTTTTTAAAAGTTTTTTTTTTCCTTTTAGAAGGTGAAAACCAAAATGGCAAAAGAATCTATCAAATAGAGATAAAACACTGGATAACTGAAACAAATCGTAACATTTCCCAGAGCTGTCTACTTACCAAGAAGTTTTCCAGAAAACAAGTAACAGCGTTGGCAGTGAAAAATTAATGCCATTAAAGTCAGAAATTATTAGCATTTGGAATACGTGGGTATAACATATCTAAATCCAGTTAATGCCTCAACTTTCTGATAGTTCTTAGTAAAAATGCAACTCACTGGTTCCGAACTGTGAGTCGTTTTTTGGGGTCTTCATATAGTTCATCTGCATATGGCATTCCAGTATTCTCAACTGAGCAGTATGACTTTTACCTCCAAAGGAAGTATATCAGAATCTCCCTGGAGGCATATATTGTTTGAAAAATGCCCCCTAAAAACCCTGGAGGACTCTTTAAATGCCTCCCATCTCCTGTTTTAAAAATCATGAATTTAAATATTTGATATCAATTGTCTTTTGACATTAATCAGCATTTTAAATGTTAGTTAAAACAATTCAATGATTTAGACACTTCTATATTAAGGTAACTATGATAGGCAGAATAATGGCCTCCCAAAGATGTCCACATCCTAACCCCCAGAACCTATGAATATGTAACTTTATATGGCAAAAGGGACTTTGCCAATATGATTAAATTAAGGATCTTGAGATGAAGAGATTCTCCTGGATTATTCAGGTGGGACCAAAGTAATCACAAGAGACCTTACAAGAGGGAAGCAAGAAGGTGGAGTCAGGGAAGATTTAACAATAGTAGCAGAAGCCAGCATGCAGCAAAGAAGGAACCAAGAACCAAGGAATGCAAGTTACATCTAAAAGCTGGAAAAGGCAAGGACATGGATTCACCCCTCCAGCCTCCAGATGGTAAGCATCCCTTTTGGTACTTTGATATTTGACCCTCTGTCCTTTAGAACCGTAATACAATAAGTTAGTATTGTTTAAAGCCTCTAAATTCATGGTAATTTGTTACAGCAATAATAGAAAACTAATATAGTACCCCTATATCAAGAACTGTAAAATCTATCAGAGCCATGCTAGAATTAACTTCCACTGTAGTAACCTAAATGTATCTACAGAAAACCAAGAAAAAAGGTGTTGAAACTGTAACTGTCTATAAGTTGTTTTTCCAATGAAATGCTGGCTCCTCTTATACACTGGATAGCTTATTCTTGAGCCTAGAGACTGAAAGCATTGCTATAAAACTGCATTATTAATCACAACTTTAAAATTGTTATAAAACAATATATTAATAGTCACCCATTTTTAAAATCCCTTCATTTAAATAACTTTGGTATAGTTTGCTGTAATACAGGGGGTGATCATAGACCTACCAGTAACTGGTAGGTGATATCACAGCAGCCTCAACCGTGAAGTACAAATGTGAGGTAGTCACAAGGAGGACCAAGAAGCGATTGTGAGCTAACTGGAAACTCCTCAGTAGGAACCATTCTGTCATTTCTATATCTTTACTAAGTAAAGGTAATATTAAGTAAAGGTAATAATCACTTTTAGAGCTTTAACTATGAAAAAATCATATATGATAAATGTTATTCCTTAATCCATATAATGAATTTTAAATTTTTATTTTTATTTTTTTAAAAAATGCACAAAGAAGATTCTGGGGCTGAATAGGTCAAGTTTATTTTTTGATATTGTGTCTTTTTGGAGCTAAGACATTTAAATACCAAACATATGATTAATTCAAACAGCTCCTGTCCTGGACATTCTGAGAAAACTACTTTCTACTAAAAAGATAATAGGACTAAGCCACCAATAAAAACTAGTATGATGCTTTGAACAGTTTTCTTTATAGTTGTGAATGATTTATGTCAGTCCATTAAAACTTTATATTTCACTTACCATAAGTCTGTGATTGGGAATACAGTTTGTGGCTAGAAAATTGATGAATGCTATGTGGTCCATTGAAGTACAAATAATTGTTGTTATTAGCATGGCGATGGCCCCTTATAAGGTAAGATAACCAATCTTATCACCATACTACCTTCAGAGTTATCCTTCTAAAATGACCTCTATATTCTTTTGAATATTTATTATAGTTATTTATTCATGTCTTTTTCCTTTTCCAGATGGTGAGTTCCTTGAGGGCAAGATTTATTGTCTCATTTATCTCTATCTATGCCTTCATTGCTTGGAAGATAGTAGGCATTTGATGAATGTTAATTAAATTAATCCATCTACCCACCAGTACCTTCAATTTCCCGTTGGCCTACACCTGGGTGAAGCATATCCTGGAGCAAATGACAGAAAAATCACCTGTTGCAAGCTCAGAATTTACATGAGTTTGCTTAAGCTATTTAAGATTGTCCTATACATTTATAAGGTGTTAAAAATTACATCATTCAGTTTGAATATATGAAGAAATCATGACTGATTTAATCTTTCTGAGTACTCTTGTTTGTTTGTTTATTTTTGAGATGGAGTTGCTCTGTTGCCCAGGCTGGAATGTAGTGGCACAATCTCGGCTCACTGCAACCTCTGCCTCCTGGGTTCAAGTGATTCTCCTGCCTCCACCTCCTGAGTAGCTGGGACCACAGAAGCCTGCCACCATGCGCAGCTAATTTTTTTGTATTTTTAGTAGAGACAGGGTTTCACCATGTTGGTCTGGCTGGTCTCGAACTCCTGGCCTAAAGTGATCCACCCGCCTCGTCCTCCCAAAGTGCTAGGATTACAAGCGTGAGCCACCGTGCCCAGCCAAATTTTTTATGTAAGTAGAATAATTTAGTTTTCAGTGTAACCCACATCATTCTACAATGTTCATGGTCAGTTAACATAAACTTTTCTACTTCCTTTCAACCTAAAAATATTTCCGAAATTTACCATACTTTCCTTCCAGTTTATTTTATTCACATAACAGCAAATATTTATTGAGGGCCTACTATGTACCAGACACTGTAATAGGCATGAACAAACTAGTTATCTCTGTTCTCAAGTGTATCGAGAAAGATAAACATGAAAATGAGCTGTGCATTTCAATGTGAAATGTAGGTAGTAAGGGAGCCCACAGTAGGAAGCTCTGACACCTAGGGGTCTACAAATTTAAGTCTTAGCTGAATCCAAAGTATGAGTAGGAACTTTTTAGGTACAACAGTTCCACATCAATAAAGTTAGAGGCCTGGAAGTGAAGAAAAAAAATAAGTTTGGAAAAGTATAAATAGAATAATACAGGAGGTGCACATTTTGTGACAGGGGTAATGGAAATAAAGTATGCTTAACCTTATATACACCATTAGTCTCTCATAAATAAACAAATAAATAAATAAGCTAAGGCTTATATGTCATGCTAAGGACTCTTGGAAGAAAAAGTTAATCATAACCTCCAGTTTCCTCTCAACCCAGGGCAGTATCACTCTGGAGAGAAATTGGAGAATGTGTGGGGCATTTTTGGTTGGCGTAATGGGGGATGCAATCAGCAATTAGTGCCTGGAAGCCAGGGATGCCAAACATCCTGCAATGCTTAGTAGAGTCCTTCATAAGGAAAAATTGTTCCACCCAAAATGCCAACAAGGCCCCATTGAAAAACACTGCTCTAGGCCATATGACATCAAACGTCTTTCCTCTCCACTTTTTCTTTGGTGCCTCATGATCTGGAGGCCCAGCAGTTAAATAAGGTGCCCACATGCAGAGAGTAAGAGTCACAACTGCGTCTGTCTAACCTCAAAGCCCTGTTCCTTCTATTAGTCAGGATAAAGCAGTGATATGAAAACCAAGCACAAAAGACAATGTTTTAGAAAGAACAGAGCAGTGGTAGCATCACAGTCTACGGAAAAGAGAAGAAAAACGAGACTGACAAAATCACTGTTTGCTTTGGCAACAAGCATGTTGTTGGCAACAGATGGAGAATAGTAGCTTTATTACAAGGAATACAGGAAGGGTTGATTAGGAAGTGGAAATTTCGAAAGGTTAAATGTGTGCTTTCAATAAATTTGACAATGAAAGGATGCATATTTTAAAGTAGTTTGAAGGGCTTGTTAATTGTAGCAGCAAGTTCTTGTTCTCACTGTTTTTGGTTTGGTCAGGACACTATTTCTTTGCACTAAGTAGGGTGTGTGTCTGTGTGTTTCACAAAAGACAGGACAGACTGTTTGCAAGTGACAGCTAAGACTGATTGAAAGAGAGTGTGTCAGAGGAATGGAACAGGAACAGATCTTCCGGGAAGGTAGGATCTGACAAACACTCAAGTACTGAAGCTCTTTTAAACAGATTTAGGTGGCATCTATAGTTCTTAGCAGTTTCAGCCCAGAGATAGGGGGAAAAAATAGAGTTAATGACTGCACCAGCAAGTGGTAAACTTTGAGATTATCTCTGACACTAGCAGAGAGGCTCTTTGCCTGAGTCCACAGTATCTAAGAGATAATAAAACTGCCTCTGAAGACAGCTAGGGCAGAGGCACTAGAAAGATCATCACAAGGTACAACTAATGTAATCACAGCAACCACAATCACAGAAATGGCCCTCACTGAGAAACGCAGTAGAGAAAGTATCATTCTTCATTCATATGTCATATGTCATTCATCAGATTCTTACCACAATCTGTGGCATAATTTAGATAAAATTTATGATCGTATTTTTGTTGCATAAAATTTACAATGATATTTCTGACATACAAAATCACGAAGTGATCAATGTGTGTGACATGCTTTCTAATTAACATAATCAAACATTCTTCATTATATCACAGCGAGAATATGGTAATTAGGAGGCTCATCAGTGTTACTTGAGCTATACTGAGGTATGAATACCATGTCATGTTAAACCTCCCTGAACCTACTTGCACCAGGGTCTCTGTGATTCCTAGTGAGTGCTCACAAACCACCTGAAACTTGACAAGCTGCACACAACTCACTACTTCCTCACACCACCTCCCTTCCACCCTTGTTCCTTCTCTTAACAGAAAATCCATTCACCCAACTGCCAAAGCTAGGAACATAAAATAGATGTCTGTCAAGTCACACTAATACTCAATAAGGTACCATTGTTTATGACTGCTTTTTTATTGCTTTATAGATGTCAGTGGTGGAAAAGTAGTGACAAATACTACATGTGAATTTTAATTTTATAAAAATAAAGTACAAGTCTTTGGGAATTTTAATAAAAACAAATGTAGTTAAAATGTTTTTACTTCTTTATCTCAAAATGCCTATAAAGCTTTACCTTATTTTGTAATTTCTCAGAAAACCTTGGGTTAGTCAAATGTTTTGAATTTGTTACTTTATTACACAGGTATTAGAAGGCAAATAATGATCAACTTCCCGCGATTTCTTCAAACTAAGTATGGAACATTTTTACTGAATAAATTAAACTCTTCTTTCTGAATATAATTTTGAAAAAAAAATCCATTAAACAGAAAAACTGCACTTAGGGACAACCTCAGGTCCCCACAAAATGAAACAAAACCTCTGTTCTTCTAAGAGCACACGTGGACATACCAAGGTACAGCTCAAGCGAGCTCAGGAAATGTTTCAGTGATATTCCATTATCCCTTGAGACACTTAACTTCAGCTCATGAAAATGCCAGTGTCTAAGGGATGAAAATTACAATGGCTTCCTGTAAAAACCCCCTGTAGGCTACAGGCCTAATTTAAACGACATGGCAAAACTCCAACCAAACCTCATGCATAGGTTAAAATGTCTATTATTTAAAAGCTGATCTCTGCATTTATCTGTCAACAGTACATCTTTTCTATTTCAAGTTCCACATGTTTTACATGTTCCACAAAAATAAAAAGAAACTATAATGTATTCTAATGTAATATAAATTTTTACTATCTCTCAGTTTTCTTGTTTTCTTTGTAAGAAGGAGAAGGTTGGGCATAACAACTTACATATGTATGTACAGATGTGTTGAATTGACAATTTTATAATGCCACTTAAATAAATGCATAAATGAAGCTATGTCCTCTTTGTGTCGGTTGCATTGGCATAAGAGAAATGCCAAAACTTTCAAATAATCCTTGAAGTATTTCAAAACCAAAAATCAAAACAGAAGATAATAGCATACATTGCAAACTCACCAAACTATTAGCCTAAAATAAATGTAATTTAATTTGCTGGGTAATGAGCTGCAGGAGACAGCAAGCTGAAGTGATTTTTAATTTAGACAGACCTGCTACTGTCTGGGTATCAGTATTTGGGGTGGATGGGTGGAAGATAAAGATTTAGTATATACTAATTCAAGCATACATTCTGAATCTAAGCAACTGGGGCTCAATTATAGCTACCACCTACCTGATTTTTGACCTTTATTAAGTTATCTGACCTCTCTGAGCTTTACCTTAGTATCTGTAATATGGTAAAAATAAATATAGAAATATAGAAAAATGGTATCATAAAAATGGGAAAATAAAACTGCCTCATAGAATTACACAACGGATGTTAGTTTCCTTCCTTCTCTGATTTCCAGCATTTGCTCCTTGTACCCTGAGATACATAGGTAAAATACATTCTAGCATTTTGTTAACCTCAAGATTTCAGTCATAAAGAGCATAAGGACTTGCTGGAAGATGGGGAGCCAGAAAATGACAATGAAAGTGCTAAGGATTTTTATGATTTTCTCTATTCCTTGTTCCCACACTGGTGACTTCCTTCCCAACATACTTCCCTGTGAGCTCTCAGACAACAGGCAGTGTGGATTTTGCAATCTTGGCATGCCACGAGCTTCAGTCAACTGGCGTCTCTGGGCACTGGGTGTGCTTCTGCCAATCTCTCCAGACTCTGATTGAGTATGGCATGCGCCTGCTGATTCCCACTCTCCCAGCCCAGAGTAAAAGACCAAGCCAAGCTGGAGTTTAAAGCAGCTTATGAAGGGCATTCTCTGCCACCATCAACCCCAGCCTTAATCTAATTCTTCTCATTCCTGATACAGAGGGTATCCCAGAAGGTAAATATTTTCTGTCTGCCTTTCAGGCCAATTGTTCATTAAAACACACATGTGCGTGCGCACGCGCGCACGCACACACACACACACACACATCATAGCGCTTCATACAATTTTCTCTTTCTCACTCTGACATACACAAATGCACACATATAAACACATTCACCTCATAGGTTCAAATTTAAAGGAACACATTCTAGCTTATTAAATTACATTAAAATGGAGAAAAATAAAGAGAAAATGGTAAAGCACAAAGTTATCTCATGTTAACAGAAGTAAGTAAAAAAAGCATGTCCCATCATTGCACATTTAATTTTTAACAAGTGTGGGAGGTAAAAAGTCTCCCTATGAAACGCTGGCAAATGTAGCATTGGGGTGACACATAGTATATGATATGATGACACTAACCACAGATGGGAAATTAGGCCACTAGTATGCCCAAAACCTAGAGACCGGGAAAAATGCAACAGTTTTAATTTGGTTCTGCCATATTTGATTTATGTAAAAGTTTCGTGTTGGCTTTACATATGGAAATGTGTTCTTCTTCAAATAGTTTTAACATTAATAATTTGCAGACTGAAATGTGTGGTTAAATACATTTTTAAGAGGGTATTTGCAGCTAGCAAAGGTTTGCACAGTGATCCATTGCAACTGCTGGGCCCAGTCTAAACCATAGGACAGATTTCCAAGGAAGTCAAAGAAAGCCAAGATGCTAGAGAACTCCAGATGAGGCAACAAAGCCCAGATGCCAATTTTAATCCAAAGCTCAGCCTCCCTTTGCCTATACATATTTCCATCCTAAAACAAAATCAAGTTTCTTATTGGCCAAATAATAAGCTCCCTGCAAACACATAAATGACAGAAAGGGATAATCAACATTAATGGGAAAACAAGAAGGTTAAATACAAAGTAATGGGCATGCAGAGAGAACATGGAAGAATATGTACTGTGTAAATGTAAGTTCCAAACACTGTTTTCTGCATTTCCATGGAAAAATCTCATGTTAGGGAAAATGATTTCTGGGCCTTCGATTTGGAAACTAAAAGAGGCCTCCTTGGAGCCTGATAAATAACAACATCATCATGATGTTATAAAATCACAATGCATTCTTCTTCTAAAATATCTCACAATGTCTTACAGACATCTTTTTGTTAATCTCTATTCCCTGACATATACATGCAGTACTTTACTGATTATGGATCTAGTCATACAAAGAATAATGATTTGCCAGTGATAGTTGATAAGCAGAGACAAGATTAGGTACCAGGTCACCCAATTTATATAACAGACCTCTATCCAGTAGGCAATGTCGTTTCGAAGTAGAGTAAGTTCATAACAAAATCACTCAAAGTCCCCTAAGCGAGTGGCATGATACATGCGTTTTTAAAATATCCCACTAAAGAAAATGACTATTTCCCAGAACTGTCCTGGGATTTGTTCATGTCAATGACATGTTTGATTTTTAAAGACAGAGAGTCTGCTATCAGCCACAAACAGGATCACATTACATTTGTTACACTGAGGAAAAATGTTTCCTATTTGGCCTTCAAAACAGAATTGCTGGAGTTCTGGGACAAGATGGCAGAATGAAGCCAAATTTGATTTTAAAACATATGTCTGCTTTGAGAAATATATATAAAACATGGGTGGAGAGAAGGATGCTGAATTATTCAAATAATTTTCAATATTTTGTTATGAATTGGACTTACAGGGAAAATTAGCTGTTTGAAACTGAGCACAAACTCTTCCTTCCCACAAGCCTAACAAATGAACAAAATAGATTAAAACTGACCAAGAAAAATATAGCAACCAAATTAAGGACGAAGTACAATCTTAATGTCACTTTCTTTTTAAGAAATGGTCACCAGAGAAGAGAAAGTGAAGATTCTAGAAAGTGTACAGTTATCTCAAACACATCGTACTCCTACATACACCACAGAAGTAAGGAAGAGAGGTGAATGGACAAAATCCCAAATTTTCCACTAATGTCATCAATTTATTTTAAAGAAGCAGCCTGAGCAATACCTATCTACCTATTTCCAAGCAACTATATTCTTAGATATTTATCCAAGAGAAATGAAAACACGTCCCCAAAAAGACTTGTGCAAGAATGTCCATAATCCCAAAGCCAGAAGCAGTCAAAATATTCATTAACATGAAGATAGATAAACAAACTATGCTATATTTATACAATGGAATATTAATTAGTAATTAAAAAGAAATTATTACATGCAAAACATTGAAGTGAGTGAAAAAAGTCAGGAACAAATGAGTACATACTCTATGATTCCACTTATATGCAAAATGTATCCATGACAGATATCAGAACAATGGCTGCCTACGTGTTGGTAGGATTGGCAGAGAAGGGGCATAAAGGGAACATTCTGGGCTTACATGGTAGATGCATTTGTCAAATTCATCAAAACATACACTTAAGATCTGTACGTGTTACAATATGTAATTGATACCATGATTAATTCTTTAAGATACAAAATAAATAAAGACAGGAAGTAGACTGAGAGGATAAGCAGACAATGCAAGAGAAGGATGTAGAAACCCCCCAATAAATAGGCCTCCCTACCATGACAGTGTGTCACAGGTTCAGAAATTTCCACCAAGTCCGTCTAGCTCATGTTTACCTACCTAGGAAGAAAGCTAAGATGAAAAAGCACAACTATCAAAACGAACTCACTTAATTTCCAGCAATAAAGAGGCAAAACAATAAAAAGAGAAAAGCGGGGGCGGTTCCAAGATGGCCAAACAGGAACAGCCCCAGTCAACAGCTCCCAGCATGAGCAATGCAGAAGACGGGTGATTTCTGCATTTCCAACTGAGGTACCAGGTTCATCTCACTGGGGCTTGTTGGACAGTGGGTGCAGGACAGTGGGTGCATCCTACCAAGTGTGAGCCGAGGCAGGGTGAGGAATTGCCTCACTCGGGAAGTGCAAGGGGTCAGGGAATTCCCTTTCCTAGCCAAGGGAAGTTGTGACAGATGGCACCTGGAAAATTGGGTCACTCCCATCCTAATACCGTGCTTTTCCAAATCTCCTAAAAACAGCACACCAGGAGATTATATCCCGTGCCTGGTTTGGAGGGTCCCACACCCACGGAGCCTCACTCATTGCTAGCATAGCAGTCTGAGATCGAACTGCAAGATGGCAGTGAGGCTGGGGAAGGGGCGACCACCATTGCTGAGGCTTAAATAGGTAAACAGAGTGGCCTGGAAGCTCGAACTGGGTAGAGCCCACCACAGCTAAAGGAGGCCTGCCTGCCTCTGTAGACTCCACCTCTGGGGGCAGGGCATAGCCGAACAAAAGGCAGCAGAAACCTCTGCAGACTTAAAAGTCCCAGTCTGACAGCTTTGAAGAGAGTAGTGGTTCTCCCAGCATGGAGTTTGAGATCTGAGAATGGTGAGACTGCCTCCTCAAGTGGGTCCCTGGCCCCCAAGTAGCCTAACTGGGAGGCACCCCCTAGTAGGGGCAGACTGATACCTCACATGGCCGGGTACCCCTCTGAGATGAAGCTTCCAGAGGAACAATCAGGCAGCAACATTTACCGTTTGGCAATATTTGCTGTTCTGCAGCCTCCACTGCTGATACCCAGGCAAACAGGGTCTGGAGTGGACCTCCAACAAACTCCAACAGACCTGCAGCTGAGGGTCCTGACTGTTAGAAGGAAAACTAACAAACAGAAAGGACATCCACACCAAAACCCCATCCGTACGTCACCATCATCAAAGACCAAAGGTAGATAAAACCACAAAGATGGGGATAAAAGAGAGCAGAAAAACTGAAAATTCTAAAAATCAGAGTGCCTCTCCCCCTCCAAAGAAACGCAGCTCCTTGCCAGCAGTGGAACAAAGCTGGACAGAGAATGACTTTCACAAGTTGAGAGAAGAAGGCTTCAAATGATCAAACTTCTCCGAGCTAAAGGACGAACTTCGAACCCATCTCAAAGAAGCTAAAAACCTTGAAAAAAGATTAGATGAATGGCTAACTACAATAACCAGTGTAGAGAAGTCCTTAAATGACCTGATAGAGCTGAAAACCACAGCATGAGAACTACGTGATGAATGCACCAGCTTCAGTAGCAGATTCGATGAACTGAAAAAAAGGGTATCAGTGATGGAAGATCAAATGAATGAAATGAAGTGAGAAGAGAAGTTTAGAGAAAAAAGAGTAAAAATAAATGAACAAAGTCTCCAAGAGATATGGGACTATGTGAAAAGACCAAATCTGCGTCTGATTGGTGTACCTGAAAGTGACATGGAGAATGGAACCAAGTTGGAAAACACTCTGCAGGATATTATCCAGGAGAACTTCCCCAACCTAGCAAGACAGGCCAACATTCAAATTCAGGAAATACAGAGAATGCCACAAAGGTACTCCTCAAGAAGAGCAACTCCAAGACACATAATTGTCAGATTCACCAAGGTTGAAATGAAGGAAAAAATGTTAATGGCAGTCAGAGAGAAAGGTTGGATTACACACAAAGGGAAGCCCATCAGACTAACAGCGGATCTCTCAGCAGAAACTCTACAAGCCAGAAGAGAGTGGGGCCAATATTCAACATTCTTAAAGAAAAGAATTTTCATCCCAGAATTTCATATCCAGCCAAACTAAGCTTCATAAGTGAAGGAGAAATTAAATACTTTATAGGCAAGCAAATGCTGAGAGATTTTCTCACCACAGGCCTACCCTAAAAGAGCTCCTAAAGGAAGCACTAAACATGGAAAGAAATGACCAATACCAACCACTGCAAAGATGTGCCAAATTGTAAAGACCATCAATGCTAGGAAGAAACTGCATCAACTAATGAGCAAAATAACCAGCTAACATCATAATGACAGGATCAAATTCACACATAACAATATTAACTTTAAATGTAAATGGGCTAAATGCTCCAATTAAAAGACACAGACTGGCAAAATGGATAAAGAGTCAAGACCCATCAGTGTGCTGTATTCAGGAGACCCATCTCACGTGCAGAGATACATATGGGCTCAAAATAAAGGGATGGAGGAAGATCTACCAAGCAAATGGAAAACAAAAAAAGGCAAGGGTTGAAATCCTAGTCTCTGATAAAAGAGACTTTAAACCAACAAAGATCAAGAGAGACAAAGAAGGCCATTATATAAAGGTAAAGGGATCAATTCAACAAGAAGAGCTAACTATCCTAAATATATATGCACCCAATACAGGAGCAACCAGATTCATAAGGCAAGTCCTCAGAGACCTACAAAGAGATGTAGACTCCCACACAATAATAATGGGAGACTTTAACACCCCACTGTCAGCATTAGACAGATCAACGAGACAGAAAGTTAAAAAGGATATCCAGGAATTGAATTCAGCTCTACACCAAGCGGACCTAATAGATATCTATAAAACTCTCCACCACAAATCAACAGAATACACATTCTTCTCCACACCACATCGCACTTATTCCAAAATTGACCACATATTTGGAAGTAAAGCACTCCTCAGCAAATGAAAAAGAACAGAAACTATAACAAACTGTCTCTCAGACCACAGTGCAATGAAACGAGAACTCAGGATTAAGAAACTCACTCAAAACCACTCAACTACATGGAAACTGAACAACCTGCTCCTGAATGACTACTGGGTACATAATGAAATGAAGGCAGAAATAAAGATGTTCTTTGAAACCAGTGAGAACAAAGACACAACATACCAGAATTTCCAGGACACATTTAAAGCAGTGTGTAGAGGGAAATTTGTAGCACTAAATACCCACAAGAGAAAGCAGGAAAGATCCAAAATTGACACCCTAACATCACAATTAAAAGAACTAGAGAAGCAAGAGCAAACACATTCAAAAGCTAGCAGAAGGCAAGAAATAACTAAGATTAGAGCAGAACTGAAGGAGATAGAGACACAAAAAAACCCTTCAAAAAATCAATGAATCCAGGAGTTGGTTTTTTGAAAAGATCAACAAATTGATAGATGCTAGCAAGACTAATAAAGAAGAAAAGAGAGAAGAATCAAATAGATGCAATAAAAAATGATAAAGGGGATATCGCCACCAATCACAAAGAAATACAAACTACCATCAGAGAATACTGTAAACACATCTACGCAAATAAACTAGAAAATCTAGAAGAAATTGATAAATTCCTGGACACATACACCCTTGCAAGACTAAACCAGGAAGAAGTTGAATCCCTGAATAGACCAATAATAGGCTCCGAAATTGAGGTGATAATTAATAGCCTATCAACAAAAAAAAGTCCAGGACCAGACGGATTCACAGCCAAATTCTACCAGAGGTACAAGGAGGAGCTGGTACCATTCCTTCTGAAACTATTCCAATCAACAGAAAAAGAGGGAATCCTCCCTAACTCATTTTATGAGGCCAGCATCATCCTGATACCAAAGCCTGGCAGACACAATAAAAAAAGAGAATTTTAGGCCAATATCTGTGATGAACATTGATGCAAAAATCCTCAATAAAATACTGGCAAACTGAATCCAGCAGCACATCAAAAAGCTTATCCACCATGATCAAGTGGGCTTCATCCCTGGGATGCAAGACTGGTTCAACATACACAAATCAATAAACGTAATCCAGCATATAAACAGAACCAAAGACAAAAACCACATGATTACCTCAATAGATGCAGAAAAGGCCTTTGACAAAATTCAACAGCCCTTCATGCTAAAAACTCTCAATAAATTAGGTATTGATGGGATGTATCTCAAAATAATAAGAGCTATACATGACAAACCCACAGCCAATATCATACTGAATGGACAAAAACTGGCAGCATTCCCTTTGAAAACTGGCACAAGACAGGGATGCCCTCTCTCACCACTCCTATTCAACATAGTGTTGGAAGTTCTGGCCAGGGCAATCAGGCAGGAGAAAGACATAAAGGGTATTCAATTAGGAAAAGAGGAAGTCAAATTGTCCCTGTTTGCAGATGACATGATTGTATATCTAGAAAACCCCATCATCTCAGCCCAAAATGTCCTTAAGCTGATAAGCAACTTCAGCAAAGTCTCAGCATACAAAATCAATGTGCAAAAATCACAAGCATTCTTATACACCAATAACAGACAAACAGAGCCAAATCATGACTGAACTCCCATTCACAATTGCTTCAAAGAGAATAAAATACCTAGGAATCCAACTTACAAGGGATGTGAAGGACCTCTTCAAGGAGAACTACAAACCACTGCTCAATGAAATAAAAGAGGATACAAACAAATGGAAGAACATTCCATACTCACGGATAGGAAGAATCAATATCGTGAAAATGTCCATACTGCCCAAGGTAACTTATAGATTCAATGCCATCCCCATCAAGCTACCAATGGCTTTCTTCACAGAATTGGAAAAAACTACTTTAAAGTTCATATGGAACCAAAAAAGAGCCTGCATTGCCAAGACAATCCTAAGCCAAAAGAACAAAGCTGGAGGCATCATGCTACCTGACTTCAAACTATACTACAAGGCTACAGTAACCAAAACAGCATGGTACTGGTATCAAAACAGAGATATAGGCCAATGGAACAGAACAGAGCTCTCAGAAATAATACCACACATCTATAACCATCTGATCTTTGACAAACCTGACAAAAACAAGAAATGGGGAAAGGATTCTCTATTTAATAAATGGTGCTGGAAAAACTGGCTAGCCACATGTAGAAAGCTGAAACTGGATCCCTTCTTTACACCTTATACAAAAATTAATTCAAGATGGATTAAAGACTTAAATGTTAGACCTAAAACCATAAAAACTCTAGAAGAAAACCTAGGCAATACCATTCAGGACATAGGCATGGGCAAGGACTTCATGTCTAAAACACCAAAAGCAATGGCAACAAAAGCCAAAATTGACAAATGGGATCTAATTAAACTAAAGAGCTTCTGCACAGCAAAAGAAACTACCATCAGAGTGAACAGGCAACCTACAGAATGGGAGAAAATTTTTGCAATATACTCATCTGACAAACGGCTAATATCCAGAATCTACAAAGAACTCAAACAAATTTACAAGAAAAAAAAACAAACAACCCCATCAAGAAGTGGGCAAAGAATATGAACAGACACTTCTCAAAAGAAGACATTTATGCAGCCAACAGACACATGAAAAAATGCTCATCATCACTGGCCATCAGAGAAATGCAAATCAAAACCACAATGAGATACCATCTCACACCAGTTAGAATGGCGGTCATTAAAAAGTCAGGAAACAACAGGTGCTGGAGACGATGTGGAGAGACAGGAACACTCTTACACCGTTGGTGGGACTGTAAACTAGTTCAATCATTGTGGAAGACAGTGTGGCAATTCCTCAAGGATATAGAACTAGAAATACCATTTGACCCAGCCATCCCATTACTGGGTTTATGCCCAAAGGATTATAAATCATGCTACTATAAAGACACATGCACACGTATGTTTATTGCAGCACTATTCACAATAGCAAAGACTTGGAACCAACCCAAATGTCCAACAATGATAGACTGGATTAAGAAAATGTGGCACATATACACCATGGAATACTATGCAGCCACAAAAAAGGATGAGTTCATGTCCTTTGTAGGGACGTGGATGAAGCTGGAAACCATCATTCTCAGCAAACTATCACGAGGACAAAAAACCAAGCACTGCATGTTCTCACTCATAGGTGGGAATTGAACAATGAGAACACTTGGACACAGGAAGGGGAACACCACACACTGGGGCCTGTTGTGGGTGCAGGGAGGGTTGAGGGATAGAATTAGGAGATATACCTAATGTAAATGACGAGTTAATGGGTGTAGCACACCAACATGGCACATGTATACATATGTAACAAACCTGCACATTGTGCACATGTACCCTAGAACTTAAAATATAATTAAAAAAAAAAAAGAAAGAGAAAATAAGACACAGTTTTCCGAGAGAATGGGAAGCCTTCATAGAGAAACACACAGAGGGTATCTATGGAAGTCCCCATACCTCTGTGAACTATACGCCATGTCCAAAATCCACGGTTTGTCCCTCACTGACTGAAAGGAGTCAGGAATCCCTCACTGACTAAGAGCTGCTGGGATTAATCAGGGCAAGTGAATATTTAGGGCTAATTGTCTTTGAAAGCAGTGAAGATTCTGGGAGTTCATCTTGATTCTGTAAGATCTGAAACTCAAAGGAGTAAGAAAGTTCCCCAGTCAGGGGAGGAAACTCTAGCCCATTTTGTTTTCAATGGCCTTTAGGCAAACAGATTAGTCCATCCACTGCCATAGCCAGCCACAATCCCTTTCAAGTTCTGCTCTTCCCTGTAACCATAATGTCAGGACAAGAAAAGCATATTGAATGCCCAATATATCCAGTCCTGGAAAGGCAGTTAAGAGCATGGCAAATAGGCCTCAAAAAGGATGGAAGCAAGAATTCACTTAGACCATATCACAACCAGTTGGAGGATAATAAAGCTGCCTATGTCTAACATAAATAAGATGTAAAGAAACCACAGTGGGCCAGGCACAGTGGCTCATGCCTATAATCCCAGCAGGAGGCTGAGGTGGGTGGATCACCAGGTCAAGAGATCGAGACCATCCTTGCCAACATGGTGAAACCCCGTCTCTACTAAAAATACAAAAATTAGCGGGTGTGGTGGTGTGTGCCTGTAGTCCCAGCTACTCAGGAGGCCGAGGCAGGAGAATCGCTTGAAGCCAGAAGGCAGAGGTGGCAGTGAGCCGAGATCATGCCACTGCACTCCAGCCTGGCAACACAGTGAGATTCCATCTCAAAAAAAAAAGAAAGAAAGAAAGAAAGCATAGTGCACCGCAGTTGTGCATACTGAGATCCCCATAATCCTACTTTAACATTGTGTCAAACATTTGAAATTGGAGATTGCTTTGTAGCAAGACAGTAAGATTCTGGAGAGTGAGCTATTGAATGTATTGAATGATACCTTATAGAGGTATAAGAAGATAAAATGTTCTGCATTGATGCCTTCAAACAGGGGAAGATGGAGAGCAGACAGCAAGAAATTTCCATCTACACTCTTCTCATCTCTCCATGTCCCTATCACATAACTAGCCAATGGAGAAAAGCAGAAAATAAGGATCAGAAAAGGCAGCTCCTGGGTATTGAAAATTATGCAAAATAAGACTATAATAATAAATATTGTCCTGTATGGACCTAGTGAATTCACTTTTACACTTGAACAGTAAAAGTCATAAGAGTAAGACCTGCTGCATGACTGCACTGTCTGTTGTATTTATGGTTTAATTGGCTATGAGCAAACAATACTTTCAAAGGCAATTCTATTCTTAACAATAAATAACATAACAAAATGTAATTCATGAAATGAAAGCAGCAATTACTGAAAGAAAATCTGTAAAGTCTTATAAAAAGTGAATATTCCACCAGGAAGGAGATCATAGAAACACAAACATCTGAAACAGGCAACCACTTATAGGGCAACATACATGCCATTCATATTATGCATTTTTATGTAATCATGCTTTCTGTTATCCCAGAATAAATGAAGCATCTGTGATACTAAAAGCATATATATTTTTCCCACTCCCACAATGACCCTATTTATTTTACCAAGCTTTCAAAACAATTTATCCCCAGCAGAAACCTAATGAAGCAAGCTTCATCCTTAGGAATATTTTTTTATTACAAAAAAAGTCACAAGTATGTAATTACTAAAAAAGAGATTTGTGTTTACTCCACATTACAATATGGCTATTTTCATTGACTAAAGACTGAACACACACACACACACACACACACAACCGTATACAATTATTGTTAATACTTAAAGTTAATCACCACCTGAAGGGCATGTTCCTCACTTACCCAGGGGTGGGAAAATTTAATGACAGAAACAAACATTCCATGCAAGGACTGAAGATAGCACATGGTCCCTAAAAACAAGCAATCTAATTAAAATGCAGAAAGACATCTGTGCTCTCCAATTATTAACTGCACAAGAGAGACAATTTAAAGGTTCATTAAAAATCTCTAAGAAAACTGGAATGAGTTTACAAAAAATTTAAATATGAAAATAATAAACTAGATCTAATAAAAATAAATAGGAAATAAATAAAATAGGAAATACCAAAAAATAAATAGGAAATACCAATGGCTTATCACCTAGTAAACTGTATGCTCTGAGCCATGATTTGGGTCACATATAAAAACAAACTCAGACTTCATAGCTTTACATTTCAACATATAGAACAGTCAATGTAACCCTAAAGGGAGACAGCACTTCTCTATACAGCCTGCCCCTATTACAGCATTGCCAATTACCATAGGGTACAACAGAGGTTGAGTAACAGGGCTGACCTCTTTCAACAATGTTAAAGCTTTGCCTATCCCAGCCCAATAAACACATGTTCCCAATAACTCCCCCAATGAATAAGCCCCTTTCAAAAGAGAAACAGGACTCACAGAAACACTAACCTCTTGATTAAAAACCACATACTTAGTCAGTGGACTGTGAAGGTCTTCCCCAATTCACATGCTTCAGGCTGCATTCACAATCAATTAGTTACATCAAATCCCTTTTTGTTTCCCTCCAGTGACTTTTTATCACCCTGTTATTTGACTCCTAAACAACTGCCCTACCTGGCTTTCATCCAGATTCCCTGCAAAGTATGTTCCTCCCAAACCATAGGAGCCAGCCTGTTTATATGTGACCAACCTCCTAGAACTTCCATAATATGATAGATAGAAAAATGTTTTCAAAATAGTTCCCAGTTCAATGAGGCATTTATATTTGTTTAATTGAAGAGACTCACTCATTCCTTTTTTTTTTTTTTTTTTTAAGAGACAGGGTCTCACTATGTTGCCCAGACTTGAGTGCAGTGGCTATTCACAGGCATGATTATAGCACACTACAGTCTCGAACTTCTGGGCTCAAGTGATCCTCCTAGTTCAGTCTCCCAAGTAGCTGGGACTACAGGTGTGTGCCACGATGATGGGCTGGCTTATTTCTTTTCTTATTTATTCTTGAAGTTTTTATGAAGTCTCTGTCTTTCACATATTCTAGAACTGCTCAAAAAAGAGGACATTCAGCTAAGAACAAAAATATCCAGGTGATAATCTCAGTTTAGTCACTAAAAATCTACCTGACCTTGAGAATCCACTCTGCCCTTAGCATCTCTGAACATCAGATTGTTCACCTGCAAAGTGGGTGAATTTTGGTAATTTCATTTCTATTTCAAAATGGCATGAATTAGTGACACAGGAGACATCTAAGAATTGACCTTTTGATGTCAGTCATACTTCATCCCACATCACTCTCATTTTAATTAAATGTTCGCCCACCCCTAAGCTTTATCCCTGAAAGACGATAAATTGATGGCTAATGATTTATTCTAACCATTCTTAATTCCCAATATTTTCAATAACCTAAGTTTCCAAAGTCATATGAATGTATTTCTACTGACAATGTGATGCTCAACAATTTCATCAACATTCCTACCAGCATTTTTTTCAGTTACTACTTTACCAGTTAATCTATTCCACTCTTCCTTCCAACCTCCAAGCTTGGATTAACAAAACTATTTCCTTTCAAGGGTCGCTATGCATTCCACAGGGGATTACACATATATGCTAATTTGATCCATCACAAATTTATGAGATTCAACTCCAACAGCTCAGCAATTCATTTATTTAGCTCTCCTCTGCTGCTCTTCTCCATTGCCTAAAAGCAGTTAGTAAACCTTTATCATTCAGACCAAGCACCAGAGTCCCTCATTCTCAACAGACACAGTCAGGGAAAAAAAAAAAAAAAAAAAAGCCATGAACTCCTTTAACTGCCCTCTTTATTTATATTGTTCCGGTTCTTCCCATCTTTCCTCCTGTAGTAGATAAACTGGTGTTAGAGTTGCTTTTCCTTTCCAAAGTTATACTCTTCTTAAGTGAATTTAAATGCAGCCCTTCACGTCTATTCCAAAGCCATCCCATCAATCACACCTTCTATTTATTTCATCAATGTTCTTCTTCTACTACAAAATCTTGTTTCCCCTTCTGCTTAGGATATATGTTCAACTCCCCCAAGCTTTAAAAAAACAAATTATTTTTCATCAGACTTTCTTAAGATTAGGGGATCTGGAAAGGTAGTTTCTGGCTAAGCATCTACATCCTAGTAATTATTCTATAGTATGGAACAGAAAGCACAACTTTTCAGTAGACAGCAAGTTGTCTGTGTCACATCATATCACTCACTGAGCTCCATGCATAGCTTTTCTGAATCCTTTTAACAAGTCTTTCATTACATTTTCTTATTCTCACACTTATAATTTAAGAGCTACATTGTAAAATTTTATTGCATTTTCTTCTTGCTCTCCAAGCTCTGATTGAACTAGATCACCAGTTCCATACTGCACCTGTCACTTCTCTATGAAATCTTTTACAGCTCTTACACTAATCATAACCTTTTTGCTAAGCTCTAATGCTACACGTTCAATACTTTACTTAACACCACCATTTTGAATCATTCACAAGCAATTCAACATGGCAGTATCAGTTAGGATGCTTTAGGTTACCAGTAATAGGAAAACTCTACTCATTCTATCATAGACCATAAGTAGATTTATAGCCCCATGTAACAAGAGGTAGAACAGCTGCAGGCACGGTTAAAATGTACATCAAAGCCCTGAATCCTTTTCTCTGCATTTTCCTTGGTTCTGCCCTCCTCTACGTGTTGGCTTCATCCTCAAGCTGATGAAAAGATAGATGCAACAATTCTACATGTCATGTGCAGACATAACATCATCCATAAAAATAAATGTATCACTTACTTTAAGAGAAAAGCTTTACAAAAGTCCTATGAAATTGTTCATTCTTTAATCAATGATTGGAAAATGAAATGAGATTACCATAGTTAGCTTAGATCAAAGTTTTTCAGTCTTCAAAGTACTGACATTTAGAACCAGATAATTCTTTGTTGTGGAGGGTTATTCTGTGCATTGCAGTATTTTTAGCAGTATGCCTGGCATCTACATCCTACATGCCAGTAGCACTCCCCACTTGTGATAACCAAAAATGTCTCCAGCCAATGCCAAATGTCTCCTGGAGGATGAAACCATTCCCAATGGAGAATCACTGGCATACACTAACAATGATCTATCCTTAGAACATGAATGAGGGTAATTGCTATGGTCTGAATGTGTCCCCCAAAATTCATGTGTTGGAAACAATCCCCAATGCAACAGTGTTGGGAGGTGGGGCTTTTGGGGAGGTATTTATGTCATGAAAGCAGAGCCCTCATGAATGAATTAATGCCACTATAAAAAGAGCTTATGAGAACAAGCTCACTCTTTTGCTCTTCTGCCATGTAGGGAAACATTCATCTCTGTGGGCCCTTCCACCTTCTACCATGTGAGAAAACAGAAGAAAGACCCTTACCAACCAGATGCCAGCACCTTGACCTTGGACTTCCCAGCCTCGAGAACTGTGAGAAAATAAAATTTTTGTTCTTTATCAATTACCCAGTCTGTGGCATTCTTTTATAGCAGCACAAATGGACTACAATTGTCATCTTCCCTTAATGGAGAAGGTAAGAAATAAATGTTGGGTAAGCAATCAATAGTTACCACTACGATGTCCAAAACCAAAATTCTTTTCTACTCCACACCTCCAAAAATACATTTCTTCTTCTGAATACCCAATACGAACATATAATTGTCTAGATATTCAATGGCCCAAACTAAGAACCCTGGACTCATCTTGATACCTCAATCAAGTTGAAGTTCATGAAGTTCAAGATGAAGTTCATTACCCATGTTCAATTGTCAGCAACTCCTAGCACTACTACTATGAAGCACTCCATGAATTTGTTCTCTTCTCTCCATTTCCACTGTCACCTAAATATCTCAGTGGTTACTTCCTTACTGTTTGCTGCTTCCTAGGCTTTCCTCCAGTTTTGACAGTTATCTTTTAAAGGACAAATCTGGTCTGATCACTCCATAACTTAAAACTTTTTTATAGTTCTTCATCACTCACAGATCTAAATTGAAAATCTTCAGCCTGTTATATAAAGCCCTTAATGACTTATCTCTTGCCCACTACTATGGCTCCAACTCCAGCCACCTTGCTTATTGTATTCTTTAGCCACTCTAGATTACATGTTCCTCAAATAAGACGTGCCATTTGGCCAGGCGCGGTGGCTCACGCTTGTAATCCCAGCACTTTGGGAGGCCGAGGCGGGTAGATCATGAGTTCAGGAGATCGAGACCACGGTGAAATCCCGTCTCTACTAAAAATACAAAAAAATTAGCCAGGCATGGTGGCAGGCGCCTGTAGTCCCAGCTACTCGGAGAGGCTGAGGCAGGAGAATGGCGTGAACCCAGGAGGTGGAGCTTGCAGTGAGCCGAGATCGCACCACTGCACTCCAGCCTGGGTGACAGAGCGAGACTCCGTCTCAAAAAAAAAAAAAAAAAAGATGTGCCATTTAATACACTGGTAACTTGTTTGTGTTAAGCCCACTGCGTTGAGTGGCCTCACACTCTCAAATCTTCATCCTTCTTTGGGTCCTCCAAACTTCTCATGCATTATTTCATTTTTGGTTACTTCTATTCGCCCCATGAGAAAATTAATTACTGTAATAGCTGTAGCACTATATCATTTATAAAACTACAATACTAATTGAAGCACGTAATGTATCAAATTCTAGCTTTATTTGTGAGTCTGCATAGCGAGATCATTAGCTACTAAAGGTTTGAATTTCCTCTATCTGTATCAACAGATTCTGCCACCATGCTTGGAACATAACAGGACAGCTGTGGGTATGGGACTCTTGAAATGGATTGACTTGAACTCACTTGAATATTTGTCCCAAATTTTAATAATTGGGTACAAATCCAATCAGTGACTAAATCCAGTCAATTAAATGTATTTATTTCTAATAAGTGGCCATATCATCTGAAAAATTCATTTATCTTATGAAATGTTAATAAATGTTTATTTAATAGTCAAATAGCTTAAGTCCAAAAGGTGAATAGCAGTATAACAAAAAGTCAGCTATAACACCTACCAAATCATCAAAACATTAAAAGGGATGATAATTTCCAACTCTCTGCATGATTTAGAGGGCCTGTTACGTATGTGCATTCCTAGAGCCTAACGAAATCCCTCCTCATACTTCACACCAAATAATGAACAGGTTATGTTTCATGCTTATGTTGAAAGTCCCAGTGTCTAACAGCTTACTTTGATCAGGGTGAACAGCACCTGTGGTTATCTGCCAAACGTTACTGACCCCTCCTGTCCTTTGTAGAGAACCTTAATTGCATTAGCCTGTTGGCCATGATGCAAGAGTACAGTACAGTATTCTGGAATGCTCTAGTCTCAAGGACGTCCTCGTTTTTAGCACGCATAAAACCAATCTCTTAAACATTAAAAAGACATAATTAGTGCCCTGATAACACATTGCTAAATCCTATATCTAAAATGGGATTTGAATAACAATGCTACAACATGGTCCTGTCCTCTCTGTCCCTTAGGCCCTTATTTAGCTTCATATTCCAGGAATATCTCAGGATCCAGCTTTCACCTGTAATGACAAAACTGCGATAGGCCCCAAGAAAGAGAAAAAAGCTAATGCGAGCACTGGAGATAAGCTGGGTGTGACATGACAGTCCTACCTTTAACTAATAGTCTGGTGACCACAAACACTGCCTTAATAAGGCCCTGAACTTAAATGTCAATTTTATTTTTGTTTCCTGCCCAGTCAGCTGGAATCAAATGATAGTTCCAGCTAAATGACTGCTCCATAGAGGAAGCAAGTGAATATTAGTGATGGGTACATAAAAAGTATAAATGCTGAAAAAGATTAAGGCATATTCTCACACTGCCATAAATTAGAAACAGTTTATTGGGCTGAAGAGACATTACTTCTCCCCTGCCCCTTACCCTATTTACAAGTGCAAAAAAAGATCAGGTTTCTCAGAAACTCTTGTTTGCATTTAGGTAGTCTAAGATGGAGCTACTGCATTATAAAACAAAAGCCCCATTTTTCTTCAGGACAAGAAAATCATAGCTAGCCATATGCCATCTTTGTATTTTTCAATAGAATCTGGATCTTTTTCTTTATGAGTTCCCTTTCTCTTTTATAAAAAACATTTATACAGCACACTTTATATCTTCTATATTGCAACTACCCAATTGTGGTCTTCAACACTTTATCTAATTTAAAGTTAAAAGCTAAATTATTTACTTTTTGCTGAGAATAGCTTTAATAGATACTCTCTCTGAAAAAGTCTAAATCCTTGTTTGTTCCTCTCTTCAGTATTCATCACAAACATAGCTCCTTTCAAGCTTCACATTACCCTTTCAGTTCTTTCTCTATAAAGAGAGTGGTGATGTTTTTGAGGTTTGGTGCCATCAGTCTCTTGTAGTTCATTCTCCACATTATAAAATCTGCTAGAACTCACTTCCCTACTGTAGAAGATTGCAAAAATAGCTGGAGCTGTCTATATGCATGCCCTTTGAAATGTAACTTTGCCTCCCATCAAGAAGCAAATTCTATCTCCCCTCCCTTTGACTCTGGACTGGTCTTGTTACTTGTTTTGACCAACAGAATATGGTGAAAGTGATGGTATGCCAGTTCCAAGAATAGAACTTAAGAGGATTTTCACACTTCCCCTTGCTCTCTTAGAACCCTGCCAGCCACTATATAAAAAAGCCCAAGCTAGCATCTGTGATGATGGGAGCCCACAAGAAATGGAGTAACTAATCCCAGCTGAGATCATCCTAAAGCCAGGGCTTACCTGACTCAGCAGCTTATCACACAGGCATCAGTAAGACCAGACAAGACCAGAAGAACTGCCCAGCTGAGCTCAGCCAAAATTTTGACCAACAGAATCAGGAGCCATATGAAATGGTGGTTGTCTTAAAAAACCACCATTCAAGTTTTGGAATAATTTGTTACACAGCAAAAGCTAACTAATATAGCTGCCCATATACATTTTTAACAACCCAAACTCTTCTATACCCTGCCATTTTTCTTTTTATATGATAGGCAAAATATTTCTCATCAATTAGGCTATCCTTTTATCCAAACATATATTATATATTTTTTTCTTTTTTTGAGACAGGGTTTCACTCTGTCACCCAGGCTGGTATGCAGTAGCATAGTCACGGCTCACTGCGCCTCGACCTCCTGGGCTCAAGCAGTCTTCCCATCTCAGCCTTTTGAGTAGCTGGGATAACATGTGCATGCCATCATGCTCAGCTAATTTTTTAATTTTTTTTAAAGATAAGGTCCTGACATGTTGCTCAGGCTGGTCTTAAACTCCTGGGCTCAAGTGATCCTCCCACCTCAGCCTTCCAAAGTGCTGGGATTACAGATGTAAGCCACTGCACCTGGCCTATTATAAAGTCTTACAATGCAACACAAAAAGCCTCCCTATTCCCAAAGTATTTGGAAAGGGCATTCTTGGCTAAAATGATATTAAAGGAGGTATTGTATAAAATGTCCCTTAAATCAAATATTTAAAACTCTACTAATTCATACAATTGTCATATAATGTAGAAACAAATATTTTCATATTCCTGTTAGGATTTTAACCTCCTATGTACCAGATATTTTGTAAATTATATCTCTTTTCATCTTTTCTACTAGAAGATAGGCTTAATGAGGTTAAATATTTTGTTCAAGGTCAAAAAGTAACAGATATGATACTTAACTTCATGTCTTCTGATTCCAGGCCCATTCTTTTATTATTATTATTAATACAATTTTAAATAAATAGAGACAGGGTCTCACTATGTTGCCCAGGCTAGTCTTGAACTCCTGTGTTCAAGTGATCCTCCCACCTCAGCCTCCCAAAGTGCTAGGATCACAGGCGTGAGCCACCGCACCCAGCCAAACCATACTGGTCATCTTGACTTTGAGAGTATGTGATTAACTTGCCCTAAATTCCTTATGCCTTAGATATACTAAGTTTTGCATCAACTTGTAGAACACATTCCTTAAGTGTATTTGTTTACTCATTCATTCAAGTGGCAGATGCAGCATAAGGATATGCACTCTCTTGATCACTCAATCTTGGGGTTTACCCTACCTTTTGTTTCTGCTTTGTCTCTTCTCAGAGGACATGACAATGGATTAAGCCACCTTCTCCCACCTGTTTTTACATGCTTTCCTGTCAAACAAATCATCCATCTCCTCTAAAAATTCTTACTTTTTTCCAGCCCATCTTCTAATCTATGACTGAAATACACAGAGGAGGAAAAAGATAAAATGCAAATCAAAACATGAAAATATTCATTAAATGTAAGAAGCCAACTTACTGTCACCTATGAGAGTCATCCTGGCCCTTGGTTATACCAATTGTAAGCTTTCTGGACAAAGTGGGCTTCTTTCTCAATATTTTGACATGATAGGTGTTTAGTAAATGTTGAGGAATAATAATAATGCAAAAAGTAGAAACTATATTTTCCCTCTCTGGCTTCATGTTGCATTCAAAGGAATTATCCTTTATGGCAGTTAACTTGAACTTTATGTTTTTTCCTTGCTAAGGGCTATTAACATTAATATTGCACCACAGAGGGGATTTTTGTTTTTCTTCTGATAGCCATCTTTCAACAAGTCTGGCTGCAAGTAAATGAGATCAGCATTTCAAGAGCCAACTATTGTGTGGCTTATTGCCTATACTTGCTAAACTTTTCATTCCCCATAGTTTGCCTCTGTTTCTATCACTGACTTTATCTTGTAATGAAAATTAATGCCCTGATTTAAATGAGTGATATGAAACATGATCTATTATGCCTGCGGGCAAACAGTATGTTTCACCTCATTACCACATTATTAAAGAATAATTAGCATCTCTAGGGATGAATTGGATATTACATATGCAACATTTGCAGATACCTTTATTCACAGTTAAAACACAGTGGTTCTTTCCTTTCCACACACTAAGCCTCAGTTATAAGTTTTACGAATCCTGAACATTAAAAAATTATTCTCTGGGGAACACAGATTGTGTTACTGTTAAATCAGCTGCATGCTAGTGGAACCCAGAAACTTTCTACTTGCATACTTGTAAAATTGTCACTATTGTCTTATCTTTGCATTGCTTCCAAAGTTACTTATTCCCTTTAAACACTTTAATTGAAGTTGATAAGTAAAATGGAAAGCTGACACCATTTAACTGAAATATTTACTCTCAAAATTCACAAGTGTTCATGATATATTCAGATAATTGAGATCAATATTATGCCTTTGCTCAATTATTGGAGAGCTCATAAATCACTATCTAAATCAATCTCTCAGTTGGATGTAGACACTGAAATATAAACTTAATGTAAGTTTAATGTACTTTAAATTACCTTTATATATTGACAATCTAGAATGTAAATATTAACTGAAGCATGTTATTCACTAATTTGAATCTAAAATTAACTGCATAAAATACATTTCACAAAATCTACTCTTATCAAAAAATAAACAAGGTTATTCAGAGCACGAAACACGTTAAGCCTTTATCAGTCCCCTGGTTTAATTTTTTTTTTAATGATTTCTCTGAATTCTACTTTTTTCTCAAATCTACTAGGATTTTAGTGTCCTATTCCCTTAAAACATTTTGAAGCTTGCCTTATTTCTTTAAAGAGAGGGTTTTGTTTTATAATCTGTCTGACAATTATAAAACCTTAAGTTGTGTGGTTCTATTTCGGTGGTTGGTTGTTTCTGCTGGTTCTTATCCTGGGTTCCTAGATTCCTTGTATGCTTGCTTAAATTTGACTGTGATTTGCCCGAGTTATTCATGGAACTATTTGGGAATTCCTGGAGGCTCAGGACTAGCATTTCCTTCTACCACACACACACAAAAGCACCACCTGTTCAGAACAACCTTAAACTAAATCCACACCTAGCTCTCTTTTAACTGCCTAGGTAAGGTGTATTTAAGCAATGAGTCCTTGAGAACACCAGTGATTGGCTAAAACTTCTCCAAGATCTGTTTATTTCATTTGGTTTGATTTTGGGGCCATCTTCTGCTAAGCACTAAAATGACTACTCGTGCAGTTTCCTGAGAGGGCCAGAAGAGTTTACTTCTGGCTCACCATTATCCTGAGGTATAGCCCTTGGGATCTCAGCTTCATGCAGGGAGAATGTCCCCTCTTAAACTCCCTACCATGGGTAGGCCTTGGGGTCAAGTTGGCCGGGTTATGCAACTGGGTAATGTCCTCAGACAGAAGCAGCTTCAGCGTTCCCACAACCTCTGAGTTCTCATTTTCTTCTGAGATTTTGGCCAGGCGATTCCTTGTTATTTTTCAGTGTTCTCATGCTTTTAAGACATATAGGTATTCATCAAAAATTTTTTCAGCTGTTTTCAGTGGCAGGGTTGGTCTGACTATCCTAGTTTACCACGTTTCCAGATATAGAAATTTGCTTTGGTTTAATAAGCTTCATTAAAGCAAACATATTCCAGTTGTCTAGTGTGTTTAATTATATATTTTAATTGCAAATCACAAACATAACTCAAGCTACCTTAAATACCTGGAGGTAGTTATAAGGATATGGGTACACAGAACCCCAGGAGTAGCTGAACAATCCAGACCACAGGAAGAGGAGGAGCTTTTTACAATGGACCACACAGAGATAAGAAGATCCAGAACAGCAGGAGACTGGCCTTTACTCTACCTTAAGAGTTCTCCAACTTAAGAGAAAATAAGGATCACATAGATTAGAACAGATTGCTGGGCCCCATCCAGTTTCTTAAGTAAAGCCTGATAACTTGCATTTACACTAAGTTCCCAGTTAATGCTGATGCGCTGGTCCAGGGACCACCTTTTGAGAACCATTGCCCCACTGCATTATCGTTCAAGAATGAAGTCTCAAGTTAAATTACTCAGATTCTGGTCCTAATTACCCATCTACTGGATATATGAATTCAGACATGTAATCATGCCTCCTTATGCCTTGGTTTCCTTATCTTGGTGACTTAGCTACCTAATCTGTGAAACAGGGATACTGGTGGTACTTACCTCAAGAGTTTTGCTGAGAATATTAAATGAAATAAAAGATGTGAAATGCTTCAAATAGTACCTAGTACTTAGCAAGCACTTGGCAATATCAGCTATTACTACTACTATCACTCATGCATCTTAAATAAATCATATTTCAGTATTTACACCTCTTTGTATATGTCTAATTTTGCTTCCCACTACTAACTTCCTTTAACTCTCTCTTTTTTCTCTCTCCTCCATCTTTCATGCTTTTAAGATATTCTAGCATCACCTCCTTGTAACTTTAGTTTACTATAACACTAACAGAATAACTCATTATGCCACTCATGACTGTCTTTACTCTATGGCTTATTCCTTTCCAATCTTAAGGGTTGATTAATCACCATTATATACTTAATTATGTCCATCTTTCCCAATTTAAATTCTCAAAACACAATCTAATTAGTCCAGATTGTCATTTGGTACCACACCAAGTCACAGATTACTGAGTCCATTAATTCATTGTCCTTGCAGTAGGTCACTCTCCCCGTGCAATCAGCTGTGGTGCAACAGGATGTGGGAGGGTGAGTTAAAAGAAAGTAAGGCTGCATAGGGATGCTCTTCAGGCATTGCCTATGAATGGCAAGGAGTCACTTAGAAAGGTCTGAGCATGTGACAGATTGACACCTCTAAGAAGTATCATTATAAGTTTAAAAAACATTACATGTTGTTGCTCTATCTGTTCTCATTAAAATTAAACACTGTAATTAAATTTATTTATATCAAATTACTATTTCATATAGACTTTATTCAAATATACTCTTGAGCTCTCATTTCATGTGGTTCATTCATGTTAAGATCACTGGAGGTTGTCAGTACTAAGTATAGCCACACCTCATTAAATGAATAAGAGACCAGGAAGAAACTTATCCATCCAAGGATAAAGTTCCAGTAAGTATATATTTATATTACCTGTTTTTAAGTTAATATTAGATCCATAAGTCAGAAAGCACGATAAAAGCGATAATTTATGGATACTGCCTGACAGAGCAATACTCAAAAGAAAATCCATGCTACAATCTTGAAGAGCACAGTAAATATCAATATGGGTCAAAACAATAATCCAACTCTTCCTAAAAAAAATAGCATCAGATAAGAATTCTATATAAAGTGTAGTAGTTGCTTTAAAAATACCACTTGAAATATTAACCACTATAACCCTAACTTCTTACAGAAATACTGGTTATGGATCCTTCAGCTATGAATTTATCAAACTCTTTACTGAACCTATTTGTCATGTTGAAACATATCATCAACATGCACATCTTTTTTCTCCTTCACCCTCCCTTTCACCATGCAAAGAAGTAGAAAAGAATATAGGCTTCTCTTCTCAAAATATCCATTAACAAGTATTTCTCTCTCCTGAATTTATTTTATAGAATCCCATGAGTTAATTCAAGTTGGTTAAGAGAGTTGTAAACTATTCTTAATTGTATGCATTTGTTTTTCATTCAGGAACTAACTTCCTTCCAATGAAGAATGAGGACCTATATCTTTACAGACTATATCACAGAGTTCCTGGGTCCTAGAACATGTTTTCTCTTTTTGACCTGAACAAACAACTTGCACAATCAATTATATACACATGTTCCTCCTATTAGTGGACTGTCTTATATAATTTAAACTTTCAATTAGTACAAGAATGTTAGAAATGTTATAGCACATAAAACTTAGAACATGAGTAAGTGGATAACAGAGAGCTATGTGTAAGTGACTTCAGGTGATTTACAGCATTTCTCAGAGCCTTACCTTTCTAATCTGTAAAACAGACATAAAAGTACCTATCCCATGCCAAAATTGTGACTGTTAAATGAGATAATATACATGAGCATCTGGCAGAGTATTTGTTTTTAAGAAATATAAGTTTCTTTCCTTCTACAATATATTAGATAACAGACCCAGTGTTAAAATGTGAAGTAGCTCTTTATTTTTAACCAGGCATTTAGGAAAAGATACTGTGAAGCTCCTGGAAAAGCTACCATTAACTTATTCCAAAAGCTAATTAATATAAGGAACCATCTTGCAGCAAAGAGCAGAAACACTGGTAAAAGATATCATTTTAGATAAAATCATTTTTGTCTCTAACTTCAGCTTATTTTCATCCTCCCTCAAGTGAATCCTTTCAGCAACTAAATCCTCGTTTTTGAAATCTGCCTTTGTTTCCCTGTAATTCCTGCCAGCCCTTGACCCCAAATTTCACCCTTGGAATTTTCCCTTGTTCTAAGTTCACCTCGTGGTTGTCAGCCTGTCTCTGGTGGCTCCAGTGCTGGTTCTCCGGTGTCTGCTTTAATGTCGCCATGTGCCTCTGTGCATTTGCTCCCAGATCTGGTATCAGCTCTCCCTCACATTTTGCTGCAGAAAATAGAATCTCACCAGGCATGATCAATTTACCAGCGTCCTGGGTTTTGGGGCCCAGGTACTCCTGGAATCAATGCTGCCCTTTTCCGGACAATCTCACTCAGAGGACAGATCTCCATTCTTCTCACGCCCCTAACCCTGTTCCTTAACCTTTGGGTTATGATAGCTGCAAGTATAAAGAAAGAAACAAATAAGTTAGCCGAGGGAAAAACTTCTGTGATTTGAGGAAGGCAAGAAGGACATGGACAATAACATTGGACAAAAGAACAAAAATTCCTTTAAAAGTCTGAGAGTTTTGGCCGGATGCGGTGGCTCACGCTTGTAATCCCAGCACTTTGGGAGGCCGAGGCGGGCGGATCACAAGGTCAGGAGATCGAGACCATGATGAAACCCTGTCTCTACTAAAAATACAAAAAAAAATTAGCCAGGCGTGGTGGCGGGCGCCTGTAGTCCCAGCTACTCGGAGAGGCTGAGGCAGGAGAATGGCGTGAACCCAGGAGGCGGAGCTTGCAGTGAGCTGAGATCGCGCCACTGCACTCCAGCCTGGGCGACAGAGCGAGACTCCATCTCAAAAAAAAAAAAAAAAAAAAAAAAAAAGTCTGAGAGTTTTGCATAAACATCATCACTGTTAAAATACCTGGGACCTTGTGCTCTTAACCAACATCTAAATCTCTTCCACACTAAAAGCTTTCAGTTTAGGACTCCAAGGTGTTTTTTTTCCTTTAGGATATTGTTCACACTTTTATTATCAGGGACAGTGTCAAAACTGATTCACTTAACTACATATCTTTGGGTTATGGTCAATACTGCTGAAATTCATCTATCCTATCTTGTTAGCCTCTCTGCCTGACATCATCACTAAGATGGGTAAAATTTCTTTCTCCTCTGATTAGTCTATTCCTAGAGTGATGGCATGACTACTTCTGGCTTCCCCACTTTTCTTATTTATTGGGAACCATGACTATCAGAGCTAAAGTTTCAGGATTAAGCTAAAATAACACAAGCACAAATTTTGTTCAGTTTATTTTATAACAGCAGTGTCCAAGTCATATTTTGAGCACCTTAATGCAAGTTACAAGTACCCAGAGGATGTGCACTCAAATATACACTAAGGCATTTGTAAATGAAAGTTCTACAAGACATCAGCAAAGCTTGTCTTGCTCAAAGTAGAACTTCATTGAAACAAATGATTGCCATTCATTTAAAAAATATATGGAGATCTTAAAACTTATCAAGGCAGCCCCCTTTGAAAAGTGATGACAATGTCAGTTATTCCTTTCCAGGTAGAATTGAAATGTAGGCTAGAGTGTAAGTCTTCTCATAGAAACAGAGAAAATCATTGTTCTAAAATACTTTTCACCTCTTTTTTCCCTCGAGTGCAAATCACACAAAGTATCCTACACGGAAATTCTTTTTGTTCTCTAACTGGTAAAGCTGGAATGCCTGCTGCAAGCTTGTTTAAATAGGGTGACAGTCCAGAAACTTATCCTTTGTACACAGTCAGTTTTAAAGGTGGATACCAGTTTACAATATGATTCTATATTTAGCATTATTCTTTCTCTCATATTTAAATTTAGCACCTGGGGGGATTAATTAGATTACTATTAATAAAATATTAAAAATTAATCTAAAAATTATGGTCAGAAACCATGGATAAACTGTCCCAAAATTCTGTTTTGTGCCAAAGTATTCATGTCCTATACCACCAAAATGCTTTACCTGTCTAGACAAAGCAGAGTTGTGTTTAGTCATGTTTCATACACTTTCATATAATAACCTTGATTTTTATATAGTATCTACTTCCTAAACCACAAAATGGCTTCCTAGTCTAGATAAAATACAGTTGTCATTTTAGCAATGTTTCATTTACTTTACTTGTCTGACTCTTTGATGGTGAAATTAATAAACAGTAAAAGTACCAGTAAACAGGCAGCAGTAAAAATGAAAAGTGAAAGAGGTGTACCACTGTAATACCACTTGAAGTTAACAGGCTCATGGGGAAAGGGTTTTGACTGTAGACACATACAAACTAAAGAATAATGTGACAAGGAAAATGGGATGGGCAGGTAGGGTCTTAGGAGACAGATATTTGACTATTAATAAGATCACAAGTCTAAACATCTTTAGCACATCTACATTGGGCCTCAGAAGAAGCTCAGACCTCAACCAAAAACAAAAAACAACAACGAAAAAGTTCTACCACCTCCCAACTTGAGTGTCTGACTGCTCTCCCATTTCACCATCTCCTTTTTGCCTTTGAGTCTTGAACATGTTACCTCTGTCCCCATTCTCAATTCCTGCTACCACCACCTCCATTCTCCCCAACTACACCTCTGCCCCTTCCCCCAGGTCATACTACAATACCAAGCAGAGGTCTGCTTGGGGAAACTTTTCCCAGCTCCTTGTCCTAACCTCATACCCACTTTCCACTGGAAGTGGTGAAATTAATAAACAATAGGAAAACAAGAGAATATAATGATTACAACTTCAGATTTTGGAGATGAACTGGTTTCAAATCTTGGATCTACCATGTACTAGTCACGAGACCCTGACAGTAAAACTTCACCTTCCTGGGACTCCATTTCCTCATACATAAAATGTAAATAATAATAGTAATACTTTGTAAAGTTGTCACGAGGATTAAATTTGTTAACGCATATAAAGCACTAAGAATGGTGCCTGATGCATAGTAACTGTTCAGCAAGCAATACCTATTAGTATTACTTCCAAGAAACCTGGATTTTCCACATTCTATAATATGATGTGTCATATTAATATTATACTATAATTCCAATTTTCTTAACATTACCTTCCACACACTGTATGCTCTACAACGGAAATGACCTTGTCTACCTCATTAATTGCTGCATTCTGTGCACAGAATACAGTATAAGGCATAGAGTAGGCACTCAATAAATATTTAATGAATAAATTTTAAAAAAACAAAGTGAATTATTAACAAACAATGGCTCTGCCTCCACGCCGTCGGTCTATTCTTCCATGTTGAAGAACTGTTGCTGTAACCCTGCAAGCCCACTCCCCATTGTCAGACATGCTCTCCACTCACAACTACCCGGGCTCTACTACTCTAGAATTACTCCCTGACTTCTGTCTCGCTGAGTTCCACTGTGCATTACTTTTGAGACTTTTTGACTTGGGTCGGCTGTTGGAATACTCTCTATCCAACTTGATGACTGGCTCCTAGATGAAACCACTCAATTCTTACACCTTCTAGGTGTTTGGACTTGGCTTGTTTTCTGGACTATTTATACAACTTTGCACCCTAACTCCACAAAAGAAATGCTTACCACCTGGACAAGTATTTCCTCACATCTAGTCCATATCCTATCCCCACCAGTAAGTGAAGAAATTGGCAATATCATACCCCAAAACATGACTTTGCTCACCAACTATGAAGCGCTAAAGAAGAAAAGAATTACTTCTGAATATCAACTAGAATTCCATCATTTGTTATTTTCTCGTCATTATAGTACAGTAACAATTGGTGTTATTAATAATGGCTGGATTCAGTGCATTCAGTATCATTCTACTCTTCTGTGCTTTATTACTTATAATGTTTAAGAGTCTTACATATTCACAATCCCATTACATTGTCCATGACATGTAGTGAAAAGCATTTCACACTAACAAAATCATGGGATGATATTAGTAGGTTAGAGACAAAAGTCCCTATCAAAGATACTAAAACAATGTTATTTCATCAGTTCACTAAAAAAAATTATTGAATTCCTACTATTGCCACATAGTGAGATAAAGGATAGAGATAGAAAGATGAATCAATCATATTTCTTGACTTTCAAACTTCACAAGTTAGTGAATTTAAATTTAGGTTAAAATATTACTTAAGCATTTGCAATAAAAGCATAGTTTTCCAATTTTGTTCTTCACACACTTAAAAAAAATGGTGCCATCATGACCTTGAAGGATAGCTGCTCAAAATCACCTCTTTTGAAGTCTATTATTTCTATTAAATCTCCCTAAATGTACAGAACATATGCAAAAGGACTCCCTTTACTTATGACGCTTCATGCTTTGGTCAGGATAGAATCTAATAGAATAACCAATTCATGATAATGTCCCTGTCTTAACATTCCAGGAAGCATCACAGGAAAGGCAGTGAGGGAAGCAAAGTTCAACAGCCATATGACTGACCTTTCCACAATTCTCCCCATCTGTGCAGTGTACTCATATTACTGATATAGTTAAAACAGTGAAAATGTGTTCATATGGCAAGAAGGAAATAGGGGAAGGACAACATTCTCAAGTGTTTATAATCACAGACAGTATAAAAAACAGGTTCCAGCCAAGTTATGTTTATATGTCTACATTTTTCTTCTAGTACAGCTATAGCTTTTCAGGAACAGATGTAATTTGTGCTTCTAAATCTTCAACCGTCACCTTCCATAGTATTTCTGTTCTATCTATTAATATAGTTCCAAGGAACACTACAGAGTTAGACTGATATTAGCAGGAATACCCAGGTTTGAATCCACCACCTGTGAAGGTCTTGGATGAGGTATTTAACCTCTCTGATCTTCCTCTACAAAATGGAAGAAATAACAGATTTACTTCACAGATTTGTTACAGGAACTAATTTAAAAAAACTGCATGAAGATGCCTAATACATTTTGAATCTCTAACTATTGAGTCAAAAATTAATTTTTAAAAAAGGAAAAAGAAGAATGGAAAGTGGAAGAAAAATATGAGGAAAAGAAGGAAGAAGAAAAAAGGAGGAATAGGAGGAAGACAATAAAAGAGTTTCTGTTTGTTTCTGGTTTTTTGTGTTTATTTGTTTGTGACAGGGTCTCCCTCTGTCGCCCAGGCTGGAATGCAGTGGTGTGATCAAGGCTCACTGCAGCCTCGACCTCCCAGGCTCAAGCAATTCTCTCACTTCCGCCTCCCAAGTGGCTGGGACTACAGGTGTGTGCAACAACGCCCAGCTACTTTTTGTATTTTTTGTAGAGACAGGGTTTTGCCATGTTGCCCAAGCTGGTCTCTAACTCCTGAGCTCAAGTAAGCCACTCACCTCGGCCTCCCAAAGTGCTGGGATTACAGGTGTGAGCCACCACACCTGGCCTGGAAGAGGTTTTAAATCATGAATGTCATCAAGAATGGAAATTGTAATCCTCTGGCTTCAAAAGGACATCCACTATAAAGTTAAATAATTTTTTATAAAAGTCATATGCTGGTGGTTTTCTTGAGTGCATAAGTGAATAAAGAGTGAATTCATTTTACAAATGTAATGGGGCTGAGAAAATGGCATGGGCATGTTGAAGACAATCCTGAAAAATGTATATATCCTCCAACAAGCCTAGTTACAGTCCAAATGACATGATTGCCAAGACGTGTTGAGAAGTGCTGGTGAGTCACACTGTAGACATTTTTAGCACTGCCTGTTCTATCTGTATTTTAAATAAGGGTGATTTTTTAAATCATTTTTACCTGATTCATCAATTCAACCAATTATTGAACACTTTGCCTTCAATTCTGCCCTCCAGCACCCTACAGTGGAGTAGAGGATTTATAAATAACCAAATAACCAAAATCCAAGGAACATGATAATACAGTAAGAAATGGAAATTAAATACATTGGGGACTCTAAGGAGGGAGGAATTACCTACAATGGCAGTACTCTGAAAGGTTTCATGAAGAAAACACTATTCATTCATGCACTGTGCCAATATATTTTGGCATTTTCCCATGTATCAGATATTATTTAAAGAGTTAGAAATATATCAGTTGATTAAGATATTTGAAACTTATACTCTAGGGGAAGAAAACAATAAATAAGCATATACATTTATATATTATAATATAATTGGTCTTCGAGTAATAATGACAATTGTTTTTGAATAAATTAAAATAGGGTAACCTGATGGAAAACAATTAGGGTTAGCAGGAGGCAACTTCAGATAAAGTGGCCAAGAAATATCTCTTTGAAGTTCAAGCATTTGAGCTGAGACCTGAAAACATTCTCGGCAGAGAGAATAAAGCCAAGTGCAAGGTCTTGAAAGGAGAATGAGCTGCATATAACCTGGCATTCATAGGAAGATGAAATGTATTGCAGAGGGGAAGGATAGAAGGAGAGGGCAGAGAGAGGCAATCAGGCCAGATCACACAGGCCCTCAGAGGCCATGGGAAGAAATTTATATTTTATTTAAATTCTAGCTGGGCATAGTGGCTCACGCCTGTAATCCCAGCACTTTGGGAGGCCGAAGTGGGTGGATCATTTGAGGTCAGAAGTTCAAGACCAGCGTGGTCAACAAGGTGAAACCCCGTCTCTACTAAATATACAAAAAAGCCGGGGGTGGTGGCAGGCACCTGTAATCCCAGCTACTCAGGAGGCTGAGACAGGAGAATCGCTTGAACCCGGGAGATGGAGATTGCAGTGAGCCGAAATTGCACCATTGAACTCCAGCCTGGGCAACAAGAGTGAAACTTTGTCTCAAAAATAAAATAAAATAAATCTATGGGAAGCTGCTGAAAGGTTTCTAATTTACAGATGATGCAATTTTTAAAAGACTGCCATGGTTATTATGTGGATGGAAAAAAGCAGCAGAGACCAGGTGGAAAGTTATCATAGAAGTAAAAAAAAAATGATAGTGGTTGGGCAATAGCAGAAACTAAGAGAAATGGACAGCTTCCAAGTGCATTTTGAAGTTAGAAGGAGCAAAACTTTTGATTACATGTGTGTGTAATCAATTTGACTTGACCATTTAGAAGATTAGCAAGGAAAGAGTGCAAATATCAACCCATTTAGAATATGGGTAGATAAATATTGGTAGAATATTGGTAGAAAATACTTCCTAAGGAGAGAAAAGGGAAAATGAATTAATATTTATTGGTCACTTGCTATGTCTGTCAACTTCTATTACATCATTTAATCTTCACTACCACTTATAAAGATATTATTATCATACCTTCTTTTTTCTTTTTTTTTTTTTACCCTGAGGTCAAATTAGGAGAAAATGTGTTAAATTGCCCAAGATCCCATGACTAGGAAAGAACAGTTCCAGACCCAGGTTTGCCTAACTCAAGGCATGTGCCCTTTTTTGATCTCCTGTCTTTCCCTGGGACAATGAGAAAGGTGAACTTAAAGACACAATGGCAGAAAAGGTATGAACAGGAAACTGACATCATTCAGTTTGACTGGAAAATACATGTATAAAAGGGAATAGTAAGAAACCGAACTGGCTGCAGCCTTTAACAACTATCTCTTCTCCCAAAATTTCACTGTGGTTATCCTATAAAAAATCTTGTTTTAAAGAATCTCTCCAGATTCTAAACCCATTCACACTATCTTATTGATTTCCATTGTCAATCCTTCATTTGTGAGAGCTTTTTGTCCATCCTGTGGATCTGATATTCTAGAAGAGCCCACAGAGTACACAGGTACAGGTGCCTCAGCAGGCTGAGGCAGGAGAACTGCTTTAGCTTAGGAACTTGAGGCTTCAGTGCACCATGATTACAACTGTAAACAGCCACTGCACTCCAGCCTAGGCAACATAGTGAGACCCCAAGTTGAAAGATGTAAAAAAGAGCCCATGCTTTCTAAGGCTGTAACACTGGGAATAGAACTTTGGTTCTCATTTGCTCCACTCATAGGTAGCCCCCTCCCATTCCCAGATTTCTGGAACTCCCTTCCCCACCGCATCCCAGAGAAAAATGGAAATTCCTAATCCCTTCTCACTATCATCAGGTATGGCTGCCCTGGTCTGTCACAGTCTTCAGCCCACACCTGAACTCCAGATGTGGTTTTTAGAGCAGTTGTGTTTTCCTCAGTTAGCTGATGGAGTGATACTTGAGACTTTTTCTCCAGGTTCCCCAGCTTCATATAGCAATGTCCAAGCAGCTCACAAGGGTCTCCCAGTGGCTAAGGAGGAGTTCTGGAGCCTTACCCCAGCACTATGCCATGAGGCCTAGCAGCACTCTCAAGTGGGAAACCGGTGAAAGACAGCCTTCCAGATAAAATCTGACCAATTGTGATGTTGCTTGGTCTAGACATCCCTGAGCCATCCTGGACAACCTCCTGAATCAGCCTTAGGCCAAACTGCCTGCCCCACAGGGTGTGGCTTTTTCTAATTTCCACAAAGTCACTTGGATTAAGAAAGATATTACCATGCAATAACAAAAATGTATAAATATACCAAGTAGATGTAATAATTTTAAATGTACATATCATAGCTTTACAACAGAGAATAAAAGATGGACCAAAGTACAAGGAGAAACACACAGATTATAGTGGGTGATTTCAATATATCTCTATCACAACCTGATAGCACAAAAAAATAAAAATAATTAGAAATATGGATTTGAATAATAGCAATTTAGACATATATTCCAGGAGCTATTCTAAGCATTTTATATATTAATTAATTTAACCATAAAAACAACTCTATGAGAAGGTACTATCATTATCCACATTTTACACATGAAGAAACTGAGGATAGAGAAGTTATGCTCATATTTACAGAGCTAGTAAGCAGCAGAGCAAGGATTAAAACTCAGATAGTCTACTCCATAACCTATGTCCTTAACTATTGTTTTTTATTTTATTTTATTATTTTTTGAGACAGGGTCTCACTCTGTTGCCCAGGCTGGAGTGCAATGCCACAATTATGGCTCACTGCAACCTCTGTCTCCTAGGCTCAAGCAATTCTCCTGCCTCAGCCTCCCAAGTAGCTGGGACTACAGGCATCTGCCATCACGCCTGATTAATTTGTATTTTTTAAAGAGATGGAGTTTAGCCATGTTGCCCAGGCTGGTCTCAAATTTCTTAACTATTGGATATCACCTCTCTTTACAATATAATTAACAACTTGCTGTAAGATATATATATAAAGAATTATACATCCAACAAGTAGAGGATACCTACACTTTTCAAATACACTCAAAATGTTTAAAAAATAATAATTGACCAAACTGGTTGGCCAAAGAAGTCTCAACAATTTAAAAAAATACATATATGTTTGAAAAGCAAAGATCACTTTTTTTAATCAAAGGTTTATTAAAATAGCAACTTTTAAGGCAAATAATTTAACTTAGAATGGTCTGATTTATTAAGCATTGAAGATTTTTTTTTTCAAATACTTATTTATTCCTCCTAACTGAAGCATTGTGTCCTTTCACCAACATCTTCCCATTCCTCCCTAGCCTCTGGTGACCACTGTTCTACTCTCTGCTCCTATGAATTTGATTGTTTTTCACTCTAATATAAGTGAAAACATGTCATATTTGTCTTTCTGTGCCTTATTTCCCTTAGCATAATGTCTTCTGGGTTCATCCATGTTGTCACAAATGTCAAAATTTCCTTTCTTTTTAAGGCCAAATAGCATTTCATAGTGCACGTATGCCACATTTCTTTATCCATTCATCCATCCATGGATGCAGAATGATTCCATATCTTGGCTATTGTGAATAACACTACAATGAACATGAGAGTGCAGATATCTCTTCTACATACTGATTTCAAATCCTTAGGATATATACCCAGAAGTGTGATTGCTGGATCAGATGGTAATTCTATTTTTAGTTTTTTGAGGAATCTCCACAGTTTTCCATAATGGTTGTACTAATTTACATTCCCACCAACAATGTACAAGGCTTCCCTATCCACCGCATCCTTACAGGACTTATCTTTCATCTTTTTGATAGCGGCCATCCTTACAGGTGTAAGTTGATATCTCATTCTTGTTAAAAACCATACTCTTAAATAAGAAATGTTTGAAGTAGAAATTACAAAGTATTTAGAATCAAATGAAAACAAAAATACAACAGATCAAAACTTTAAGATGGACTAAAGTGGCTCATGAAAATAAATGTATGACGAAGTTAAAAGGTTTCAAATATCTGCATTAGAAAGGTAAAAAGAAACATTTAAATTTTAAAGTTAGAAAAGAACAAGAGAAGAAAACTAAGCAAAGGAGAATCTTAAAAATAATAAAAATAGGGCCACAAATTAATAAAACAGAAAACAAAAAATTAGAGATGATCAACAAAACCAAAAGCAGTTTCCTCCCAATAGAAACACTGATCTAGACTAATCATAAGAAAAACAGAAGTCACAAGTAATATTGGGAATGAAAACTGAACCACTGGTATAGATACACTAGAGTTAAACTTTCTTTATGCTATCTTTTATCTTCATTGCAATTCCAAAGGGAAAAACTTTAGTTTAACCATCAAATATGATGACTATTTTTGAGTTTTTGAGGAATTAGTTTTAGATTAAAGAAGTTATTGTATATTCCTAGTTGGGTAAGAGTTGCTTGTTTCTTTGTTTGCTAATAAATGAATATATAATTATATCAAATACTATTTATGTAACTATTTAGATGATCATGTGATTTTTCTTTATCTACTAGTAAAATTATTTGTTTTCTAGTGTTAAACTAATCTTTTTATTCTTGGGATAAAAACAACCTGGTCATTACATCTGCTCATTTTTATATATTGCTGGATTGGTTTGCTAATATTGATTTGGGAATTTTTGCCTCTAGGTTTATAAAGGAAGTTGGCCTATAATTTCTCTTTCTTGTAGTATTCATATCAGATATTTGGTACCAGGATTATGCTAGCCTAATGGGAAGTATTGCCTTTTTTCTATTGCCAGGAAAGTAGTTTGGTACAACTATAATTATTTTTCCTTGAATACTTGGTAAAGATATTCTGAGAAATCATCTGGGCCTACAGTTTTCTGTGCAAGCAAATATTTTACTATGAGAAAGACCTTTTTTTGAAAGGGAGAAATTTGGACATGGGAAAAGAATATAGAGGCAAGGAAATGTGTGAAGATATGAGAAGTGACCTTTCAGTAACATGACAGACTAAGTTGACATGGAAGACACTCTGCCTCTAAAACAGAAACACTGGGCAAAATATAGAATTTCCTTTTTAATAAATAGTTAGGATGAGGTGGTAAGAATAAAGGGAAATATCCCAACGCCCAAAATAAAAAAGAATCTCAAAACAGAAATAAACTTCAACTGTCACCACAGCAGCACAAAAATCCTGACATAGGATTTGACTATTAAAGTGTTAATGTCCATGTGGGCACGATTTTTATGGTATGAGCCTTTTTGGGTCAGAGAGCTACAATGGAGCACTCTTTTTTTTTTGTTTTTTGAGACGGAGTCTCACTCTGTCGCCCAGGCTGGAGTGCAGTGGCGCAATCTCGGCTCACTGCAAGCTCCGCCTCCCGGGTTCACGCCATTCTCCTGCCTCAGCCTCTCCGAGTAGCTGGGACTACAGGCGCCCGCCACCACGCCCGGCTAATTTTTTTTTGTATTTTTAGTAGAGACGGGGTTTCACCGTGGTCTCGATCTCCTGACCTCGTGATCCGCCCGCCTCGGCCTCCCAAAGTGCTGGGATTACAAGCGTGAGCCACCGCACCCGGCCTGGAGCACTCTTTTATAAAGCTGAGCCCTATCAGTAAAACAAGGAAAAATTCCTCCCACTAACCCAAAAAATTGTCAAGAAAGCTTGCCATCTGTCAAAAAAATCTCCTAAGAGAAGTTGAAACCCTAAGCCAGAAACATATAACAGATAATAGAGGTTATACTAGCTGTACAGTACTGGAATCCAAAGCCCAAAAATTAGTCCACAAGCTAATTTTGGAATCCCAGCAAAAGCAAATGCAAACCCCTCTGTAGAAAGACTGGTAGTATACAAGCCAAGGTGCACCAGACTCCCTGTTCAAGATGCGTTGATAGGAGGCAATTAGCAACCACACAAAGAAATAAACCACAATGACAAACAGTCAGCAGACCAAATAGATGGGAGAATTTGTACCACTCTAAGAAGTAGAAATAATAGAACAATATGAGACTCTAGTAATATAGAGAATATTATTAAAAAAAAACAAAATAAGCAGATTTGAAAAGGAACCAAGTGAAACTTCTGAAAAAAAAAAAAAAAAAAAAACTATGATCATTGAAACTGAAAATTTAATGGATGGCTTAAAGAGTAGATTGGACAGAACTGAAGAGAAACGTATGAAAGATTTGAGGAAATCACCCAAAATGCAGCAAAGAGAAAAAATAGAAAATATGAAGGGTAAAAAGGCTTAGAGAATGAGAAGATCTAAAATACACTTAACAAGGTTTTATGAAGGGGAGATTACAGACAATAAGGAGAGGAAATATCTGAAAGACAAGAATTGTCCAGAATTTAATAAAAATCTGAGTCCTTGAGTTGGGGAGGCAAACCAGGTTCCAGGCAGGAAAGACAAAATCAAATCTATGCTTAGACACTGCATAAGGCACTGCAGAAACAGGAAGACAGAGATAATTTTAAAATAACCACAGAGAAAACACAGCTTACCTAAATAGGGACAAAAATTAGACTAAGAGAAGACTTTTCATCAACAACAAAAGAAGTCAGAAAACAATAAAATGCTATCTTCAGTGGGCTAAGTTAGATATAGAATTTTACACTTAACTAAACTACTAATCAACAATGAAGGTAGTATACATAGATTCTCAAATAAAGACCAAAAGGATTTCCTACTTGTATGTCATCCCTGAAAAAACTACTAGAGAATGTAAAGAATGCATAGGGTTGGTGGGGGAATAAGAATCCAAAATGAAGGAGTAGGGAGCTAGAAGCAACAATGAGTAAAGAAATCAACAAACAAGTTAAATCTAAGGAAACACTGACTATGTAAACAATGTGAGTAATTTGGGTGTGTTTAAAAACAAAGTGAAATAACCATACTACAGAGAGTAGGAGTAAGGTGATCAGAATAAAGCCCCCTAAGGTCCTTATATTACACAGAAGTACAAAAACAATGATTAACTTCAAGACAACCAAATCAAGGATAAGCATTTTTAAAAGAGAAAAAGAGATGCAATGTGTAATTTCTAAGCCAATGCCAGGGGGCAGGGAAACAGAATCTAAATAAAACTCAACAGTATGAAAAGAGGGGGAAAGATCAACAAAAATCACAGTAAATAGAAAACATAAAATAAGACTGTAGAAATAAGTCTATATTAAAAATCACAATGAGTAATAGGACCAAATTTGACTATAAAAATAGTTTGAAAATAAAAGAAGGGGAAAAGTATTTGATAAATACCAATCAGATATGGAACAGTATTATTAATGCCAAGCAAAACACATTTAAAAGCAAATAGTACCATTAGAGATTAAAATGGCCATATATTTAAAGATAAAATGAACAATTCACTAGAAAGATAAAACAATCCTTAGCCAGTATGTACCTAACAACATGGCCTTAAAGCCCAAAATTGACTGGAATTACAAAGAGAAATTAACAAAACCATAATTACAATGGGAACATTTAATATAACTTTTTAAAAACCTGATAGATCAATTGGGCAATAACTGATAAAGAGAATATTTGAGCAACACAGTAAGTTTGATCTTTTGGACATAGGTAGAACTCTACACAAAATGATTAGAACTTTTTTTCAAGCACAAAAAGAATACAAAAAATTCATTCTTTCTTTAAATAAAAGAAGGCACTCACTTTATTGAGTGCCTTCTGTATGCCAGGAAACTTACATGAGGCTCTACCAAATACAGTCATGAAAATTAAGTTCCTGCCCTCATGGAGTTTATATTTAGAAGAGAGGATAGAACTTAAATGAACGAATTCACATCATCTTTAAAGACAACCAGTGCTAAATTCTATAAAGAAAAAAAAGCAGGTTAACAAGACAGATTCATGTGCAGAACTATGTTAGATGGGTAGTCAGGGAAGGCTTTTCTTAGGAAGTGACTTTTAGCCAAGAGCCATATGAAATGATGTGCCAGCCATGCAAATCAAGGATCTGAGGAAAGAGGGAACTGCAAGGGCAATGGCTCTGGAGAGGAAGTGTGCCTGACACGTAAGAAACAATAAAGAGGCCAATATGCTAAAAGTGATGTGAATAAGGACATCAGAAAGGGAAGTTGGGAATAATGACATTTCTTTCATTTTAAAAGGATCCTTCTGGCAGCGCTGGGGAGAACAGCAGTAAGACCAGTTAAAGTGGCTCAGGCTGAGGAGTACCTGTAGAGGGAGAGGAGAACTGGTCAAATTTAAAATGATCTTGAAGGCAGAGCCAAAATAATTTGTGGAGGGATCAGATGCGGGGTGTGAAAGAAAAAGAGGAGCACAGGAAATCTCAAAGGGCCTTGTCCCAAATAAGTAAGAAAATGTGGTGCCTGTACTGAGATGGGGAACACTGGAGAAGACACATGTAGGGTGGGGAGGGGTTGATGATAAATGTGAGGTACCTATTAGATACCCCATGAAGATTTAAGCAGGCAGTAGCTTTCTCCTTGTTCCACTTCTGTATTGGTGTTGCCTGCCTGGCCTCACCGGGTATTTAATGTTGAAACTTCCCAAAACCGTCATGAAAAAGAAAACACTCAATCTGCTTTCTCCATCACAGAACTAATTCTACTCTCACTAACTCTACCCTTGTAATAGACTTTTCCAAGAACAATTAAACTAACATTTTGTGAATGACAATTATACTAAGTCCTTTCACCAATAGTACATAGTCTCACTGAAACATAAATATCCTTCTTTGTGGAGGGAATTTTAGGTGGTGAATGAGAGATGAATGTACACATCTATTCCCAACTCTATATCCAGGCTTCATGTTGGTGTTTGAAATCTGCCATGGAGGAGTAACAATATTATACAAACTGGCAAATGCTACAAATAAATCCCCCTTCCTACCCCAAGCTCCAGAGCCAGAGATTTAACATTTATCAGTACACAAAACTGGTTTTATCCTTATTTTATGCAAAAAGAAACTGAGGTTCTAAGAGTCTAGTTACCTGCCCAGTTACAGAGCCAGTACTAGTGTTTTGACTCTAGGTCAAGTGTTATTTCCCTTATAGGACACTCATGGGTCCTTGCTCTGTGTCAGGCTTTGCACCAAATGTTTTACATGGATTTTCTCTTCTAAGCCTTACAACAATTCTGCAAAGGAAGTATGATTGTTATTCTCACTTTACTGATACTCACTTTAATGATAAGGAAGCTAAGGCTTTGAGAAGTTAGTAACTTACTAATAATCAAATGCTAGTCTATTTGATATTAGAATCCATTCGCTCAAAACCTATGCCATTCTAACTCTACTAAATTTTACTTTGTCAAGATAAATCAAATCCCCTGTTAATTTTCATTATGATGTAGAAGGATTAAGAAGGGGTAATATTATCAAAAGCACAAATTAAGTCCATAAAATACAATAAATATAGAAAGGGATCTCAATATTAAAAAGAATGACACTTTTCTAATATTCCAGGAAAGTTCCTTGGGAGATGTGAAATTTTGGAAAATCTTTTGATTATGGGTGAGACATTGTCCTGCACATAGGGGACATTCCAATATAGGGTGTGGCTGGGGAGAAAACTTCAAGGCGAAAGTGTGATGATCTGATCAAGGAGGTGGTGAGCATGTTCACCTAAGAAGAGCAGGGAAGACCCTCTGGGGAATATGAAAACAATAGAAATGAGGTTTTCTGTGTGCTCTAGTAAAAGGCTTTGAAGTGAAACTAAGGAACTAAACAAAAAGCATAACAGATTTCACTTTGAATTTTAAAAACTGAAATTCCAGATAGTACAATATCTTTTTAAAATTGTGTTCTCTATTACTTAGTGAAGTAATATATTTTCTTGACCTTCTATTTGTAAAGAAAAAAAAAATTTTAAGTATCCTTTCTTGTATTTATCTCCTCCCCATCACCCATGCTTCTCACTTAACTCTCTCCCTGTCAGAACTTGGCAAGAGCATAAAGGTTACCCTGACACACTTTTGGTGGTAATCAGCATGGCTTACAGCCTGAGAACATCAAGGAATTCCTTCCACCTGCTGTAAAACAGTGCTTAAAGCGAAGTTCTCAGAGACATGGTGCTAATGGAAAAATTGCTCCAATTAGTGTTTAACGTTTTGAAGAAAAGAAAGCTGGGAGTATACAATGCCAAAATATTTTAGAACCCATACATAATTCCCAGAATTCCTAGCTCCTATGTAATTTTCCCCATCTCAAAATTAAATATCTCAACATCACCAACAAAATATTAAATACAACTTTATTAAATGCATGCTTAAAAGTAACAGGGCTGGGTGTGGTGGCTCATGCCTATAATCCCAGCACTTTGGGAGGCCAAGGCGGGTGGATCACTTGAGGTCAAGAGTTCAAGACCAGCCTGGCCAACACGGTGAAATCCTGTCTGTACCAAAAACACAAAAAATTAGCCAGGCATGGTAGCGTGTGCCTGTAGTTCCAGCTACTTGGGAGGCTAAGGCATGAGAATTGCTTGAACCAAGGAGGTGGAGGTTGCAGTGAGCTGAGATCATGCCAGTGCACCAGCCTGGGTGATGAAGTAAAACTCTGTCTCAAAAAAAAAAAAAAAAGTAACAGGTTTTTAACAATACAAATTATTTTGAGAACTTAAATAGCACCCCAAACATTAATGCCTTTCTCCATCACTGCCACTGAGAACTCTGTTCCTATCCAATTAAAGAGATCAGAGTTTAGAGTCTATGATATTCCCCAATGCAAACATTTTGATCAGAAATTTTAGAACAAACTGAGTTTCCCTAGTAAAAGAGTTAGAGTTTTGGTTTTTTAAAGTTAATTGCTAAATGATCTGCTGTGAGTTGAATTATGTCCTTCAAAAATTCATATGTTAAAGTCCTATCCTCCAGCACCTCAGAATGTGACCTTCTTTGTAAATAGTCATTGTAGATACAATTAAGAGGCTGCCACATTGGAGTATCGTGGGCCGCTAATCCAATATGACTGGTGTCCTCATGAAAAAGGAAAATTTGGCTGGTTGCGGTAGCTCACACCTGTAATCCCAACACTTTGGGCAGTCGAGGTGGGCAGATGGCCTGAGGTCAGGAGTTTGAAACAAGCCTAGCCAACATAGTGAAACCCCGTCTTTAATAAAAATACAAAAAATTAGCTGGGCATGGTGGCAGGCACCTGTAATCCCAGCTACTCAGGAGGCTAAGGCAGGGAGAATCGCTAGAACCTGGGAGGCAGAAGTTTGCAGTGAGTTGAGATCACGCCATTGCACTCTAGTCTGGGCAACAGAGTGAGACATTGTCTCACAAAAAAAAAAAAAAAAGAAAAAAAAGAAAAGAAAAGGAAAATCTGACACAGCACACAAAGAGAACACCATGTGACAAAAAAGGCAGAGATTAGGGTGATGTATCTACAAGCCAAGGAACGTCAAAGATTGCCAGCAAACCACCAGAAGTGGGGAGAGAGGCATGAAACAGGTTTGCCCTCACAGCCTTCACTACCCTACCAACATCTTGATTTTGGACTTCCAGCCTCTAGAACTGTGAGACAATAAATTTCTGTTGTTTAAGTCACACATTTTGTGATAGTTTGCTACGGCAGCCCTAGGAGTATGCCCTGTCTTCTTGGGCATACTGAAACTGAAGCACAAAGAACTTAAGATCACACAGCAAGTAACTGGTGGAGCCAGACTTCCAAACCCATCAGACTCCAGGGCCCATGCTTTTCTTTCATGAAAGGAACATACTGTACTCACCAGCTCCATTTCCTTAACTCATCATTTTAGCCTTCTATGGAGGCTCCACAGCTCCAGTAAAACTGTCCTGTTTAGCTCTGTGTTGTTTATCCTTTATTTTCAGTAACTCTATAAATGCACAGAGTTGACAAATTCTCCTGCTTAAAACTAACAACTTTTTAGATTTCCAAACACTACTCATTCCTATTTTTCTCCCTATCTTCCTGGACTCCCTTTTCCAGAGTCCATAATGAACTTCCCTTTTTCTGTCTTACTTTAAATGACTGTGTTCTCTAAGTTCTATCCTGTCTCCTTCCTTTTCTCAGTCTGCACTCTCTCCTTGGATGATCTCATTTATTCCGATGGCTTCAGTTGTCATCTATATAAGTTTCAAGTGGACAGAACAGCTACTTGGCACTAGTCATACTAACACTGACAGTTGGAAATGCTGAGGAGTGATACCTGGAGACAGACAGGCCACCCAAACAGATCCACACACAGAGACTTTGATAAATTCATCATCATTGACCAAGGACTGGCTCTTGGACTTGCAAATTCAGAAACTTGAACTTGACACTGTCAGAATATTTTAAACAAAAGGGACTGATGGATATGACTAGTGTGCCAAAATATGAGTTAACAATGAGGAATATAACTGCCTGGTGAACCTGATGTATGTGCCAGTCTGACTACAGACAGCCTTCTCTCCCCATAAGGAAAGTGCATGAGGTCACATTTTCAGGAGGCTGTTTGGTGAGCATTCAACCAGAAAAAGGAGAGTTAATATTATGATCCAAATATGTAATGACATCATTACATATTTATAAGGATAAACAGTCTATCACCACAGTTAGAAAGACTGCTGATGCGTGGGCTGGTTATTCAAGTATAGAATGAACTAACACCCTGAACCCTAGTTAGAACTTGGCTGTCCACTGCTTAAGTCTGTTTCTGTGACTCTCTTTTTCATTGCCGATTCCCTACACTTTCAGCTGACATTTTGTCTTGGATAAGTTAATGTATAAGGAGCTCACTATCAGCACTTACTGGCCTGGGAGTAACGTGTCTTAAAGCTAACTTTGCATATCTTTTCTCTTCCATCGTATGCTAATTTCAAATTTTAACCTCCAAAAGGCAATTATATTTCTTGTTTTCAGATTCTTAGGACCATGTCCAGTCCATTGGACATTCTTAATAGCTCAGAAATCTATCCCCTTATCTCTACACCCAAGTCCCCTCAACGTTTCCCTCTGAATTGTGATGGCCTCACATTTCATCTCCCAGCTCTCAGGACTCCCTTGTTCCAATCCATCCAGGAGATAGAGATCTAAAATAAAAACCCAATCATGTCACTCCTTACTTATAATCCTTCCAGGCTCCTGATAGCTTTCAGGATGAAATTGAAACTCCTCAATATTTGATTAAACTGCTTTTATTCATGCACTTTCTTCAGGTTTCAGTCCAGGCCACAACTCTTCCAGAAAACCTTTGCTGACTACCACCGTCTTAATTCAGGATCAGGTGCACTGCTCTGGGTCTGCACAGCACCCTATGCTTCCTTCTGCTATAAAAGGTAGCATAGTATAGTATATTGTAATTTATCTTTCCCTATTTCTCATAGACTTGAATCAAGAGCACCTAGCATAGCCCCTGACAAATGGTAAGAAGTCTGTAATTGATAGACTAAATAACTGAATGAATGAATGGATCTAATGGCTTATCTTTGACTTTTCAGATTCTCTTGCTGGTTTTCCAATTATGAGGCAGTGGCCTAGGGCTCAAAGGAACAATATAGTAAAGCATACATGCTTCTTAAAGCACTGAACATATGAGACTATATTAGATTAGTTATATAACTGAACTGGTTTGAATCATCCTTTGCCTATAGGTTAACAGTCAAGTCATCGAGTAGAATCTTTTTCTATTTACTTTTTAGTCTCACTGTATAAGTGTTGTACAATTTTCCTTGATAATTGCCTTCCTTCCAGTACCTATTCAATGTTTATAGACAAATAAGTTACAGCAACACCATTTGTTCTATAGTACTTTTAAAGGACTTTTGCATATAATGTTTTATTTAACCATGATAGCATCACTAAGGTAGGAAAAACTGATAGCATCACATTTTATAGTTGACATATGTCCATTTTTAAATTTTTCCTATTCTCCACAGTGATGAAGACTTCTCATGGGATTATCAGAAACCACAAAAACCAAGGTTGAGAATCCCTGAAGATTTGTGAGAACACCTACAACACGGATCCTCTGGTTGCATAGTGCTCCTTGGAAATCGGTTTAATTGTTCTAACACTCCTTCAGCCAGTCCAGTTAAAATTGGAAGGTAGGCAGACTGCCTTATAGCATACAGCTGAAACATTCCAGACTGCATTTAAATCCCCAACAAAATCACCTGCTTTAGAAACAATCAATCACTACACAAGACTCAGTCAGGCATTATCTGGGTCATAATTATCCTTCCATTTCATATTCAAGCTTGGATGGGAGATATATTACCACCAAAAAGGCCCAATTAGCAAATTATTATGTTGTGAATTATATTCTTCTACTTGTGAGTTAAAAATCATAGATATGAAAGGCAGGATAAAAATACCTAGAGAAATTACCAGTTTTTGTCTCCAGCATTCATTCATTCATTCATGAAACATTTCTTGAGTGTCTATTGTGTGGCTGTAAGATGAATCAACTAGTCTTTTGGAGCTTAATGTCTAGTCAGGGAGAAAGATGAGTAAGCAGAATTATAAAGACCATCAAGAATGGTTATTGTCTGTTTGATCAGAAACAAATCATAAGCAATGTCAAATTCTGATTTATCAACAATAAAGTAGAAGGCTGTTCCTTAACTAATTAATAAGGGGGGGAAAAAACTTCATTTCTTGGGAGTCACAGAGGATTCTGTTAAATAGGAAACATGCCTACCACATTTAAAATATCTGATTTACCAAACTTTGGTCCCTATACTTTAAGAGAAAGTCTTTGTTATGCATAGCAAAACACCTCTACATATCCTCAGGAGACATCCAGTGACATAAGACCCACCAAAGTTGAAATATTTTATTATCCTGAGAAGACTTACCCTTGTCCAAAGTCTCTCACTCTTAAATTTTAGTGCATTCTGTTCAGCTGAATTTCTCTTGAATATAAGAGACCAATCATTTTGCTCATGAAAATCCTCCTTCCTGTAGGATGTGCTAGAGGCACAGAGAGACTAACTGCTTTTTGGCTCTTTTTCCTATACATATTGAAACTGAAAACATTTCAATTTGAATTTCAGTTCATATAGCTGTGCATAGGTTTTCAAGGTCCAAATGTGTAATATCTTCCATGTAAAAATCTTTCTATTCATTACAGTTTCAAATTATCTTGCTATTGCTCAGAAAAATATTCTAAAATAATCATTTAACTAAAAAAAAGTCCTGGAGGATTTTCTTAACACTGTGTAGGTACAGCCAAACTATACAAAGTCACTGAAGGCTGATGATCTGTATTAAAATGAAAACTTTTATATGCAAAGATATATAATGTCAATATTTCTCCCAATGAATTAAGTCCTTGCTACCTTGAACCTCTTTATATTCGCTTACTTTTCTTTATGTTATAATGATGTAAATAATGGACTTTGATAATAACCTACCAATGCTCTAATTTTATAGATGGAGAAACAGAGGGTCGAGCAAGGTTAAAAGATTTGCTGAAGTGACAAGAATAAGGAAAAGAACACAAGTATTCTGTTCCAAACTGGATGTTCTTTTTACTTTTATTTGTATTCATAAAATACTTGTTGAATCTATCATCAAAACTAAGCTCAATTTTAGCCTTATGAACAAAGCAACCGTTCTGGTAGTTGGACACAGCAATATATTTATATTTGTATTTCATAAAATAGTGGTTGAATTGTTTGTCAAAACTAAGTTCAGTTTTAGCCTCATGAACAAAGCAACTGTTCCAGTAGTTGGACACGGCAATATAATTACAAAGATTTCCAAATCCTCTTTTCCCATTCTCTTTGAATTCTCTCCAAACAGGCTTTCGCTCCCATCTCCTCCCTGAAACTATTCTTGTTGAGTCACCAATGACTTCCACATTGCTAAACTGATTAGCCAGTTCCTGATCCTCCTTTTAAGTGACCAATTAGTTCTTCCTTGAAACAGTTTCTTGACTTCTAGGATAACATACTCTTCTCCTCCTACCCTGAGTTCAATTTCTTGGGCTGCTTTGCAGATTCATCCTCATCTCACTGATTTCTAAACACTGGAGTCCCAGGGCTAGGTCCTCAGATCTCTTCTCTTCTCCATTTATAGTCAGTCCCCCTTAATGGTCTCGTCTAGTCTAATTGTCCTTAATACTATCTATATGTATGCCTTTGGATCCCAAGACATCTCCCCTTGAACTTAGATCTCACATATCCAACTATCTTATCTCTACTTGAGTATCAAACGGCATCTCAGACTTTAACACCTAAAAATCAAAACTTCATCTTACCACTCTTTATCAAACCTGCTTCTTGCTCATTCTTCTCCATCTCAGTGAAAGGCCATGCTATGCTTCTATTCACTTGTCTTAGTCCATTTAGTGTAGCTGTAACAGAATGCTTTAGGCGGGGTAATTTTTAAAGAAAAATGGCATATTGGGCTCATGATTCTGGTGGCTGGAAAGTTCAAAATTGGGCAGCTGCATCTGGTGAGGGCCTCATGCTGCTTCCACTCATAGTGGATGATGGAAGGGAGGTGGGGCATTGCAAAGAGATCACATGGCAAGAGAGGAAGCAAGAGAGAAAAACCAAGGAAGCCAGACTCTTTTTAACAACTTGCTCTTTTTTTTTTTTTTTTTTTGAGATAGAGTCTTCCTCTATTGCCCAGGCTTGAGTGCGATGGTCCAATCTCAGCTCACTGTAACCTCCACCTCCAGGGTTCAAGTGATTCTCCTGCCTCAACCTCCCAAGAAGCTGAGACTACAGGCACATGCCACCATGGCTGGCTAATTTTTGTATTTTTAGTGGAGACGGGGTTTCACCATGTTGGCCAGGCTGGTCTTGAACTCCTGACCTCAAGTAATCTGTCTGCCTCAGCCTCCCAAAGTGCTGGGATTACAGGTCTGAGCCACCGAGCTCCCCACCACCCCTCCCCCTACCCCCCCACTGCCCCGCCCAATCAACTTACTCTTAAAGGAATTAATCTATTCACACAAGAGCAAGAACTTGCCCTCAAGGGAAGACATTAACCTGTCCACGAGAGATCTACCTAAACACTTCCTACTTGGCCCTACCTCCCAACACTGACACATTGGGTATCAAATTTCCACATAAAATTTTTAGCATGGAAAAACCATATCCAAACCATAGCATCATTCAAGCCAAATCCTCAGAACCTGTCTTGTCTTCTTTCTTTTTCTAAGACCTCACATCCAGTTCTTCATTAAATCCTTTTGGTTTCATCTTCAAAATACACAGAAAATCCAATTATTTCTCACACCTCCCACAGCCGCCAACTTCATGCAAGATACACCATCTTCATTTGTCTGAATTATACAATAGTGTCCAGTCTATTCTCCCTGTTTCTGCCCTTGTTCTGCTTCAGACTATTCTCAAACAACAGAATGATTATGTAGACGCATAAGTCAGATCATGTCACTTCTATGTTCAGAACCCTAAAATTCCAACCCATCTCACTCAGAGTAAAAGCCAAAGTCACAATGGACTACGAGCCCTTTCCTGAAATGACTCAACCATATTTCTGACTTCACCCTCTAACTTGTTTCTATCACTCATTGTGTTCCAGACTCTCTGGTCTTTTCACTGTTCCCTGAACATGTCAGGATGCTCTTATCAGGAGAGTTTTTCATTTATTGTTTCTCCACCTGTAACATTCTTTCCATAAATATCCTCATTTCTCCCTCCCTCACCTCCTTCAAGTCTTTGATCAAATGTGACTTTTCAACTGAGGACTTCCCTAATGACCAAATTTAAAATTCCAACACCTTCAATCCACCTCAAACTCCCCATCCCTTTTCCTGCTTTTTATTTTCTCCATACCAATTATCATCATCAAAAATACCATATATATTTTAATTGTTTTCTTTATTGCCTGTGTCACTCCCCACCCCTGCAATAGAATGTAAGCTCCATGAATGCAGGAGCTTTTATCTGTTTTACTCCCTTTCATGTGAAGCAAGGTCTGAAACATATAGGTGAGTGAATGAATGAATGCATGGAGACTCACATAAGATATCCTGGGAAGAAAGTGGAGACACAATTGTGAAAGAGAAGAAAAAAGAGTTTTCTTTCTATGAAGTAACTCATTAAAACACACTGTCCTGTTCTCTCTCCTCCTGTCTCTGGTACCTGCTTTAAAGACAGGAAGGGATATAAGAGAGTGAGTGATAAAAGGAGCTATAGTGAAAGAGAGATGATAAGCCCTCCTCAATGTTGTATTTCAAGGAAGAGAGGAATATATTTTGAGTGCTATGTAAAAAGCACAGTGAAAATTAATACACAAGAATCAAAAATTTCAATAACAGCATGTTACACCAGCAAAGACATGGAATCAACCTAGATGTCCATCAACAATGGACTAGACAAAGAAAATGTGGTACAGATACACCATGGAATACTACACAGCCATAAGAAAGAGTGAAATCATGTTCTTTTCAGTCACATAGATGCAGCTGGAGACCATTATCTTAAGCATATTAATGCAGGAACAGAAAACCAAATACTGTATGTTCTCACTTATAAGTGGGGGCTCAACACTGAGTACACATGTACACAAAGAGGCAAACAGACACTGGAACTTACTTGAGATTAGAGGATAGAAGGAGGATGAGGATTGAAAAACTATCAGGTAATATGCTCACTACCTGGAAGATGAAGTCATTTGTACACCAAACCCCAGTGATGCGCAATTTACCCATGTAGCAAGCCTGCACATGGGGCCCCTGAACCTAAAATGAAAGTTGGAAGGAAAAAAAGAAGTTGTATGCTACATAAAGAGAATAATCTCCAGAATGAGTTTACTTTCTATTTTTTTGAATTATTTTAACTGTAAGAAGAGCTTTATAAATCTATGTGTTATAATAAAGAAACTTTGCATTTTTCAAATAATAATAATAGTAGTGTATTGAGGAGGTTGGGAAGAAATCGGAACCCTCACACACCGCTGGTGGGAATATAAAATGGTACACCTGCTTTGGAAAACAGCTTGGCAGTTTCTCAAACAATTAAACATAGAGTTACTATGACCCAGCAATTCCACTTCCAGGTATATGCCCAAAAGAAATGATAACAACTGTCTACACAGAAACTTGTACATGAATATGTATAGAAGCATTGTTTGCAATAATGTTTCAAAAAGTAGAAGCAACTCAAATATCCATCATGGACTAACAGATAAACAAAATGTGGTATATCATACAATGGAATATTATTTGGCCATAAAAAGAGGAATGAAGTACTAATACATGCTACAACATGGATGAACCTTGAAAATGTTATGCTAAAGTGAAAGAAGCCAATCATAAAAGACCTTATAGAATATGATTCTACTTGTATAAAAGTCCAGAACAGAAAAATCTATAGAAGCAAAAAAATAGATTAGCGGCTGCTTAGGACTGAGGGGAAGATGACTGGGGTATAGGAGACTGAAAGCTGAAGGGTGCGGGATTTGTTTTTGAGGTAATGAAGGTGTTCTACAACGGACTGTGGCAACGTTTGCACCTATCTGTGAATATACTGAAAAGCATCAAATTGTACATTTTAAGTGGAAGAATTGTATGGTAAGGGGATTACATCTCAATAAAACCATTAAAAATCAGTACATTAAATGTGATTGTGAAAGTGGAAAGTCCATCTTAACCATAGTTAACATCAAAATCAAAAGGTTGGCTCGCCTTTCCATGACCCCCGTTCATCTCTGGTACCTCCTCCTACTCTAGACACATGTGCTGCTAGTTCAACACAGCGCTTCTTACATGCACATATTCTGAACAGTCTCATCTCATTTTCAACTTGTTAGACATCCTGCCTCCACTACCTATGTGTTCCATGTGTTTTAAATTTACTCCATCTGCAAACACACACCTTGCCCCAAACTGTAATGCAGGGCTCCAAAGCAATCATCTGCAAAGATCTAAAGGTTTATATCAAAAGACATAGAATATATCCCAGAATTTATCCATTATTTCATCTAGCTAAATGCGATAGATGTCAAAGGGCTTATAAACATTCAAGATTATTAATATAATCATATTAAATTCCATACATTATTTCTTTCCATGTTGGTTGTGTCACCCAACCATAGGAATATGTGTTAGGGACTATGAAAACAACCATATATAAAACAGAGTCATTAACTGTCACAATTAGAAGAGACCTTGGAGATATTCACATAGAATTCTCTCAATTTATATAGTTGAGGATATTAAGATTCAAAAAGTAAATATACTTTTCTAATGTCACTCACTAAGACAGCCAATTCCCATTTAAGGTCCTTCCTGTCATTCCAAGATGCTCATGCCTGTAATCCCAGCACTTTGGGAGGCAAAGGCAGGATGATCACTTGAGGTCAGGAGTTCAAGACTAGCCTGGGCAACACAGTGGAACCCCTGTCTCTATGAAAAAAATAATTAGTCAGATGTGGTGGCATGTGCCTGTAGTCCCAGCTACTTGGGAGGCTGAAGTGAGAGGACTGCTTGAGCCTAGGAGGTTGAGTCTGCAGTGAGCCATGATAGTGCTACTGCACTCCAGCCTGGGTGACAGAGTGAGACCCTGTTTCAAAAAAAAAACAAACAAACAAACCACACACACAAAAAAAACTACATAGAGGCCAAAAACTCTTAATGATTATACACACACACCTACAGAGGAAAAATATCACACAAATAAAGTACTACAATCTAGTAAAGTGAATACTAAGGTTAACGATATGTTTAAACTTCAATTTCTCTCTTTATCTTCAAAAATATTTTAAATAGCTTTAGATAGCATGAACATTTGGCCACTTCTACTTCGAATCACAATGTAAACAGAATTAATAATTCTGTTGAATTATACCCACAATTAAGTTTATGAAACCAATTTAAATTAGTTAACCATTTTCTCATATTACTGGATTCAGAAAAGCTCTAACTTATTCAGTCATCTGTTATTAGCATGTCAAGTTTCCCCAACTTTAAATCATGACTGCTGAACTACAGGAAAGTCAACTATAGCAATGTGCAAACTTTCCCGTTTGGTAACAATTGAAAGGCAGGGCACCACAATACAATTCATTCCAATAAGTTTTCATATCACTTCAAAATATCAGGATAGTCCAGTATCCATGTATAACTTGAGGCAATTTTTGTATTCTGTTTACAGCAATATAATTTCATACGAGTTCTTTGGTGAAAAGCAAATCGTGGTGTTAAGAGAAAAAACAAAATTTCACTTCATTTTTTAGCTAACTTCAGACTCATCCATCTAGAAGAAACATATTCAAGGTATTCTGAAATAACAAAAACCTCAAACTGCATCACAGTTGGCATCTTGACATTTAATACATTGAAAATCACAACATATGAAGGGTCTTACTAAGACAGTAAACACAGTAAATAATCATTCAATTATTTATTCAAATATAAATAATATTCATGTTTAACCAATGTAGAAATTACAAATATATGTAATTATGTATATGTAATGTATGTATGTGTATGTGTGTGTATATATATATTACATATCCCAGAAGAGTAGGACAGATTGCTTTCATCATGTGAAGAGCATGAAAATCCGAGAGTTCTATTTATCTTTAAATTTCTCCCAGTGCCATTGTTTAATAGTTAAAACCTGCCACATTTAATACCTACCAATAATTTGAACTTATATACCTTTGCTAAATGCACAGGAAAGAATTTCAGATTGCCGATATCACACTCTCATTGTGAAGAGGTTGTGTCAAGTTCTTCTAGTGAAGGGAGAATTTCAAAAGCAGGAAAAGTGTGGGAGAACAGTGGGGGAGGGCCGTTAAGAAATCACGGCTTCATTTCTTCAACTGGGCAGCAACTTGTGCTAATGAAACTCAGGTGGACATTAGACTGTCAGCCCCAGGGCTCCCCTTGCAAGGCTACCCTCAGTTATGGCAATGGGGGCTCCTATAAGCCTCACAGAGAGGTGCTACTTTAAAGAGAAACTGAAAAAAGTAAATAGGATCATATTACAGTGGAGCTGCTGAAACCCATGGTTTTAGAGCAAAAATGAAGTTATTTCACTTCAACGACCTTTAAAAAGCACAGACATTCCGAATTACATGAAATTCTACTGCAGGAGACGTGGATGTAATGTTTATACCCATCTGTGAACATATCTAATGATGCCCTGGTGCAAAGATGAATAGATTCAGTTAAGAAATGATTGGTTTCTCTCTTTTCATGTCTTCAGTTCTAATAGTAGTTGCTACTTACAGGCTTCCTTGTGTCTCACACAACAGGTTTTTTCCCCCTCTTAAATGAGAGTTATCCTCAGAGTGTGATTTCAATCTGGATGTTAACCCCTAGAGCTTCGCTGCTATAAATTCGTGTCCAAGTCTGCCTTCGTAATTAAACATGTTTTAGTTCTAAAATCTAAGTGAGTTAAGTGATTTTGATGTCGTTGCCCAAGATTTTTAGTTTTGTTTTTTGTAACTCCACATTTCCAGGTTTGAGGACCACTATACAAGTTCCCTAAACAAGCCATCTCCACCAGGGCTGAGACTTAAGTAGGTATCAATGAGCAAACCCAGATGCCAGCAAGCAATTCTTTGTTACAACTATTTTCAGCTGCACATTTTTTTAAAAATGGTTTTGAAACTTCCTGACAAACAATTTCATTCACAGCATGAGAAATAATGTAATCATGAGACATAGCAAAGACAAAGTGTAAATATTTCCCTTACCTGGATCATGGAAAGGCACCAACGCGAAGTTGAAAAGAGGTCTCTTAGGTCTTTTCAAGGACGTCTCCAAAATTTTGGAAGCTCCTTCAATCACCTGAACTAAATCATCATACATAGAACCAGTCACATCAAACACAAAAGCCAACGTGGAGGCCCCCTCAGGAATCTCCTCAGCTCTGATCTCTGACTGGGGGCTCGCATCTTGAGCTAAGGAAGAATAGAGAAGAGCAAACAGGAATACTGTATGGACAACTTCCCAGGAAATCATTTTCTATTTTTTCCCTCTCTTTTTCCCCCTGAGCGCCTAAGCACTGTGCTCAGTCCTCCTCAACAACAGGCAGAGGGTTTGCTCTCAGAGTAACTCATCAGACTCTTGGAATCTCTGAACTAGCAAAAAGTTTGGCGCTGAGAATCAGACGGGGACAAGCACCAAACTCGAATCCCTCCAGGGGCTGGGCAGGGCAGGGATGCGGCAGCTTTTGTCTGGATGCGGCTTCCTCCTGGACTGCTATCTGCCCGCGGGCCCTGGACAGCCTGTGGCGGAGTGCGGGCGGCGCGCCGGGTCCATGCCCCGGGGGCAGCTCTGAGCCTGCGGCGCCGCGGCCCAAGTCCCGCTGCCCTCGCCGCCGCCTCTGCTCTCCGCCTGGGCCAGCGACTGAGGTTCCCAACTTTCCACTGTTTGCAGCTCACGAGCGACGAGGGGAAGCCTGGCTCGGCCTCGCCTCCTGATTGGCCAGTTGCCGTCCTCCCTCCTTTGCTCTGGAGGCCCCCCTGGAGGGTGACTTTTCCCTCAACTGATTGTAGGGTCAATTCAGTCCCAGGGAAGCGCTTACGGTGTCAGCTCGGTTCCCACCGGCACCGTTCCTAACCTGCAAAACCCTAGTGTAAACAATGGCTTTCAAGAATGTGTGGCAAAGACCCAAACCGAGGGACACCACACTAGCACAAAGGGAATTTTGTTTTTCTATTGTGTACAACGCGGCTTCAGACACCTCTTTCCTAATTCCCCCCAGAAGTGAAGACGCCCCAGCCCAGCCTCCTGCCTCTCAGCCCACAACTCGGCCCAGCCAGGAGGGGGAGCTGGAAAATTCTCTCAGCTGCGAGGCAGCCACACTATCGCTCTTTGATCTCTTCTGAGACCGTGGACTGCAGGGAAGGGAGGGAGGACAACGCTGTAGGGGCAAGACGCCCAGGAAGAGGAAAGGGGCTGCTGAGGGAAATGAGAGACAAGAACTAGGTAGTCACTAACTGTAGAGGGGAATATGAATACAGGATGGAAGCCCCGTAGAAAGGACAAGGAGGAGGGGCGGGAAAGGTGTGGGGAGTGAGACATTAAATTCATATTAAAGAGAAAATTGATTTTTTAATTGTATTATCAAGATTCACATTTGCTGAGCAGTTTGAATCCTACGCGCAGCATAGTAAGGCAGAATAATATCCCCCTTTTCAAATTTCCTCCCCTGGAACAGTCATGCCTCAGGTCTCAGCCAAAGATCCATTAGAAAGGCGCTCCCCTCTATGGCATTTTCTTGCCAGGCAAGAAGGAAACCTCACCCTGGAAGACATGCCAACGTTTTTCCGTGTTGTGATTGCTATATACATTACAGTACTAATAACAGAGATAAGAGGATAGGCAAAGAAAGTCTACCATGAACTAAGGATTCTTTACGTCATTTTAATAAAAACGCATTTCCTTCCTGGAAAAGGAGTTGTTGTCCAGATCCCAGCATTTAAAGAGGGGCAAACAAGCATTTTGATCTCTGTTTGGATGTATATTAGACCGCCCACCCAACGGAGATGCAGCCTGAGGAAGACTCAGCTCCCACCAACCTTTTGTAGTCCACAACTGTCTTCTCTTTCAGCCCCAGCGGCTGTGGAACCCGAGTTTATGATACCTATAAGTCATGTCACTTAAAGGAAGCAGACAGGCCATTTGGGCTGAGTGGGAATATGAGAGGAAAGGGGGAAGGTACTTCCTTCCCAAGCAGTATTTAGAGAATGCTATTTGAGTCTCTCATTCCATTGTTTATTTTAAAAGGATTTCATTCTAAGTCTTAGAGACCTGAGCTATTCCAGGTGCTCAAGGGAGGCCACAGAGCCTAGTGATTAAGAATTCTGGGTCAAATACCCTGGGTTCAAAGCCCAGCTGTGACATTTAACTGTGTGACCTTCAGAAGGTTACCAAACTTTTTCAGACCTGTGTTTACTCAGCTGTAAATGGGAATAATGATAGCACCCACCTAATAAGGATTAAATGATCTATAAATGTTCCGTGTGCACTTGAAAAGAATGCTGTTGGATGGAATGTTCTATAAATGTTAATTAGGTCAAGTTGTTTAATAATGTTCCAATCTTCTATATCCTTACTGATTTCTGCCTATTTGTTCTATCAGTTATTGAGAGTGGTATTGAAATATCTGATGATAATTGTGGATTTGTGTATTTCTTCTTGCAGTTCTATGAGTTTTAGCTTCATGTATTTGAAGCTCTGTGGTTAGTTACATAAGCACTTAGGATTACTATGTCCTTTTGACATAATGGACATGAATTGATGCCTTTATCATTATGAAGTTGCCTTCATTGTCCCTGGTAGTATTCTTTGTTCCAAAATGTACTTTGTCTGATATTAGCACTCCAACTTTCTTTTGATTAGTGTTGCATGGTATATCATTTTCTATCCTTTCACCTTTAACTTTTTTCTTTATATTTAAAGTGTATTTTAGGTAGTCACCCTAAAATTGGGTCTTGCTTTTTCAACCAGTCTAATAATCTCTGCCTTTTCATTTGTGCGCTTAGACGTTTTACACTCAATGTGATTATGGATATGGTTGAGTTTAAATCTGCCACCAAGCTATGTGTTTTCTATTTGTTCCATCTATTCTTTGTTCCTTTTTTCTTCTTTTGCCTTCTTTTTGAATATTTTATGATTCCATTTTATTTCCATTGCTAGCTTATTAGCTAAAACTCTTGTAGTTGTTGCTTTACAGTTTATAGTATACATCTTTAATTTACCAGCCTTTCTTCATGTAGTGTTATACCACTTCATGTATAAGAAACTTAGACTAGTATACTTCCATTTCTCCCCTCCTGACTTTTTTACTATTTTTGTCATCCATTTTTATTGCATATTACTATATTTTAAATCCCACATTATATTGATTTTTTGCATAAGGAGTCAGTTATCTTTTAATGAATGTAAATAAGAAAAATTTAGCATATTTACCCAGGTAGTTACCATTTTTTGTGCTGTTCATTTCTTTGTGTAGATCCAGATTTCCATCTGATATCATTTTCCTTCTCACTAAGAGACTTTATTTAATAATTTCAGTAATGCAATTCAACTAGAGACAAACTCTTTCACTTTTGTATGTCTGGAAAAGTTTTTATTTTACTTTTGTTTTTCAAAGAGTTTTTTCTTTTTTTTCTTTTTTGCTGAGTAAAGAATTCTAGGTAGACAGGTTTTTATTTTTCTTTCAGTACTTTAATTTGTCTTCTTGCTTGTATTGTTTCCAATAAAAAGATAATCTCTATCATCTTTATACTTACTTGTTCTATATAAACCATGTCTCTTTTCTCTTGATGTTTTTAAGAGTTTTTTATTGTTACTGTTTTTGAGCAGTTTGATTATGATGGGCATTGACGTGGCTGCCCTCATATTTCTTGTACTTCTTCCATCTGTTTTCATTAAATTTGGACATTTGGGGCCATTATTTTTTCTGTCTTCAACCTCCTTTCCTTTAGGGGCCCCAATTAACACATATATGAAGCTACTTAAAGTTCTTCCACGGTTCACTGATGCTCTCTTCATTTTTTAAAAAATTATTTTTTTTCTTTTATCACTATGCTTCAATTTTTTATAGTTTCCATAACTATTTCTTCAAGTTCGTTAACCTTTACTTCTCCACTATCCAATCTGCCAATTGCCTCATCCAATATATGTTTCATCTCAGGCATTGTAGTTTTCAACTCTTGAAGTTTAATTTGGATCTTTTTTATGTCTTCCTTTTCTCCTTTTAAGTGTATAACTAGAACACAGTTATAATAACTTCAATGTGTGCATTTGATCATTTTAATATCTGTGTCAGTTCTGGATCAGTTTCAATTGGTCAGTACTCCTACTTGTTATGGATTGTATTTTCTTGTATCTTTTCAGGCCTCATAATCCTTGACTACCTATCAGACATTGTGAATTTTAACCTTGTTAGGATAACAAGGATATCTCTGTATTCCTATCAATACACTTGGACTTTATTCTGGGACAGAATTAAGTTGCTTAGAAAAAGTTTGATCCTTTTAGGGCTTTCTTTTAAAAATTGTTAGGTGAAACCAAAGCAGTATTCAGTCTATGGCTAAGTATTTCCACTACTGAGAAAAGGCCCTTCTGTATACTCTGCCCAGTACTCTATGAATCATGGGGTTTTCTAGTATGACTAGAGATGGTCTGGAGTGTGACCCCAGGGTACAGGTATGAGGGGTAGAGGTAATGAAGTAAGGAAGAAAGGATAGCCAATATAAGAGTACATTATCAAGTTGATTGTTTTTAGGTCTTTTGTAGCTTCACTACCATCAAGTGGGTGATAGCACTTAAGAATGTATTTAAAATCCACAGGGTGCCGTAGTTGGGAAAGAGAAAAGGAACATTTAATACCTAAAAGGCATTTTAACATAGATATGTATATATGTAGAAATAGACATATATCTTCCATAATCTCAAATCCATCTCTTGTCTTAAGTCACATATATTGATGAATGTATGACTTGGGACACAGGAGGGGTCTCTCATTCCTTTTCAGTAAAATTTGGTCTTATATTAAAATGTAGCTCTCTGGGACAAAGTAGTCCCTGGACGGAAATCTTACTTACACTTTAGAATAAATGAACCCTTGAAAGTAGATTTTGACAAGCAGTCAGCTGAGAATACCAAGAATATAAATCAAGAGAACATGATTGAGTTAGGAAAAGGGCCCAGACCAGGATGAGAGTAGGAGGGGTTGGGATAAAAGAGTAGGAGGGGTTGGGATAAAAAACAACAAAAGTGAAGCTTAAATGAAAGTATTGCTCAGGAATAACAATATATGAAGTGGTGAATGACAAGTATCCAATAAACTGACCTAATCCAAGTAATTATTGGGTATTATCCAATATTACCCCTTATTTGACAGAGTAATTAAAACCCATAAAAATGGCATAGTTAATAACCTGAACCCTCTATTGTCTCTTAACCCCAAACTCTACTCAGTTATTTACTTATTTATTCCTCAAGAAATTTCTGGAATAACATTTAGCCAGGGATTATACTATGTACTAAAGAGAGAAAACTCAGTCCCAGCCCTCAAGGCACTTACAGTTTTGTAGGGCTGAGCAAACAGATTAAGAATGTTCTGAAAGACTAAACCTAGCATTCTAAGGAAGCAAATAGGGCAGGCACCTCTCTCAGGAAAGGCAAATCAGGTGAGGTGTTTCAGAAAGTATGGCATCTCAAGTAAGTGTAGAATATGTAGAAACTTACCAGGCCTCAGTTGGGGTTGGAGGTGAAGAGACATAACCCATTTATAGAACTGCAGGTAAGGTTCGTGTGGAGAAAGTACAAAAGGGAGCCAAGCATAGATCATTAGCAGCCTTGATACCAGTTGTAAAGGCTTGGATTATATCCTGAAGATACCAAAGGACTTTAAGCTGAAGAGTAAAAGGAGTTATACTTTACAAAACTACTGGATGTGTGAGAGATGGAATAAGGGAAATAAATTGGAAAAAAGAAGAAAAATAAGAATGGGTTGCAATAAAAATATTGATGACATTCTTTATCTAAGGAAACTGAGACTTGGAGAGTTAAGCAATTTGCCTAAATTCTATGCTAGCAAGCAGTAGAGCCAAAACTTGAACCCAAGCAATCTTACTCCAGAGCCTCTGCTCTTCACTGTTTGCAAAGCTCCCTTCTGGCTATAAGTACAAGGAGGTGAACTAAGATAATAGTAATGGATAATGCAAGGGGTGGCATGAATTCAAGATCAACATGATTTGGTAATTTTCAGTCACTTTTTATGAAAAGAGCTGCATAGGTAACTCCAAAGAAGCACAAACCAAAAATACCCTTTAAAGGCCATGGGGAGAAAAGAGAAAAGTCAAAAACCTTTTCAGTTTATCAGGAACTGATATCTATCCTTGATCTTAGAAGTCCTAGGAGGAAGGCAATGAAAGCAGAGAAGGGAGTTGCCTCTTCTAGAGTTTACATACACAATGTTAGATTTTGCAGCAACATGTAGCAGATTATGGAACATTTCTAGTTTCATGGTAACAATCACCAAATTATTCTCAAAAGTCTCCTTACATAGATTCTCATCATTAATGTTATATTGGATGGTGGCGATGGGGGAATGAGGCAAAGGAAAAGGTAACATTGTTTTTTATGTAGTCCAGCACATTTGCAATAATGTCACTGCTAAAATCCTCTCTCCAATTCAGTTTTCTCCCTTGAAATTCTTCTACCTGCTCTGGAGAAGACTGTGCTTACTGTTTAAATATTTTAAGTGATCATTTAATTGAAAGCATTCATCACACAGGGCCTGATAAAGCCTAGTTCAGAAAAACTTTGAATTAATAAGGGTTGTGAAGATGATTGCTATAAAGCAGTATGCAAAAACACTGCTTTGTAATAAACTGCCTCCTGCAAATCACTAAATGGCTTGATGTTATTCTCAACCATCCTTCCCAAAATGTCTTCTTCTTTATGTAATGAGGCCCACAGTTATTTTATGTTTACTTTAGTACATTTCTACAGGGCAAGTAACTTGCTATTGCCATTGAATTTAAAGTACAGTACTTTTGCACCAACCATAATGGTTATACTTGGCAATTCTATGACACTTAAAAAAAAAAAGAAAGATTATTTGTTCATCTCTTTTCTCCTTTAAGAAGGCAATAAAAGGACAGAAAGCCATCATGTTATAACTGGAAAACTAATCACATAGAATATTCTCTTATACTAATCAAGTTTAAGTCTGGAATTAGTTTATATAAAACAGATGTTTACATTCTTATTCTCCTTGGGTACTGAAAAAAAGCACAGAATAACTCTCATGGCATACTTTGGGGAATGTAATACTCAGCTTCTACTTTTCTTTTTAATGAATCCAGGAAGCCTTTGGTCAGTGAGGGGAAGAAGCAGAACAGAGAAAAGCACCAAGGGCCTAGTCTTTTACTCCTTATGTAGGCAACATTCCCATCATAAAACAGGAAGTATGCTGCCTCAGAAGAGAAAACTGGCTCACAACAAATCCAAGAGGACATAGAAAACATGAGTCTGGTAGCTTGTCCAAAAGGAGCCACTCTTTAGGCTCAGATGGGGCCCTAGTTTTCTAGGACTTGTGATTCTGGTTTGTTTATCAGTTGTGGTCCTCTCTACAAGGACCTCAGCTCTCCATCCCAGCGTGCATACCCCCAAATAAAGATCAAGACCTTCAGGCTGTCCTCATACTACTTGAGGAAAAGTCTTGTAAACCCTAACTGAATGCTTAATGAGGAATAGAGACTCTAACCAAAAATATCTCTGCTTCATTTTCTGAAAAAAAGAGAGAAGAAATTAAAATTTCTTCTCAATGACCCTTCTCCAGATGTCCTCTCAAACCTCCCCACTCCTCTCACAGGCAGCTGCTACCTCCATAAAATCAGGGCCCAAGTAACTCTCATACCCAGTCTCTTCTGCTCCTTTACCCCAATTCAAAAGCTGGAAAAAATTTTAAAGATCGTTTTTCTATTCCAGGACCTTATACAGAGAGAAAACTGAGGCCCAGAGGATGACTTGTCTAAGATCTCACAAAAAAAAAAAATTGAGACAGTACAGAAGTATATTTGAGCTTGTGATGATCACTCTTGCACCTTATCAGATGTAATAGCTAATATTTATTGAGTGCCTATGTCCCAGGCACTATTTTAAGGGATATATATATTTTTTTTTTCTTTTTTTTGTTTTTTTTTTTTTTTGATACAGAGTCTCACTCTGTTGCCCAGGCTGGAGTGCAGTGGCATGATCTCAGCTCACTGCAACCTCCACCTCCCAGGTTCAAGTGATTCTCCTGCTTCAGCCTCCCAGGTAGCTGGGGCTACAGGCGTATGCCACCATGCCCAGCTAATTTTTGTATTTTTAGTAGAGATGGGGTTTCACCATGTTAGCCAGGCCAGTCTCAAATGCCTGACCTCAAGTAATCCACCCACCTCGGCCTCCCAAAGTGCTGGAATTATAGGCATGAGCCACCGCACCCAGCCTTAAGTGCTTTATATGCATGAATGCACTGTCACCTTTAATTCTCATTCCAAAACTATAAGATAGTTAATAGAATGATCCGCATTTCATAGCAGGGGAAATTAAAGATGAAATTAACACAAAGAGGTTAAGTCATCTGTTCAAGTTCTCACAGCTCATTCTTCTCCCCTTCACTTTTATTCTCCTTATTTTGCCTTTAGTCTATGTTTTCCCTATGACTTTACAGTAAAATTGAAAATTTTTAAACTTTGAAATATACAATTACTTTATAGTATATTGCAAAGTTTCATCATTAATATGACACATACATTATAATTATATTGATCTTTTCAGAAAAAAAGACAGAGTTTTGGTTTTTTTTTTTGCTTTGTGAATTACCCATGAAGCATTATTTGTTCTTGAATGAGCTTTTCCTGCTCATGAGTATTTTTCTGAGCTTTCTCTTATTTACAAATTCAAAGTAATTTCATATTTTTCCTCCAATGCCATGAACTCCTTGAAAATAAGGGCTGTGTTTTATTCATTTTTATAAACACATAGTGTTTTATTCATTTTTATACAGTAGGAATTCAACAATGTTTCTTTGATGAGTTGCTGAATTCATTATGATTAATAATGATAACCATAATAACTGCCATCTGAGTACTTTAAGCATATTGTGTGTGTGTGTGTGTGTGTGTGTGTGTGTGTGTGTGTATACACATACACATACATACATACATGTTTTCAGAGGCAGGGTCTTGCTGTATTTCCCAGGCTGGTCTCAAACTCCTTGGCTCAAGCAACCCTTCCACCTCAGCCCCAACTCCCCCTACCTCCCATAGCTAGGCATGCGTCACCATGCACGACAACTTTAGGCATATTCTTAGCACATGAGTGAAGTCATGAACACATTTAATATTCACAGCGACCTTGTTTGTAAGATAAGTATTCCTACAACCATCTCAAAGATAGGCAAACTAAACTCAGAATGACAAGCAATTCATCCAAGATCACTTCCATGGCATGCAGTACAGCCAGCCAGGAGTAAAACTCAGGTCTTGCAGGACTCTTTCTAATACACTCCATTGCCACCATGCAAAATAATTTTATTATTAGCCTAAACATGATATTCCTAGTAAAATAAATGTTCTGTAGAGAAAGCTAATCATTCTAAGTCCAAAATCATTGTTTAAATCATTTTGTTTAGGTGAAACATCATTACTTACTTCCAGATAGGTAATGAAAGAAGTGAGGACAATTTAGCAGAATGTAGTTTAAAAAATAGAATAAAAGCTTTTTTAAAAAAAATAGTATGAAGTTGTGAATATCTAGTCACCCATCTGCTTATGAAAAGGAAACATCCATTAGTGCCTATGACCAGATTCCATTAAACATAAGGTGCTTGAAAAGGGGGCAGATCAATATTTTAACATGGATTTACTTGATGTTGAAGAATATGAAAAGATATTAGAGTACAGGTTGGGTAGTAGATATAATCTATTCTTTTGTTCTCCTTTTTCAGAGCTCCTTCTTATATCTTCAAAATAGAGATTTTTCTAGGCAAAGGCTTTAATTATAAGTGGTAAAATCCCAGAATTCAGAGAGGAAAAAGAATTTTGAAAATCAGAAAAACACCTACTATTCTAGACAACTAGGAATCTGTCCTAATTTTAAGGAACAGTCACTAATTTCTCCTCTTATCTTACATTCTAGCATTCAGTAACTCTCTATATCAGAATATTTTCCCTTATATTTCTTCTAATGCACTTTAAGCCTCTTTCTTCTTGTTCTGTTTGCAGAAAACCTAGAGCTGGTCACAATCTTTCACATAGTTTTTTTTCCATACCAATTAATGAAAGAAGAAAAGTATTGGCTTCAATAATAATAAACTGTGTCCAGGCCTTCTGCCTTTACTTAAAAAATAACTTAGTCCATTTAAATCATACTAATCAAAAGGCAATAAATAATTCCAGGTTGCTCTGGAGAAATAGTAGAATACATCATAAACACCAGTCTTCTTTCTTTCTTTCCTTTTTATTTTCAGCCTACACTGAGTTAAAAACATATTTTTTTTTAAGTAACAAGTCCCCAGAAGGCTACAGTGATCCTTTGGTGATGGAGTAGAATTGGCCACATCAGTATGAACTCATGTTTGACTTAATGCAGAATAACATGAGTATATATTAATAAATACTTAAAGATATATGTGTATATATTAGCATGCACATGTATATTCTTGCTCTGTCAGCTGAGGTGGCCTAAAAGTAATGACATCTCAATAGCAATGAGCACAATTAGTGCCCAAATATTGATTTTTTTTCTTTTTACCAGCTTGACTTCAAAATACATCAAATGTTGATTTCTAATGCCAATTTCCCATAAAACAAACCAGGATTACTTGGAGAAATGGTAGATTCTGAGGCTGGGACAAGGAATATATAAGATGAGCATCTTATTGTGGCCAGAAATGAAGGAAATGCAAAAAATAAAAATGTAAAGCACACACACACACAATGGTGGGATATATTAAAGAGATACAGGTGCCAGTTAAAAGAATGCCCAGTGAACAAAGCTGTGACAATTTAAGCGACAAAATAAATAAAATAATATTAAATTAAAACTCAAAATATAAAATAAATATCCTGAGTCCATAAGGATATAAGTTGAATAAATAAATATAGACAAATCTCCCAAGCAGAAGAATTCAAAATAGTATATATGATACTCCCTCCTCAATGAGATGGAGGATGAATACCCATCCCTTACATGTGGGCTGCACATAATGTCTTGCTCCCAAAGAATACAGTAAAGAAAGGTAGAAAATAACTTTACAGAGGAGAAACCTGTCAAACACCACCTCCACCAGATGATCAAGTTTAACAACAGTGATAAGTCATGTCAATAGCATGTACTCTTGATATGATGTGATGAGAATAGCATCTGTGGCCTTCCTTTCAGGAATTCCCCCTAGATTTCTTGTTATAATCTAGAGAAGCCTAATGTGTAATGTATCCTGGATAGAATAGTGGAACAGAAAAGGTATAGCTGAGGAAATATGAATAAAGTGTGGAGTTTAGTTGATAATAATGTTTAATATTGGTTCATTAGTTATAACAAATGTACCATACCAATATAATGCTGGAAACTGGGTGTAGCATATATGGTAGCACTCTGTTTTATCTTCATAACTTTTCTATAAACCTGAAACTATTCTAAAGTTCAAGTTTATACAAATTAAATAAATAAGTTGTAAAAAGTAGCCACCAAATCATTTTTAAAGAGGCATGAATATGATCATATCAAGAAATACAAATGATTTTTATTAGTCATTTGTCATCTATACAATGAAGTGAATTAAATAATCCATCAAAATTTATGTCAACCTAAATAACAGAGAGAGGCTCTCTGAAAGAAAATAACATTTATTCGAGAATAGGGCATTGCAATGCGAATAGGCATGTCATAATAAACATGTGTGTATTCAGGGAGGTAAAGGAAGACAAAAGTTTTTAAAGGAAAAATGAAGAGAATTACATAATTTTTGAGGTAATTATTCTTGGCTTTAAGGATCAATAAATAACTAGGGTGGCACCAGTCCAAGACTGGACAGGCAGTTGCTGGGCAGATGTCCTCAAGGAAAAATTTTTTATGTGTAAGGTTATTATGGCCTTTTGCAAGGTCGAACTTTTTGCAGTCTTTTGTGATAATTTTTTTATCTGGCATTTATGCATGAGAACCCTCCCTTCATGGGCTTCCCTGGCTCTATTTGTCAGGGTTTTTTAAAACACAAGTGACTCCATTTTGATTCTGACAACTTTCACACTCATAAGTGTATTTTACCCTCAGAATAAAGTCTTACACTTAGAAGACAAAACATCTAAAATAAATTCTGTCAGTCCTATTGGAAATCAAACTAAAGGCACTATATAGCATAAATAAACATTGGAAATGTGCCCTAAAACAATAATGATGCTGTTGCTTATGGCCATATGGCAAATTATTGCCACTAAGTCAAGGCTTCCAAAGTATAGCATTAAATTACTGAAACATTGGGAGTAGAAGAGATTCATATTTTTTTCAAAAAAATTTATCTGTTAATACATTAAATTGCAACTGCTTTAATCAGAAGAGCTTGCTAATTAGGCTAAAGTCATTAAAATGTGGATCACTTAGTTTGATTACATTTGATGACAAACTCCAGCTCAATACTAGCTTGTTGCCTAGCAGCTGTTAGTCAACGTGGAACAAGAGTGTGCCTACATCAGCATAAACCCAAACATTCCCACCCAAAATTGCCTAAACAGAACGTCTTACTGATGGTAGATCAGGTTGTTCTTTTCTTAGGGAACTTGACCTTAATAACCCAGGCAAAGAATCTTGAGCAGAGCAAAGAAAGTGCTACTCTAAATGACTTTGATGGGAAAACTTTGCCGAGATTTGATGGGCAAATTTCAGAAAAATCCTTCCACTCACACTGCAGCTAATCCCACATCTCCCAGTAGAGGATTTGCAGTACTATATTTAAGGCATCTCTGCAAATTTATTTTGCTGTGACTTTTAGTCTGGCCAAAAACCTAAACATCAAGAGTACACAGAAGGTTTCTTCCCACTAGGCCTGTAGTTTTTGCCTTAAGGTGGAGTTTCTAAAAACAAATATATAATGAACTATTGGAAACATAAGACTCATTCAGTCATCCCCAAAGGCCATTCCCTCATGTTAAATATTTATCTATGTGGTGAAACAGAGTATAGATTTAGAAATGCATTTAACAGATGTTGAAACAAAAATTTGGCATAATGCCAATTAATTCAAACTACCAACATTGTTGCTATCATCTTATGTATGTGAAATAATAATAACTGCATACCAAAATTGAGAAAATAAGATACATAGATACTGAGCAGACACATATTGACTCACAATTTACATTGTATCTCTCCTTTTAATTCAGCCTAAAAAAAATCAGTTTGTGTCTTTCTGACTTTAGTTATGTCAAGTGGCTTGTTTAATTCAATCAGCACTTGATAAATAATACTTTAATTTTCATAATCTTACTTTTCATAAATCCAGTCTAGCCAAATATCCTTACCAATATTAAGTAAGATTTGGAACTCTCCTATGGAAAGTTCAGCAATAGCTTTCATCTTTTACTAATCCAAGCTATGGTGATTAAATTCATTGATTTAAGGTTACTCTAAAATTGCTGGAAAGACCAAAAATCACTTTCCAAAGTGCTATCTGAAACATTCAAAGAAGCCATGCACAGAAATGATTGTATTCTAAATGAGAGGGGAATGTAAGAAGTTTTCATCCTACCCTTGGCCTCCACCCCAACCCCATACACACATATCTATTTGATCAGCATTTATTTACTCATAACTTATTCAACGAATAGTCACTGAAAACTTTCTGTGTGCTGGAGAATAGGGAAATAACATAAAGAGATGGTAACCCTCTAGCTGAATTATAATCAGCAAATGTCTAGAGTTTTCATAGCAATGAAAATAAATAAGATAAATTTTTATCAGAGATGTTGGAATTCTAATACTCAACACCATGCTTTATCTTCGCTTCTACTATGTTCCTGCTCATATCTGCCAGAAACAGAAATACTTTATAGCCTAAGATTTCTACCAAATAGCTATTTTATACTTAATGGTTTAAAATCAGTAGAGGTATTAGGAGAGTGTGAAAACTAATATTGCCCTCTGCTGGCAGATTCCTCAAGTAAAAAGCATTGTGTTTGTTTTGCTATTTGTAGCTTATTCCTCATTCTTTTGTGGTACATTTTGACATTAAGGGATTAGAGTTTGCTTCTTGTAAGTAACATTTGGAATTTCTTCTGAAACAAAGTCCAAAATGTCTGGGAAATGGAGATAAATATTAGCACCAACCAAAATAAATACTTTAAAAAATATAACTCTACCCACATGATGTAAAGGCATTGTCTCACAGCACAGCAGTTTAAAATTCAGGGATATCTTAATATCATTTAATTGAATCTGAATCTAATTATCCAAGACTCTCCAGGCTCCTACAAACTAGATAGCTCTGAAATTTAAGTAGTCCTTGTCAGAGCATATAATAGACAATTATGCCTCTCTCTCTCTCTCTCTCTCTTTTTTTTTTTTTTAACCATTGAGGTATATGAATTCACTCCAGTTAAAATCTCAGATGTGGCATGAAATTTGGGGACATGACTATCCCAGGATATTTGATAAACTCTCAGTTTAAGAGGCTTTATGGATAAAGCTCCTTGCTAATTAAAAAGATTTGAATCATGTTTGGGAGTTGCTTCTATCATTATTTAGTGAGTTTCTCTTTTCTGGTAAATGTAGATGGATAAAAGAAGCTTTGATCTTGAGCTTCTTGAGAGTGAGTGTTCTCTTATTCTTTGTATACCTAATACTTAGCAGTGCCCTGTATATAATACATATTTAAGGAAGGCTTATTGAGTGGATAAATGAAGTGGTCTATTCCAGTCACCGTGCTTAATTAGATTAAGCCCATTTCCCAATAAAATGCTTAGGGTAGAATGCAGTATGGTATGGTAGGAAAAGCATATGCTTTTGAGTGGGACAGATAGATTTAAATTCTAGCTTTGATACTCAGCTGTGTGAAAGGAAAGCCACCTAATCTCTCTGAACTGCAGCTTTCTTCTTGTGTTGTTGTACAAATTATATAAAATAAAATATGTAAAGTATTTGAGAATGTGCCTGGCCCATAATGAGTATTGAAGCATTTAATTATCTTCCCTTTCCTTTCAGGTACATTCCTAATTTCTTTCTTTTCAATCAGTACTACAGAACAAAATTGGCTCAGATCCATTTTGAGAGGAAAGAGAATTTGTGGCAGTCATACTATTTGTTCAAATTTTCAAACCTGTTTTTCCCCCACCAGAATAAGAATATGTATGTCCAAGCTCCCATATTTTGCCTGCTTTAGAGCTTCTGTTGACTTCAGAAAAGGTTACCAACACTAGGAAAAGAAGTAGGGGAATTTACTTTATTTACCATCATTTTCCAATTAAGTAAAAGTGGAAAATTACAACACTTTCCACTAGATTAATTCACAGATTTCAAAACACTGATCTATATTCTCTCACTGCAAGTTCACATTAGCCTCTACTTTCCTTAAAGCTAAGGAAACTGAGGGAGGAAAAAAAGGGAGCTGCCAAATGTAGAGAATAAAACCAGACACCATGAGTTCTGACTTGTCCAGGGATCATTCCTGACCCCACCCTAGGATGCACTGCATCCCGTGTTCTCCTTGGGAACTGTCATTACATGCTCACTAGTGCTCCCTGCCCTCCGCTTTGGATGTTGCATCTTGGAAGCAAGCCCTCTCCTGTTGCCAACGGGATTGTGGTCTACCAGTTAAAGGAGACAACCAAGTCTTGAGTAGTGGAGTTCATTTTTTTGTTTTCTCAGTGACTCACAATAAGACGTGTGGTGAGTTGTTCAGAATTAACTACTTTCCCAAGGTTTTACAAAGACTAAATGCCCGTAGTGGTATTTTTAACAATTCTGGTGAAGTTCTCAGTTTATTTCCAACATTAAGGATGCTACAGCAAGTGTGATTGGAATGGAAAAATTGAAGCTCTTGTCTATAGGGGTACAGACTCATAGTCTCCATTAGAAACAGCTGTGCCTGTAAGTTTTTTTATTTATTGACATTCTTCTTGTGTTGCCAGTGCTAGCTGGTGGCCAGCTGTTCCCATCATATTTTAATTAAAGAAGCTCCCACACCATCAAGAAATGGTCTGTGCAAAGATGTGCAATACCTATCTGCTGCTTTTCCCGTCTAGACCTTAACTACATGTGTAGACCTTAACAATATATTTCATTCTTACCCTTACCATCCCACATCCCCCACAAAAGTGTTATTAATTTGGGATCCTTGTACCTTTAAGGGAAATGTATCCCCCTGAAACTGTATGTAAAATTATAGAAGTATATTCTTATGAAGAGAAGGCTCATACTTTCAAGAGATTTTCACATGAATTCACTCAGAAAGGGGGTAAAGAAAATTGACTGTAGACAGGTACCCACTTAGATGAATTTTCAGTGGAAATAAATGAATAATTGTCTCTTATCTTAAAAACCTCAACAATGGAAGACTTCTAGAGGTAAGCTAAAGACTAAATAAAGTAGAAATAAAACATGGGGAAGAGAAGCACAAATAGTAGCAGGCAACAGATGACAAATTGCTTGAAAAGAGAAAGTTATAAAATAGAAAATACACTACTATCATTTTAGTGAACATTTCACATACTAACCATAAGTATATGAATGGACTCCTAGAAGAGGCTTTTAGGGAAGCAATGGTTGGGAAGCAATGGTCATCTTTAAGTTTATAAGCTCATGCTGTGTCCAAAAAGAAAGTACAATAGTGATTTAATTTTAATAAATAATAATTTATAAGTGAACTGATTATAATTTGCCTTCTCTACTACTTTTCTTACTTCACCTTCCCATTAGCCAATTAAAGCAGCCAGCTGAGAGCCATTGTCCATCTCCCTTCTCTAGCATGGCACAGATAGAGAGAAATAGCATCACAGAAAGTCTGAATTTGCTTTATCATGCCCAACACCAAAATGGCACATTGTATTGGCCAAAATCACTAATGCTCTTCCCCAAAATTATCTTCAATCACATAATTTAATAAGAAATCTCACTTAAGTTCCTACCCAAGCCTCCCTCTAATTATACAAGGCATCCCACCCCTGCCTTTATCCTTCTCCCTTCTTCAGCACTTCCCCCACCTCTGCCTCTGTTCCTCACACTTCCCCAAGCTCTTCTCCCACAAAAACAGAGAAAAATAATAATATTAAGAGTGCACCTTTTCTGGAGATAAAGAAGTCGGTCCAGGACTAACTTACATTGTATCTGAAGAAATATTCTTGAATGTGTGGTAATAATTTTTACAACTTCATCATTTCTACCTTCTTTATATGACTTCTGTTTCTTTTTTCTTAAGAATCTCTCTAAGAATCCTCTTCAAAGAAGTCCTAAGGAAAACAACCCTGTCACTCAAGCCATCCCAAATCTAATAATGCATCTTACCACCTTCAATTTGGCTAATAATAAATTATCTGAGAAGGGGCCCAGCATGGTGGCTCACATCTGTAATCCCAGCACTTTGGGATGCGAAGGAGGGCAGATCGCTTGAGCTCAGGAGTTCAAGACCAGCCTGGACAACATGGTGAAATCCCATCTTAAAAAGTGCAAAAATTAGCTGGGTGTGGTGGCGCACACCTGTGGTCCCAGCTACTCCAGTGGCTGAGGTGGGAGGATTGCTTGAGTCTGAGAGGCAGAGGCTACAGTGAGGTGAGATTGTGCCACTGCACTCCAGCCTGACTGACAGAGCAAGACCCTGTCTCAAAAGAAAAGAAAAAAGAAACAACAGAAAACTGAAAAATGTTTATTTTTTCCCCCTTTTCCATCCTGAAAGACAGAAACTGTTAGGCAAGGGGTAAGGGAATGACAAGTAAAGCAGTGGCAGTAAGATGTGCACACACACACACACATACACACATACACACACACACACAGCATTATGGGCAACGTTTTGGTTGAAAAGACTAACAATGGTAAAATGAGGTCCCTCTTAATCATCAAATGACAATTTTAGCAACCTAGTTTTGGAAAAAAAGTTACACTTGGCTTACTTCTAGTAAAATCCCAACTTCTTATGCCTATAGATTTATTAGCACACTAATGGAACACAACTAAGCATTAAAAAGTTACTGCTTTGAGAAAAAAAGGTGGGTTCTACAATAAAATTTGTGTACTTTGCCTTTTCAATGCCTGAGGCACTGTTTCCAGCTTTTTTACCCTAGTATTATGTGCACATACAGAATATCAAAATAAAATTTCAAGTGAAAATTTTAGTAAGGTTATTTTTTAAAAAAGAAAACTAGTTTTAGTGTGAGTTGCATGCTAATAGTCCTCTCATGCTAAGATTTATTCTAGCAGCAGTAAAAATGTTCACATTTACTATACAGTTTGGGACAAGTTATTAATTGATTCTGAATTCTACTATACTTCTGTATATGTCAAATCTAACAAAATTCAGTCAAGATTTAAACAAAATTCATCCAGTGTTTTAAGACATCCTGAAATTCTATCTCCTTCACAAAGACTTTTCTGCATAAGGTGGTAATTTCCTGCCCTCTCACCCTATCCTCATTTTTTCAATATGACATTCATAAATCTGACCCTTGTCAGCAATTTTTGGAAATAATGGAGCTGTGCCAAAAGGCCAAAGATAGGCAAAGCCCTGATTTTCAAAGGGGTGGAGAACAAGAGAAACAAAAGTAGATCTTTCAAGTTAAAGACTACATCTTATTCACTTTATGACTGGCAGCACCTAGTATAGGTTCTGTAACAGGAAGGAAGGAAGGAAATTGACTGTAGACAGGTACCCACTTAGATGAATTTTCAGTGGAAATAAATGAATAATTGTTTCTTATCTTAAAAACCTCAACAATGGAAGACTTCTAGAGGTAAGCTAAAGACTAAATAAAGTAGAAATAAAACATGGGGAAGAGAAGCACAAATAGTAGCAGGCAACAGATGACAAATTGCTTGAAAAGAGAAAGTTATAAAATAGAAGATACACTACTATCATTTTAGTGAACATTTCACATACTAACCATAAGTATATGAATGGACTCCTAGAAGAGGCTTTTAGGGAAACAATGGTTGGGAAGCAATGGAAGGAAGGAAGGAAGGAAGGAAGGAAGGAAGGAAGGAAGGAAGGAAGGAAGGAAGGAAGGAAATAAATCAATTTAAATAGGTTCTAAAAACCTTGGCAAATATAGCATCTACATTCTATTGAAATGAGAAATAAGTTGATAAATTTGGGTGCTTTTAAAAGACAGCCTGGATTCACTAATTCACAAATCATGTCAGGTTAACCTCACCAGGATTCTGTTCTTTGCCCTGTCCTGATCAACTTAGATCAAAACATAATCAGCATGCTAATCAAATTTGTGAATATTACAAGAATGGTAAGGACAGTCAATATACTAGATAACAAAATAGAGATTCTAATTTATGTCAAAAGTCAGAAAAATGAACTGAAAATAATCCATTTGAAATTTCATAAGGATAAATGTAAATGACTACATTGAGACTCATGAAAATCTGAAAACTTAAGATGAGAACATTTGGACTCAATGGCATAAAAAATATAGTATGGTACGGCTTGAAAAATAATGCAGGAGTTTTCAACTGACCATAACTCAGTACAAGCCAATAATGTGATATGAGTACTAAAAAGTGAGTATAAATTTTAATATTAAAAGTCATATTATATACAGATTATAAAAGCAAATAGTCCACTGGTAGAATGGACATAATCCATCTTTGCCCTCTGGTGTGATTCTTTAAGAGAAATGCTGACTAACTGGAGAACTTTGAGAAGAGCAAGACCAAGGTGATGAGACGGTCTAAAGGCCCATTGTATGAAGAACATTTAAGAAAGCTGGGGCACCCAAAGTGAAGGAGATGAATCTTAACCTTCAGGTTTCTATTGGACTTCAAGGTCACCAAAATACAATAATCATAATAGTTGGTTTAAGACACGTTCTCATCACTGATCCATGAATGTTTTAACTTATTTTTATATGACTGTTTGATGTCTATTTTCGATAATGCAGTAAGATCCCATGAAACCACCACCCAACAAAAATCCAAAACGCTGACAATAACTTACTTCCACTTCCGGCAGAGACCACAGAGATAACTCCCATTCCACATGCCCTTTTTACAGTGTGACAATGACCCCCTACCCACTGAATGATGGAGCTTATGTACCTTCCTCTTGAAACTGAAAGGATCATTGTAACTGCCTTGACCAGCAGAGTTTGCAAAAGGAACACTATGCAACTAGGTAGATCATAAAGGTGCCATGCCCTTCTGCCTTTCTCTCCAGGGATACTCACTCTTCAAATCCAGCCATCATTCTGTGAGAAAGCTCAAACTAGCCCACCCTGAAAATCTACGTGGAGAAGCCACATATAGGCATTCCAGCCATCAGCCAGCATCAACTGCTAGACATCTCCAGATGATTCTAGTCAGCCTCATGCTTCAAGTCCTCCCAGCTGAGGCAGTGACATCATGGAGCAAACACAAGTTATCCTCATAGTTCCTTGTCTAAATCCCTGACCCAGTGAATCTGTGAAAATATGTAAATGGTTATTTTATGGCATTAAGCTTTGGTTGGTTTTTTATACAGCAATAATAACTGAAGACCAATACGTGGTCAGCACCACTGCATTTTCCTGTCTCACTCAACCTAAAGTAACCACCATCTTGAATCCTGTGATTATCTATCCCTTCCTTTCACTGTATATAGTTTGATCTCATCTCCATATAAGCTTAAAAGTGTATTTTTCATTTTAATTTTTTCTGGCTTTATTTTAAAAGTATATTTAATGTATTCTTTTGGAACTTATTTTTCACTTAATATTATATTTGTAATATCCATCCTTGTTTTTTAATAGTTTTGACTGCTAAATACTATTTCACTGAATTAACATGCAATAGTTGATCATCTACTCGCCTGTCAGTGGGCTGTTAGGCTGTCATAGGTTTTTGCGAATGTGAATAGTGCTACTGTGAGCATTCTAACATAAGTCTCCTGGAGTATTTGTATGAACTTATCTTGGGCATGTCAGTGAGAATGGGACTACTACTAGGCTATGTAAGTGCTTGGTCAAATATTTAAAAGAGTGTGGTAAGGAAGAGAACTACAATGCAGGTACAATGTGAAAACCTAGCCCTGGAATCAGATGACTTTGAGAGGAATTCAAGTTTCACAGCTCAAAGATTGTAAGATCACAGACAATTCATTGCATATTAATTTACAAGAAATTTTTGTTGAGATTTAATCAGATAATGTGGAATCTCTTTGCAATCTAAAGTGCTATAAAAATATGACATTATTATTAAGAATAGATGTGTTGTTTTTGTGTTACTACAAGGAAAAAGAGAAAAACAATTCAGACCAAAGAGTGGAAAGTACAGTGACTCAGATTTTGACCAAAGACAAAAGCAAACTTTAAACAATTTAACCTATTCAACAACAGAACAAGCTTCCTGAAGTGGCCAAGTCAAGATGGGTCTGGATTATGGCTGATCTGTGAGGGTCTGAGATCTTCCTGCAAAACCGGGTTGGGCAGATAAAAGTCACAAAGAGAGAATGATGGGCTGGGCTTCAAGCCTGAGAAGATATGGAAGATTCTTAGCCAAAAAGCCAAGAATAGGTACGTAAGTAATGAAATATATTCAGGCAAATCACTTAGCTCTTCTGGTTATACTGAGTGTTATGGGTTGAATTGTGACCTCCAAAAGCATATGTTGCAGCCCTAACCTGTGGTTCCTGTAATGTGACCTTATTTGGAAATAAAGTCTTTGCAGATGTAAACAAATTAAGAGGAGGTCATTAGGGTGGGCCCTTAATTCAATATGACAGATGTTCTTACAAGAGGAAAAGATGACCACGTGAAGAGATAGACACACAGGAAGAACACTCTGTAGAGAGGGAGGCAGAGATTGGAGTTATGCTGCCATAAACTAGGGAAAACCTGGGGCTATCAGAAGTTTGAAGAAGCAAGGAAAGATCCTCCCCTAGAGGCTTTCAAAGTAACGTGGCCCTACCAACACCTTGATTTCAAACTTCTAGCCTCCAGAACTGCGAGATAATAAATTTCTGTTGTTCTAAGTCACCCAGTTTGTGGGAATTTGTTATGGCAGCTCCAGGAAACAAATATACTGTAAGTCATAAAGAGCCCAAGGAGGGATAGCTAGTTCCCTATGACTGAATGGACAACTGTACATCAGCAATGTTGTGAAACAAATATCTTCTTCGAAAGAGCATTTGGATGTGATGATCTCTAAAGATCTCTCCTGACTCTAAGATTCTCCAAATTCCCATACGGTAAAGTTGCCACACAAATAGATACATAAGATAAGATATGTAGTTTATAGTTAGTGGGCTAGAAAGGCTAGACAACATATCTAACACATGCATGCATTTAAACTTCACATGCCTTATATCAGACGTGCTCAGCTTCCCGGAACACCATAGATGTCTTCATATCTTCATCCATTAATTCCAACCTTCCCTCGGAAAAGATATAGGAAGGAGATGTTGATAGATTAACTCCATAATAATCATTTGGGGATTATCCACTACAGTAAAAAATAGAAAATAAAATATGAATATTATGACAAATTTGTGGTCTCGTGTCCTACCAAAATATCTCCTGCCTAGAGGTTTTTTAAAAAAATAAAAAACATTGGGGTATATAACTCCACTTTCTGAATTTAGGGCCGGGAGTCATAGAGTCCAAATTATTCAACTATTCTCTGCACCATCATAATAAAGCAAGCTCATGATTTCCCTAAAGATAGAAGATACCACTGATACATTTTTTTTTCTATGAAACTTTCACAGTGTTTTAGGAAAGCTAATGGTACATGATTTACATCTCTGTTTAATCTATGTTTCTGTTTCATATTTACATAGTTTTATATATGTCAATATGTTCTCACTTTTACAGTCTCTCTTGAATTGTAAACTATGAGACAGAAAGAGACTCTCTTTTATAGATACAACATGACACAAGATACTTGGAGAACTTTTAAATATAGTAAATAGTGCTTTAGTTAAATGTCATTGTGTTTTGTCATAACCTGCAACTAATAGTGCTTTTTGATCCCCCTCATGGGGTTGTTGGGATGATTAAATATGACAGCTCGGGCAAGGCACTAGCACAGTGTCTAGCAATCAGTAAATCCCCATTAAATATCAGCTCCAGGTTTGATACTGAAACAAGTATTAAGGATCAATATTTATGCTTAAAATTAAATATGCAAAATTGTAAGATTCTTACACCTGTAGTGATATGGTGAGAAGTGGCAGAGCACAGAAGTTAGCACAAGCTTTAGAGCTCAACAGTCAGAGTTTGGGCCATGGCTCTTATACTCAGTAACTGTATGACCTCAGGTAAGTTATCTGACTCTCAGATCTTCAGTTATCATTAAAGAATTATTTCCAGAGTCATTAGAGATAGTGTTTATAAAGCACCTAATGTGACAGCCAACACACAGTAAGCATTCAATAGATAGTAGCAGTAAATCCAAGGGTCTTCAGTCCATATTGCCTCATCTCAAAGGATTTCTCTAAGTACTTGTTATTCTGTATACAACTCTTATTTTTATCTAATAATTTGACTTTCCCCAGATGGTTATTACATATTTATATAATACCTATATTACTAAAAAAGCACATAATTAATTTTTTAAATGTCTTAAATGCCCTGATAAGGAAAAGCATCCAAAATTGAAAAAAGGAAGAAACAAAAAAGTAGATTGCAAGTTCTTCCAATATTTTATGGGTTTAAGATTTACCCAAGGGATTATCCAAGGGATTATCTAGGAAAATACCATTTGATTTACTATATACTACTGATTAAAAGTCTCAAAGTTAGTGACATTACCACGAAATTTGTCGGGTTTTGTCCAGTAAAAATGAAAATAAAGTCTAGTTTGTGGAACAGATTATCCCAAAGGTAATGATTTACTGCCCTGTAGGATATTAACCAGAATTTTTTAATGCAGTGTAGTAATCTTATCCTGACATTCTTTTATTAAATTGCTTATAAATGCCTAAGTCCTCAAATGCTTTTGAAACCAGCATAAACATCTTACTGATTCCTTCTTTAATAAATGAGCTGAATAAAATCTTTGACATGTTTATTTTATATTTGCATGCAACTCATGGTTTTCATTTTCTTAAAATTATGTTAGTAGCCTTGAGAAAGCTTAGTAGAAAAAATAATTACTGCCGGGCGCGGTAGCTCACGCCTGTAATCCCAGCACTTTGGAAGGCCGAGGCGGGCGGATCACGAGGTCAGGAGATCGAGACCATCCTGGCTAACACGGTGAAACCCCGTCTCTACTAAAAATACAAAAAATTAGCCGGGCGAGGTAGCGGGCGCCTGTAGTCCCAGCTACTCAGGAGGCTGAGGCAGGAGAATGGCGTGAACCCTGGGGGGCGGAGCCTGCAGTGAGCCGAGATCGTGCCACTGCACTCCAGCCTGGGTGACAGCGAGACTCCGTTTCAAATAATAATAATAATAATAATAATAATAATTACCATGGTTAATATTTTACAAAGTGAAAAATTATTTAGCAACATGAATGATCACTTTCTAATTAATCTCTTATACCAGCCTTTTCTATGTGTTTTCTCATACCTGGGCATTCTTGTGTTCAGGCCATTGGCATGAGCAAGTACAACTGCCACTTGCTGCAGCAAGATAAGTTGGCTGAAGTTCTAAAGTCTCTTATACAGCTGTATTAGTAATGAATTCAAAAATCACTCTAACAATTGCTATTGACTTCCCTTTCTTTGCTTATTCCAATCCTTATTAATGGTCTGAGAGATAAGGCTCCTGTTACCACATGCACACAATGTCTGGCTAGCGTCACACATACAAGATACAGTTTCATTCCAGTTTCCCTGCCACCAGGGGAAATAAACAACAAAGTTGGACCCTGGAGGAATGGACTTGTTGGTTTAGCCCATTTTGCACCTTGTTAATGTGTCATACTCATCTATATAGTGACCATTTGGCAACACTAGAAGCCCAGATTTCTGCTTAATTAAGTCATGTGAATGATCAGAGGCTTACATACCCAAAATTTAGAAGAAACAAAGGTGTGGACAATTCTAATCTGAATTTATTATTGTGTGAATTATTCAAAGTCAGATGATGCATATTTTCATGGACCAAAAAGTTGCAGTATATGATGAATTCCATAGATTCAAAATAGGAAGAACAGAAAAGGTATAAAAGGGAAAGTTATTCTCTTCATAGAAGGATTCTCCACGGTAAAAATAATTCATAAAAGATATTTTAAGGAGCAAAACCCCCTAGTACTCTAAACTTTTCTTTTTCTCAACACAAATGCTTAAAGCAGTGTGGTACATTAAGCAAGACTTTGGCACTATTAGTAGTGTGCCACTGTAGAGAAATCTATTCATCTCACTTGGATAGGATTTCCTTATCCAAGGAATAAACAAGCACGCCTAGTAGAACTCTAAGACACCAGAAAGTTCCATTTTATGACTGACAGCTTTTTGAGACGACACATTACATAAAATAATATATTCTTGAAGTAATGTGAGGAAAATAACTGCCAGAGGATATCCATAGAGTCAGCTCATTTGACTTAAGAAGAAAGGACCATGTCCTGTGATAGATCTACTCATGCTGCGAACTCCTTTTGTCTAACAGACAGAATAGAAAAAGAACACCAAATGAAGCAAGTTTTAAGGGTCTTAATTAGAGCTTTACCAATGACTAGTTGTTTGGTCTTGAGCATGTCACTTTGCCTCTTATAAAACGAAGACTTGAACTAATTCTCTCTTCCAGCACCAATTTTCATTGTCTACTCAATTGGAAGATATTTAGTTAGTTGCAGGGGTAGCTAGATCTAGCCTATATCTTCCATTTACTGGCACTGCTAGTGGGCTTTAGAGGCATGAATCCCAGCTCTGATGCTTACAAGCCTTAAAACTTTGGGAAAACCAATTAAACTTGTAGACCCTCAGCTTCCTCATCTGTAAAATGAGAACAAAGATGCTATCTGCAGTGTATATTTTAAAGATTAAATGGCTAGGTTATTTAAACTGCCTGATACAGTAACTAGTATGTAGTTTTCACCCAATAAGCAGTAGTTTTCAATGTTACAGCCAAGGTATGGTAAGATTTCTGAGCTGAAGAAAAAAATTTGCATAATTATGTTTTAAACTCTATCTTCAAAACTGTGTATACTCTTTTTGATTCAGTGCAACTAGCTTGTAAATTCAAGATACTCTGTCCAGAATTGAAATTAAATTTTGGCTGTCACAATAATTCTGTTTCGTGAGTGTACAAAGATTTAATAATATGTTTGTAATATTTTATTAGCTGCAAATGGAAAACACTACATACCTGTCTGAGGCTTTTCATAATATTTTTTAAAGTCAGTAAGCTAAATGTTTGCATTGACAATTATATAGGATGACAATAAGAGAGGATTAGGGTTGAACTATTGAAGAAGAATGTTCCCTAAGCAAACGGTAAAGTCTCTTCAGTTGAAATAAATGTTTCAAAATAATGTTTGTATAATGTCAGTATTAATATTAATTCAATGGTGTATTATTATTTATAGACCCTGAAAAATGTGGGTGGTGTGGACTTTTAGAAGCCGATTTGATTTTCAATTTTTAAAATTTAAGCATTTAAGCCTAAGATCTCAAGAAATGTGAAATTCACATTAGCAAAGAATTGCCCAATTTTATAAATTGATTCATAAAAGTTTATTATGACTTTTGTCCAAAGTCCAAAATAAATAACTCTAAGCTTAACATTGGTAACATTTCAGTTAGTTACTGTATAGTTATTTTCATTTAAGAGTGTACCAGTAATTTATCACTCTCCAATGCCTGACTCTATTATGGAACTTACTACTGTTGTGAGGGGGAAAAAAAAATCCCTCTTAAGTGCATTGTGTCCAAAGGACATTTAGATTTTAAGAATAAAATAAATCTTCAAAATCATAAAAACAGGGATGAAAATGACAATACTACAATTTATTGAATATTTACCTCTTATTGAGCACTCACTGTGAGTCAGATATTAAGTACATGAGCATTTAAGTTAATATTTCTATACTTGGTTAACAACCACGAAAGATAAAAATTATTTTCCCTGTTTATCAGATAAGAAAACAAGACAGGAAGTTTGGTTAGTTGCCCACAGCTACAAAGCTTTCAAATGGCAAGGCAGGGAATATTTTTGACCTAAAGTCTATGCTCTCTTTACATTCCTCTTTAATAGATTACAGCAAAGCTCTGGAACCTCTCATCTGCATTTCCACTCTACCCGCATACCTGTCACAAGCTGTGTCTTCTGGCTTATCTCTGGGAGAGGAGGGGAAAATGAGAAGAGAGAGAGCTGGGTTACTCCAGTTCATTTATTCAACTGTGCTAGTGTATGGAATGTGATCTTTCCTGTCATCCCACAATACTGTTTAAGTCTTAAGTCCAGACCTGAGGGTAGAAGACACCTCATATGTTCTACATTCCAATTTCCTACCAGCATTTGGCATAATCCCTGCCAACACCAAATCCCAGAGAGTATTGATATCATAATCTTTAAAAATCCATCCCTTTATTCAACTGTCTTGTGTGCCAGACCTTTTGATGGAGTGTCATGGAGGCCCTAAAGGGAATGAGAGAGGGCTGGGGAAGGGACAAGCATAATCCTAGCAGTAGATTTAAAGTTGGGCTTTATTTTAGATTTGGGTAAGGGGAAGCTATTGAAAGTTTCAGAGGAGGACATAATTGGCATCAACCTGTGTAAAATCTCAGGGTGAGACTGCAGTTGGAGAGTCAGGCTGTAGGTGAGGCACCCACTATGGGGGGGTGGTGGTGATAGTAAGGATTTCAATTTTATTGAATGTAGGTTCTGAGCCAGGGGAAGTGGTGGCACTTTGTCATTTGAAACTGGATTGGAGGAAGAAGGGCAGAGCTCACATCACTTGTATGGAGAGAAAGGAGGAAAAGATCAGTAGGAGACAGAAGGGGTGATGAGTTATTGCTTCATTCTTGGGGAAGAGGACCAAGGAAGCATCCCTGCCCCTTGGATCCAGTTTTGAGCAGGCTGAAGCCAGAGAGAAACAAAGAGAAAAAGGAGGAGCAACAAATGGAAGCAAAGGTCATGGGGTGAGGGCACTGCCAGGTCTTATAAGAAGACTGAGAGAAATTGTCATCTATGGTTTTGAGGAGCAAATGTCTGTGAAAAGAGTGCTATTGCCCCCCCTTCTACTGGGGAGGTAGTGGGAGATTTTCCTTCCAGAAGGCAAGTGAAAGAAGCTCTGAGAAAATCCTTAAAGGTGCCTGCAGGAATGGGCATTATTTTCTGGCAAGATCCACCCTGGACTGTAGAGACCACAAGTTCACATTCATCCTGGCACAGGAGCCAGGCTTGTTGAGGCCATCCTTGAATAAAGAGCATTCTCAGCAAAAAAAGCATGTGGTATGTTTGCCTTTACACTCTGCTTCCCAATCTGGGGAAGAAGGGAGGGTTACTTAACATCTGTTCCTAGATTAAGAGATCCCAGAAGTAGGAAACCACATCTGCAAGGCTTGATGGGATTGTATTGTGATGTGTCTGGGAAGAAAGCAAGGAAAACCCCAACTCCATCCCAGTTTTCCATGGCCCTTAGAGGATATATAATACAGTATCACTCCTCTCATTCCTTTGGCTTCATATGAAGGTGCACAGAGATTAGCAGAAGAGCAGGAACACCAGTCAGACAGCCTGACCCAGAGAAGGGTTTAGAACTTTTCCTTTTGGCAGCAATAAAGATGTCAAAATAAAGATTAACAGTGACCCCTAAAAGCTACCTATAAGTCCCTATACAGAGACTACTATATCAGTAAAGGCTAGCAGCATCAGACAGAAACAGGCTAAACCAGAATGAGGAGAGGACTCCTCTATCACTTGCTATTCAAGTCTGACCCTCCAAAACACAGTATCAGCATCACCTTGGAATTATGGGCAGGGCAGAGTCTCAGGCCCCACCCATCAACCTCCTGAATCAGAATCTGCATTTTGTCAAGACCAGTAGGGGTTTCATATGCATATGAAAGTCTGAGAAACAATGCTGTAAACTATGGCTGTCATCAGTTAGGGGAGCAGAGCTTGCGCTCCCTTTCCACTGAGTTGCCTCCAGCAGGCACTGTGAGGACACATAGGAACCTAGGGTCTGAGGAGAGGTGGGAGGAAAGTTCCAAAGGGAAGAGAAAAAAGAAACAGTATATAAAAAGTGCACATAATCCCATTTATTTATTTTTGCTGTTGTAGCCTAGGCTTTTGGTGTGATATTCAAAAAATCATTGCCAAGGCAAATGTCAAGGAACTTTTCCCTATGTTGTATTCTAGTTTTATGGTTTCAGGTCTTACATCTAGGTCTTTTATTCATTTTGAGTTCATTTTTGTATATAGTGTAAGATAAGGCTCTAATTTCACACTTTTGTTTGTGGAAATCGTTTTCCCAGCACCATTTATTGACGGGATTATCCTTTGCCCATTGTGTCCTCTTAGAGGCTTTGTTAAAAATAAATTGACCATATATGTTTGGATTTGTTTCTGGGCTCTGTACTCTCCGTTCCATTGGTCTATGTCTCTGTTCTTATGCCAGTACCATATAGTTTTGATTATTATAGTTTTGTAATATAATTTACATTCAGGAAGTGGAGTGGCTTTAAGTTTGTTTTTCTTTCTCAGTATTGTTTTGGTTCTTCAGGATTATTTGTGGTTACATGCAAATTTTAACATTGTTTTATCTATTTCAGAAGAATGCCATTGGAATTTTGATAGGGACTGTGTTAAATCTATATATATTTTTGGGTAGTAGGAAGATTTTAACAATATTAATTCTTTCAATCCATATACACAGGATATCTGTCCATTTAGGTAACAACAACAAAATGAAAAGGCCATCTATGGACTGGGAAAAAAATATTTGCAAACCACATAGCTGATGAGGGGTTGATACCCAAAATTTATAGAGAACTCTAACAATTCAATAGCAAAACAACAAATAAACTTATTTAAAAATGGGCAAAGGACCTGAACAGACATTTCTCCAGAGAAGACCTACAAATGGCCAACAAGTATATGAAAAGGTGGTCAACATCACTAATCACTAGGGAAAACATCATTAGGGAATGCAAATTAAAATCACCACGAGATATGATCTCACACTCACTAAGGTGGCTATTATCAAAAAGACAAGAGATAAAAAATGTCGATGAGGGTGCAGAGAAAAGGGAACCCTAGTACAGTGTTATTGGTAATGTAGATTGGTACAGCCATTGTTGAAAACAGTATAGAAGTTCCTAAATAAATTAAACCATATAACCCAGCAATCCCTCTTCTGGCTATATATCCAAAGGAGATGAAGTCACCACTTCATAAAGCTATCCATGTTTTTTGCAGCATTATTCACAGTAGCCATGATCTGGAAACAACCTAAATGTCAGAAAAGGAATGGATAAAGAAAATGTACCACATGCCTGTATTCCCAGCTACTCAGGAGGCTGAAGCAGGAGAATCACTTGAACCCAGAAGGCAGAGGTTGCAGTGAGCCGAGATCGTGCCACCTCACTCCAGCCTGGGCGACAGAGCAAGGCTCCGTCACAAAAAAAAAAAAAAAAGAAAAAAGAAAAGAAAATGTGCCAAACACACACACACACACACACACACAGACACACACAGAGGAATATTATTCAGCCTTAACAAAGAAGGATATCTTGCTATTTGCCACAACATTGATAGACCTGGATGACATGAGGCTAAGTGAAATAAACCAGACACAGAAAGAAAAATATTGCATGACCTCACTTATATGTGGACTTCTCTTAAAAAAAAAAAAGAAAAAAAGGTCAACTATAAGAGAGAATAAAACAGTGGTGACCAAGGACAGCAGTGGGGGATAAAAGAAGTATAGGTTAAAAGATACAAAGTAGTAAATATGTAGGATGAAGCCTAGAAATCTAATGTATAACATGAAGACTCCTGTTAATTAAATTGCATGGTATTGCGGATTTTTGCTAAATAAGTAGATTTTAATTGCTCTTATCACACACAAAAAACTATGTAAAACGATAGATATGTTCATTTGTTTCACTATAGTAAGCATTTTGCTATCTGTATGTATCCTATAACATGCTATAAACCTCAAATATATACAATAAAATTTATTTGTATAAAAGAGAGAGAGATAGAGAAAGGCGGAACACCTGTAATCCCATCATTTTGGGAGACCAAGGTGGGAGGACTGCTTGAGCCCAGCAGTTCAAGACCAGCCTGAGTAACATAGGGAGACCCTATCTCTATAAAAACTTAAAAATAAAAAATAAATTAGCCAGGCATGGTAGCATGCAACTGTGGTCCCAGCACTTGGGAAGCTGAGGTGGAAGGATTGCTTTAGCCTGGGAGGTCAAGGCTACAGTGAACCATGATGGGGCCACTGCCCTCCAGCATGGGCAATAGAACACGATCCTGTCTCAAAAAGAAAAAATCTACATACATCAAATTTCAGATCACCAAGTAGACAGTGTCAAGGAAAAGAATGGGAAGAAGTCTTAGATAATATTTAAGAATGAAGTTTTGGCTGGGCATGGTGGCTTGTATCTACAACCCCAGCACTTTGGGAGGCCAAGGCAGGAGGATTGTTCACTTGAGGCCAGGAGTTTGAGGCCAGCCTGAGCAACACAGAGAGACCCCAGCTCCGCAAAAGCAAAAACAAAAAAATTAGCCAAGTGTGGTAGCACGTGCCTACAGTACTAGCTACTTGAGAGACTAAGGAGGGAGGATCACTTGAGCCCAGGAGTTCAAGGCTGCAGTGAGCTATGAAAGCCCCATTGCCACCAGCCTGGGTAACAGAGCAAGACCTCATCCAAAAAAGAAAGAAAAAGAAAAAGTTTTCAAATGAACAGTCTTAAGTACTCAGATAAGACTGACTCAATAATCAAATCAATAAAAATAACATGAAATGTAGCCAAGATGATTTTACGATTTTTAAATGACAGCACATATTTAAAATCAGTAAGAATAAATACAATCATCCCATATTTATACGCACAATATGTTGACAGTCCTTAAGAGGGTACTTCAACAGTGATTCGTTTAACCAGCAAACATTCATTTAAACTCTTTTAAATGCCAGGCACTATGCTAGGTGCTAGAAATGCAAACAAACAAGACATGGCCCTAAGGTACTTAAAGAGGTAATGGGAGAGACAGTCATTCACTTGGCAAATATTTATTTATTGAGCCAGGCACTGTTGTGAGGGCTGAGAAATAAGAGTGAAAAACACAAGCATAATCACTATTTGTGGTGCTTACATGGTAGGGGAGAAGACAGATGATACATGAGACACATAAGAAAAATGTATAGTATGTGGGATAAAGCTAAGAAAGTAAAGCAGCGAAGTAGGATTGGAAGTGTAGGAAGAGTGTTGCAATTTTAGGTGGGTGGCCAGAAAGAAGTATGAGTTTTGACTAACCCTGAAGGAGGGAGGGAACACACCATGTGGGTGTATGGAAGGAGAGTACTCCAAGACGACTGAGCTGTAATTCAAAGGCTTTTCTGTACCAAGACCACTGAGGAGGCCATGTAGCTGCAGCAGAAGGAGGACGGGTGGTAGAGGAGTTGAGGATGGAGCAGTAACACAGGCCAGTTAGAGTGGGTCTTGATGGCCACCATGAGAACTTAGGCTTTTCCTCTGAGTGAGGGAAAATCCCTGTTTTTAAGCAGGGGAGTAACAGTAATCTGATTCACATTCTAATAGGATAAAGCTGGTTGCTGTGAAAGAGGAAATTACAAGAAGTTGTTAGATTCTGAGTCTGTTTTTAAGGTGGAGTCACCAATATTTGCTGTTGAATGTAAAAAAAAAAAAAGATAATATATAAACAAATGAACATAATAAAATATTATTGTGTTTTATAACTAAATTCTGTAAATCAAGTCTCATATAAATCTAAAGAGCTCTAGAGTTGATCCACACACAGCACACCAGGCCCACTCTTGCAGAACTTCATGCTGGAACTCCATGTTCTTTAAGCTACACAGAGCACTGCTGTATACCCAGCGGACACCATATAGCTTTTCTATATTGTGATGAGGAAACTTGGAAAATGAAGTCACAGGATGTTACAGTTGAAATCTGTCTTCTTTTCTTGGACCAAGGTAAACCCCATGTTGGGGTATTTCTTCTTTTCTTTTTTTAAAAACCACATGGTGGTAGGTAAATGTTGGAGTATTTCTTACAGATTTCCCCAGTGTTCTGAAGTTGTAAGTTCTAAACTCATATGTTCCCTTCATTCAAGTTCACTAAAGATACACTAATAAGGTTCCTCCTATTAGCTCCTTCTATACTAGCACTAACCCAAAAGATGGTCTCTGAAAGCCTCTTCAATCCTTAAGAAACCCAATCTAATTTTTCAAGGTAGTTGAACAAAAAGTGGTAAACAAGTGTCTCAGAAAACATCCTGAAGTGCACTGAATCTGAATTATAAATTTCTAAATATCCAATCATAAGTCTCAAGTTATTTTCAGACAATGTTCATCCATTCTACCTTTCTTTTTGAAAGAATCTATAAGCCAGAATCATAAAATCACAAGAATTTACATTTTAAACATGTAACCACAAGGTGGAGATCTAAAGCAAAGATTAGTTTTCACAGCAGGGCTCAATTTAGAATCCAGAACTTCTTATCTAAGGTTAGAGTTGTACCTATCCTCAAGAAATTGACTTATTATTTTAAGCTAGAAGAAAACACAGTGCTTATGTATCACTATTATTTTATATAGATTAGAAACATATATGGCATACAAGTATTTGAGGAAGATTTAAGCAGTACTATGTCAGACAGCAAAGTGGAGACATTGATCATATTAGAAATGTCAAGCTTTAAATCTAAAGTAGGGAGAACACTATTGTTATCTCACTTGATCATGAGTACATTTAACAAAGGCTAATGTGATTATTTTAGTCCAAATATATGGTTTATATTGAACAACTAATCCTTTAACCTGACAGCACTTCCAGACTAGTGGTTCTAAAGATTCTAAACCGAATGAATCTTTTTTTTTTTACTTCATTGGTATGTGGTAATGGGACTGACTTACCAAGTTCACCCTGGTGACAGCCGAAAACTCTCACCTTCTTTTTAGATGAGTGGGTTTTATCAGTTTCCCTGATTATACACCAAACACATTTGTTTAATTCACAAACTATCCTCCAGGTTTACTTATCTAGAAGTTTCATTATTTTAAAAAAATCCATTTCTTTTGCTTTCTTTCACTAAGTATTCTTCCCTATAGAAACAAACAACAATCGAAACAGAAAATCTAAGCTAAATAACAGATAGAAAACATGGTAAGATCTTTTCTCTCTGCTTCTTCTACTTCCAGGTGCCTTTACTTATCTTAGAGATCACAAAACAGAAGTTAATTAAATTAACTACCCTCTTCCCCCACCCACAGCCTCAGCTGAAATTCTTGGCAGGAAACGAATGCCTTAAAGTTCCTCTGTTATTTTTGATTGTAATGAAAGAACACATTTGTGGAAACTGTATATCCTCTTAGCTTACTCAGATTCTAAGGCCTTCAATCTTCAATTTATTAAGAGTTTTGATCACTATACCTTAGAAAATTGAAAGGGAAGGCAAGCACAAACTCAAGTATTGTTGCTTTCAGCTATTAGGTGGGAATTTCCCCTCATTCCTCAGCTCTGATTGATCTCATCTCAGTCACCTGCCTGTGTTACAAGTCGTGAAGGAGAGCTCCAAGTTGCTTATTTACACAACGATCAAAGTTTGGGATCTGCACTTAAGAGACCTTTGATCCTGTACACCTTGATTTAGAAATCAAATTGGGACTCTAACAAGAAACATTTGTCCCTTCCGCTACTTTCTGGTCTCAGCGAGGTCGGAAATACCGAGAGGACTTCGCGGTAGTTTAGAACTTCCGCTTCCTGTTCTGGACGAAAGCAGAAGTGGAGAAACATGAAAATGTTAACCAAGAAGCACAATGACCTTTTGCAGACCACCAAAACATTGAAGTTAAATTTAGTTCAAATGTTGCCTGTTTACTTAACCAGTGTAAGTTTATGTGACACCATACTAAACCAAAACAACATCTGTAGAAATAGCCTGGGCGACACTGAGAGACCCTATCTCTAAAAACAAAGCAAACAAATAATCTATCCTTGAGCTGGGTGCAATGACACAGGCCTCTAGTTTCAGCTACTGGGGAGGCTGAGGTGGGAGGATCTGGAGTCCCAGCCCAGCCTGTGCAAAAATAGCAACAGCAGCTCAAAACAAAAATGTGCAGGAAGCTTTCAGATCACCGTGACTGATTTCAGAGGAACCTGAGAGAGTGAGAAACATTATCCAGAAGTGACTCCTGGAATGCAAGTAGGATGTTTGGGCCAGATGATCAGTTACTAGCTTAGATGGCAATAGGGGCTGTTCAATTTTTCATTTTTCTAGGTAGTGGTACTCAAATTTTGCATGCATCAGAATCACACGGAGGGCTCCTTAAAATGCAAATTGCTGTACCCATCCCACCCTCACCCCCCAGTTTCTAATTCGGTAAATTTGGTGTTGGGTCAGAAAATTAACGTTTCTAGTAAATTCCTAGGTGTTGCTGATTCTGCGGATCTGAAGACTACATTTGGAGAACCACTGCTCTGAGTAATTTGCCTGCGAAAATGGGAAAACATCTTAAACTTTATCAAATGTTGGGATCTCATTTTAAAGAGGAAATAAGACAAAAGAGTTAGGAGCATAGGGTTTAGAATCAGCAACATTTGGGATTTGAATCTGGATCTGTCCAAAGCCATGAGTCTGGGCAAATTGCTTAACCTCCCTGAACGACAGTTTCCTTATCTAGAATGTGAAATAATCATATCTGTCGCTGAGAACCAAATAAAGTATTCTATGTAGGTGTCTGGCACATGGTACCTCATAAATGATTATTATTTTTAAGATTACAGACACTATTAGAAAAAATGGTCATATGTAGGCAATACTTTCTGAGATCTAGTGATGGGAGAAAGTTTAGTCAAAATACAATATGTATTTGTTTTGGATTTAGATTAAATGAAAAGAGATTGATACAACTTAAAGAACAATCTTTCTCCTTTCAAATAAATAACTCTCATAAGATCCCTGGTTCTTTCTTGAAACCTATCCCTGATTCCCATTTCTTTATTGCCATTTTAAAGTTTATTCTAACATTTATTTCTTTATTCTGTCCCTTGCTGCTTTATTTCTCTATGCTGCTATTTACACCCCCCCCCCCCCCAAAAAAAAAAAAAAAAAACTAAACTTTTTCTTCTAGCAATTTTCTTCTAGCAAGAAGAAAAAGTAGTGGAGTTAACACTTTCCAATCACCGCCAAATCAGAATTTGAACACAAAGAATAGCTAATTAACTGAAACAAAGAATAAAATTAACAACACATGTTGTTAACTAAACTAATGATAATTAAATTAATGTATACTGCCCAATTTCATTGTTAATGAGACAGCTGTGCATTTTCACCAAACCAAAGCAAAGTCAGAACTAGAAGAAAGTGAACAGCAATTCTCCATCTCTTCTAATGATTAGAAATAGGTTCAACTTAATGCATGGGACATGTTTGCTGATAAAAGGGATAGTTCATTCATATATCAGGCAAATATTCACTTACTTGCTATGTGTCTCCTTCTGTGACACTGGGGATATACTGGTAAGTAGAAGAGCCCAAAGATCTTACTTCATGGGGCTTTATAGTCTAGTTGGGAAAATGAACATTAATCAAATAAGCACACAAATATATAAATAAAGAGAAACAGTGATAGGTGCAATGGACCAAAAATACAGGTTAAGTAACACAGGGACAGTGGGGGTTGGAGCAGCACAGATAAAAGCCCTCAGATGCTATGCAAAGGCCATGAAGTGACAGGAGCATGATGGCACATTGGAAGATATTAAAGAAGACCAGACATGCTGGAGGTGAGAGTTAGGAGGAAGGATGGCTAAGTCAGGATCACGGAGTGTCCTGTCGACCATATGAGTCTTCTTCCTAGGAAGGAAGAGAAGCCACCAAAGGATTTGAAGAAGAAAATTGGCATCATCTAATTCACATTTTTAAAGGATCATTTGGGCTTCAGTGTTCCAAATAGGTTGCTGGGTGTAGGAGAGTGTAAAAGAAAAGGGGGAAGGAATGGCAAAAATGTTAACAAGAGTCAGTCAAGTTTAGGGCATTACTGTTATAGCCCAGGTGAGAGAGAGAGATGATGGTACATTGTACTTTGTTGTGATGAAATAGCTTATTCATTGTAACCTTCTTTAGTGGAAATTTGTGCAAAGAAAAAAATATCATTTTTTCAGATGTCAAAATATTGATGTGCCTGAAAACCTATAGATGGATCACATAATTGTTGAAGGTCCCTTCCATACTTTGACATGATTCAGATGAATTTCAAACCCACATTGTCGCACAACCAGCCTTAAGAGTGATACTTTGTTTTGTTTTGAGGCTGCCAAATATATGGCCCAAAAGATCCATTCACATGGGTGTCTGAACTCACCATTTGATATTTCATTTTTGTGTGATAAAGGCTTATCGTTTCTTGGGAACCACTTGAATAAATATTTCTCAGAGGAAAATGTTTTCTAGGTAAGACACCAATGAGGATTGGAAAAGAACTAGCTAGGAACAAACTTCTGGAAAAATAGGACTGAGGATCTTCCCTAGGGAGGAATTTATTATAATCATAATCCTGAAAGATACCATCTCAAATGTCATAATCCCAAATGTTGAAATCCTTAAAAATCAAAATCTGAAAAATATAATTTTGGAAAAATTGTTTAATTCTTTCAAAGATATTTATTCACATTTTTAAAATGGGGTTTACCTGAAAAACATATTTAAAAAATAACAGGCAGTATCTCACGACTGTAATCCCAGCACTCTGAGAGGCCAAGGCGGGCAGGTCACTTGAGTCCAGGAGTTTAAGACCAGCCTGGGCAACATAACAAAACCCCATCTCTACAAAAAATACAAAAATTAGCCAGACATGATGGCATGTACCTGTAGTCTCAGCTACTTGGGAGGTTGAGGTGGGAGGATCAATTGAACCCTGGAGGTCAAGGTTGCAGTGAGCCGTGATCAAGCCCCTGCACTCCAGCCTGGAAGACAGAGTAAGATCCTGTCCCCCCAGAAAATAAAACACTTCATAGGCCACTTTACACAATAAGAGAGGCAGTAATAACATAACTATTTTTGCAAGCATGAACACTCAGGATTGCTAACAGTCATATAGGTATATCAGTTATGAGCAGACAAATCATATTCATAAAGAAACAGGTCAAAAGAGAAATGTATAAACCATATGGCTATGGTTGGTAATTGTGTGCTCCCAGCTTTATAACTGCAGTCATCTGCAATACTGTGACAAACAATGTAAGTTGTTTGATGAGATCAGTCAGAACCTGCAATGGGTCACCACCACATATGCAGTTGCCCAAAGATCAGAGATCTTGAAAAATTTTATCTTTCACAAATACAGATGTACAAAAAGGACATCTCTTCATTTATTGAGAAAGTTTCAATGTTTTTACATACATGCACAATACTTATCCACAAAGTGAACATTATAACACACTTTCATGGAGTCAAATTTTAAAAAAAATGCATGAAATGAATCAGAATCAGAAGTCTCTAAAAAATTCTGCACAGTTTATACCTCCAGTATTGGAAATGATATGAACATGAAATACATAGCATACAGAATGATAAAAAATAATACTGACAATTTAAAACAGTGGAAAAAAACAAAAAAGAAAAATAATTTTTTTTTTGAGACAGAGTCTCACTGTCACCCAGGCTGGAGTGCAATGGTACAATCTTGGCTCACTGCAGTCTCTGCCTCCTGGGTTCAAGAGATTCTCCTGCATCAGCCTCCTGAATAGCTGGGATTACAGGCGCCAGCCACCAGGCCCTGCTAATTTTTGTATTTTGGGTAGAGACAGGGTTTCACCATGTTGGTCAGGCTGGTCTTGAATTCCTGACCTCAAGAAATCCACCTCCTTCAGCCTCCCAAAGTGCTGGGATTACAGGTGTGAGCCACTGCACCTAGCCAAGAAAAAGAAATTAAAAACAAAATTTGACATATGAAAAAGTGAATTACAGGAATAGATTATGGGCAATTGCATGAAGATAGTCCATAAGAGTTAGCCAACTTTCATGATTATTAACTATATTTTGAAGTCTGGCATCACAATATATAGCTGCTTTTTACTTTTAAGGCTCTCCTTGGAGAATACATTTACATTCATTTTCTTTTTTTTTTTTTTTGACATTAATCAATTTATTAGGGCAGAGCCCTCATGACCTAAACACCTCCAATTAGGCCTCACCCCACAATCCTGTTGCATTGGGGATTAAGTTTCCGACACATGAACTTTGGGGGACTCATTCAAACCATAGTAGAAGCAATTGCTGTTAAGGTGGAAGGGCTAGCATGTTGAGGACAGCAGTGCTCCTCTGCCAGCCCTAAACTGATCACCACTAAATTTTTACATGTGAGAGAATTACATTTACACTACATTTTCATCATTCTATTTTGTAGTCCTTTTGTCTCAGTAGCTTAGCAATTACCCTAATAAACTCCTTTCTTTCATTTTTAAAAAGTAATATGCATTCATTTTAGAAATGTAACTTGATAAGTAGAAAAACAACATAAACAATAGCTATTGATCCCTTTTACTGATTATTCTGTCTTCTTTTTTTTTAATTTTTTTTTATTAATTTTTTTTGCACACAAAAACAATAAACATTTTCTAAAAATACATACAAACAAAAAGATGCGTATCAAACATATTAGGAAGGTTGCACATGGGAAGTCAGGGAATAGAAATGGGGGGTGGGAGTTAAAATAAATGAGACAGGGACTTTATATGGATCAGTGATAATAACTCAATCCTCTATTTGACAAAGAAGAGGGAGAAGGAAGAGGAAGAAAAAGAAAGTGGGATAAAGGATCAGAAAGGGAGGAAAATAGAAAAAATTAGAGTATGACTCCAGGGTAGACCTGTTTTGTTGTCACTGAGTTGGTTGGTTGGTTTGTCTGTTGTATTTTTCATGTTTCGCCATGTTGGCCAGACTGGTCTCGAACTCCTAGCCCGAAGTGATCAACCCGCCTCGCCCCCCAGAGTACCGGGACCACAGGCGTGAGCCACCACGTCCAGCCCCCACATTGCTTCTGGCCTCCGTGGTAGACCTCCGAGACGGAGCGGCCTTTTACATTCATTTTCTATATGGTGCTGCTCTTTGGGAAATTTTTCTGTGATTCTATATACACATTGACATGAACATTCCCTGTTAAATTTTACCATCTTCTGCTTAGGGATTTTGATCTTTTGGGATTTCAACATTCAGAATTATGCTGTTTGGAATTGTGTCTTTTAGAATTATGATCCAACCCTTCCTTAGTAAGCCTATGTGGCAGAAGAGGGAGAGGTGCAAAACAGAGTAGGTAAAGAGAGAACGAGACACTAAAGACAAATTTCACCTCTTTCCTCAAGTTTGCCACCCCTGCGAATGAGGAGTTATGGGAGGTTGTTACAGGAAGTATACTGTCATTTTTAACTGGTTTTACACAATGCCTTCTCTCTATAGAAGATCAGCCAAGAATGAGAATAAATCCCAGCCATATATATTCTAATTAGACTCTTCATTATTGAAAGCAATCTCAGTAAAAACAGAAGCTAGGCATAGTGGCAAACACCTGTAGTCCCACCTACTCAGGAGACTGAGGCAGGAGGGTTGCTTGAGCCCAGGAGACAGAGGGAAGGATGTCTTCACGAACATGGACTTCTTCTCCACAACAGTTCAGAAGGCTACTACTTCTCTTCTCCCTTTCAATTTGTTCCTGTGGTGAGAGGATTCTCATGGTTCATCGCTTTTGAAAGTGATACACAAGTCCCCAAAACTGTGGCCACTCCCAAGGGATCAGGCTGTTTATTTTCTCTCCCTTCGGGTACGTCTGAACCCTGACCCACTGTCAAAATACTCTAGGTTGACAATTAAATTCCTCAGTTTTAATGCCTCTATCATTAATTTGGATGCAGATATTTGATAAAAAAAAAAAAGATAAAAAAAGAATCCTCTCTTTTTCTTATACACTGAGTTTAGTATGTATATTTCTATGTTGTTGAAGAGAATGTACACAGTGCTTGTTTTATTCAAGACTTATACCTAAGACAAAACCACTGCTTTACTTCCTCTAATATTTCTCTCAACTTCTACTGAGAACCTTTCTTGTCTTCTGCATGCTGTTACTATAGGGAATTTTATTGCCAGTGGGTCTATAAGAGTTTTCCTGGAGTTAAAACCTTCTAAGGCAGTGAACAGGGGACAACTTGAATCACATTTATCTGGAGTCATCCTGTAAAATCACTCCAGATAAATGTGATTCAAGTTGTCCCCTGTTCACTGGCAGGTAAAAATGCAGGTACTGACCCTGGTACAAACCTACTGGATTCAAATCTGTATTGTGATAAACACTCCAAGCAATTCCTGCTGTATTGTAGCTATGTTACAGCACTATATGGATGCACTGCTCTATTTCATGTTAGTGGGAGGGAAGTGAGTGGGGTGTGTATAACCCTCAGCCGCCTTCATTCATGAAGCAGCCTAAAGTGTTCCATTCATTTGGTTAGTCAAGTAGTTGGTCCAGAATTTTGTCCTGGTCAAAAAGGTTAAAATAATTTCTCTTAAATTATTTTAGGAGTGAAACTTGAGTAAAGGGAGGATGATTATCATCTAGTCTCCACATAGATGGAGCTACCGCTCTAGTGGGCATTTGGAAATGTCAGACGTGAGGGAGAGAGTCACATTGCTGACTGATGGGTGCTGTGGGCACTTGGTGGTCAGGGGTCTAAGATGCTAAACTTCCTGCCTTTGGGTGACCTCTCACATAAAAAAGAATTGTGCTGCCCAAATGTCAATAATACCCTAGGTTGAGAATTAAATTCCTCAGTTTTAATGCCTCTATCATGAATTTGGATGCAGATATTTGATATCTGGCACAGAATCCTTTTTCTTACACACTGAGTTTAGTATGTGTATTTCTATGTTGTTGAAGAGAATGTACATAAAGTTCATAGCATAGTGCTTGTTTTATTCTAGATAGCTCTAGGAGTTTCAGATTTACATTGATTTGATCAATGAAAATAAATGATAGAGGAGGATTAAGTATAATGATTATATTTTTCCTGGGGCTTGCCAATTTGAACACAATGTAGAGTGAAAAAAACAATGGAAGAAGGGTGATATCACCTGTCTTAACTTACAAAGTTGGCATGAAACCTCTTGACTTTAGGGAAGTCCAGTATCTGTTAGACCAGAATTCCTCATCAACTTTCCATCATCATCGCTAACATTAAACTTTTGAAAGAAAGAAAGAAAAAGAAGAGAGAGAGAGAGAGAAAGAATGAACGAAAGAGAAGAAGAAAGAAAGAAAGAAAGAAAGAAAGAAAGAGAAAGAAAGAAAAAGAAAAGAGGAAGGGAGGGAGGGAAGGAGGGAGAGAGGGAAGGAAGGAAGGAAATAGTAACTACATGAAGTGATTGGTATGTTAGTTAGCTTTATTTTCACGATGTAGATGTATATAAAAACATCAAGGTGTACATCTGAATATACACAATTCATTATTTGTCAATTCAGTAAAGCTGAGAAAAAACTATTCATGAATTACACAAAATTTTACTGAAAGTTGGGAAGATACAGTGCTTGTCATTGAAACACTATGCATTAATATTTGGCCTTAGCTTTCATGGCTGTTAACAGTAGTTTTTAAGATAAATAATGCTTTCTATAAAAATAAACCCAGTGTTAGAAATCATAATTTGTACCAGACTTGGGGTAAAAAAATCCTTGCTCCAAAAATGCAGTTGAAATGGTATTCTTGCCAGAAGCTATATGCCATTCTGCAATTTATTTCCTCCTCAATAGAAGAAAGAACTTCAAAGCCATAAGTATACACATATGCTGCAAGCATGTCTAAAATCTAAATGTAGGTCTGAACCCACTTCCACATGATACAATTGGCAATTCTATAATTTATCTTGCAAGATAATATGAAAGTAACAAGAATTAGAGATTGAGAGAAAACATAAATTACACAAGCAAAGAATAGTGAGGTGTAGAAAATAAACTTTCTAAAACACAAATGTGATCGGTAACTCCTATCATCTTTAGGATAAAATTCAAGTTCCTTGACATGTCCTGCAACTCCTTTCACATTCTGACTTTTCGAAAACTGACAAATCTTAACATATTTTGATCACTTATTTGAAAAGCAAAGCAAAGCATGTGGAAGCATAATATCACAAAAAAGGAAAAGAAAGCACTGCTCTGAGAGATGGAAGGAATGAAGTTCTAGTGTCCACTTTGCCACTGACTTTGTACAAGTTACTTTGGTCATCTGTGAAATTATGAGAGAAACTAGATGGTAGCTGGTGCTAACAATCCATTAATCTGCTAGAATTTTTACTTCATTGATGGAATTGCTCAGTATGTCAACAAGGCTTATCATTGGTCTGTTTCACATCATTTTTTTATGAATTGTGTCCTGGATTAACATAAATTTAAGAAGTAACTGATAGTAGTTTGAATATTAATATCTTTTTAGAGTGGAAAAGGGAATTTTTGGCAGTGGAAAGCAAGTAGTGAAACTCATGCTGTCTTTTATTTTATGGGAACATAAGTTTTTAAAACTCCTAGTACTTTACCCATCTGCTTCCTTGAACATTCATTTGAGAAAAGTCTTTTAAATTTCAACTGAGCTGCAAAAAGTTCATTTTAACAATTTATCACGTTGAAGCAATTCAAGTTTGTCCTAATTCTAAATATAAAGAAACCCTCCTTGTAGCAATTTATTAGAGGACATTTTTGGTGTCTTTCACAGTGATACTAAGAATACTTTTAGTACATGAGTTCTCCCCAAGGCTTTTTCAAAAGAAGTGTGTTTCTAAATAAACTTTCAAAAGAAATCCAATAAAAGCAAAGATAGTATGACAGCAGCTACTTGGGGGAAAAAAGCCATCATAATTGGTCTATAAAGGTTTCTTTTGGGAAGCCCATGCTGCTTAAATGAAATTCTAAAAGTATCAAGATTTCAATACTTCTATGCAAATTAGTAGACTATAAAATATGTACACAAATCTAAAATGACTGGCTCGGAATGTATAATCACGATACTACCATTAGCTACTCTAAATTTCACCCAAAGCAATCCAGTCTCCAATTTAATCCCAAGAGGATATACTTTTATGCATTTCTAAAATCTGAATTCTACAAGAACTCAGCTTTCTGCAGTCCCCTGGTGGCTTCCAGCCCCACATCTTTTCATATTGCCTCCCCTCCCGCCCAGCAGTTTCTTTCACTGAGGACCTATATTCATCAGAAAGCCCCAGAATGCTGCCTACAGTGTATGAAGCACCCAGGCAAAATTCTGAGTCTTAAACAGTGGCATTGGCATTCCAATTAACTGTACACATTGTCAAGGCACTGACGATGGAATTTTGAAGTATGTGGCAGAACTGTGTTCTGGCAGAAAAAGGAGAAAGACTAATTTCAACTGTAATAATTAGGATTTGCACTCTTGGGAAAGAGCATTGGGCAGAATCTCACCATCATCCAAATAGATGCTGCAGGACCTAAGGAAGTTTGCATCATGTGAGAGTGACAAAGAATGGACATTACTATATAACTTTCTTCCTGCCCTCGTTGAGCTGAGAAGACTTCCATCTGGCCTGACAGGCCAAGAGGAAATGGAAAAAGCCTGAATTTTATCTGGATTTATATTAGAGGACTACTGGCCAGAAGCAGGAATACAAAATAGATGAGCAAAGGATAAAATGTGATGAATTCAAGACAGCGTATGTGAATGGAGTTCACAGGACAGATATTGGCAGGAAAGAGACGTGGGAGAGAAAATTTGAAGAGGTTTACTATAAGAATGGTGGCTCACCCCTGTAATCCCAGTAGTCTGGGAGGCCGAGGCGGGCAGATCACCTGATATCAGGAGTTTGAGACTAGCCTGGCCAACATGGCGAAACCCTGTCTTTACTAAAAATACAAAAATTATCTGGGTGTGGTGGTATGTGCCAGAAGTCCCAGCTACTCAGGAGGCTGAAGCTCAAGAATCTCTTGAACCTGGGAGTTGTAGGTTGCAGTAAGCCGAGATCGCACCACTGCACTCCAGCATGGGTGACACAGCAAGGAATTTTCTTGGGACATTGCAATAAACATTTAAACTCCCTCGAATTAATTTTCATTGCCTGATTGGTATTGTTTTGAATATGACACCATCTACAAGGGATCTCTTGGTCTCTCAGGCACAACTTGAAACCATAATCTTTCCAAAATGCAAATCTGATCATGTCACTCCTCTCCTGAAAATTCTTCAAAAGTTCCAAATCAGTCTGCTTAGCACTGGATGAGCTGGTCCCTAATTAGGTTCAGTCACATGTCCTACTATCACCTAGATTCTATGCTCTAGCCATACATATAATGGATTGTTCTGCAGATGCATTATGATCTCACAGGTCTTCAGACCTTCACACTCACACTGCTCCCTCAGCTTGAAATGCCTCCCTACCTCATTATTTTATTCATCCTTTCATACAACAAACATTTTTGAGCACCTATTGTGTGTTAAGCACTGTTCTAGGTTATGAGTAACCAAAGCAATAAACAACGATGCCAACAACAATAACAAAACAGTGAATGAAACACAAAATAAGCACCTGCCTACATAAGACATACATTCCCTTGGATAGTTCTTCATGCTATTCAAAACACACTCTGATATGATAGTAACAAAAAGTAGGGTGTAGACCTTGTTTAAATCTTGTTTCAAGCACATTACCTTTTAAAAAATCATGAAACAACGGAAGAAATTTGAATCTTACTGGATATTTGAAAATATTAAGAAATTGTTATTAATTTCTAGGTGAGACAATAGTATTGTGATTATTTGTAAAAATGAGACTTGATCTTTTATGGATACATACTAAAATATTTATGGATGAAATAATATGAAATTGGATTTAAAATAGTCTATTTAGCTGGGCTCTATGGCATGCACCTGTGGTCTCAGCTACTCAGGAGGCTGTGGCAGGAGGATCATTTGATCCCAGAAGTTCAAGTCCAGGCTGGGCAATGTAGCAAGACTCTGTTTCATGTCATCAAAGAAAAGAAAGAAGAGAGACCTGAGCTAACACAGTAGTATGCTCAGCCCCCTTACCATGTGATACCCCCTTGGACCACCTCAGGACTCTGCAGAGTCCCCACCAGCAAGAAGGCTTTCATTAGATGTGACCCCTTGACCTTGGACTTCTCAAGCTCTAGAACTGTAAAAAATAAATTCCCTTAAAGTAATTAATTAAAATAAAATAGCCTATTGAGGGGTTGTAGGGAGTGAGGAAGTACAGATAAAACAAGATTTGTTATATGAGGATAGCTGTTAAATTATCTCTCTACTTTATATATGTTTGAAAATTTCCATTACAAAGGGTTTTTAAAAAGGAAGAAAAGAAAAATGTCAAGATGCATTTGGACTCCTGCCCTCCATCAAGTCTTTTCTGGGGTCCCTACTCCCAGGCCCATTCTCTGGAACTCAAGGGGCCTGCTTGCTTTCCTAGTCACTTGACTCATTCCATCATCACATCATTTTACCACTGTTGGTCTATATCACCCCAATGAGAGAGCCAATTAAGGGCAAGGACTGTGTGTGTCTGTTTAATCATTCTTTCATCAGCTACAATTACAATGCCTGCTGAAAAAATAGACACTGGACATCATCTCTGCAAATGAAAAGCCAAAGCCTATGAAAATCAGATTTCAATGAAAGCAACATTAATTTCAGCAGAACAGAAGCTTGGTAGCTGCCTTCTCTACTAAGCAAAATGATCTGACAGATGCAATTCCACTGGTTCAACACATATTTATCGAGTCCCCCACTGTGTGAGAGACACTGTGCTGGGTACCATATGCTCCCTATTAACAAATGCCTTCATTCTTTGGGGTCTCCATGAAAGACCAGGAGAAAATGCAAGGATGGCTATGCACATGTGCGCACACACATAAAATTATTTTCTTATTATTGTTCCCTTTAGGATCCAGTTGAAATAAACAACAAATTTAGTATCCCTGTAGTAATCTAGCATTTGTGTGTTCATTTTACATATCATATTCATAAATGAAATTAAATGCATTGATATTTTAAATGGTTGCTAGGCCAATTTAAGTTAAATATTAAGTTAACTGAGGATAAAACAACTTTTGCTTCTTCCCTGGGGCTTATTTCCATTTTTAAAAAGTTAAAAGCAAAATATATATGCATATTATTTGTTCTAGTAATTAAATGAAAGCTGTAAATTCTGACAGGTTTAAGTAAGTAGTAGGTGACATGGGTCTCTACTTACCCTCTCCCAATCCCAAATTAAGTACAGATAAACAAATCAACCTCATGATAAGGTAAGATGAATAATATGCTCTAGTTTTGTGGCATTTTTCTCTTCAAGGCAGATTACTACCTCAATTTTGAGTAAAATTACATTGTCTGTCAAGAAGAATTCACATCAAACAAAGAGTATTTTCAAAGAATATACACTTAACTCACTTTGCTCTTTTACCATAACTTTGAACTTAATTTTATTGGTGCCACTGCCGTGACAATATTTCAGAACCTATGAAAATCTTGCTCAGTGATGGCACAGCCCAATAGCTAGAGCTATCCTTCAACACATTTAATTCCATCAATTTTAAGGTAAATTATACTTTGCAAAAGCTACTAACAATTCATAGAGCATAACAAAGCAGAAGGGAAGATCACTGTTGCAAATTTTCCAGTATAGCCGCACTAGATAGGCCCAATTTTACATGACCTTCACCATCATGGTATGACACAGGGCCTGCACCTCGAAGAAGCCGAAAACATTCTTATGAAATGAACATGTGAATAAATCTCATAAGTTTGGACTAATGAAGCAGGGTCAAATACTAAAATCCTATATTATACAAGAGCCTCCATATATAGTTTCATTTTTGTAAGAGTACATTAAAGCCAAAATATGTATCTTGATCAATGACTTTGGATGACCACTGAGATCTACAGAAAAAAAAAAAAAAAAAAGACTGGAAAAACTCTTTTAATGGTGGCCAAAATAATATTTTGATCAATTACCTGAATGTAAATGACATTTATAAATATTCAACTATTTGTTTAAAATATTTAAGAATATTTAAGGCTACTAATTTATAGTAGTAGTAATTTCCATTATCTATGAAGTATCATATTAAATCAAGATAAGTACCTACCAACTCCTAACTTGCAGCTTTCTCTAATATGGGGCCAGCACCTAGTTGCTGAAGTCAGAAACCTGGCTTGAACCCTATCTTGGACTCACCTTTTTCCTGGCCTCATTACCCTAATTACCAAAGTATATTGTGCCTATGACCCAACAATCTTTTCCTTTTGTCTACCTGGAAACCTCCCACTTCTTCCAATTCACAATTCTGTACAGCTAACCTGACTCTCCCAGACAGACTTAGGCCTTCCTTATGTGTAATATACCTTAGCCATACTTCTGTTGTATCAATATTACTATATCATTATATTATAATTATTCAAACCTCTCCTTTCTTGGGAAGGGGCTGTTTAGAACCAATTCGGCTGAATACATTGGTGGAGCAAACCCAAGCCAATATCCACAAGAGGGAGCCATAAATCAGGAATCAGAGGTCAGAAACAAACTAGCTCCAAGAGATCAGACTAAAAGGGTACCTGTAAGGATGAGCTAAGTAAGATCTGGGAAGTGAGGGGAAGGATAGAAATGCGAGCAGGTTAGCTAAAGGAAAACAGTTCAGAATAATTGCCACAAACACTGGTGGGTCTGAAACTCACATTTACTCAAGGGAGTTCTGTTGCATGGAGATTATTAAGCTATTTTAACACAGCCAACACAAAGAAATCAGTCAGGGTGTTCCATTATTTGCCAGATGAATGGTCAGCTATTTGGGAGGGTAGAGGTCTGATCTCTTCTTCCAGGTAAGGTAAAGCCAGGGCCTTGGCTCAGCTGGGATTCCGGAGCTGAAAGTACATAGGAAGTGAGTCTGTGGGGCAGGCTGGTTGCTGTAGGTGACAGCAGAGGGGAAGTGACATCTATGGCTCAGAGAAAGGGTAGAAGGAGCCAAAGAGGCTCCAAAGCACTCATTCATTTATTCAATAAACATACAGTAAGGGCTTAATGTGTGCTAAGCACTGTGCCAGAGCCCTGTGACCTCATGGTGAAAGAGAGCCTTCATAAGTGAGAGAGTGTTAGAGAAGGAAAGAACAGAATTTTGAAGATCATGTTCATCAGGGGTTGCTCAGCTAGTTGTTAAGTTTAAGGAGATGATGGAGACAAGAATGGGACCCAAACCAAGGGTAGGAGCAAAGATTCAATGAACTGATAAGAAGAGCCAGCGGCATTCAGGAAGCCAGCCTGGGAAGATAGGCAGAGGTAGCAGTGCATGCAGGGAAGTGTGTTCTTCAGATGTGTGAGCCCAAGGGGGAGGGCAGGTGAGGAGCTGAACCTGTTTATAGAGGAAGGAAAGATTCATGGACACACGTTCACCTCTAGGCTGTAGCAAGGACACAGTGGGCAATAAAACATTCATTTGTTGAGTAACTTAACAAATGAATGAATGAGTGAGTGAATGAATGAATGAATATGACTATCCTCCCTTTCACATTGTTTGATTTAATTAGTTTGATCCTTGAAGAGTATTTGAAGCAGTAAGTCTTAGAAACTTCTGTCCTGATTGCCCAGGTTGTGTAAAATCTAGCACCTTTTCTTCTTTTTACTACTCTATTTCCTCTCCTGTTCCTTCTGACTCTCCTTAACATTCTAGAGCTCTTTGAATCTCATGAGTCAAAGAAGGGAAAGGGAGTGAAGCTGAGCCATCAAGTTGCATATTTGGGGCAAATCATAGCAAAAGACTTGCTGCAGAAACAATCGATTGTTTTAGATTTTCATTTGGCTACATTATCCTTCTATCTATACCACAGGTGTAATAAAAATTGTTATTTTACTTTGCCAGTGGAGAGCGTATGCAAGTTGTTTACAGTTCACAGCTAAATAAAATGCTATTTGGGTTCTCATTAAAGCCTTGTTAGGATGTTATATAATAGAGGAAGAAGCTTAGAGGGACAGCAAGGCCACTTGATGCTTTGGAGCACGTATTGTCTTTCCACTCATTACCTTGCCAACGTGAGTGTGCACAGTTGGTCCTTCCAGCAAGCTCCGGACCTGCCTCTTCACATCCTTGGCTGCATTACTGAGAATCTGTCAGCTCATTCTCCTCACCCCTGGGGGGAATCACACAAGGAAGTTCAGTCAGGGTCAAGGTGCCTTGTTTCTCTTCCTCTTCAATGGATTTACTCTATAATCCTATTTGTCCTGCCAAATGAAAGGAAATCCTCATTGTCGTTTCACACTTGAGTTTCCCTAACGCAAGAGCTATCTTAAGAGTTATGACTAAGTTATCAACTTGCTTCACGTAGGTATTTGTTTTTTCCTGGAATGGTGATGGGATCAAGGCCCAAATCTATGAAACAGTTTGTGAGAATTTTTGGAACTATAAGGCATTTGTCAGGATGGGTAGTGGTGGTTTGATGTTGATCTTACTCATTTTCATTTCTGTTATTCTCTGAGAATTTTAACCACATTATTTGAAACTTCTTCACAAAAATGACTTAATGATAAAAATTTCAGAAGAGCAAAATATTAATAAGCCCCAGTTCCTAATCTGGTCTGTGTCTAGTAATAGTTAATGTCTCAAAATTTCGGGATTATTAAAAATAAGTCTTCTTAAAGCTGAAATAAACCTTTTTCTGTTTCTTCAGGTAATTGAAAGGATGCCATATGTTATTTTAAATGCAAAAATATTGTATCTCAAAGGACCAAAGGATCCAATTGGATCTCAGAAAAATGCTATCTAGAGAAAAACTACCAATATAAATCATAGAATTATAAAATAATAAGGTGAAAATGGTCTTAAAGGTCAGTGCAATAATTGAAAGTCTTGTCCCTTTGCAGATGAGGAAGCTAAGGCTGCTCAGATGACATGATGTGTACATGATGACAAAACTCATGAATTCATGAATTCAAACACAAATCTTCTATTCCCCAAAGTCCAAGGCCATGTACAGAAAATTCTAGGCCACTGCACATCCTCCCTTTTATAATTGCACATTTAGTAATACAAGCTTCATATTAAATTTCCAAGCTCATATCCGGATTGAAGGATATGTCTCCATGTATTTCCTAAACATTTCCAACAGGTTTTTTTTTTATTGCATTTGGCCTTTATTCTCAACTCAAAACTTGGTATAAGTGCAAGCCTTTTGGAATTTTTTAAAAGATAAAGATTTCCTTTGTGTCTGAGATCTAGATTTTCCCCAGATCTTATTTCATCTTGATTAATTCAATTTTCCTCTTTAAATCTTCTCTATTTTCATTTAACTAAGGAAGTGTGTTCATCATGTACCTTCTTACCTCTTGAAATATTTGTTTTGTTTAGCCATAAAAGTCCAAATGCAATTTAACACCTCAAAAGAGAAGAGGCACAATTGTAAAACTGTAACAATGTTGCTAAATTGAGCAGTACTTCTTTAAAAATCTTAGGAAATATGAATTCTTCTATTGTGAGCTATATACTTGTTATCACTGAAAGATAACTACTACTTCTCTAAAGTCAGCCAGTGAGGTATCTAATCCTAATGTCCTCTCACCAAGGTAAGAAATGGTCATCTTTCTGGATATTAAAAGACAATAAATATATCAATTAAATTAAAAAGATGAAGATTATTAAAGTGATTTAACAGATTTAAAGATTATTAGAGTTGATTTGGAGCTGACTACAGCTCCAAAGGATGAATATTAAATGAAACTTATTAAATAATTTTTAATTCAAATCAATTTCATATTCTTGAGTTGTTCATCAAAAATAAATGCTGACATGTTATCATCCAACAAGTTCAAAGCACTTCCTGTTTGGTAAAAAAGGAGACCTAATGTTCTGTATAATCATGTTGTCATGAGAAAAGACTTCAGTTTTACAGAAATTATTCTCTCTCCCATGCCAGGAATTGAAGGAGGGAAAAGAGGAAAAAAAAAAAGTTCTTGGGTAGAAAAATAATTCTTGTAGTATCATTATTAAATTTGGCTACAAACAGTATTGGTATGCTTTATGTCTAAAATAGTACCATTGGAATTGCTTTAATGGATGAATAATTATTTTACAATATAACCATGGATTTTACCAAAATACTTCCCTTACGTAAGGCAAAAGTGAGCAAGTTTAAAAACAGTAACTCATGATCACCTGCTACTGTAAAAATCCAGTGATATGCATACCTTTTATTCAGAAGTTAGTAATGCCCTCTAGATCTTTCTTTTTATTCTGCACCTTTGTCAACCAACCCACTTTATGGCTATTAAGTCCCTAAAGCTTCTGAATCCTCTACAGCTCATCTCAAAACAAAAGCTAACCACCTGACATGCAAGGCTGGCTGTGTGAAAATACAACAATCCCTCTCCAAGACCATGATAACCTGAGTCAACAGTGAACACATTAGTGAAATACAATTGTTGGTTTATGGAGTAATTCCAGTTAGCCACTGAGCATGAGGTATCTTCTAATTCTTCCGTTGTTTAAAGATTCATTCCGTTTGTTTGCCAGTAAGCCAAGTGGACATAAAAGATGAAACAATAAAATCATGAGTTGATCTGGTCCACCTAAAATAACTCCCACTACTTAAAAAAAACTTAAATTAATTCAGTTTTTGCTTTAATAAAACATATTTAAATGGAAACTTTGAGCTATAATAAGCAGTATTCGTCAAACTATAAAAAAGACTAAAATTCTTTATATCAAAGTTTTTCACTGATGTATAGGACAGTCTAGATTTCCTGAAAGAAAACAAATAGACCTCTATAAAGGTAACATAAATGTATACCACCACTACTTCCACCAAAGTAAAAAATACCATACTTTTTTTCAAAACAAAATAGTTAAAGATTAGGATAGCTGATCTAGAAGGAACCCTAGAAGGTATCTCACCTTGCCCCCTGACATTTGATGGAGAAAAAACTGGGGAGCAGATAGGTTCACTGATTTGAGGTAGACACAAGTCAGTGGCTAGCATGTAACTAAACTAGAAGTAGACTAATGGTTGCATGAATCTCTTCTCTACTTTTTTTATGTAGGACAGAGTTCACTGTCATCCTCTTGCCTTCCCTTTTAGGATCCTCTCTGCTATCCACTTGTCACAAGTGCCTAATCTATGCTCTGTTCCTAAAGAGTCTGACTTTCCCAGTTAACTGTTAAGTTTGGAAAATAATCTCTTAAACTAGAGTGTAGTCTTAAACCAAAATGTAGCTACGGCATATTAACAGATGATGCCTAACAAAAGTAGTCTCTGGTCAAATTGGTTTGGAAAATTCTAGGTTAAGCAAATGTTTCTTTTCTGTAGAATAGTTTCAGGCCTTTAATATGCTGATGTGCATTGTGAGTCTTCAGGTATGCGTATCTCAACCTTATTAGATTATGGCATCTTTTTTTTACAAAGCAGATATCATAGATACTATAATAAAGTGAAACACAATTTAAGAAACACTATGACACAAGCTAATTCCTAATGAGCTTATCTTGGATGTATACTTTCCAAAAATATAGGTACTTTTAATAATTATTAATAAAATGAATTGTCATTTTGATCATTTAAATACATAGTGGAAAATTCAACTGACCTCTATTTATACTAGCTAATGATAAGAAGAGATCCAGAGCCTTTTAAAATTGACTTTTGGAAGATTAAAAAGGCCTTAAGATGTGAAGAAATTAAAACTTAAGATGGCACTTCATATACTGTGAAATGAGATGCTGAGGGTGGATGACAGGAGAACTCTACCAGTTAACATCAGATTACTTCACATCTGTATCTGCTCCCTTGTGAATAGAGGTACCATTTATTCAGCACTTGCTGCATGCTGCACTGTGCTAAGCACTTTATTTACACCAGCTCTAGAGGGTAGAGCCTATTACAATTCAAACCCAAGCTGGTCAAGTTTCAAAGCCTATGCTATTAATCTGACTATGACACACCTTCCCCAGCCTATCCCAGTTAGCAAAATTCAAATAATTCACATGAACTCTGCTTTTTCTTCCATACTGCAACTCCTGAAAGTGCCAAGATGTAAGCCAGAATTCTGCCTGTATTTCAGAACCATTTCCCTCTCCTTCAAGCTGCTTGCTTGTCATTTTGTGTAAGTTTTATGATTTCATTTTAGAACAGCACTTCCTATATATTCTCAGGGTTTATTACTATCATTCCTCACCAAGGTGCACTTAGGCAGAAGAACGGATACCCCCACCAGCACACTGTTCATTTTTAGGTACTTAGTTTTAAATAAAATGTGCAGTTTACATAAGAATGAAGCAGAAAGTCAAGTAGAGAATAAGAATTTTTATCATTTCGCTCCATGAATGTCTACCATTTAAAAATTTTTAATGCAATCTAATTTTAAATGCATCTACTCAGCACAGTGAGAAGAGACAGAGAGAAATAAGTGGACCCTTCTTAAAGTGTTTACCATCTTTCTACAAATCCTACCTAATATGCCTCTAGAAATATTTTCTCAGACAATAGAAACTGAGATGCAATGAATGCAGTTACTTTACATAGAAAAATTGTTGCCTAACATCCTATATAGTTTGAGTAAGTTAACTGACATAGCCCATTATTTTCACTTATTAAAAGAGAGATAAAAGAAACTTCTTTCATGTTCTGTTCATTCCTCTGTTTTTCAATTTCTCTACAGGAATTTTTGTCCACATCATGCATGAAAGACACAGTAGAGAACAGAGCTATCATCCAACTGCATCAGATCTTACTCCCTGTTGCTTCAATTACCTAAAACTTTCAGAAAAACAGTATCTGTCCTCAGGAACCTAAGCAGTTGCCTCCACTTCTCCCATTTATTTTGTAGAAGTCTATACATAATTCCATAATCTTTAAAACTGAGACCCCTTGAGATTGCGTTTTTAAAGTAATGTTGAAAAAGATTCTACTGCTGAACATTTATTTTTGGTCTCTAATGAAGGGAGAGAGTAACCTTCATTCCTGAAGAGTTGTGACAGTGTAAACATAAAACATTTATCTAGAATTTGGTCAGATGGAGCATATATGAAAGTCACTAGAGTGTGCTAAATCATGACCATGACCATAACAATAGAAACGTGAGAAAAAAACTTGTCAGAAGCTTAGGGCCATGTTTTCATGGGGTGGAGGGGCACAGAGAGGATGTATTGCTCTTCATCTATCTTGAGCAAATGTTTGCTTTGGTCTATTTTTACTTCCTCTCCCACTTCCTACTAAACATGTCGCACTAGAGTCAGTCATGTCAATATTTAAAGGGACTCATTTAGCAGCTGCATTGTCTCCATTTCCCGTCATCACGGAACACTAATGTTAGCTGTTGTCTACTTTCAAAATAAGTTTTAAACATAGTTATCTCCATCCTTATGCCCTCTTCCCACAATTGACTTCCACATTTTCAAATCAAACCACTTCTAATAATAGTTCATCAGTTCTGAAGTACTACTTTGTCTGTGTTTCATATTCAGTGTTCCAAATAAGCTGAAGGAAAGATACAAAATTAATGTATTAATTCAATTTACTGAGCTTCTGAATCAGATCTCTCCAGTAGCAAGCCCCGGGCATCTGCATTTTCTTATTTTTTAAATAATTGCCTTTCCTTATTTAAAACTTGTATTAATCAGGGACCATGCGCAATGGCTCATGCCTGTAATCCCAGCACTTTGGGAGGTGGAGGGAGGTGGATCACCTGATGTCAGGAGTTTGCGACCAGACTGGCCAACATGGTGAAACGTGAAACTCCGTCTCTACTAAAAAATGAAAAATTAGGCCGGGCGCGGTGGCTCACGCTTGTAATCCCAGCACTTTGGGAGGCCGAGGCGGGCGGATCACGAGGTCAGGAGATCGAGACCACAGTGAAACCCCGTCTCTACTAAAAATACAAAAAATTAGCCGGGCGTGGTGGCGGGCGCCTGTAGTCCCAGCTACTCGGAGAGGCTGAGGCAGGAGAATGGCGTGAACCCGGGAGGCGGAGCTTGCAGTGAGCCGAGATTGTGCCACTGCACTCCAGCCTGGGCGACAGAGCGAGACTCCGTCTCAAAAAAAAAAAAAAAATTAGCCAGGTGTAATGACAGGTGCCTGTAATCTCAGCTACTCGGGAGGCTGAAGCAGGAGAATCGCTTGAACCCAGGAAGTGGAGGTTGCAGTGAGCCGAGATCGCACCATTGCACTCCAGTCTAGGCGACAGGAGCAAAACTCTGTATCAAAAAACTTAAAATTGAAATTAAAACATTTATTAATCAGATTTAAATATTTTGAACTGACCGTTTTTATTTCTTAATGTTCTTTGTGTTTTTGTTTTGTTTTGTCCTTTTGTTCTGCTTTCCAGGAAATGCCTCAATTTTGTCTTCCAAACTTTTCACTGAATTTCTTATTTTGCCATCATATTTTTAATTCCCAATGTCTCTTTTCTATTCTCCTAATGTTTATTTTCTCATAGTACCCTGTACTATTTTTCCCTCCATAGGTACATTCTTTTCTCTACAAGGGTGTTAAAGTTATAGTTCCTTTGACGTTTTCTCCTTTTCCTTGCATTATCCATAATGAAATTTGAAAATTTCAGTGGAGAGTTTCTTTGCTCCTTGTTTGTCCTGAGGAAGAAAGAAAGTGGAAGCTTTCTTGAAATACATGATGGACAGTGCAATAAAAACTCTAATTCTCCCCCACTTCCTGTAGTCAACCCATTCTCATGTGACTTTGCAGTTCCCCTAATTGGAGGCAGAATCTGTCTCCCGAACCCTTGAATCTGAGCCAGTCTTAGGACTTCCTTTGGCTAATACAACTTAGCAAACATGACGATGTGCCAATTCTGAACCTGGGCCTCAAGAAACTTTGTATATTTCTGCTTATGCTCTCTCTTGCACCTCTGTCATCCCCCTAAACCATCCCCAGGCTAGTCAGCCAGAGGACAAGGAACACATAGAGCAGAGCCAAGTTGCCCCAGTTATTCCAGCTAAGTCCACTCTAGACCAGCCAAGGCCAGCCAACCTCCAGACATAAGAGTATCTCCAACCAAGATCAAGCAAAGTCCACAGCAGACCAGCCTAGACAAGGGAATAATAAATGTTTCTTAAGTATGTCCTTGAGATTTTGTGGTTGTTGGTTACACAGTGTTATCAGGGCAATAGACAACTGATATAGAGAAGTTGTCAGTAGCCAGATGTGGAGGATCATGTACGATCCATCAAGGAATTTAAATTTATGCTTACAAATAAAAACAACAACAACAACAACAACGCTGAAGTGTCTTAAAAGGGGAAGAACATAGGCTGGGCATGGCGGCTCACACCTCTAATACCAACACATTGGGAGGCCGAGGTGGGCAGATCACCTGAGGTCAGGAGTTTAAGACCAGCCTGGCCAACATGGTGAAACTCCGTCTCTACTAAAAATACAAAAATTAGCCAGGCATGGTGGAGTGTGCCTGTAATCCCAGCTACTTGGGAAGCTAAGGCAGGAGAATCGCTTGACAGAATGAGACTCTGTCTCAAAAAAAAGGGGGATATGGGGAAGAACGTGATTTGATTTGCATTTCAGAAAGCAACTCTGGCTCCAGTGTGTTGGTTCAGTTGAAAGTAGAATCTCTTATAATAGTCCAGGTAAGAGATGAGTGCCTGAATGAGGGCAACATCAGTGAAGATGGTAAGGAGAAGACAAATACCAGAAATGCCAAAAAGGTAAATATTATAGCATATAGTAACTGGTTGGTTGTGGAAGAAGGTAAGGAAAGATTCTGGTATGTTTCCCAGATACGGGGTTTTGAGGCCATGAAATGAACTAGAACTAAATTCAGGGAGAAGATATATTAAGTTCAGTTTTGCTATACCGAATTTGAATCCTTATGGGACATTCAAGTAGATGTTGGGCAGCCCATTTTATGTATAGCTCTGAAGGTCAGGGTACAGCTCAATTTTAAATAGCAATATTAATTTAGGAAACCACAGTAGATGGATAGTAAATACAGCCATGAGTTTGGATGAGAACACTCAGAAGGAGGGTATATATTGAGAAGACGGCCAAAGACAGAGGACGGGGGATAAACAATGTTTAAGATGCTTGCTGAGAATGGAGGGACAGCAAAGTAGGGGGAGGTGGGGTGGGGAATCTCAAAGAGGAACATTTTAAATAGAGAATGATCAGTGGTATCTATTTGGTGTGAACTGTATCTCTCCCATTAGCAATGCCCATCTAAAATTTTAAAAGGATGTAAAGATCAAGAACTCAACGTTGCAATGACCTCTACAGAATTATTTTTCAAACAAAATAAATAATTTTGTATGCATTGGCTCCTGTGAATCTGATACCAAAGTGGTAAGTTAAAATATTTCTGGGCCAGACACAGTGGCTTACACCTGTAATCCCAGCACTTTGGGAGGCCAAGGAGGGTGGATCATTTGAGGTCAGGAGTTCTAGACCAACCTTGCCAACATGGCGAAACGTGTCTCTACTAAAAATACAAAAAATTATCCAGGCATGGTGGCGCATGCCTGTACTCCCAGCTACTCAGGAGGCTGAGAGAGAAGAATCGCTCGAACCTAGGCGGTGGAGATTGCAGGGAGCCGAGATCGTGTCACTGCACTCCAGACTGGGTGACAGAGTGAGACTCCATCTCAAAAATAAATAAATAAAATAAAATATTTCTGAAAATACTTTAAAGAATCATGTCAAAAACTGTAGAATCGCCTTTTAAGTCTCATGAAATTTAAGAGAGAGAAGAAGAATTATCCTTAGCATCCATAATGGGTTCTTTTCTTTCTATTACTGATTTCAGGTAACTTTCCCTAGCAAGCACTAGAACAATGGTCAGCAAACATACAGGTCGTCTCTTTCTAGTGCAGGGCACTCTGATTGTCTGATTTTTTAAAATAACTTCTCATTCACATCAGCTGATTTAAAAACAAGCTAGGAAGCATTTCGGCCAAATGTGCAGGGACTTCAAGGAGCCTACATGTTTTGATCTTCTGTGACAGTACCTCCATTTTAATCTTCCTATTTTACAAGACAGATTAAACATAAATAAATTAGTCAGCTGTGTTAGGGTTGTTTTGTTCTTATTAATGTATACTCCTGAGAAACCTATTTTATGAGCTTCCCCTTATAAATGAGTGTGAAAGTAACACTCCCAGAATGTAAGGCAATCCATCCAATATTTAGAAGTCATTCACACTGAGGATTTCTTGAATGATGCAGTTATACAGCTGTCACTGCAGTCTAAGTTGTGCAGATTTTACCAACGCAGTAAATTTCAGAGAACAGTGGGCTTTACAAGCAATAGACTAAGTAAGGTTCATTTTAGGTCTCCCACCTTAAGGAGGAAGGAGACTATAGCAGCTGCTGTAACCACCGGAGGGGGCCATTTCGTCAAATTCAAGCCTGCCTGTATTTAAGCAAAACTATTTTTTGTTATCGGCAGGCTTCCCATCTAGAAGTGAGAAGTGCTTGCTTACCATTTTCAAATGAGAAGAGCTAGGACCCTCCCTTGGTTGGGGCTTGTATTGAGAGGGTGCCTCAAACCCTTGATCACCCCTGTTACGACTGAAATAGTACTAGCAGGAGCACAGGGGATCCATGAACAGCTCATCAGCACCTTCAGCAGCTGTTCTTGTCTTATTATTGCCCTTGTCCACAAGGAAATAAGTGCTACTTGCTTTCGTATGGACAAACTAACACATTGCTAATCTGCAATACTAAGCACATTCCTTATGGAAAATGTACCCTTAAAGAAGCTCACGAAACTTGGGGGCAGGTGAAGAGGGATTCCTTTTTAAATTTACTCACATTATTTCACCAGCATTTCTCCAATATCCTTGGAGATATTGGTCGTTAAGAACAGGAGCTTTTTAGTCATATAATGGCTCTGCCTGTTTCAGCAACCAAGAACAAAAGCCCAACTCAAAGTAGTTTTGTAAAGATAAAGAGACATATATTGGATCACATAGCTGAAAGGCCCAGATACATACTCTCTTCAGGAACAGCCAACTTTGGAATTTAATACATTGAGGATGCTATTGCCTTGTCTCCATCTCCTGGCTCTGCTTTCTTGTGTGTTGACTTCAATGTCCAGCAGATTTTCTTCTCATGGTACCAGGTAGGCCCAGCCCGCTCCAGGTTTAAATGGTTCTTATACCCAGGGACCACTTTTCCAATAGCTCCAGCAAAAGCACAGGCCTCAGTATGGCTCAGACCACTTTAGGACGTGTGCCCACCTAAGCCAGGCCTGTGTCCTGTGCTCTCCCATGACTACCACCACTATAAAGCCTGGAGAGAGAGAAGGGTAAAACTGTGAATGCATGGAGTTGACTGCATAGAGTGAGAATGAGAAAGGGCTGGTCTTCTAAAAGCAAAACAAACAAACAAACAAAAAGACATTATTTTTGAAAGAAGGAAGGGATGCTAGACATACAGAAAAGCTTTATGTCTCTCACAGTTTGTAAAGCACTTACCACAGTGCTTGGAACATAAGAAGAACTTTAAAAAATAGTAGCTAAAAGAATTAATAAAGTAATTATAATGATGATGATGATATTTTTGAGAACCAAATCAATGATGATATACTTTGAAGATAAGATCATTGCTAGTTATTTCAGTATAGAACACTCCGTTCTTTGTACAACTTATTAATTGATCTATTTAACTGCAAACTTGGATATAAATGATGTCAGTGCTATATGATTATTATTAAGAAATAATGAAAAGGTAAAGAAAGCATATTCAGTGACTCAAGAAAACTGGCATTTGAACGCAGATAATTTTGTGTTCTAGCAAATGGCTGGTTGAGTGGGGACTTGAGGAACCTGTTTTGTCTTCCTGCTGCAGTTATTATGATGTGCCATTGGGTAAATTTGTATCTTATTTACCTTTGAGGAGAAATCCCTGTTTCAGGCAGGAAGCCCATCAAAATGACTGCCAACCACTGGGCATTTGTTCAGGGGGTCTTCCCAGACTGAAGTGGATCCCTCGTCCTCTCTGGCTATCCAAAGTACTCTGCAATTTAAGACCATCTCTGCTTTGCATATTGCTCCAACTAGCATTGACCTCCTCTATCTCACAGCCCTATAAAGTCACTGACAAAACCAGAAAACTTACTTTGGCGAATTTTGTTTCTATAGCACAATGTTGACCCTTCATCTTGCTCTTTTGTATCGTCCCTGTATATTTTTCATGGTGTACCTTATTCTCCACATCTACCCCTTTGCGGTTTGTGGTTGGTGATTCTGAAGTACCTGTGCATCTTTTAAATATGCTATACTTTATCTTCTCTTTGCAAAACCACTTCTTGAATATGGAATGGGATCCTACACTCTGCCAGCCTTTTCCCCACTTTCACTCTTCACCTGATTACATCCTACTCATCCTACTTAGCTTAGATGTCCTCTCCTAAGTCTTCCATGACCCTAAAAGTTAAGACAGGTGCTCCTATACTTTTCCAGAGCCTCTTCAGCAGTTCAGGTATACATTTTCTTTGTGAATATTACCAATGCAAAATCTTCAATAAGCCTTTGATCTACTTAGCAAGTCAAAAATAGATCACAGGAGAAAAATTAGAGAACAATTTAATCCTAAATGTCATTGTACTTACTAAAAGTACATGAGGAGTTCAACAAAAGAGAAAATTAAGGAAGGTTTTAGGGAATGGTGTGTTTTATTCATCACAGTATACTTAGCCCTGGGCTCAGTGCCTAGAACATAGAGATAACACATATCAATACCCAATCAAATAGAATAATGTGGACTTGGACAAATGCCCAAGGGATGGAGGGAAAAATAGAGGGAGGAATGGAGGGCAGGGACATCTAGTGCAATGCTGAGTGCGAACTGCATTTGAACACCCAGGTCTGAGTAGATTATTATTGTATCTGGTTTGCATTTGTTATAAAACTAGATGAATTATACCATCCTTGCTCTAAGGCAGAGGTAAAAAACACCTTTTAAAAAGAGGATAGGAAAAAATCAACCACAAAGTGGTATCTGCACCTGTAGTCCCAGCTACTCCAGAAGCTGAGGAGGGAGGATCTCTTGAGCCCAGGAGTTCAAGACCAGCCTGGACAAAACAGCAAGACCCAGTCTCTTAAAAAAAAAAAAATGTGTGGGGAGGTTTACAGCAAAGAGGATAAGGGAAGTAAGAATGATAAGCCACATCTACAGAATAGTATGTTTTATAGTATTAACTCCTAGAATGTCTAAGAACAAATACCTGAAATTGTCTGCAATGGATTCTGTTTTAAAGAAGAATGGTTTTTAATCAAGTCAAACACTGTAAACTTTTATTGGGGACTGAGAAATCACATAACTCTTATCCTAAACAGCATCTCTCAGACAAATCCGGGATGTATTTCCTATGAAACAGAAAACAATACATTAGTGGTGTGAACCATAATAGAGAGTTCTGGGTGATCTATTGTTTATCAAGCCATTAGTCTGTATACATCGCTTGTAATGAAATAATCACTCCACAGGAACTTAATACAGTCTGGGAATGATTCTTGAGTGTTGTACCCAGGGAACCTAATAATGAAACTTGAAGCAACTGTGTAAGAGGAACAGAAAAACAACCCAAGCTGTTATCTCTTATTGAGTCTATTTTCTCATAGAGAATCCTGAGAAAACAAAGGACATTTCGTTTGAAGTGTTTTTGCCTTCTTCAAGTCTGAGAAAAAAATTTGTTTTCCTTTGAAGTACTTTCAAATTAAACATTGTGAAGCCTATTTCTTCCTTTATATCTGAAATATTTACTAATTCTGAAATTAGAAAATTTCGCCTTTCAAAACATGTTTAATTAGCGTCTACTTGTGCATGGAACTAGACATTGTGGGGAATACAAGAGAAATAAAATTACAACAGCATCACCTGGGAACTGGTTAAAAATGCAAGTTATTAGGGTCCACCCAGACCTAATGAATCAGAATCTGCATTTTAGCAAGATCCCAGGTGATTTATATGCGCTTCATAATTTGAGAAGCAATGTTATAACTGCATATAGGGTTTTGTTTTGGTTTTTTAATACTGTTACCTGGATCTCAGTCCCAGAAATTTTTATTTAATTTTCATGGGGGTGCAGCCCAGCCATCATGACTCTTCTAAAGTGCAACAGAGTTTAAGAACAGCTGCCCTTGAGTCAGTGAAGCTACCCAGCCATTTTGATCCTTGCAGCCTAGGCTCTTGCTAAAATGTGGATTCGGAGTCATTTGACCTGTGCTAGATCCTGAGAATTTGCTTTTCTAACAATGGTGTGATTTTATTACTCTTATATCTTCCACAATGCCTAGCTCCACGCACAATTAGATGCTCAGTAAATAACTTTTCAAGGCCTACCTACTTTTTCTCCTCAATATAATTATATGTTATGGCTACTTTTCACACTTTTTTTTTTTTAATGACAGCACAAACTCAAACCTCTAAGGAATCACAAGAAGGAAAATTAATGTTAATGTAAGTGGTAGCAGGCTGTTACGTGTTGAATTGTGTCCCCTCAAAAGATGTGTTGAAGGCCTAACCCCTGGAACCTCAGAATGTGATCTTATTTGAAAATAAATGTAAGTGCAGATATAATTAGTTAAGATGAGGTCATTTTGGGGCAGCGTGGGCCCTTAATCCAAAGTGACTGATTTCCTTACAAGAAGAGGAGAAGAAACACAGAGACACCCACACAGGGCCATGTAACAACAAAGGCAAAGATTGTACTGATGCATCTACAGTCCAAGGAACATCAGAGGCTAAGGAACCACAAGCAGCTAAGAAGAAGCAAAGAAAGATTCTTCTCTAGAGCCTTCAGAGGAAGCCTGGCCCTGTCAACACCTTGATTTCAAACCGCTAGCCTCCAGAACTGTGAGGGAATAAATTTCAGTTGTTTTAAGCCATGCTGTTTGTAATAATTTGTTATGACAGCCCTAGACAGCCTATCTTCTTATACTTTTACATAGGTTAGGAGTTTTGGGGGGCAGGTTTGTTTTATTTTGATTCATTTTTGCATCCAGGACATGCAGGCCACTGCCTATGTATAAAACTAAATTGATCTACCCACAGTTACCTCAAATTTGGTGCATGGTTTACTATTACAGATAGCAAGGAAAGGAATTATAAAGTAAAAGAAGAAACAAATGAATGAAAGAGTTCTGAAAAATGAATGAAGGAAAAGAGGAAAACTTAAAACCCCAGAAAAGAAAATATACAGACACAGAGTTTATTATGAATAATCTTAAATTAGAGGGAAGGCACAAGAGTTTGCAGAAATGAAGTTACTTCTCAACAGAAATACATCACTGTGATCATACTGATCTAAATTTAAATCCCAGTAACGTATGTGTGATTTTAAAGAAGTCATATAATGTTCATGAATCTGTAAAATGGAAACACTACTGATAACACTTGCCTACAAAGGTTGGTGTGAGGATTATAAAGAGCTCAGCAACCTGTCAGAAACATTCAGTATATGGTAACTATAATTATTAGAAGACGGCCGGGCACGGTGGCTCACACCTGTAATTCCAGCACCTTGGGAGGCCAAGGAGGGTGGATCGCCTGAGGTCAGGAGTTTGAGACCAGCCTGGCCAACATAGTGAAACTCCGTCTCTACTAAAAATACAAAAAAATTAGCTGGACATGGTGGCTGGTGCCTGTAATCCCAGCTGCTCGGGATGCTGAGGTAGGAGAATCACTTGAACCCGGGAGGTGGAGGTTGCAGTGAGTTGAAATCGCGCCACTACACTTCAGCCTGGGCAACAGAGCGAGACTCTGCCTCAAAAAAAAAAAAAAAGAAAGAAATATTAGCAAACACCACAGAGAGGAGGAGCCCTCGAGCTACCCCAGCCTGCGCCATTGCAGTCAAGCCCAGGACACAGAGCACAAGGGAGTGGCGCCTGGCGGGAGGGAAAGGCTTTCTTTTTCTTTCTTTTTCTTTTTTGAGAAGGAGTGTCGCTATGTCGCCCAGGCTGACAGTGGCATGTTCTTGGCTCACTGCAAGCTCTGCCTCCCGGGTTCACGCCATTCTCCCGCCTCAGCCTTCTGAGTAGCTGAGACTACAGGCGCCCGCCACCACGCTCGGCTAATTTTTTGTATTTTTAGTAGAGACGGGTTTCACCGTGTTAGGCAGGATGGTCTCGATCTCCTGACCTTGTGATCTGCCCACCTCGGCCTCCCAAAGTGCTGGGATTACAGGCGTGAGCCACCACGCCCCGCCAGGAAAGCCTTTTAAAAGCCAGGACAGGGTCCGTGCACAGTGGAACTGAAAACAAACTTCCTTTCACAATTTTCCCATGGGACTTCAGCAAATAAAACGTGTTTCCTTTCAGTATATTAAAAACATGTCTGATCTTATTATTTCTAATATATATGTCTGAGCAAAGACCACATTGAAGAATACTTTATTACAGACATATCTTTGTACAGAAAGAAAGAAAAGAAAAAGTGAAATAGTTTACTTTTAACCTTTATTGTTAAATTTCAAGATAAGAATAAATTAAATCCAAATTTATATTTTCAAACCAAGCAAAATTCACTACAATCCAATATTTTCATTTGTTAAATGTTTATTGGACAAGAAGAGAAAAATAATAATGTTTATTCTACCAGGCATGAAAATGAGAAGTTTATTTCCCATAAGAATACAATACCTGTTCCTCTAGGGTGTGTGTGTGTGTGTGTGTGTGTGTGTCAGAACTCCTAAACTACTACCAAGCAGACAAATAACTATATAATTTATTTAACCTAGAAAATTATTGTAGAATAATTTAATTTCCTGGGTAACTGGAAGAATATAGTCTATGTACTAGATTAGGGAGGAATTTACTATCTTGGACCATTGGCTCATATCTGTATTACTACATTCTTTCAGTTTTATTATGATTTATCTCTTTACAGGGCTGAGTATCTGTAAGATCCTGAAGAACAGGAAGTACCTCATTCATGGTTATATTCTCAGAACCCTCTAGCCTCTCAATAAATTTCTGTTGAATGAACTATGTATAAAACCATAAAGTGAAGCTCGGGAAAACTGCAAGACAAGGGACCTGGTATACTGGACAGTTATCAATTTTTTTTTTATTTCCAATCATCTAAACTTTCTTCATATGTTTAAAGAATGTCCCTCTGTATAAAGCTAGATACCTCTCTGAGCCCCTTGTAACCTGATCTCCCAATAAGCCACAACTTTCAAATTGGGATGTCATGACACTGACCAGCAGAGACACGGGGGAATCCATCACGTTGGTGGCAGAGGCAGCCTTGACTGACACATTCATTCTCCAAGAGGGGCAGTGCCACCAGCATCATCTACCCCACAGGGTCCAGAGGTCTGTGAGAGTTACACCAGTGACCTCACAGGACTGGTTGTGAAATGTGGTGCTGTCTGTGGCTCAGCAATCCCTTCTTTCTACTCCTTTCTCATCCTGGTTCTCTAGCCTTCCTGGAGATGTGAGCTGTCAGTTGCCAATCTTTTTTTCTGCCTAAATCACCCAAGATTTATTCCTGTACCCATAACTAGAATCCTTCTGAGTCCAGTTGGGCTTCGCCACTATTCAATAGAATGGCAGGCTCACCTAAGTACTATGAGATTTTAAAAGATTATTTCTTTATAAAATCACCATTTTTGACTATATGTCTAAACTTCCTTCTGGTTCTAAAATTCTTTGATTCCATTAGGGCAGTTTCAGTAAAGCATATAAATACCATGTTAATCCAATAGCCGTGTTTCTCATTCGTCAACAAACATGTATGTGTGCCTTCCAGATGAAAAGATCAGACACCACGATTTTTATAGTGCTGCTGTTGTCTTCTAAGAACTTTGGTCAGTAGAGAAGTTCTGGACTTTTTGTAATATAAATTATATTAAGGCCAACCCTGAGCATTGTAAAACATCCGTAGACCATCGGCTGACTGCATCACATATACCATTAAATGTGTTACTGAGTTGAGGGAGAAAGATATTCTTCCAACTTAACTTAATAATGATTTGTAGAGCTATTTGTTAAAGTGCCCTCAAGGGAGTTAAGTGTACCAGAGTGTATTCCCTTCTTATTCATGACTGTCACATGAATGAGAAGTCATTCTTGTCTGAGAAAGAAAGACTCTGGCAATTCAGTTGCACAATTGCCAAGAGTTTTTTGTTTTGTTTTTTTGTTTGTTTGTTTTTTTAGCACTTATGTAAAAGGAAATTTCAAAGAAAGCCAAATTACACAGGGCTGGTTACCTGCCATCAAGCTGACTATGGTTATCTTGTTTCCCTAGACTTTATGCTAACAAAGGGCTCATGTACTTTGATGCTTATCGAGAAAAGGTGCTAATTTTCTTTTCACTTACACATAAGTTATTTCTTCTAGATGAGATATAAACAGGAGATTAGTATAAAATCCTTGGCCTTCCTTATATTTCTATGATCTAGAAGCATTCAACGGATCTGATAAGAGCACTTTCTTTGTAATTTGACACTGAGAGGGCACCTTGGAAGGGTTACTGTGAAGACCAAGCTGTTCTCTGAGTTTCATGCAGAGTGAGTTATATTCTGTGACCTGTAATTAATTCATAGAAGCGCCAAGAAAACAGAATCGTACATTCTAAATAGCATATTTCCCAAACTTTTTTTTACATGTAGAGAAGAATATTATTCATTTAAAAAATGTACCTCCCCCTTTTTTCATTTTTGCTCTAAAAAGGGTTAGGAGAAAGTATGTGAACTACAAAATGCTAGTCTATTCAGATTCTAAAGAATAACAAAACAACCAGCTTTGCATGACAGTCAATGACCAGTTAGTGGACATCAAGCAATGTTATGCCCATTTTGTTTCAGCACTAGCTTTAGTGATATGAAGAATAATCTTTACAATTAGGTTTTAAAGACCTCGAAAATCTTGAGTTCAAGCCATAAATGCTTGCAGGAAGAAGAGCCTGGCAGTTGCTACAGCCTGTCTCCTCTGAAGCCCTCTGGGAGTGCAGAAGCAGAGGGACAGAAGAAGAGACAGAAGGGATGGTGATAGGCCCTGTCATTCCCTGTTATCTCCAGTGGTCAGCACCCAAAGACATTTTGTTGTTGTTGTTGTTGTTGTTGTTTTCATTTTGAGTCAGAGTCTCGCTCTGTCGCCCAGACTGGAGATCACCGGCATGATCTCTGCTCACTGCAACCTCCGTCTCCCAGGCTCAAGCAATTCTCCTGCCTCAGCCTCCCAGGTAAATGGGATTACAAGCGTGTGCCACCATGCCTGGCTAGTTTTTGTGTTTTCAGTTGAGATGGGGTTTCACCATATTGGCCAGGCTGGTCTCAAACTCCTGACCTCAGGTGATTGGCCCGCCTCAGCTTCCTAAAGTGCTGGGATTACAGGCATGAGCCACTGCGCCCGGCCCAAAGACTTTTTAAATTGACCTTTTTTTCTGCCTGAGTAAAGGCAGAAATCAAACACAGTGAATCTGAACACAGGTTAAAAAAAAAAAGGTTCTGAATGAATCTAACACAGGTTAAAAGAAAAGGAAGGCGGGAATATGCAAGGGTGACTTTACTATCCATCTGAAAAGTTGGAGTACAGAAATACAGAATGGACAGCACTCAACAACAGAAAAAAAATAGAAATAAAGAAATAATCTTAGGTAGTGTGCAGTGGCTCATGCCTATAATCCCAACACTTTGAGAGGCCAAAGCAGGAAGATCACCTGAGCCCAGGAGTTCAAGACTAGCCTGTGCAACGTAGCGACACCCCATCTCTATAGAAATTTTTTTAATTATGTAAAAAAAAAATAAAGAAAGAAATAATCTTAGGCCTGGGAGACTTATTTCTGCACCAAGCAGGAACATATGGACTTATTAGATACTTGATTACTTAGGCCAATAACCCTGACTACATTTACCGTTTATTTGAGTAGAAGCTGTGTCAATCTTCTATGATCCTGCATTAATCATTAGCTACGTCTGTCACTCCTGACACCACCCACCACTCTTAGGTTGCACCCTCTGCATTGTTGCCCATGTTTCTCTCCTATATTGATAATCTAACCCAGCATTTCTTCAGAACAAATGTAGGCCATTATTAAATGAATGGCCTACAAGTTTAGTCTATGGATATGAAAAATACCTGGTTTTATTTTATGGCATCAATTTGTGATGTTAGAATCATCTTCAACAACAATCATTTTTTGAACATCATAAGACTTCAAAATACAATAGAAAGAATGAGGGGTCTGGATCTGATAGATTTAGGCTTGAATTCCAGCCTCATCATAAATCAACTTATCTGCGCCTCCTTTCTTTTTTTTCTGTCCAAGGATGTTGTGGGCAGCCTCTAATATAGCCCCCAATGCATACCTTCTGGTATTCATGCCCTTGTGTAATTCTCTGCCACTGTGGGTTCGTTGGACCTAGTGCATTGCTTCTAATGAATAAAATATGGCAAAAGTGATGAGCTATCGCCTGTAAGCTTAGGTCACATAAGTAATGTAACTTCCATCTAGCGCTGCCTCTCTCTTTCTCTCTCTCTCTCTCTCTCTCTCTCACACACACACACACACAAACACACACACACACAGATGTCTCTGACCAATAGCCAGTAAGGATCTGAGGTCTGCCAACAGCCACATGAGATGGAAATACAATTTACTGAAAGCTTGGAAGTGGACCTCTTCTAGTTGAGCCTTGAGATGGCTGTAGCATCAGCCCACATCTTTGGTGCAGCTTCATGGGAGACTTTGAAGCAGAGGACCCAGCTAAGCAGGGCCTGCATTTCTGACCCACAGAAGCTATGAGTTTTAAGAACGTGTGTTGTTCAAGCTGCTAAATTGGAAACTGGGGAATAGGTGGGTGTTACACAGCAGAAAATAACTTAATGCAAATAAAAATAATAACACTCTTATTCCAAGATTGTTATGAGGGTTGGAGATGATGTATGTGTTCCTTACATTTGTCACAGAGCCTCTCCTTAAGAAGTGGTAGCGCCGGGCGTGGTGGCTCACGCTTGTAATCCCAGCACTTTGGGAGGCCGAGGCGGGCGGATCACGAGGTCAGGAGATCGAGACCACGGTGAAACCCCGTCTCTACTAAAAATACAAAAAAATTAGCCGGGCGTAGTGGCGGGCGCCTGTAGTCCCAGCTACTCAGAGAGGCTGAGGCAGGAGAATGGCGTGAACCCGGGAGGCGGAGCTTGCAGTGAGACGACGCTACCACGCCCCCCCCCCCGGGGGGGGAAAAAACACCCCCCCCTCAAAAAAAAAAAAAAAAAAAAAAGAAGTGGTAGCTCTCACTATTACCAAGCCTCCTCTATGTGGGGAGCTACTCTCTGCATCACTTACATATCTATATTTTTTAATACAGCATAGGTTAGAGAAAAAATGGTCACCTTCAACCTCAAATTAAAAGAAATTTGAAAAGAAGGGAATTGTTTCGTGTGGAAAGGCCAATTGGCAGATATCTGAAAAGTGTAGACTCCATTGAGGCAATAAAGGAAGAAAACAGGGTTGTATGGAAAATGGGAATATCTAATTGGACTAGTATTTAATGCCTTAAGAATAAGACCTTTGGGGCCAGGCAAGGTGGTTCACACCTGTAATCCCAGCACTTTGGGAGGCCAAGGCGGGCGGATCACGAGGTCAGGAGTTCGAGACCAGACTGGTCAACATCATGAAACCCTGTCTCTACTAAAAATACAAAAATTAGCTGGGTACAGTGGTGGGCGCCTTTAATCCTAGCTACTCGGGAGGCTGAGGCAGGAGAATTGCTTGAACCCTGGAGGCAGGGGTTGCAAGGAGCCAAGATCGTGCCATTGCATTCCAGCCTGGGTGACAGAGTAAGACTCTGTCTTAAAAATAAATAAATAAATAAGACCCTCAAACATCCTTCACTGACTTAACAATCTTTCAGGGCATGGTCATTTTCAAACCTTTAATATAGTAGTTGAAAATATTAATGAGAAAAGAGTTAATTATAATTTACTTGAGGTAGTAAAAAATTAAATTTACTTGAGGTAGTAAAAAATTAAATTTACGAAAGGAAAACTGAAGGAGAGATAGTAAAAATGAGAAAAGGGCTACTCAGAAAGGCAGTATAACATCAGGAGAATATCCCTGAATTTGGAATGAGAAGTTCTGGGATTTGCTTTGCTTTCATTCTTTCAAAAAAGATGTATTGAGTACCTACTGTAGGCCAAGCCCTTTTCTAACTCTCTAGTTTCTGGGCCTATCATTGGAAGTCTCTTTTGTTGTGGACAAAACAGACTTAATTGTTGCCTTCATGGAGCTAGTGGAACATGAAACAAAAGCATATTTAATTACAATTATAGTAAGTACCACAAGGAAAATTACAGGGTGTAATTAGAAAATGACAGGAGGTACTTACACTGAATTGGAGGGTTTAAGGAAAGCCTCTCTGAGGAAGTGACATTTAAACTGAAGGATGGACATGAGTTAGCCAGGCAACTGGGTGACGAAGAGCAGTGGGGAGGAATATTCAATCAGAGAAAACAGCATGGCAAAGGCTTTAAAGCCGAAACAAGCTTGGCACGTTTGAGGAACAGAGAGGTTCATGGGCTAGAACATGGTAGACAGAATGAGGGTGGAGAGTTGAAGAAGTAAACCACACAGACTTTTGAGCATATCAGGCCGTGAGTTATTGTGGCATGGAAGGATTTAAAGTATAACGATGCGATTTATTTTTAGTAAAAGAGCACTCTGGTTGCAGTACAGAAACAATTAAAGGTAAAAAATAAGAAAAACTGCACTAGAACCTGGTATCTGGAACTAGAGTGGACACAGTGGAGATGGAAAGAAGGAGATGGAGTAGAGATATTATTGTAAAGATAGAATCCAAATGACTTGGTGATAGATGGGATATGGGAAGTAAGAGAGAAGGAAAGGGTAGTCAGGGAATGCTCCCAGGTTTGTGGCATAAGAAACTGAGTAGGAAGTGCTATTTAATAGATGATTAAAAACTGGAGCAGAAAGAAATTGAGGAGGAGGACAGAGAAAGAGAAAATTTTCCATTTTGTACATTAAATTTGTGATGTCTGCAGGACATTCAGGTAAACACTAGAAAGCTGCTGAGTATGTGTACCTAGCAAGAAAAGTCTGGCTCCTTTTCAGTTGGAAACTTTGGACAAATCACTTATAACTCTAAGCCTCCATTTCATTATCTGCAAAATGAAACCCATCACCTGTCTGCCTCAATAGGATAGAGGGAAAGACAGATAAGGCAGCATCTATGAATGGCCTCTCTAAACTATAATTCAGTATAGACGTGCAAGAGCACTTAGTCACAGATAACTTTTCACGTTGATAAAGGAAATGTGAAATAAGGGCATACAATAAGTTTCAGCATTTCCATATGCCCCAATTGGCAAATAAACATTCATTTATGGAAGGAAGGAAGGAAGGAAGGAGAAAGAGAGAGAGAAAGAGAAAGAGAAAGAGAGAGAGGGATGGAGAGAGAGAAAAAAAGAAAAGAAAAGCAAGGCAGGAAGGAAGGGACGGAGGAAGGGAGGGAGGGAGGAAGGGGAGGGTAGGGGAGGAGAGGGGAGGGGTGGGGAGGGGAGGGAGAAGGGGGAAGAGGGGAAAGGGAGAAGGGAGAAGGGGAGAGGGAGAAGAAAGAAAGGAGGTAGGCAGGAGAAATGAGCAAAAAAAAAGTTAGCAATTTTTATGCTCACATATTTGTTAAAGGTTGACTTTTAAGAAAAAAAAGGAAAATTGCTGGGCATGGTGGCACATGCCTGTAATCTCAGTACTTTAAGAGGCCAAGGAGGGAGAATCACTTAAGCCCAGGAGTTCAAGACCAGCCTGGACAACATAGTGAGACCTCTTCTCTACAGAAAATCAAAAAATGAGGCGGGAGGATCACTTGAGCCCACAAGGTCAAGGCTGCAATGAGCCGTGAGTGCACCACTACACCCCAGCCTGACCGAGAGTGAGACCCTGCCTCAAAAACAAACAAACAAACAAACAAAGTAAAATCATGACTCATATGCAAACATAAATGTGCCAAAGATTTATTTTAGCCCATTAATGAGGAACTAGGAAGGCAAAAACAGCAACAGCAATACCCAGGTCAATGGAGAATCCAAAGAACAGACAAATATATGTATATAGGGGTCCAGGAAAAGGTTAACACAGTCTTGGGTTACTCAAACCCTGCACATTCAAAAAAAAAAGGACTGGTCCTTGGCTGACATCCAGGAGGTGATCGCTGAGCTCTCTTGAAATCTCCTGCCAGGAGTGTTTTTTTCATCTAAGTTGTTGAACTGCACTGCATCAGTTGTTGAACCATACTGACCTCTGGGGGCTGGGGGCTGAGTAGCTAATGTTGTCCGGTAACCGCTGCATGCCTTCACCACTAACCCCATTAAAAATCCTTGGACACCAAGGCTTAGATGAGATTCATAGGATGCAAAAATTTATATGTGTGTCACATTGTTGCTGAGATAATTAAGTGCTGTTCATGCAACACCTTTGGGAGAGGCCAACTGGAAGCTTGTGCCCTGTTTCTCCTAGACTCTGCCCTATCCACCTTTTCCTTTTGCTGACTCTAATCTGTAGTCTTTCACTCTAATAAACCATAAACATGAGTATGACAGCTTTTTCTGAGTCCTGTGAATCCTTTTAGTGCATGAAGCCTGAGGGTGGTCTTGCAGACTCCTGATCGTGAGGCCCTCAGAGATGCTGAAAATGAATTTACATCTATTAAAGATGAAAATGAGATGCCTTTTACAGGCTGGATGAAGTTCATTTTCATTTCCAGTGGACAAAATAATTTGCATTACTATCAATTTTTTTTTTCAATTTATAGAGTTGTAAAATGGATCCAAAACAGTGAAAGATATAGACCTTTATAGAGTCAAATAACTCTGGAAAGGTATAGAACTTTATAGACTCAAATAACCCTTTTTGCTCATTTTAAAGACTTTTATAATTTTTTCTGATACATTTATTAAACCAGTATTTCGTAAGGAAGTCCCTGGTCCAGGCAATGAGGACTCTCTCAAGGCTTAAATTAAGTAGAGTAGTTATTTTTTAAAGGTGATTCTCATTGTAATGTATTTGATAAAATCAATGCCATTTGATTTTCCAGTTTATAAACCATAAATTTCCTAATGTAAAATAAAAATCTATTCACTGTATTTTTCTTGAAAAGGAGTCAGTTTCAGGTTATTTGAAAAAGAAACGTGTTTCCAAAAGAGTAGCATATATATATATATATATATATATATGTATATATATGTATATATATATACATATATACACACACACACATATACACACATATATACACACATATATACACATATATATACACACATATATACACACACATATATACACATATATATACACATATATACACACACACACATATATATATATACACACATGCACATATATATATGTGAGACTTAGAGACTAAATAGACTTAAGGCTTTACCTTTATTATCAAACAATTATTGAGGTTTAGGAAACTTCTTTAATGGTATAACTTAGAGAAAGTCCTGAATAGAACAAATAATGCTTGATGGAGATGCCACAGTAGCACATACTAACAAGACTACCTGAGTTTAAGAGACAAGGGAGGGAAGACAAAATCAAAATGTGAAAGCAATTGCAGAAATGAGAGCAAGGCTGCAAATTGCAGGATCATGAACTATGGGGGCAACATTTGAAGCCTGCTGTTCAATGCTCCCCACGTCAATCCACTTTAAAAACTAACAAAATTATGGCACTTGTCTGTCTACCCCAAAGGTTGACCATTACCTACAGGATAAATTTCTTCACTTGATATACAAAGTTTGTCCCAAACCTCATTTTGTGTCATTACTTAATAAATGTCTTCTACTTCAGCTACCAATGGTTCCCAACTTGGAATTACCTGCGGAACTTTTAAAAATTTACTGCCTAGGCCTTCCTTTGGATTGATCAAATCAGGACCTCTGGGAGGTGCAGCCCAGGCATCAGTGTCCTTTTACAGCTCTCCGGGTAATTCCAATGGGCAGCAAAAGTTGAACATTTCTGAACTAACAGTTTTGAAATCCACATTTTGGAGTGCCAAGAAAATGTAGCTCTACTGATTCTTCTCTCTGAAGAAGAAATGGTAGAGTACAATTAACTTAGGTTAAATTTTTCCTTTTGTAATATTATTTCCAAATTATTTAAAAGGCTTTGCACATGGGATTAAAAGTTAAGAATATAGTTTAATCTCTCATTCAACAACAAATTCCTTTCCAATCAAGTCACATTCTTTCTATCTCCATACCCACATGGACTCGGTAGAGTAGAAATGACAACAGTGCTATGAGCCGCTCTTGTTTTCTTTGGTTCCTATCAGCAAGTACTATACAGAGTTATCAGGTGTCTGTTAAATTTAGGCTTAGGAAAATGACTGCTATTTCCCTGACAAAGACTGGCTAGGAAAATAACAAGGGAAACTGATATTAAGACATGGCATTTAAAATAGTGTTCATGGACATTTTCTTCCTCAAAATCTTTATCATTTTTTTAAATAGTACATAGGTGCCCCTAAACCTTTTTTAAATTTTTTTGAGGATAAAAAAGGAAAGGAAGAAGGAAAGAGGAGGGAAAGGAAAGAAGGAAAGGGAAGGGAAGAGAAAAGGATAGGGGTAAGAAGGGAGGAAGGAAAGGAGGGAGGGAAGGAGGGAGGGAGGAGAGAAAGGGAGGAGAGAAAGGAAGGAGAGAAAGAAAGGAAAGAAAGAAGAAAAGGAGTGAGGGAAAAAAAGAAGGAAGGAAGGAAAAATGGAAGGAAGGCATTGCAATTATTCAAGTGTTAATCTTGGATTTTACTGTGTAAATTATTGCAAAGAAATAGGTCTTGGGCTGGGCACAGTGGCTCATGCCTGTAATCCCAGCACTTTGGGAGGCTGAGGCAGCCTGATCACTTGAGGTCAGGAGTTTAAGACCAGCCTGGCCAACATGGTAAAACACTGTCTCTACAAAAAATACAAAAAATTAACTGAGTGTGGTGGTGCGCACCTGTAATCCTAGCTACCCAGGAGGCTGAGGCAGGAGAAACACTTGAACCCAGGAGGTGGAGGTTATAGTGAGCTGAGATCATGCCACTGCACTCCAGCCTGGGTAACAGAATAAGACTCTGTTCTGTCTTGAAAGAGGAAGGGAAGGGATGGGAAGGGAAGGGACGGGAAGGGATAGGAAGGGAAGGGACGGGAAGGGACAGGAAGGGAAGGGAAAGGAAGGGAAGGCAAAAGAAAAGAAAAAAGAAAAGAAGAAATAAGTGTTGGGCAGTCTCACAGGAAAGGCTCTCTAGTTTTTTGGCTATCCCCACCTTGATATCTCTACCTTTTGCTTTTTTTTCCTCTTGAATAACCTTCCTACCTGAGGTCTTCCATAAAATGTTTCATAAGGCAGATAAATTGCAAAAATCATATTATCTATTAGCATGAAGAAATACAAGGTACATATTATGTATAAGTAAAACAATTGACTACTTTAATTTATTCAAGGCTGAGCTTTTGCAGTCTACTTCTACCCTAAGCCAATTTAAGTATCTTCTTTTAGTTCTACTAATGCTAAAGTACTAAGTGTTTATCTAGTCTCTCCATAATAAACATTGAATTTTAGGCTCAATTTGTACCCTAGTCATCTCAACATACTCTTGCAGAGGTATTCCTCTCAGTTAGTTCTTTTCTTTTGGGGGTTTGCAGCTCACATTTTTCCTAAACTACTTCAATGGTAGATTTTTTAAAAATACATGTTCTTTTCAGCCTTCAGTAGTAGGGTTGAGTCAAATGGCTTCTGCCTTTTCCCATAACACTCCCATCTTTAAACAAAATATCCTACTTGAAGATTTCTGGTTTCACAAACTTTCCATTTGTTCTTTCTCAATCAACTCCTAGATTTTGTCCTGAGGGCTTCTTCATGATTTCAAGTTGTATGTCCCTTAAAACAGTAGTTTTATCAAAGCCCACATTTATTAGGTTGGTGCAAAAGTAATTGTGCCTTTTTGCCATTGAAATAGCAAACACCGCAATTACTTTTGCACCAACCTACTACATCAAAAGAGGATCCTGCCTTCTTTGACAATTCTCCCACACTGTAGAGATAGGAATTTTTATTATAGTCTTAAGACCAGTAGAATTGTCTGAATAATTTGAAGGACACAAAATAAAAAATCTAGTGTTGATTTTTAAATTTTCTTAAATGATGGGGAAGAGGATAAGAGAAAGCTTTAATAACATTGTATAGAGAAAATTTAATACTTTTTTAATACTTTAAAAAAAGTATTAAAATGAGGGTGATGTTCTTTTGAGATTAGAAAACCTTGGAACAAGAGGCAGAAATGAACTATAGTTCCTATAAGCATTTTTTTTTTTAAAAAAGCATTATACGGTATGCAATGTATGAGATTCAAATGGAATAAAACAGACACACAGAATTATTTGTGATTAAAAAAAAAAGCTATTTTAACAAGCAGCTTAAGAGTACTTCAATTTCACCAGTGAAGGCAAGTGAGAAGAAAGGCAACCACAAAAGCCAAGCTCAATTCTGCCATCTACTGCCTAGCAGCAAAACCATGCATGGGGAGACCTGAGTCTATTCCAGTACCCAAGGTCATTGCTAGGGCACCGACCCCCATTTAGAGAAAGATGGGATGAAAGCCACTGAGATTATATCCCAGAGATGCAGCAAGGTTTCCATCAACAAATACAGACACTGGGTTTGATTTAACCCTGTTAATAATTAGACCAACTCAGGGTTTCTAATATGGTGTATGTATAACTAATTATAGTCCACCCCTTTCTAAAACTTCAACACTATTGGAGTAAGAGCTCAATTTATACAGCCCTTTTGAATACTCAGCAACATTATGGAAACACAGCTGCCCCTATTTCAGTTTTCTCAGTGTCTCTTGGACCTGATGGTGACAAACTATGTCCTCTTTATTCATTCTTCAAGGGAAGATGGATCTTTAGATGTCGGAGGAGGAGGTGAGGAACAATGTTCCAGGTTTTCTATGCTCTATTCTTCTTAAACAGTTTTGTCAATAAAGGACAAAATAATAGAGAACATAATTTGAAAGACTGTGTGGTTTTTGCCTCCCTAAAAAAAGAAATGACTTTCATATTAAACTATTCCTCAAGTCATATTTTGACAACAAAACTCATAGCATATTTTATTTGTAGTCAACAATAATAGCTGTTGTTCATATATAAGAAAAAAAGGGATCACATTTTCTATCTGTAGATTCCTAGTTCCGATAGAAGGAACACGATAAACTTTAGCCCAGTAATTCTGCAATGATCATGTGTTGATAATTTCTTGCCAGTTGCCTAAACTTTAAAGTAAAAAACAAGCATTTTGAAAAGATTGATTCAACTTAGGAAGCCGTGGTGGGAAAATCACTTGAGCTCAAGGGTTCAAGACCAGCCTGGGCAACATAGGTAAGACCTATCTATAAAAATAAAAACAAAAACAAAGAAAGGAAAATAAAAGATTGATTGGAAAAGTAGTGATTAAAAGCCCAGGCTTGTAGTCAGGAAAGTATGACTTCTGATTTCTGGCTCTATTGCTCATGAATTGTTCAAACTTGTCAAGCCTTAATTTCCTTCTCTGTAAAAACCTCCCCTATAGGATTACTATAAGGATTCTAAGATCACATATGTAAAGAATTTAGAATAGGGCCAGCACAAAACAAATCTTCAATAAATAATAATCATTATTGGTATTTTTATAATCAGTTAGACTTCTACTTTTGATAGTTATAACCATAACCCCATACTTTTCACAATACTTTATGACATCCAAAAAATGCTTATATTAGCTCATTTAATTTTGTTTAATCCTCACAACCACCTCTGAAACAAATAGATATGATTATATTCCTCATTTTATAGTAGAAGAATTGAGAATCAAAGAAGTCAAGTGGCTTGCCAAAGAGTTCACAGCTGGTGAGGAAGCTTTAAACAAACCCTGGCACTCACATCTGAGTCTTGCTATGCTGCTACAGCTGCCCTGAAGAGAAAAGATCTGACTATTGAAATGTCTAATCTTGCTCAAACTGGTCTTGGTGAGAAACATTCTAAGCCTGATTACTTTTATCCTGCCCTTCCTATGTCCTGAGGCAGAGGGTTTCAGTTACTAAGAACTTTTTCAGTCTCTAAGAAACAATTGGCTTATAATAACCCATTATCCAAGTGTGTAAATCAGTTTATGAATCCACACCTACATTGAGGTTGGTTTACAAGCATTGAACAAATGCTTGGATGCCTCACTCGTAAAATTCCAAATGGCACCTGGCTGCGATTATGCTACTTTCTCTGAAGACTCCAATCTACAGAAGGAAGTCCAAAGTTCAAACCTCATGGCCCTTCACTATGTCCACCTCTTTCTCTAGCCACTCTCCCCTGACCACTCCACAGAAGTACCATGTTCTCACAGCATCATGCCTTCCTCCTTCCAAACTCCACCTCCCCAGCATTTGATTCAAAGCTCTGCTCAGACATCCGACCTCTCCAAGGCTCACATTTACCAATCTCCATTTCAAGATGAATTGCTTTCTCATCCACACTCCCATGGCAGCTAAAGGAAATAAAAATATTTCAGCCCCAAATATATTTCTTTGACATATTTTGGGATGGCTGTCAGGGGGTCAGTAAACAGAACTGGCCCTGCAAAGCTGTCTTTTGTGGGGGAAATTTGCATCATTAGCAATCTGCATTAACGCAACCAGGCCTTCCCTAATCCAGATCTAGGAAAGATTAACCAAGAGTCTGACACCTTTAAATATCCGAAACACTGTCCATTTATTCTCTCTGAGGGCTGCTACCTGTGAGGTTTTATCTCCATACCAAGACCACTTTTGCTAGCCAAGCCTCCCCTTCTCTCCCTCCCATAACCTGTCTCACCACTAAAATCTGATTTACCACCATAACCTGGTTTTGGCCATGCTACAAGCTCCTGTTCTTTCTGTAACCTCAAGGTGATATACAAGCTCCTGTACCTCATTGGGGAGTTGAATCTTCATTCTAAAGGCTCCTGTGTCATGGGAAACTATGATTAAATAAACTATGATCAAATAAGTTTGGTCATAGTTTCTTTTAGTATCCTTTTTCTCCTATGAATCTGCCTTTTGTGAACTGAATTTTTCAGGGAACTTTCTGAGAGTGAAGGGGAAACATTCCCTTCACTCCTACACAATTTGCCACATTCTTCTTTACTACACTTATATTTCATCACCAATGTTTGTTTGTGCATCTGGATTCTCCACTGGACTGAGGACTCCTTGAGGGCAAAAATCCTAACCACTTAACGTTAGAGCTCCAGCAGCTGGAATGCAAGCATTTGATCTGTGAACTACACTGGGTTTACAAGCTGCAGGTGGCATGCTAAAATTAATTAATATTCCTTCTCACACATCTAAGGAAAACAGATCTTTGCAAATCTCCATGTGTCTACTCAGACAGTTCCACGAAACTGCCAAGCGCCAATCCAAAGGCAGATGCATGATCAAGAAAGAGAGATGATGTCACACAAGGATAGGGAACTGAAGTGTGAAAGAATTGATTCACTTATAAATTACATAAACCAAAAATAAAATTCTAAGGCCCCTCAATCATCTGGATGGACTTCCTCCTCAGTTAGTGAGAGGTGACAACATGCTAGCAGCCCTCGCTTGCTCTCAGCACCTCCTCAGCCTCAGCGTCCGCTCTGGCCAGGCTTGAGGAGCCCTTCGGCCCACCGCTGCACTGTGGGAGCCCCTCTCTGGGTTGGCCAAGGCCAGAGCTGGCTCCCACTGCTTGCCAGGAGGTGTGGAGGGAGAGGAACGGGAGGGAACCAGGGCTGCACACAGCACTAGCGGGCCAGCACGAGTTCCGGGTGGGTGTGGGCTCAGCGGGCCCCGCACTCGGAGTGGCCAGCTGGCGCCACCGGCCCCGGGCAGTGAGGGGCTTAGCACCCGGGCCAGCAGCCGCGGAGGGGGCACCAGGTCCCCCAGCACTGCTGGCCCACCTGTGCCACACTCGAATTCTCGCCGGGCCTCAGCCACCTCCCCATGGGGCAGGGCTTGGGACCTGCAGCCTGCCATGCCTGAGCCCCGCTAAGGTGGACTCCCACGTGGCCTGAGCCTCCCCGACAGGTGCTGCCCCCTGCCCCGCAGCGCCCGGTCCCATCAATCGCCCAAGGGCTGAGGAGTGCAGGCACACGCCGCGGGACTGGTGGGCAGCTCCGCCCACGGTCCTGGTGTGGGATCCACTAGGCGAAGCCAGCTGGGCTCCTGAGTTGGGTGGGGACTTGGAGAACTTTTATGTCTAGCTAAAGGATTGTAAATACACCAATCAGCACTCTATATCTAGCTCAAGGTTTGTAAATGGACCAATCAGCATTCTGTGTCTAGCCAGGGATTGTAAACGCACCAATTGGCACCCTGTCAAAACGGACCAATCAGTTTTCTGTAAAACAGACCAATCAGCTCTCTGTAAAATGGGCCAATCAGCAGAATGTGGATGGGGCCAGATAAGGGAATAAAAGCAGGCTGCCAGAGCTAGCAGCGGCAACCCACTCAGGTCCCCTTCCACAGTGTGGAAGCTTTGTTCTTTTGCTCTTTGCAATAAATCTTGCTGCTGCTGACTCCATGGGTCCGTGCTGCCTTTATGAGCTGTAACACTCACCACGGAGGTCTGCAGCTTCAGTCCTGAAGCCAGTAAGACCACGAACCCACTGGGAGGGATGAACAACTCCGGACACACCAACTTTAAGAGCTGTAACACTCACTGTGAGGGTCTGCAGCTTCACTTCTGAGGCCAGCGAGACCACGAACCCACTGGGAGGAATGAACAACTATGGACAGGAGGAATCGACAACTGCAGACGTGCCGCATTAATAGCTATAACACTCACCGCAAAGGTCTGCAGCTTTACTCCTGAAGCCAGCAAGACCATGAACCTACCAGAAGGAAGAAACTCCGAACATGTCCAAACATCAGAAGGAACAAACTCTGGACACACCATCTTTAAGAACTGTAACACTCACTGCGAGGGTCTGCGGCTTCATTCTCGAAGTCAGTGAGACCAAGAACCCACCAATTCTGGACACATTAGGACTTTTAAAACTTAACCTGAGAGACTCTTTCAGGCCATGACAGGAAGTGGGGGTTGAACAGTCTTCATTATACCTCTCCGGCATTAACATCAACACAGATTTTAAGTCTGATAAGCATTTTACAATCTATTTTCTCTGATGCTTGCTAGCTAAAAGCTTCATCTGCATAATAAGACTTTGGTCTCTACTACCTCTTATGACAACTCAGACATTCCTTTCTATTGATCCCAGGTCTTTAAACAAACTCAACCAATTGTCAATCAGAAAATGTTTAAATTTACCTATAGCCTGGAAGCCCCTATTTTGAATAGTCCCGCCTTTGTGGACCAAACCAATGTATTTCTTAAATGTATTTGATTGATGTCTCATGCCTCCCTAAAATGTATAAAACCAAGCTGCACCCCAGCCACCTTGGGCACATGTTCTCAGGACCTCCCAGGCCATGGTCATTCACATTTGGCTCAGAATAAATCTCTTCAAATATTTTACAGAGTTTAACTCTTTCCATTGACAATTACATTACAAAAAAGCAAAATCTTTCCATTCAAGTTTTCAGCAAGTAATCATAAAAATTTAAATAAAACACGGTGTATAGTATATTTTGTTTTTTTTATCATTGTACAGCTTTGAGTGAACTAAAGGAATAAATTTATCTTGTTTGTAAGTCTCAAACAATTGTTGGTGTCTCTGTTAAATAAATCTTTGGACAATCATTTTAAGTGTTACAGTCTTGTGGGTAGTGTAGTTTACAGAATAATTTAGAAAACATGGTATCTAGATTTACAGTATGGACCTCTCAGGTAAGATAATACAGAAGGAAAATCTTTTTAGGTGACCCAATTTTTAAGAGCTTAGAATTCACACTTACTTTCTTCCAACCATGATGAGTGGGTAGCATTTTTGATTTGTGTTTAAACCTCTTAATTTTTTGTAAACTTTAAATCTATTATTCACCAACTCAAAATTTGAAGTATATAAGCTCCTATCTTTGAAACTGCAAGTCTTTTTCTCCATTTTTTTAAAATTACTGTTGACCTAGGCTCTCACCAATCCATTTGGCATTTACCCACACATTTTCCTTAAGATTTAATTTTAAAAGTTCTGTAAACTTACTGTATCTCCAAAATAACAGCACATCCATAGCTGTCTATTGAGTCAGTTGTATTTCTAAAAGAAATATGTTATTTCATGGCAGCTTCCTTGGTAAATTTCTGGTAGTCACTACGAAATGAAAGGAAGTGGAAAAGGTCGGGGAGGGTTAGAAAATAGTTGGGGAGAAGAATCACAGGTTATCACATACTTGAAAGGAATAATCCTGAAGACTCAAAACTTCACAACTCTTTTTGTCCCTGTGCTCCCTAGTGAAAACAGTCTGTGTTAGTCAGAAGCAAGCTCACAAAGCTCATGAATAACTTGCATTCTTATGCTGGAGAACAGCCAATTACCCTGGGACCAAATTCCTGTTTACTTTGTAGTGAATGTGGGAGACAAGCTGCCTGCCAGTAGCTGTTAAGGCAGTAAAAACACAGCCAGAGGCTATCACAAGGAGGAAATTACAGAGCAAGTTAATTTGTGAACTTCAAGGACAGAGATTAAATATTGTGCAATGAAGCTAATAAGGTGGGCTTGTCTGAAAGTAAAAGAATCTGGTCTGAAAAGCACTCTTAAGAGTTAGCATGATATTTGCATAAAGGGTGACACATCATTGTTTCCAGACTTGCTTTTTTTAATGATTGATATCCTTTAAAATTTTCTTTCAAAAAGGTTATTGATTCCCAGTTTGGGAAATGCAAGTTTGTTTTACTCTTGATTCTCTCATTCTGATTTATCTGGTACAGAGAGTATTAAAGCTAAAAGGACAGTATTTGGGGTAAAATTTGGAAAATCCTAGACCCAATTTGGAAACTAGGATAGCTCATTATACCCTGTTGTTTTATAGAGCTGCCATGTTCAGTGTTTTGGGTACTTGAGGCTTCTCTGAGATCGCTTATTTGCATTCAGAACTTGAGCAGTTTTTGACCAAAGGGAAAAAAATGAGAACTGCCAAATCTATTAGCTTGCCCATAACCCCAAATAGTGTACTATAGTGTCACACTCCACAGAGAAAACAGCTTACCCTTTAAATCCTAGGAATTACACACCGACTACTGGGTCACTATAACCTCACTGTGATACCCTTAGGTCACATGTTGTGAGTTTTACAGTTGTTTGGACATAGAGTTTATAGAAAAATTAAAATAAACCTTTGGATAGAGTATAACGTTGGGGCTCAGAAAGCAATAACCCAAACACAGGTGCTATGACAGGCTAAGAGGCCTTAGACGCAGCCCCCAAATCAAGGTCCCTCTAACTTTGCCTTGTCCCTCAGCCCTTGCCTCAAGCACAGGGAGGGACTCTCTCTGGAATTTCCTTATCCTACCAAGAAAGCTTCTTTCTAAGAGAAATACAATTGTCTTCCTCCCTTCTCTGAAATCTCATTATCTGTCTCAGAAAAGAAGACTAAGGAATGCAACCCCAGGGAGATGGACTTTTTCACAACATAATGGCAGCCTCTAGGGCTCATTCGAATTCCAAAGAGAATCATTTACAAGTTCATTGTTCTCCCTAATAATCATTTGTGGTCCCTCAAAGGAATTGCCTACATTCCCCATCTCTCCCTTCCTCTATGGAAGAGAGTATATAAGCTTCTGTACGACATTGGGTTACTAGGCAATCTTTCTCTTAAGTTCCCCAGTGCTAACCATGTTAAAACAAACTTTCCTATGCCTTTTCTCTTACTTATCTGTCTTTTGTCAGTTGATTTTTAGTGATCCTTTGGAGGGTGAAGGGGAAGTTTTCCCTTGGTTCCTACAATAAGATGGACCAATATTACACTGATTTTCAATGCCATAGCTAATCATTTTATATTGAGGTTTGTAAAACTAATGAAGCCTACCAAGATTAGGATTATGGGAGGGCCCTGAATTCTGCTAAAATGTAGGTGCTGTTTCTACAATCCCTTACTGCTCAGGAGTCATGTGGCCAGAGGTCATAAGAGTCGTTGCTTCCCCAGCTGCACCTATAGGTAACATCACTATTGTAGAACTGAGATTGCTCTTTTGAGATGTTTTTCAGACTTACCCAACCTGGACTAGTCACTCATGACTCATCTGTCCTGTGGGCCCCCACCCACCCCACCACCGCCCATCCAGAGACAGACTCAATGCACAAAGACTGTTTTCCACACCTCTATAATTGCAACCCCAGCCAATCAGCAGTACCCATTCCCTAGTTCTCTTCCCACCAAACTATGCTTGCAAAACCCAAACCTTCAGGAAGACTGATTTGAGTGATAACTCCAGTTCTTCTGCATAGCTGGCCTTGTGCTAATTAATTAATTCTGTACCACAGTACCATGATCTCAGTGAACTGGTTTTGTTTGTGCAGTGGGCAAGAAGAACCAGTCAGGCAACTACAGTTGTAATGGCATGGAAAATCGAAATACATCTTGCACATGTCCCATGGTGGAAGAACTTAGAGATGTTTTTTCAATGTTTATCAGAGAACATGAGAAATAGCCTGCCAGGCCCAGAATCCAGAAGCTTTATCCACCAGCACTTTAAATCTAGTCAAATGGAACATAGTCACTGGTGCTGAGAGACCTAGGTGCCCAGGGAAAATGAGCACAGCAATATACTAATAGAAGACAAGTATTCAACCAACTATAAAGCTTAAGGCTTTAGAAAGACACAATCTTTTTATGGTTTCATTGTTGGCATAATTTTGCATTCAGATTTATCAATTAATATATGTGTCATTTTTATGCTTTAGTTCAAATGTTATTTCCCTTCTTTTTTTTTTAGTTTTGTCTTTTTTTAAAATTTTATTATTATCATACTTTAAGTTTTAGGGTACATGTGCACAACGTGCAGGTTTGTTACATATGTATACATGGGCCATGTTGGTGTGCCGCACCCATTAACCCGTCATTTAGCATTAGGTATGTCTCCTACACTTGATCTTAGCCAAAAGGCCGAGAAGCGATAGGTATGTCTCCTAATGCTATCCCTCACCCCTCCCCCAACCCCACAACAGGCCCCGGTGTGTGATGTTCCCATTCCTGTGTCCATGTGTTCTCATTGTTCAATTCCCACCTATGAGTGAGAACATGCGGTGTTTGGTTTTTTGTCCTTCAATAGTTTGCTGAGAATGATGGTTTCCAGCTTCATCCATGTCCCTACAAAGGACATGAACTCATCCTTTTTTATGGCTGCATAGTATTCCATGGTGTATATTTGCCACATTTTCTTAATCCAGTCTATCATTGTTGGACATTTGGGTTGGTTCCAAGTCTTTGCTATTGTGAATAGTGCCACAATAAACATACATGTGCATGTGTCTTTATAGCAGCATGATTTATAATCCTTTGTGTATATACCCAGTAATGGGAAGGCTGGGTCAAATGCTATTTCTAGTTCTAGATCCCTGAGGAATTTCCACACTGACTTCCACAATAGTTGAACTAGTTTACAGTCCCATCAACAGTGTAAAAGTGTTCCTGTCTCTCCACATCCTCTCCAGCACCTGTTGTTTCTTGACTTGTTAATGATGGCCATTCTAACTGGTGTGAGATAGTATCTCATTGTGGTTTTGATTTGCATTTCTCTGATGGCCAGTGATGATCAGCACTTTTTCATGTTTTTTGGCTGCATAAATGTCTTCTTTTGAGAATTGTCTGTGCATATCCTTTGCCCACTTTTTGATGGGGTTGTTTGCTTTTTTCTTGTAAATTTGTTTGAGTTCATTGTAGATTCTGGATATTAGCCCTTTGTCAGATGAGTAGATTGAAAAAATTTTCTCCCATTCTGTAGGTTGCCTGTTCACTCTGATGGTAGTTTGTTTTGCTGTGCAGAAGCTCTTTAGTTGAATTAGATCCCATTTGCCAATTTTGGCTTTTGTTACCATTGCTTTTGGTGTTTTAGACATGAAGTCCTTGCCCACGCCTATGTCCTGAATGGTATTGCCTAGGTTTTCTTGTAGGGTTTTTATGGTTTAAGGTCTAACATGTAAGTCTATAATCCATCTTGAATTAATTTTTGTATAAGGTGTAAGGAAGGGATCCAGTTTCAGCTTTCTACATATGGCTAGCCAGTTTTCCTAGCACCATTTATTAAATAGGGAATCCTTTCCCCATTGCTTGTTTTTGTCAGGTTTGTCAAAGATCAGATAGTTGTAGATATGCAGCGTTATTTCTGAGGGCTCTGTTCTGTTCCATTGGTCTATATCTCTGTTTTGGTACCAGTACCATGCTGTTTTGGTTACTGTAGCCTTACAGTATAGTTTGAAGTCAGGTAGCATGATGCCTCCAGCTTTGTTCTTTTGGCTTAGGATTGACTTAGCAATGTGGGCTCTTTTTTGGTTCCATATGAACTTTAAAGTAGTTTTTTCCAATTCTGTGAAGAAAGTCATTGGTAGCTTGATGGGGATGGCATTGAATCTATAAATTACCTTGGGCAGTATGGCCATTTTCATGGTATTGATTCTTCCTACCTATGAGCATGGAATGTTCTTCCATTTGTTTGTATCCTCTTTTATTTCATTGAGCAGTGGTTTGTAGTTCTCCTTGAAGAGGTCCTTCACATCCCTTGTAAGTTGGATTCCTAGGTATTTTATTCTCTTTGAAGCAATTGTGAATGGGAGTTCACTCATGATTTGGCTCTCTGTTTGTCTGTTATTGGTGTGTAAGAATGCTTGTGATTTTTGTACATTGATTTTGTATCCTGAGACTTTGCTGAAGTTGCTTATCAGCTTAAGGAGATTTTGGGCGGAGATGATGGGGTTTTCTAGATATACAATCATGTCATCTGCAAACAGGGACAATTTGACTTCCTCTTTTCCTAATTGAATGCCCTTTATTTCCTTCTCCTGCCTGATTGCCCTGGCCAGAACTTCCAACACTATGTTGAATAGGAGTGGTAAGAGAGGGCATCCCTGTCTTGTGCCAGTTTTCAAAGGGAATGCTTCCAGTTTTTGCCCATTCAGTATGATATTGGCTGTGGGTTTGTCATAGATAGCTCTTAATATTTTGAGATATGTTCCGTCAATACCTAATTTATTGAGAGTTTTAGCATGAAGCGTTGTTGAATTTTGTCAAAGGCCTTTTCTGCATCTATTGAGATAATCATGTGGTTTTTGTCTTTGGTTCTGTTTATATGCTGGATTACATTTATTGATTGGCATATGTAGCTTAGTTTGGCTGGATATGAAATTCTGGGTTGAAAATTCTTTTCTTTAAGAATGTTGAATATTGGCCCCCACTCTCTTCTGGCTTGTAGAGTTTCTGCCAAGAGATCTGCTGTTAGTCTAATGGGCTTCCCTTTGTGGGTAACCCAACCTTTCTCTCTGGCTGCCCTTAACATTTTTTCCTTTATTTCAACTTTGGTGAATCTGACAATTATGTGTCTTGGAGTTGTTCTTCTTGAGGAGTATCTTTGTGGCGTTCTCTGTATTTCCTGAATTTGAATGTTGGCCTGCCTTGCTAGATTGGGGAAGTTCTCCTGGATAATATCCTGCAGACTGTTTTCCAACTTGGTTCCATTCTCCCCGTCACTTTCAGGTACACCAATCAGACATAGATTTGGTCTTTTCACATAGTCCCATATTTCTTGGAGGCTTTGTTTGTTTCCTTTTATTCTTTTTTCTCTAGACTTCTCTTCTTGCTTCCTTTCATTCATTTCATCTTCCATCACTGATACCCTTTCTTCCAGTTGATCGCATCAGCTACTGAGGCTTGTACATTTGTCACGTAGTTCTCGTGCCATGGTTTTCAGCTCCATCAGGTCCTTTAAGGACTTCTCTGCATTAGTTATTCTACTTATCCATTCGTCTAATTTTTTTTCAAGGTTTTTAACTTCTTTGCCATTGGTTCGAACTTCCTCCTTTAGCTCGGAGTAGTTTGATCTTCTGAAGCCTTCTTCTCTCAACTCGTCAAAGTCATTCTCCATCCAGCTTTGTTCTATTGCTGTTGAGGAGCTGCGCTCCTTTGGAAGAGGAGAGGCGCACTGATTTTTAGAGTTTCTGGTTTTTCTGCTCTGTTTTTTCCCCATCTTTGTGGTTTTATCTACCTTTGGTCTTTGATGATGGTGACGTACAGATGGATTTTTGGTGTGGATGTCATTTCTGTTTGTTAGTTTTCCTTCTACCAGTCAGGACCCTCAGCTACAGGTCTGTTGGAGTTTTCTGGAGGTCCACTCCAGACCCTGTTTGCCTGGGTATCAGCAGCGGTGGCTGCAGAACAGTGGATATTGGTGAACCGCAAATGCTGCTGTCTGATCATTCCTCTGGAAGCTTTGTCTCAGAGGAGTACCTGGCTGTGTGAGATGTCAGTCCACCCCTATAGAGGGGTGCCTCCCAGTTAGGCTACTCAGGGGTCAGGGACCCAATTGAGGAGGCAGTCTGCCCGTTCTCAGATCTCAAGCTGTGTGCTGGGAGAACCACTATTCTCTTCAAAGCTGTCAGACAGGGACATTTAAGTCTGCAGAGGTTATTGCTGCTTTTTGTTTGTGCCCTGCCCCCAGAGGTGGAGCCTACAGAGGCAGGCAGGCCTCTTTGTGCTGTGTTGGGCTCCAACCAGTTCGAGCTTCCCAGCCACTTTGTTAACCTACTCAAGCCTCGGCAATGGCAGGTGCCCCTCCCCCAGCCTTGCTGCCGCCTTGCAGTTTGATTTCAGACTGCTGTGCTAGCAATGAGTGAGGCTCCATGGGTGTAGGACCCTCCAAGCCAGGTGGGGGATATAATCTCCTGGTGTGCCGTTTGTTAAGCCCATTGGAAAAGTGCAGTATTAGGGTGGCAGTGACCCGATTTTCCAGGTGCCATCTGTCATCCCTTTCTTTGACTAGGAAAGGGAATTTCCTGACCCCTTGCACTTCCTGGGTGAAGCAGTGCCTCACCCTGCTTCGGCTCACACACGGTGCGCTGCACCCACTGTCCTGCACCCACTATCCGGCACTCCCCAGTGAGATGAACCTGGTACCTCAGTTGGAAATGCAGAAATCACCCATTTTCAGCATTGCTCACGCTGGGAGCTGTAGACTGGAGCTTTTCCTATTTGGCCATCTTGGCTCCACCCCTCTATTTCCCTTCTTGAAGGACACTAAAGACTCTAATCAAAAGATTATTCAAGTCTATGCATAGTTCAGATAATAAATAAACCACCCTCCAATTTTTCTCAAAAGTATTTTCCTTTTTGCATAATTTTCTCCCCTAAAAGGGACATTTTTTTTTTAATGTCACCATGTCACAACCAGAAAAAAGTCAATTAAGTTTCCTAGTATGGAAGCCCAACCTGATGAAGTACATTTGTTTACTTATTTATTTCTCCATTTCTTTCTTTCTCTTGTTACTTTTGAAAAATAAAAGCAAAATCCTATACTGCCCCCCAATACCCAACTGACTAAAAGGACCCCCTCTCAACCAAGGGGACAACAGAGAAAACTTAAACACTGAGTTCCTGACCGTGATGGGATGAGAGCTCAGACATGCCTTAGCATGCCCCTTCCTTATTGATCTTTAACCAGAATTCTTTCCCAAAGAGTAAGCAGAAACCAGCTCTAGAAAACAAAAAACAGACAACTCATTTCTTTACCATCTTCTGCCAGTTATCTGAGGCTGCTACCAGACTCTACCTGCCTCTTTGCAGTTTTGACATGACAATTCACCAGTTTCACAATGCACCTCTTCCTAAAAACTGACCACCATGTCTAGACCAGTTTTGAGCCACTCAGAGAGGATGTGCAGAGTGGGTTTTTGTGTCTTCTGCTTCACCTTTTGACATCAGAGGGCTGAAAACTCCACCCTCAGATCATGCTAACATCACCATTTTTTCAACATGTGACTCATGAAAAGGCATGAAGCTCAATTGCACATTTGCATATTCTCCCTTCATAAATATTCATGACTTCTCCTTTAGCTTATTGAGTATGTATATTTGGCTACCCTATTCAGCATGAATTCCTGTCTTACACTTTCCCTTCTTGAAGGGCCTGTTATCAGTTTCTGTCAGAGACTACACTTCCAAGCCTGTCAGAATGGCTACCTGTAGGCTACAATCCTTTATAAGAAATAAAGCTCTCCTTTCCTTTTATGAACCTCCTCATTCTTCAATTGACAATCTCAATTTTCCTGGTGACAGTGATTCCAAACTATCATAGAAAGGCTTGGTTGTTCTTGCCATAACTTTCGGAAGTGAAAGTGTCCCAGTTTTTATTTGGAGCCAACTATGAATATCAGACACGAATTTATCTTAACTCTTTTGTTTTTGTTAAGCTGTTTGTTTATATTTTTAGCTTGTGACATGTCTTGAGATAATGAGTTCCATGTCCCATATGAGAGAAATCATTTATCTCTTACAGATAGAGTAAATAGGCTGGGAAAGGAAAAGTCCAGGACAAAGTTTTCTGTCTTGGGAATCCAGACCCAGACCTGGCCTTGAAGCCAAAGGACTCTGGGCAGCTGAAGAATATTCTGTAATTTTTAGTTCATTTGCCTTCCCCCTCGAGGGTAGAACTTGTGTCTTTGTACTTTCAGCACACAACAGTACCTAGCATATACTAGATCCACAATAACTGTGTTGTGAAAAACAATGAATGAATAGATGGATAAATGGAGGGAGGGAGGGAGGGAAGGATGTCTGTTATGAGGAACTGGAGGGAACGTGAGTGAGACAATTTTCCTACTTCATAATTTTGGCAATAGAATATGTTTCTGTACTAAATTCTCAACTCCTGAATTTCCCACAAAGCTCATAATTTATATATATATATACACACACACATATGTATATATTTTTATATATTTATTTATATATACGTGTGTATATACATATATATACACACACATATATATATTTGTTCCAGAAGTCTGCTCTTCATATTTTACCTATCAAATATGCTTACTGTTTTGTGTATATTCCTTTGCTTTAATAATTGAAGTAGAAATATTGTAGCTGAGAATATAAGAAAATATATGGTTAAAGTGAATTTACAGAAATAACAACTGATTGCAAGAAATATATCATTTTAGCCTGTAATCCCAGCAGTTTGGGAGGCCAAGGTGGAAGGATTACTTGAAGCCAGAAGCTCAAGACCAGCCTGGGCAACAAAGCATTTCTACAAAAAGTTAAAAAATTAGTCAGGCATGATGGTGTGCAACTGTAGTCCTAGCCACTCATGAGGCTGAGGTAGGAGAATCACTTGAACCTAGGAATTTGAAACTGCAATGAGCTATGATTATACAACTGCACTCCAGTCTGGGCAACATGAGACCTCATCTTTATTAATAATAATTATGAATAAAATAAATAAAATTTTAAAAAGAGATATATTATTTTAGTTACTGGGAATAGCTATAAACAGGAATATGCAAGAAAACAATTTAGAGAAAATAAAAAAGAAGCTGAGTGGGTTGGAAGAGCAGCAGGGCAGCACTGACTAGGGAAAAATTTCCATCACTAGCTACAATATTGCCTAGCTTGGGGAAATCAGTTAAGTTATAATTTCTAAGTTCCTCATCAACAAAATAATAAAAATAATATCTATTTTGCAAAACACACAAAATTGGAGTAAGGATCCAAATTAGATGATGTTCAAGAATTAATCTATTAGCTTCCCTTTTGCATGTTTCTCAAGAGCAAGAATTCTGTTTCATTTACCTTTGTACCCACAGTTTCTAACACATGCTATATTAGTCTATTCTCACACTGCCAATAAAGACATACCTGAGCCTAGGTAATTTGTAAAGAAAAAGAGGTTTAGTGGACTCACAATTCCACGTGGCTGGAGAGGCCACACAATCATGGGAGAAGGCAAAGGAGGAGCAAAGACATGTCTTACATGGCTGCAGGCAAGGGAGCATGTGCATGAGAACCACCCTTTATAAAACCATCAGATCTCACCATCAGGAGAACAGCACAGGAGAAACCCGCCCCCATGATTCAATTACCTCCCACCAGGTCCCTCCCATGACATGTGGGGATTATGGGAGCTACAATTCAGGATGAGATTTGGTGGGGGGGACACAGCCAAACCATATCACATGCCCAGTATGTAAATGCATGAAAGTTGTTTAAGGTGTTTTAATCATTAGGCCACAGATTGTCAAGTTGGGATCAGAGAAGAAATGCCAAAAACAAAAGGCAAATTTTTCCAAGACAACATTGGTCTCTCTGCATGTGTGCATGAGTGTAGTAACGAAAGAGAAAGGAAAAGAGAGGAAATTAGGGCAGTTTCAGTAGGGTGGTCAAAGCATTATCAAAAAGAGATATAGCCGGCCTAAGCAACATGGCAAAACCCAAACTCTACAAAAAATAGAAATATTAGTTGGATGTGGTGGCATGCACCTGTAGTCCCAGCTACTCAGGAGGCTGAAGTGAGAGGATCACCTGAGCACAGGAGGGCGAGGCTGCAGTGAGCCATGATTGTGCCTCTGCACTCCAGCCTGGGTGACAGAGTGAGACACTCTCTAAAAAAAAATAGAAGACACATAGTTGCCTGATTTATTATTACAGTGGCATTAAAGACATTGTGAGGGGAAGACAGATTCCATTTGTAAAGGAGGAAGATCCAGCTGTCTGAAGGTAGTGAGTTATCTCAATTGATTATTCATAGTCAGTTACAGATCCAACTCCTTGTTCTACTCTTTCCCTGTTTCTCAGTACTACACTTGACTAATTTTAAAAAAAGGAAAAGGAGGAAAAACAGAGAAACAAGGGAAAGGTATCCCCTCCCCCACTTCTCACCTTTCTTATCCATTTATCCAATATATGCTCTTTTGTCTCATCATGTCCCATCTCCTGAGTGATGCTCTTCCCAATGGCTTTATTCCATACCGATTTCTATGTTCTCTCAACTCCTAATTTTTTTTAAATGATTTTCACCTCTCTGTTTGGCATATACCCTCTGCTATTTTCTCATTGCTTCACCTCTCTGACATTTTGTCAGAGTCTGCTAATTGTCCATCAAACTCCATTCTTCCCTTCTTTTATGGTTCCTATGCCCTCTTGCAGTTAGGCAGCTAAATGATTATGTTCTTTCTAATGGAAAGAAAGTGGAAGTAATGTACACCACTGCCAGGCTGGGCCCATAAAACCTCCCAGCAGTATCTTTCCATGTTATTCCCCCTTCCTGAAAGCTGAATAATGTCAGTGAAGACCAGAGCAACATGTTGAAGATGGTGGTTTTCCAGCAGCTTGGGTTCCTGAATGATTACAGTGAGTGAAGGCTTCTACCACCCCAAAATAATCAATAATAACCTTAACAATTACCAAAGGGAGAAATAAACTTCTACTCTTTTTGAGACATAACACTTTGGTTCTATTTGTTACAGTCCACCCTAACTAATAAAGATAGGTATATCTCTTCTCTCTGTCCTCCAAAAGACCACCAGGTTGGCTAAATAGTAGAAAGGACAGCTTTATTAACAATGTCAGTTTGCAGACCAGAAAGAAATAGTCTCTAGAATGAAGCAAAAATGCTGTCTTCAAAACAGGAACAGGTAAGTCGGGCTTTATGCCTCACAGCGTCTGTATTACTCAATAGAGTCACACATATTCAGCAGCTTTAGGGAACAAGATAAACATATTTATTAAAGGAGTCAAGCACATGTGCAATGGGGACACATATATGTAATATACATCCAATGTTCACTTTGGGTGGGGTTTTAGCATTAAAATGAGGTGAATTTGGTTTTTTGCATCACAAGGTGAACTATAGGACACAAAGACAGTTTGTGCACAGCCATTATAAATGGACTGAAACTGGCTTAAGCTCTGCAGTTGCTTATTAGAAAAGAATGTTTGCAAGGCCAGTCCCCTGTCCAATCAGAGTTGTGGTGGTTTGGGATGTAAGTCAGAGTTAGGAAAGCTCTGACAATTTGGCTGATATTTCCTATTGTTGGATAATTTAGCAAGAGTGTGGTTTGTTTTTGTAGCCGTAAGAATTTAGGAAGTTGCCATGCCAGCCAAGCCCTGAACTGTCAACCTGTAGACAACTTTTGTTTCTTTAACCTTAGGCTTCATTTCAGTTGATAAAGGGGAGTCCGTTGGGTCTGTCAGATCGCATCTCCAATTAGATAACATTTCTTAATCACACCACCCACTCCAGCACTATGTACATAATAGGTAAATGATAAACACTAAGATTATTGATATTTTAAAAATTAAAAATAAATATTGCCTGTGAACCCAGAAAATCTGAGACAGGTCTCAGTTTATTTAAAAAGTTTATTTTGCCAAGGTTGAGAAAAGTGTGCCTGTGACATAGCCTCCTGAGGTCCTGATAACATGTGCTCAAGGTGGTCAGAGCACAGTTTGGTTTTATACATTCTAGGAAGACATAAGACATCAATCAACATATACAACGTGAACATTGGTTTGGTCTGGAAAGGCAGGACAACTGGAAGCAAAGGCAGGAAGACTAGAAGTGGGGAGGGGGTTTCTAGGATAAGTAGATAAGAGACAAATGGTTGTATTCTTTTGAGTTTCTGATTAGCCTCTCCAAGGAGACAATCAAATATACATTTATCTCAGTGAGCAGAGGGGTGACTTTGAATAGAATGGCAGGCAGGTTGGCCCTGAGCAGTTCCCAGCTTGACTTTTCCCTTTAGCTTAGTGATTTGGGGGCCCCAAGATTTATCTTTCTTTCACATGCCAAATTGAAAATCAATGAAACAGAGGAAAAATAGTATCATAGCTACACATCTAGGATGGAGAATAGCATTGGTGATGAAGTGGAAAATATGGGAGACAGGCCTACTGCTCTAGAAAGATAGAATTTAGGAGATGTTAAAAATATTATCGTGGCCGGGCGCGGTGTCTCATGCTTGTAATCCCAGCACTTTGGGAGGCCGAGGCGGGCGGATCACGAGGTCAGGAGATCAAGACCACGGTGAAACCCCGTCTCTACTAAAAATACAAAAAATTAGCCGGGCGTGGTGGCGGGCGGCTGGAGTCCCAGCTACTCGGGAGGCTGAGGCAGGAGAATGGCGTGAACCCGGGAGGCGGAGCTTGCAGTGAGCCGAGATTGCGCCACTGCACTCCAGCCTGGGCGACAGAGCGAGACTCCGTCTCAAAAAAAAAAAAAAAAGTATTATCGTTACTATCATTTAAGTAGTATTCCTGTGCTTTCTAGAACTGCTAATAGAGATTCAAAATAATTCAGGTTTTTGGTAAAGCATGTGGGTCCTTTAAGAGAAAAATTATACTCTTAAGATATTTGTTATCAGAATCTTTGAAAATGAAATATTAGACATGTGAAAAACCATAAACATCCACAAATCCCATAGAAACTACTGAGCTGGATTTTTTTTCAGGTACCATTACACAGGCCAGAAGCCTTTGTGCCTGTTGACTTGTATTATTATATGGATGATCTTAGTTTCCATTAATGTTTATGTCATAATTTAAATTGGGCTTTTACCTGTAAGTGTTATTTAATTAAAAATGCCTCTGGGCACAGTGGTGCACACCTCTAGTTCCAGCTACTTAGGAGGCTGAGGCAGGAGCATCACTGGAGACCAGGAATTTAAGCTGTGGTGCACTAGGATTGTGTCTGTGAACAGCCACTGCACTCTAGTCTGGACAGCGTAGCAAGACCCTGTATCTTAAAAAATATAAATTATTGAAGATCTACACATTCTCAAATCCTTGGCAGATATGATGAGATTTCTACAAAGAAAATATAAAACTTGCCAGCAGTACCACTGTAAAAAGCCACTGAAAAGCAATTGGTAACAACTCTTCTTAAACTTGAAACAGATTTAATATTTAAATTGATTTCTAATCTATTTAGTCAAATATCACCCAGCCTAAGAGTTCTATGTTGAGAGGTCTGTAACCTATCTGAAAACAAGCAAAACTGAGCATCCTGTGCAGCAACTATAAGGCTCTTGGCAATTCACTGGCTCAAACATAGATCCTCAACTTCTCACTGACGTGCTGATAAAACAAATTGGCTTGAGTGCCAAGAAAGGGAAAACTAAAAAAACAAAAAAAAAACACAACAACAACAAGCTGAAGTACAAAGAGGTTTGTTTCCTGTCCTTAGTGGAGGCAGAAGGAGGTCTTCTAGATAAAGAGGCAGAAGTGAGATATTAGGGTCCACCGTATTCAGAATATTTCTACTAAGAGATTGGAAATGGGAAGAGTGGCATTTGTTAGCCAATCACAGAAGAATCCACCTATCCAAAGCATGTTTAAAAGGCTAATGTGGCTCCAATACCTAAATCCAGCAAATTTGATTAATTTGTGAGATTGTGGAAGGTTAATTTCTCCAATGTTGTCAACAGCATGGAGAAAACATTGTTTGTATTGCAGAATTACCTTCATCATCCCAGCAATCTAATGTTGCAGATTTCTCTGATGATGCATTTCAAGATTACCCACTGCAGTTGACGCTTTTGTATCCTCATGTTCCCCATCTACGTGAATTCAACCAACCATGGATCCAAAATATTGTTGAAAAACTAAAACAATAAAAAATAAGAATACATCAATTAAAAATAATACAAATAGGCTGGTCTGAATGCAGTGGTGTTTACAACTAACTGATCACAATCAATACAGAGTTCTTTGTTTTTTCTCCACTCCCACTGCTTCACTTGACTGGCCTTAAAAAAAAAATAAAGTAAAAATAATACAACATAACAGCTATTTATACAGCATTTACACTGCATTAGGTATTACAAGTAATCTAGAGGTGATTTAAAGTACACAGGAAGATGCGGTTAGGTTACATGCAAATATAGCCAAGCCCTGCAGGACAACATTCGGGTAAAGGACAGACCGCATATCATACGATGGTCCCGTAAGATTATAGTACCATATTTTTACTGTACCTTTTCTATGTTTAGATATGCTTAAGTAGATAAATACTACCTACATTTGTGTAAGTATACTCTATGTTCACACCATAGATACTCTATGATGTTCACACAACAACAAAATTGCCTAAGGACACATCTCAGAACGAATTCCCATAGTTCAGTGACACTACATACTATGCCATTTTATGTAAGGGATATGAGCATCCTTGGATTGTGGTGTCTTCACGGGTCCTAGGACTAGTATGTTGTAGATACCATGGGATGACTCTATATGGAATTTATATTGGAGCCCTTGTACTTCTCAACTAAATCAAATTTACTCTTTTAGTAGCTCAATAAAATATCCTTTCAACTGAAACTATAACACATCATGGCATAAAACTTAAATTGCTTTCACTACAAATAGTGTGCAAAGTACACATATAAAATGTGTGTTGGTAGAAACTAAAGAGCACATCCTTTCTATGTTCTGACCTGCTGGGTTTTTTTTAATTCCAGAAAGTTATTTGATAACCACATAACATCTCAAGAACTATTTGGGTTTGAATTTCAGCTCTGCCTTATATTAACTCTGGGATCTTAGGCAATTTATTCAACCTTTCCTTACCTCAGTTTCCCATTTATAAGATGATTAATATATATGCAGTACTGCTTTACATATAATAATAGCTCAGTGAACCACAGAGATGACCCCCCAAATAGATATTCTATTCCATACTTTGTCCTGTTGAGCCAATTGCTCTAGCACAACCACAGCAACATTTAAATATTTTGTGGGCATCTTAAACACAACATGCCCCAAATCACACTTATCATATTCTGACTGAAAACTGGTTCTTCCATTGTCTCCATTTTATTTTCTGAATTTGCTGTAATTCTCCAATTTAAGTTAATTGGAAGCTCAAGTTGCATCCCCAATTTTGGTACAGTTAACACATAGCTTTCTTACTCCATTTTAAGGGTTAAAGGATTTCAAATCTGAAATCTTGCACAGAATTCTGTCTGCAAAGAAAACTGCACAGAAAATTTATAATAGGATATTTCTAGAAGAAAATGGCTTATCCTGAACAGCACCAGAAGTTTCATTTTTTTCTGTACTATTGTAACTCAGCAGATAATGTTTACATTTGTGTATATGTCCTCCAACACAAATAAGTATGGTTGCTAAATAATATTATGCCATTAAACTTCTTGTTTAATGCTTCTTCATTATGATTCATTATGATTGTTTAATGCTTCTTCATTATTATGTTTAGAAGTTTTTCAAAAGTTTATCCTTTGTCTCTTAGTGGCAATTAAAAAAGAAAGAAACATGAACTCCCCAAATGAGCCACAAAAATAAATCAGCATGTCTAAATTTCAGAATGAGAAACAAAGATGCAATTCTCTCCTCAGATCAAACAAAGCAGAGATTTTCAAACTGCAGAGGTGCCATAGAAAAGGCTGAATTCTCAAGCATAGTGAGCTTAGACTTTACAGCTAAAATAGAAATTTCAGCTTTTAGAGCTGAAATAGAAAGTCTGAGCATTAACGAAACATTAGAACCTTACATTTAAAAATTAGTATGAGAAATTTTTGTTATTATGCTAAGACCCTTACACACATGATTTCTTCTAGCCAATACAGGCACAGATTCAACAAAGATGATGCTTTATTGTGAAAATAGAACATTCACCTTGTCTTCTGACATCATAAAGACCACCCACATTTGCAGAGATGCTGCTGCTACAGTACTTTCAGGCAAGGCCAAGTCTTCTTGAAAGGCTGGTCATGGCCCAGTGATCAATGAAGAACTCAGGGACATCCCAAAACTCAGGACTATAAGGTAGGAGAAAGACATTAACCCCTGGCCTGAGAATGAGATTAGAACCTTAATATGCCTCCCCTAAGACTTAATTCAAAGCAAGACTGAACCCCAGTGAACCAGTCACTGAATGGAAATCACCATACTTTCCCTTCCCCTCTCATGTTTACTACTTTCTGCCAGATATTCAAACGAATTCAATCATAAAGAGATTCTCCCCTTTAACTCTTTTTCTTTTTGGGCTAATTAACATTTAGATTTTTTTTTCTCACAATACATAAATTTACTTGTTTCTTGAGGCCCATCTAGAAAAATTAAAATTCAGCTAAGGTATTAACATATCATAGGAACTGTTTCCCAATTTCCATGGCAGAGGATAGCACACGGAAAATTCTTAGGAGCTGTAAGCAATTCAGATAAAAGGCTAAAAAGAGGAAGGCTGGATTCATATATTCCTCTTTGAACCTCAAGGGCACACAGTTGAGTTAATCCTACTTGTCATCGCATGCTATCTTCACGGGCTCACAGAAGCTCTCATCCTTGTTTAATATATTTTCTTCTCTTCACCCCCATCGCCATTCCCATTTTCCTTCCTCCTGTAGAGGCACTCATTCCATTTTGTTTAATATATATCAGGTATATATGTATCTCTAAAAAATTGTAATATTTGCTTGCATCTTTATACATTTTAGTCCAGATAAATGATACCACATCATTGCTCAAATTCCATTTCTTATTTTTTTCACTCAGCACTGAATTTTTAGATGTATCCATGTTGCTGCATGTATATTTAAGTCATTACTTCTGACTGCAGTGGAATATTCTAATGCATTCTTCCAGTGTGTCCTTTATCCATTTCCTAGTAATAAACACTTAGTTGCCGGCTACCAGAAAGATGGATTAAGTATTCTAATATATATGATGGGTTTCTCTGGAGTAAATAAACAGGAGCATACATTTTGGATCAAATAGTATATACAGATCAAATTTCCCTCTATGCTGCCAGACTGCTTTTCCAAATAGCTGTGCCAGTCTGGACTCTCTTGGGAAGTGTTAAGTGTATTCCTCTTGTTGTTTACTTTTTCTTTTGTTTTTGAGACAAGGTCACACTGTCACCCAGGCTGGAGTACAGTGGTGCAAACGTAGTTCACCCAGCCTCACCATCCCAGGCTCCAGCAATCCCCCACCTCAGTCTCCTGCCTCAGCCTCCTTAGTAGCTGGGACCACAGGCATGCACCACCACACCTGGCTAATTTTTTTATTTTTTTGTAGAGACAGAGTCTTGTTGTGTTGCCCAGCCTGGTCTTTAACTCCTGGGCTGAGCAATCCTCCTGCCTTGGTCTCCCAAAGTGCTGGGATTACAGGCATGAGCCACTATGCCCAGACAAGAGTGTGTTCTTAACCAGCATTTGTATCATCTAACCTTCTACTTATTGTCAATCTGATCTGTGTAAATTAGGAACTTTAAATTATCATTTATCTAATTGTAACCATAATAGGTTCATTTGCCCGATGTGCAGTGAGTCAATAAACTGAGACACTTGGGATAGAGCGGAGAAAGAGTTTAATAATTGTAGGGCAGCTGAATGAAGAGACAAGAGGAAACTTCAACTATGTCTCCCTAAGAGTTTTGGGGTTGTTTTTAAGAGGTATTAACTGGGGTTGAAGTGGGGAATCACTGATTAGACAAGAAGCTCAGAGTGATACCTTGGGACAGGGAGATGAAGAAACCACATTTTTTGTTCTGAGTCTGTTTCTGGGTGGGTGGGGGATCTTCACACTGGTTGGCCGCAGACCTGCTGGAATTTGAAAACGCCATAAGCTCTTGAGCAAGAAGCTCCTATCATCCTAGCATCAGAAATTCTATCTATAGGCACAATGGGGGAGCAGGGACCAGGTGGCCAGCATCCTAAATGACTCTCAGTTAGCAGCTGCAGAGAAGTGAGTCAAAGTGCACCAGTGCACTCTGAATAATGCCTAACTATAATTCTGCCTAAAGCCTGGCTTATAATTCTTGTTAACACAGTGAGAGTGGTTCCATAACTACTATTGAACTTGACATCTATCTATCTATCTATCTATCTATCATCTATCTATCTATCTATCTATCTATCTATCTATCTATCTATCTATCTATCTATCAGTCTATCTTTTTTTTTTTTGGAGACAGGGTCTCACTCTATAACCCAGGCTGGAGTGCAGTGGTACAATCTCAGCTCACTGCAACCTCCATCTCCTGGGCTCAAGCGATCCTCCCACCTCAGCCTCCAGAGTAGCTGAGAACACAAGTGTGTGCCACCATGCCCATCTAATTTTTTGTTTTTTGTAGAGATGAGATTTTACCATGTTGCCCAGGCTGGTCTTAAACTCCTGGGCTCAAGTGACCTGCCATTTTGGCCTCCCAAAATGCTGGTATTTCAAGTGTGAGGCACTGTGCCAGGCCCTCATCTCTTTTTACACATGCTAACAATTTGGGTTCCCTCTTCCATGACTTGCCAATTCATATATTTCCCCCATTTTTCTACTTCTTTTCTGTCTTGTTCTCATTGATTTACAGGTATTGCTCATGTACTCTAGATCAGGATGTCCACTCTTTTGGCTTCCCTGGGCCACATTGGAAAAAAAATTGTTTTGGCCTACGCATAAAATACATTAACACCAACAATAGCTGATGAGCTAAAAAAAAATCACAAAAAATCTCATATTTTAGGAAAGTTTATGAATTTGTGTTGGCCTGCATTCAAAGCTGTCCTGGGCCACATGCAGCCCATGGGCCACAGGTTGGACAAGCTTGCTCTAAATAGTAATCCCTCGACATTCTTAGACGTTCGTTGGAGTGCAGAAAATGATTCTTTAAAACATGGTACTTGGGCATGCTGAGTGCTTCTGAAAATTGAAAGGCCTCAGAAATAAGCCTCAGAATCAATTTAAAATTGTCTTGGGTCCCCTGCCCCCAGCACAGGGAAAGACTCTCTGGAATTTCCTTATCTGACCAAGAAAGCTTCTTAACAACAACAACAACAGCAAAGCAAAACAATAAATCTCTCTCTTTCTGTCTCTCTCTTTCTCTCTCTCTCTCTCTCTCACACACACACACACACACACACACACACACACACACACACACAAATTGCCTTCTCTCCCCCACCCTCCAGCCCACCCTTACCTCCTTACCTATTGTGGAAAAGACAGAAGACTGAGACCACATCTGGATGGAATTTTCCACAAGATAATGCCTGCTTCTCAGGCTCATTCAAATTCCAAAGGGAATTATTTATAAGTTAATTTCTGCCTTGGGTCCATTCATTCTCCCTAATAACTGTTTACTGCCCCTCAGAAGAATTGTCTATATTTCCCCATCTCCCCCTTCCCCTATGAAAAAGGATATAGAAGCATCTGTACTCCACGGCATGGTGGGTAATTACTCTGTGATATCCCCCCCATGCACATTAATACATTTGGTTGCCTTTTCTCCTATTAATCTGGGACTTTTGTCAGTTGATTTTCAGGGAACCTTCAGAGAGCAAAGGGAAAGTTTGCTCTTGCCCACTAAAACTTGCAACTGTCCACAGTCTGTCATCTATCTTTTAATTTTATGGTGTCCTCTGTTGAACAAAAATCTAATTGTGCTAGAGTCAAAACTATGTTTTTCTCCTTTTACAGTGCATTTCGGCTCTGTCGAAGTAAGGTATTCCAATCCTAACTCACAAACATATCTTTCCAAATTTTCTTTATAAGATTTAGCTTTACCTCTCACTTTTAGGTCTTCAGTTCATTTAAACTTTATTTTCATATATGGTATGAGCTAGGAATCCAAATTTATTTTTCTCCACCTAGCGATTCTGTTTTCCTCAGTACCATCTACTAATAATCTATTCTTTCCTCATGATGAGATACCACCTCTATCATATGCCGACTTCACATTAATATGTGAGATATTCTGAGTTCCTTTTCTCTTTCATTGGCAGTTTCTATTTCCATGACAAACCTCACTTTTTATTTTCGATTGCTCATATCTGATAAAATATCTCTTTCTCTTCTTTTGTAAATTTTTCTTTTCATGTACCTTTATTTTTCTATATAATTTTATAATCAATTTGTCAAAAGCTCCAAAAGAATTTTTTATCAGAAAATTTATTAAAAAGACTTTGAATACATTCCCTAATTCGAAAGCAGCTATCATCTTTAAAATTCTACAGCTCCCCATAAATGAGCATGGTATATGGTACTATTGATAAAGGAGCTAAAAGAAATTATTTAGACAGATAGTGAAGGTAAGAGAATCCTTGGCAGAGCTTCCCTTTTAACAAAAAGCAGCCCCCAAAATCATTTCTTTTCTAACAAAGAGCAGCCTGAAAAATTGAGCTGCATAGATAAGGAAGCTGGAAGCTTGCACGGGTGAATGTCAGCAGCAGCGCCAATAGAGAAGGGCTTCCTGAGGGCCAGGTATGTTCAACATGGAGGCTCCATTTTCCCTTTTCTTTGTCACCACATGTACAGTAAAGGAAGAGGCAACATGGCACCAGCCAGTTAGAGAACCATCTGCATAATAAAAGATTAAGGCGGGGTGGCCAAATTTTCACATGCTTTGCAAATGGCACGCCTAGTCCGAACCAGTTCTCTAAATGTGTCTGATACAGAATCAAATTTTAAATTAAAATGTTATCTACAATAAAAGAAATTGACCGGTTAACCAGTTTTTCACATGTTATGCAAATGACACACTTAGTCCAACCAATCTTTCGTGACCTATGTAAATCAGACACTCCTTCTTAAGCTCATCTATAAAACCCCTGTATTTCGCTGCAGACCAGAAAACCCACTTGGAGAGAGCTTTTCTCTTTCTTTTGCCTATTAAACCTCCACTCTTAACCTCACTCCCCTTGTGTGTCCACATCCTTGATTTCCTTGGCATGAGACAACGAACCTTGGGTATTACCCCAGACAAATGACGTCACTTCACTATCTTATAATATCTTCTTTTTATCTTTCAATAAATGTCTCCTAAAATATTCTCCATAAACGTCTTATGCATTCTTTATCCTATTATCTCCTAGATCTTTTAGAATTTTTTTTGCTAATATGAATGTGATCTTATTTGCTATTATCTAGTCAATTTCTTTTATTGTAGATAAATATTTTAATTTAAAATTTGATTCTATATCAAATACATTTGAAGAACTTTATTAATTTGAATAGTTTAGGGATTATTTCAGTTTTTTTCTATCAATGAGTATATCATCTATAATCAATGGTATTCTTTTCTCTTTTTTTGAGAGAGAGTCTCGCTCTGTCACCCAGGCTGGAGTGCAATGGCATGGTCTCGGCTCACTGCAACCTCCGCCTCCCAGGTTCAAGCAATTCTCTTGCCTCAGTCTCCCGAGTAACTGGGATTACAGGCATGCACCACCATGCCCTGCTTGTTTTTGTATTTTTAGTAGAGATGGGGTTTCCCCATGTTGGCCAGGCTGGTCTCAAACTCCTGACCTCAGGTGATCCGCCCATCTGGGCCTCCCAAAGTGCTGGGATTACAAGTGTGAACCACTGCACCCAGCCACCAATGGTATTTTCAACTCTTCCATTTCCTTCTTATACTTTCATTTATTTTGTCTTGTTGCACTGTCCAGGACCATAATGGATGGATATATAGGCTGACGTATATCAATTGGCTTGAGTTGTTTGGTGATATTCACCAGATCTTCTATATTTTGCTATTCTATGGATATTATTTTCAATTTCTGAGGTAAGTATAATAAATTCTCTAACTATAATTGTTAATTTACCTACTTGTCCACACAGTTCTGTCTGTGATTGTTTTCTATATTTTAACTACACGTTATTTGGTGTATATTCCTACTGGTTCATATCTCCTTAGCCCCTTGTTCCTTTTACCAGTATATATAATTCATACCTTTATGATTTTTCTTTTTATCTTCCAAAAGTATGAAATTCTTGGAATATTTGAAAGAGCTGAGTTTTAAAATGATCTAGACTGATTTGTGTGTGTAATTTCATTTCTTTGATAGTTATAAGACCACTCAGCTGTTCTATATCTTCTTGAGTTAGTTTTGGTCAAATGTGCTTTTGTTTTTTAGTAGACTTTATTTTTTAGAGCGGTTTTAGGTTCACAGCAAAGTTGAGCAGAAGGTACAGAGATTTCCCATATACCCTCCATACATGCTGATATGGTTTGGATACTTAGGCCCTCCAAATCTCATGCTGAAATGTGACCCCTATGTGGAGATGGACCAAGTGGGAGGTGTTTGGGTCATGGGTGAAGATCCTTCATGAATGACTTAGTACTCTCTTCACAGTAACAAGGGAGTTCTCACTCTATTAGTGTGCAGGAGAACTGGTAATTAGGGAGTCTTGGCACCTCCTCCTCTCTCTTGCCCCCTCTCTGACCATGTGACACACCTGCTCCCTTTTTGCCTTCTGCCATGAATAAAACTTCCTGAAGCTTCACTAGAAGCAGATGCTGGTGTCATGCTTCTTGTATAGCCTGCAGAACAATGAGCCAAATACACCTCTTTCCTTTATAAATTACTCAGCCTCAGGTATTTCTTTATAGCAATGCACAATGGACTAAGACAGATGCATACGTCCTCTGTGACCAACATCCCCCATCAGAGTGACACAATTGTTACAACTGATGAACCTACACTGACACACCATCATCGCCTAAAAGTTTGCAGTTTACATTAGGGTTCACTCACTCTTGGTGTTGTGCATTCTGTGGGTTTGGACAAATGTATATACTATTATAGTATCATACAGAATAATTTCACTGATTTTTAAATTCTCTATTCTCTGCCTGTTCATGCCTTCCTCTCTCCCACTAACCCCTGGCAACCACTGATCTTTTTACTGTTATCACAGTTTTGTCTTTTCCAGAATGCCATACAGTTGAAATCATACAGTATATAGACTTTGTAGGTTTTTATGTGGACATGTTTTTTGACTCCTTTGGGCAAACACCAAGGAGCAAGATTGCTGGATCATATGGTAAGACTATGTTTAGTTTTATAAGAGACTGCCAAATTATCTTCCAAAGTGGCTGTACCATTTTACATTCTTAAGAGCAAAGAATGAGAGTTCTCGTTACTCTACATCTTCACTGGCATTTGGTGTTCTCAGTGTTCTAGATTTTGGCTGCTCTAATAGGTGTATATGGTACCTTGTTGTTGGTCTAATTCACATTTTCCTAATACTATATGATACGGAGCATCTTTTCATATGCTTATTTGCCATCTATTTATCTTCTTTGGTGAAGTGTCTGTTGACAGCTTTGGTATATTTTTTGATCAAGTTTTTGTTTCCTTATTTTTGAGTTTCAAGAGTTCTTTGTATGTGTTGGATAGCACTCCTTTATCAGCTGTTTTTTGCAAATATTTTCTCTCCATCTGTGGCTTGTCTTCCCATTCTCTTGACAGTGTCTTTCACAGTACAGAAATTTTTAATTTTAAGGAAGTCCAGCTTATCAAGTCTTCCTTTCATGGATCATTGGTCTTGTATCTAAAAAGTCATCTCCAACCCCAAGGTCATCTAGATTTTCTCCTATGTTATCCTCTAATAGTTTTTTAGTTGTGCATTTTACATTTAGGTCTGTGATTCATTCTGAGTGAGTTTTTGTGAAACGTGTAAAGCTTGTGTCTAGATTCATTTTTCTTGCATGTGGATGTCCAGTTGTTTCAGTACCATTTGTTGAAAAGACTACCTTTACTCCATTGAATTGCTTTTGCTCTTTTGTCAGAGATCAGTTAACTATATTTATGTGGGTCAAATTCTAGGCTCTCTATTCTATTCCACTGATCTATGTGTCTATTCTTTAGCCAATACTACATTGTCTTGATTACTCTAGCTTTACAGTAAGTCTTCAAAAATTGTAGAGCTAGTCCTCCACTTTAATTCTCCTTGAATATTAAAGTAGCTCTTTGGCTATTCTGGGCCTTTTCCCTCTTAAAATAAACTTTAAAATCAGTCTGTCAATATTCACAGAATAACATACTGGGATTTTGATTGGGATTGCACTGACTCTATAGATCAAGTTGGGAAGAATTGGAATCTTTATATATACACACATATATATGTATACATATACACACATATATATGTGTATATGTTTGGCTAAAAAATAGACACATAGATCCGTGGAACAGAATAGAGAGCCTAGAATTTGACCCACATAAATATAGTTAACTGATCTCTGACAAAAGAGCAAAACACATATATACACACACACATATATATATATACACATATATATGAAGATTCCATATATATACACATTTCTTTATAGCAATGCACAATGGACTAAGACAGATGCATACTTCCTCTATGACCAACATCCCCCATCAGAGTGACACAATTGTTACAACTGATGAACCTACATGGACACACCATCATCACCTAAAAGTTTGCAGTTTACATTCAGGTTCACTCACTCTTGGTGTTGTGCACTTTGTGGGTTTGTACAAATGTGTATATCATTATAGTATCATACAGAGTATGTGTATGTACTATATGTGTATATATATGAAGATTCCAGTTCTTCCCAACTTGACCTATAGATTCATATATATATGTGTATATGTGTGTGTGTGTGTGTGTATATATAGATATAGCTTAGGCTCAAGCTATCCTCCTGCCTTAGCCTCCTGAGTAGCTCCAATTACAGGCATGTGCCACCATTTTATTTCTTGTAGAAATGGAGTCTTGCTATTTGCCCAGGATGGTCTCAAACCCTCTCCTCAAGTGATCTTCCCACTTTGGCTTCATTTCCCAAAGTAGTGGCATTACAGGCGTGAGCACTGAGCCCAGCCTAGAACTGAAATCTTGACAACATTGAGTCTTTCTATCAATGAACATGAAATATCTCTCCATCTATTTAGTTCTCTGACTTCTTTCATCAGAGTTTTGTAGTTTTCTACTATAAATCTTGCAAATATTTTGTTAAATTTATATCTAAGTATTTTATTTTGTGGGGTACCAATATAAATGGCATTACATTTTTAATTTCAGTTCCATTTGTTCATTGCTAATTTATAAGAAAGTAACTGGCTTTTGCATATCAGTCTTACACCCTGCAACCTTGCTATAATTTCTTATTAGTTCCAGGATTTTTTTTTTTTTTTTTTGCCTATTCTTGAAGATTTTCTACATAGACAATCATGTCAGCTGCAAAGTCAGTTTTATTTCTTCCTTTCTAATCCACATACCTTCTATTTCCTTTTCATGTCTTACTGAATTAGCAAAAACTTACAATATAATGCTGAAGAGGAGTGGTAAGAGAGAACAGCCCTGCCTCATTCCCATTCTTAATTGGAGAGTATCTAGTTTCCACCATTAAGTATGATGTTCACTGTAGGGTTTTTTCTGGGGGATTGGGGGTATTATTTAACAAGTTGAGAAAGTTTCTCTCTATTCCTAGTTTGTCTAGAGTTTTTATCACAAATGAGTATTAGATTTTGCCAAATGCATTTTCTACATCTATTGATAGAATTATGTGATTTTTCTTTTTTAGCCTATTGACATAGTGGATTATATTAATTAATTTGTAAATGTTGAACCACCCTTGCAAACTTGAGACAAATTCCACTGGGTTTTTTTTCAGGGGGTAGGGGGTATTATTTAACAAGTTGAGAAAGTTTCCCTCTATTCCTAGTTTGTCTAGAGTTTTTATCACAAATATTAGATTTTGCCAAATGTATTTTCTACATCTATTGATAGAATTATGTGATTTTTCTTTTTTAATCTATTGACATAATGGATTACATTAATTGATTTGTAAATGTTGAACCATCCTTGCAAACCTGAGATAAATTCCACTTGGTGATGGTGTATAATTCTTTTTATACATTGTTGGATTCAATTTGCTAATATTCTTTTGAGAATTTTTGCATCTACGTTCATGAGAGTATTGGTCTGTAGTTTTCTTGTAATATTTTTCTCTGGTTTTGGTATTAAGTTAATGCTGGCCTCATAAATGAGTTACTAAGTATTCCCTCTGTTTTTGTCTTTTGAAAGAAACTGGTATAATTTATTTCTTAAATGTTTGGTAGAATTCACTTGTGAACCTATCTGAGCTTGGTTCTGTCTGTTTGGAAGGTCATTAATTATTGGTTCAGTTTCTTTAACAGATATAGGCCTATTCAGATTGTTTTTATCTTCTATGAGTTTTGGCAGATTGTGTCTTTTAAGAAATTGATCCATTATCAAATTTGTAAGCATAGGGTTGTTCATAGTATTCCTTTATTATCTTTTTGATGTCCATGGGATCTGTAGTGATGTTACCTCTTTCATTTCTGATATGAGTAATTTGTATCCTCTCTATTTTTTTCTTTCTTAGTTAGCTTGGACAGAGGCTCATTAATTTTATTTATCTTTTTGAAGAACCACTTATAGTGATTTTCTTTTCCTTTTTTTTTTTTTTTTTTTATTGAGATGGAGTTTCATTCTCATCGCCCAGGTTGGAATGCAATGGTGCAATCTTGGCTCACTGCAACCTCTGCCTCCTGGGTTCAAGCAATTCTTCTGCCTCAGCCTCCTGAGTAGCTGGGATTACAGTTGCCCACCACCACATCCAGTTAATTTTTGTATTTTTAGTAGAGACGGGTTTCACCATGGTGGCCAGGCTGGTCTTGAACCCCTGACCTCAGGTGATCCACTCACCTCGGCCTCCCAAAGTGCTGGGATTACAGGCATCAGCCACTGCAGCCAGCCAGTGATTTTCTTTATAATTTTACTTTTTCACATGTTTTGCACAAATTTTTTATTTTACTAATTTCTCTTCTAATTTATATTATTTCTTTTCTTCTGTTTACTTTGAACTTAACTTGCTCTTTTTTTCTAGTTTCCTAAGGTGAAAGTGTAGAGGACTAACTTTAGATCTTTCTTCTTTTGTAATATATTCATTCAGTGCCATAAATTTGCCTCTAAGCACTGCTTTTGCTCCATTCCACAAATTTTAATGTTGCATTTTCATTTGTTCATAAATTTTAAAATTTCTCTTGAGATTTTTTTCTCTGACCCATGTTCTATTTAGAAGTGTGTTGTTTAATCTCCAAGTATTTTGGGATTTTTTAACTATCCTTCCATTATTGATTTCTAGTTTAATTCCACTGTGGTCTCAGAACAGACACTATATTATTTCTATTTTTTTAAGTTTGTTAAGGCGTGTTTTTTTGGCCCAGAATGTGGTCTGTCTTGGTGGATGTTCAGTGTTAGCTTAAGAAGAATGTGTATTCTATTGTTGATGTCAATTATATCTAGTAGATTAGTGGTGCTGTTGAGTTCACCTATGTCCTTGCTGATTTTTTTGTCTACTGGATATATCCATTTCTGAAAGAAGGGTGTTAGAATTTCCAATTGTAAGAATGCATTCATTTATATCTCCTTGCAGTCTATCAGTCTTGCCTTACGTATTTTGATGCTCTATTGTTAAGTGCATACACACTGAGGATTGTGATATCTTCTTGGATAACTGACCCCTTTATTATTATGTAATGCTCATCTTTATCCCTGATAACTTTCTTTGCTCTGAACATCTGCTCTGTGTGCAATTAATGTAGCTATTCCCACTTTCTTTTGATGAGTGTTAGCATGGTATATCTTTCTCCATCCATTTATTTTTAGTCTATATGTGTCTTTATATTTAAAGTGGCTTCCTTGTAGACCACATATAGTAGGGTCCTATTTTTTTATCCATGCTGACAATCTCTGTATTTTAATTGGTGCATTTTGACCACTGACATTCGAAGTGATTATTGATATAGTTAGATTAATTTCTACCATATCTGTTACTGTTTTCAATTTGTTGCACTTGTTCTTTGTTCCTATTCTGGTTTTATAGTCTTTTTCTACTTTTTGTGGTTTTAATTGAGCATTTTATATAATTTCATTTTCTCTTCTTTTTTACCTTTTTTAGTGGTTGGCCTAGAATTTACAATACATATTTATGGCAACTAATCTATTTATTCACAGCTAATTCAAGATCACTTTCAAATAACACTATAGTGTTTCACATGTAGAGGAAGTACCTTATAATAATGAAATAATCTTAATTCCTCACTCCCATCCCTTGTATTAATGGTGTTATTCATCTCAGTTATACGTAATGAATATATTGTTGCTATTACTACTTTGAGCAAACTGTTACATGTCAGATTAATTAAAAATAAGACAAATAAAAGTTTTTATTTTATTTTTGCAAAGTTCTTCTCTGATGCTTTTTTTTTCTTGAGACAAGGTCTCACTCTGTTGCTCAGGCTGGAGCACAGTGGCTTGATCATGGCTCACTGCAGCCGTGACCACCCCAGGCTCGGATGATCCTCCCACCTCAGCTTCCTGAATAGCTGGGACTACAGGCATGTGCCACCACACTCAGCTAATTTTTTTGTTTTTTGCAGAGACAGGGTTTTACCATATTGCCCAGGCTGGTCTCTAACTCCTAGGCTCAAGCAATCCTCTTACCTAGGCCTTTCAAAATGTTGGGATTAAAGGCATGAGCCATTGTGCCCAGCTCTGAATTTTTTTTTTTTTTTTTTTTGAGATGGAGTCTTGCTCTGTTGCCCTGGCTGGAGTGCAGTGGCATGACCTTGTATCACTGCAACCTCCGCCTCCCAGGTTCAAGCAATTCTCCTGCCTCAGCCTCCTGAGTAGCTGGGATTACAGGCACACACCACCATGCCCGGCTAATTTTTGTATTTTTAGTAGAGATGGGGTTTCACCATGTTGGCCAAGCTGGTCTCGAACTCCTGATCTCAGGTATCTGCCTGCCTTGGCCTCCCAAAGTGTTGACTTTTTTTTTTTTTTAAATGTAGATTCAAGTTTCTGGCCTAAAAATTTTCCTTCTCTCTAAAGAACTTCTTTTAACATTTCTTGCGAAGCAAGTTTACTGGCAATAAATTTCCTCAATTTTTGTTAGTCTGAGAAACTATTTCTCTTTCACCTTTGAAGGAGAATTTCACAGAATACAGAAATCTAGGTAGATGGAGTTTTCCCTCGGAGGACTTTAAACATTTTACTCAATTCTCATCTTACTTTTCTGTTTCTGAGAAGTTTGATGTAATTCTTATTTTGCTCCTCAATAGGTAAGATTTTTTTCCTTTGGCTTCTTTCAGGACTTTTTCTTTACTTTTGACTTTCTGTAGTTTGTGTATGATACATGTTGGTGGAGTTTTCTGGACATTTATCCTGTTTGGTGTTTTCTCAGCTTCCTGGGTCTGTGTTTTTATGTCTGATTAATTTCAGAAAATTCTCAGCCATTATTGCTTCAAATATTTCTTCTGTTCAATTCTCTCTTTCTTCTCCTTCTGAAATTCCCATTACACATATTTACACCTCTGTAGTTGTTCCACAGCTCTTGGATATTTTGTTCTGTTTGTTTGTTCTGTCTTTTTTCTATTTGCTTTTCAGTTTTGGAGATTTCTATTGAAAAATCCTCAAGGTCAGAGATTCTTTCCTCAGCTATGTCCAGTCTACTAATAAACACATCACAGAAATTCTTTATTTCTTTAAAAAATTTTTTAGCTCTAGCATTTATTTCTCTTTCTCAAGATTTTGGTCTTTTTGCTTACATTGCCTAACTGTTCTTGCATCCTTTTAAATTTATCCACTAGAGCCCTTAACATGTTAATCATAGTTATTTTTAATTCTCAGTATTATAATTCTAACATCCTGCCATATCTGAGCCTGGTTTTGAGGTTTGCTCTGTCTCTTCAAATTTTTTTTTTTCCTTTTAATAGGTCTTGTAATTTTTTTAAAAAGCCAAACATGATGTATTGGGTAAAAAGAATTGCTATAAAGAGGCCAAAAAAAAAAAAAAAAAGAAAAGAAAACAATAAAGCATGTCTACAAGATCTAGAAAATAGCCTCAAAAAAGCAAATTTAACAGTTATTTAAATTGTGCGGAAGAGGAGGTAGAGAGATTTGGATAGAATATTTATTTAAAGGGATAGTAACAGAATACTTTCCAAACCTGGAGAAAGATATCAATATTCAAGTAAAAGATTATAGAACACCAACCAGATTTAACCCAAAGAAATCTATGTCAAGGCATTTAATAATCAAACTCCCAAAGGTCAAAGATAAAGAAAGGTTCCTGAAAGCAGCAAGATAAAGAAACAAATAACATACAAAGGAGTTCCAATATGATTGGCAGCAGACTTCTCAGTGGAAAATTTTTGGCCAGGAACGAGGGGCATGACATATTTAAAATGCTGAAGGAATAAAAACTGTATTTTAGGATAGCATATCCAGTGAAAAAATCCTTCAAACATAAAGGCAAAATAAAGACTTCCCCAGACCTGTTTGCTTCACTGCTGAATTTTATCAAATATTTAAAGAAGAACTAATATCAATCTACTGAAACTATTCTGAAAAATAGAGGAGGAGAGAATACTCCCAGACTCATTCTGTGAGGCCAGTATTACTGCAATACCAAGATCAGAAAAAGACACATCAAAAAAAGAAAACTACAGGCCAATACCCCTGATGGACATTGGTGCAAAAACCTTCAACAAAATACTAGCAAACCAAATTTAACGACACATAAAAAAAAAAAGATCATTCATCATGGCCAACTGGGATTTATCCCAGAGATGCAAGAATGTTTCAACAAATGCAAATCAGTCAATGTGATACATCATATCAGCAGAATGAAGGATAAACCATATGATCATTTCAACTGATATTGAAAAAGCATTTGATAATATTAAATATCCCTTCATGATAAAAATCCTCCAAAAATGAGTATAGAAGGAACATACTTCAACATAATAAAAGTCACATATGACAGACCCACAACTAGTATTATAATGAATGGGGAGAAAACTGAAAGCCTTTTCTCTGAGATCTGGAACATAACAAGGATGCCCACTTTCGCCACTATTATTTTATGTAGTACTGGAAGTTCTACTTAGAGCAATCAGACAAGAGAAAGAATTAAAGGGAATCCAAATTGGAAAGGAAGAAGTCAGATTATCTTTGTTTGCAGATGATATAATCTTATATTTGTAAAAACCTAGAGTCTCCAAAAAACCTATTAGAACTGATAAATAAATTCAATAAAGTTGCAGAATACAAAACTCTTATGCAAAACTCAGTATCATTTCTATATGCCAATAGTGAACAATCTGAAAAAGAAATCAAGAAAGTAATTCCATTTACAATAGCTACAAATAAAATAGTATGCTTAGGAATAAACTTAATCGAAGAAGTGAAAGATCTCTACAATGAAAACTATAAAATATTGATGAATGAAATTGAAGAGGACATACCAAAAAAGATGGGAAGATATTCCATGTTCATGGACCGGAACACTCGATATTGTTAACATGTTTATACTACCCAAAGCAATCTACAGATTCAGTGCAATCACAATAAAAATATCAAGAACATTCATAACAACAATAGAAAAATTATCCTAAAACATATACAGAACCACAAAAGACCCCGAATAGCCAAAGTTATCCTGAGCAAAAAGAAAAATAAAACTGGAGAAATCATATTATCTGACTTCAGATTACACTACAGAGCTATAGTAACAAAAAAAGCATGACACTGGCATAAAAACAGACATGTAGACAGTGGAACAGAATCGACAACCCAGAAATAAATCCATACATCTACAATGAACTAATTTTCAACAAAGGTGTTAAGAACACTCATTGGGGAAAGGACAGTCTCTTCAATAGATGATGCTGGGAAAACTGGATATTCATTTGCAGCAGAATTAAATGAGACCCCTATCTCTTGCTACAAACAAAATAAAATCAAAATGGATTACAGACTTAAATCTAAGACCTAAAACTATACCACAAATTTTGTATTTGTTGTATACAAATACAAAAAGAAAGCTTTGAGGAAACTCTCCAGGATATTGGTCAAGGTAAAGATTTCTTGAGTAATACCTCCAAAGCACAGGGAACCAAAGCAAAAATGGACAAATGGGATCACATCAAGTTGAAAAGCTTCTGCACAGCAAAGGAAACAATCAACAAAGTGAAGAGGCAACTCACAGAATGGGAGAACATATCTGTAAACTAGCCATCTGACAAAGAATGCATATCAGAATACATACGGAGCTCAAACAACTCAATAGAAAAAAAATCTAATAATCTTATTTTAAATGGCCAAAAGATCTGTATAGACATTTCTAAAAAAAACCAAACATACAAACGGTAAACGGGTATATAAGAAGATGCTCAACATCATTGATCATCAGAGAAATGCCAATCGAAACTAAAATGAGGTACCATCTCACCCCAGTTAAAATGGCTTATACCCAAAAGACAGGCAATAACAAATGTTGGCAAGAATGTGGAGAAAAGGGATCTAAAAATCAAAACAATTGAACGCATGGAGATAGAGAGTGGAAGGATGGTAACCAGAGGCTGAGAAGAGTAGTTGGTGTGTAGGGGTGGTGGGGAGGGTATGGTTAATGAGTATGAAAAGATAGAGAATGAATCAGATTGAGTATTTGATAGCACAACAGGGTGGCACAGTCAACAGTAATTTGTTGTGCTTTTAAAATAACTAAGAGTATAATTGGAATGTTTGTAACACAGATAAATGCTAAATAATAAATTCTTGAGGAGATAGATACCTCCTTTACCCTGATGTGATAGTTATGCGTTGTCAAAATATCTCATGTACCCCCATAAATACAGACAACTACTATGTACCCATAAAAAAATAAATACATGCTATTTCTTATTCTAAAAAAAGACTTGCTGTAACACTACACTAATAAAAACAGTATGATAATGGTATAAGAATAGACATATGTATTGATGGAATTGAATAGAGTCCTAAATAACTTACGTACAATCAATTGAAGCCTAAATATTAAGTGTCTTTCAAGAGGGAAATGACAGGACGATGACAGGAGAAGTCCAAATGAGCAAGAAAAATTTCTTTTCAGGTGAGAGAGAAGTGAATACATTTAAATGCTGCAAGAGAAAAGGCAATCGAGAAAGTAAACATATAGAAGAAAACTGGAAAAATCAATGAATAACATTTTAGAGAAAGAGGCAGGATAGGAGGATCAAAGGTGGAGAAATTTTACTTAGACTAAAAAGAGAATCCCTGCTCTGAAAATGGCTGTAAAAACAGATCAATTTGAGTTGGGGTCAGATAGCCTCGATAACTTTTTTCCAAAGAAGCAGCAGATCTTTTAGATGAGAGAGAAGAGGTATGTGGTACAAGTTTCTAAAGATAAGGAGTTAACAAGGTGGAGAAGAGAGGAAGAATGTTCCAAATGAAGAGAAGATCATGAACAAAATCAGGAAAGAAGAAAACTTAGCACACAGAAGAGCCACAGCTTAAAACCTCAACTATTGCCATAGAAGCCTGGTGAATGATGCAATATGTCTGTGTCTATAATACACATACAAGTTATTTATATCAGGATCAATGGAAGATTAAAAATAGAATGCAGCAGATATTCCAATGAGAAGCTCTAATTTGTGACTCTGAAAGTGTGATTAACATACATCCTTGCTCCATAACTATGCCGTAGGCTTTCCTTTTTTTTTCAATAATCTAACCAATTATATTTGAAAGATAAATCCCTTAAAAGCTAATGGTTACAAGGGCAGCATGATTTTTTTATTTTTAATTTTTGTGGGTACATAGTAGGTGTCTATATTTATGGGGTACATGAGATGTTTTGATACAGGCATGCAATGCATAATAATCACTTCATGGAAACTTGGGTCTCCATCCCCTCAAGCATTTATCCTTTGTGTTACAAACATTTATCCTTTGTGTTATTTTTAAATGTGCAATTAAATTATTATTGACTATAGTTCCTCTGTTGTGCTATCAAATACTAGGTCTTATTCATTCATTCTTTTTTTTTTTTTTTTTTTTTTACCCATTAACCATCCTTACCTCTTACCCACTCACCCTCACTACCCTTCCCTACCTCTGGTACCCATCCTTTTACTCTCTATCTTCATGAGTTCAATTGTTTTGATTTTTAGATCCTATGAATAAGTGAGCACGTGTGATGTTTGTATTTCTGTGCCTGGCTTATTTCACTTAAAAAATGACCTCTAGTTCCATCCATGTTGTTGCAAATGACAGGACCTCATTTGTTTTTATGGCTGAATACTATACACAGTCCAGTGTGTATACATACCACGTTTTCTTCATCCATCCATCTGTTGATGGACACTTAGGTTGCTTCCAAATCTTGGCTATTGTGAACAGTGCTGCAACAAACATGGGAGTGCAGATATCTCTTCAATGTACTGAATTCCTTTCTTTTGGGTATATACCCAGCAGTGGGATTGCTGGATCATATGGTAGCTCAATTTTTAGTTTTTTGAGGAACCTCCAAACTGTTGTCCAAAGCGGTTATATTAGTTTACCTTTCCACCAACAGTGTAAGATGGTTCTCTTTTCTCCACATCCTCGGCAGCATTTGTTATTGCCTGTCTTTTGGGTATAAGTCATTTTAACTGGGGTGAAATGATACCTCATTGTAGTTTTGATTTGCATGTCTCTGATGATCAGTGATGCTGAGCACATTTTCATATGCCTGTTTGGCATTTGTGTGTCTTGTCTGGAGAAATGTCTATACAGATCTTTTGCCCATTTTTTAATTAGATTTATTAGGTGTGTGAACTTAAGCAAGTTATCCCTCAGGCCTTCAAAATCTTAATCCATAAAATGTGGATAATAATTCTACTCACTTCCTAGGTGTTTTGTGAGGCTTAAATGAGATGATGTATGCAAAGTAAATGTCATAATGTTAGCTACTCCAACAACTGCTATTTTTATTCTTGTGAAGAGTTTCTCCTAGAATGTCATTACTAAAATCTGTAACTCAGACAGTGAGCTTGTTTGAAAAGTTTTTGCCACATTTTTTTCTGCCTCTTGCTTTGAACAGTAATTGACAATAAATGAATGTGTTTTCATTATATCTTGACTGAATAACATAACTAACACCAAAGGCTATGCAAGAAATTATAATTATCAAAAGCAACCATGAACACAATGTGGCACTGGAACAGACTGATGAGCTGTGGGAATATTGTAATATAATTTTGAGGTATTTCTTCCTCCGTAGGACAATAACACTCATTAATCTCAGAGACTTTGCCAAACAGATCTACTATTTATAATTTCCACATTGACACTAGACTTTGCAGATAAGCCAATATGTAGTGAGTTAAAGAGTATCTATGCCAAAGTATTATATGTTGTGTTGTATAAGTAAGGTTGGCAAAATAACTTCATTCTTTAATAACTCCTACAGCCTGGGCTGTATATTAAGTCTCATACCTTATGTGTAACCGAGTGATAAAATCTGTCCTGATTTCTATTGTAAGTAGGGGCTGAAGTGTCCAGGCTTGACTTAGACTTTGAGATGGCTCTGGTATCCTATAACTATATAAAGGACATACAAAGGATTGCAAACATTACTGGCTAATTTGGAAGTCACAGAGAAATAGAAAACTTCATCACTCAGGTATTAAGCCCAGTACCCAATGTTATCTTTTCTGCTCCACTCCCTCCTCCCACCCTCCCCTCTCAAGTAGACACTAGTGTCTGTTGTTTCCTTCTTTGTGTTCAGAAGTTCTTATCATTTAGCTCCCACTTATAAGTGAGAACACGTGATACTTGGTTTTCTGTTCCTGCATTAGTTTGCTAAGGATAATGGCCTCCAGCTCCATCCATGTTCCTGCAAGAGACACGATCTTGCTCTTTTTTATGGCTGCATAGTATTCCATGGTATAAATGTACTTTTTTTAAATCTAATCTGTCATTGATGAGCATTTAAATTGATTCTATGACTTTGCTATGAATAGTACTGCAATGAACATTTGTGTGCATGTGCCTTTATGGTAGAATGATTTATATTCTTCTGGGTATATACTCAGTAATGAGGTTGCCAGATCGTATGCTAGTTCTGCTTTTAGCTCTTTGAGGAATCATACTGCTTTCCACAGTGGTTGAACTAATTTACATTCCCACCAGCCGTGTGTAAGGGTTCCCTTTTCTCTGCAAACTCGCCAGCATCTGTTGTTTTTGACTTTTTAATAATAGCCATTCTGACTCAGGAGACAGTATCTCATTGTGGTTTTGATTTGCATTTCTCTAATGTTCAGTAATATTGAGCTTTCTTTTGTATGCTTGTTGGCTGCATGTATGTCTTCTTTTGAACAAAATCATTTTAATATTGAATTTTTGTTAATTGATGTCTAGAAATTAAAATGTTATGTGCATATACATGCATGCATATACACATTTATATTTAGAATAAAAAGAAAGAGGAAACAATGTATAACTCATATTTCTTTTCTTGAATTCTTTAGCTTTTAAGAATTCTTCATTTGTTTTTACTTGCAGATATCATACCAGTCTTTACCTAATAGGTCATGAAATATTGTTTAATATTTAATGAGCACAGCAAATTAGAAATTCTGTAGACCACAGAGATTTTACAGGAAATATTGTCCAGCTGTTTTTGCTAACACTTAAATTAGTAGACAGCATGCACCTTGACTTCAGGAATGGTGCCATCTCTGTTTGTATTTTCAGCACCTTGCTCAGTGTCTGGCAAATTGTAGATGAATGTATAGATGACTGAACAAATAAGTGCATGATTACATGAATGAAGTGATAATGACAAGAGTGATTAAAAAAGATGTTAGCCTTCTGTGGGTCTAAAAACATTTAATGAAAATAATGGTTGCAGTGTATTTAATGAAGAATGTACCTGAGAGATGGAACTGAGAGGTCCCACAGTTCTGGAAACCAGAAGGTATAAGGCAGTAGCCACTGGATGATCCAGCAGGTTGCCAGGCTGAATATTCAAACACCTTTATTGAAAGTGAATCTCTATGTGTCTATAAGAAGTCATTAAATTGAAGAGAATATAACATAATATTTGGTCAGGCTGATTTTTTTTTTCGTGTATTCATTTGCTATTTTCTTTCTGTGTTTCTTCCTTGTCAGGAAAGAGGCATTACCATATCAAAGCCTTTAGCCTTCTTGCATCATGACAGAAATTTGAACTTGGTGTTTGAAGAACACGAAAAATGAGGAGGAATAAAATAATCATGAGTCTCCTGGTCATTAATTGCATGAAGTTGAGCTGGTCACTTAAGCCATTCCTAATATGTAACTTGAGAGTATAGTATTAGATATTCAGTAAATTCCCTTCAAAATTCATATTTAATGTTTCCTAATTAAATATGTATTTGGGGCTAAATATACAAAGCATGGTAGTTAAGTTCTATATTTACTTCCTCCCTCACTAATTTAGCAGTTTTTTTCTTTCTTTTTTTTTTTAATTAGAAATGGGGTCTTGCTCTGTCACTCACCATGCAGTGGCACCATCCTAGCTCACTACAGCCTCAAACTCCTGGGCTCAAGTAATCCTCAGCCTCCTAAGTAGCTGGGACTGCAGGTATGTGCCACCGTGCCCAGCTAATTAAAAAAAAAATTTTTTTTTAGAAATGGGGTCTTGCTGGATTGCCCAGGCTGAACAGTAGCTTTTCCAAAATAAATTCACTTTTTTTTCTTAATTTGCTGATTTATCAATGTTATCTATGTATCTAATGGGACTGAGAATTATTAACATGTCCATCTGGTCCTCTACCAGAACTGCAGTAAATATGAGAAGTAGTGCAGAGGACAAGAGCCCAGGAGACATCATTTCTCTAAGGAAAATACTTACAGATGACAAACGACATTTCAATAGATCTATGTCTGGTGGGGGAACATTTTGTATTGAGGAAGATGGAATTAGGAAAGGGGTGTAAGCAAGAAAGTGACCAGGGAGGCAGATGAAGATGAGGGATCAATGTGGATTTATTTGAAAGAAAGAGCCCACCAGTGAGTTTCAGAGAACTGATTTACAGAAGTAAAGGGGATTGTCATAAATTTTCTATCAACTATATGCTTAGATTTCTTCTTCAAGGAAAAGCAAATGATTTAGGTTATTTCTAAATTCTATTTGTTTGTTTGAGATGGAGTCTCGCTCTATCCCCCACGCTGGAGTGCAGTGGCATGATCTCCGCTCACTGCAACCTCCACCTCCCAGGTTCAAGCAATTTTCCTGCCTCAGCCTCCCAAGTAGCTGGGACTACAGATACCCACCACCACACCTGGCTAATTTTTTGTATTTATAATAGAGATGGGATTTCACTATGTTAGCCAGGCTGGTCTTGAACTCCTGGCCTCAAGTGGTACACCTGCCTCAACCTCCCAAAGTGCTGAGATTACAGGCATGAGCCACTTTTACAACTTTTAAAATGTTAGAATTGTTTTAGGTTTAGAGAATAGTTGCAAAAGTAGTACAGAGAGTTAATTTATATCTCAAACCTAGTTTCCTATAAGAAATTCATTTCTTACAGTTCTGGAGCCTGGGAAATCCAAATCAATGTGCCAGGAGACGCAGTGTCTGGTGAGGGCTTTTTCTCCTCTTCAAAGATGGTGCCTTGTTGCTGCGTCTTTACATGGTAGAAGAGGCAAAAGGGCCTAACTCATTTGCTTGATCCCTTTTGTAGGGGCACAAATTCCTTCCATGATGACAGAGTCCCCATAAAGTCCTTACTTCTTAATATTATTGCATTGGGTATTAAGTTTCTACATGAATTTTGGAGGGACACAAACATGCAAACCATAAAAAGAAGCATTGCTCAGGTTTTATAGAATATCTCTCACATTAGTTTTGTCTAATTTTTTTATTATGATTTGACTGGGGTGATGGCTTTTGAGAGGAAGATAACAGAGGTGAAGTGCCATTCTTTGATAAGGGTACATCACATCAAGGGTACATGTTATGTATGAGACTTATCACTGATGGTATTAACTTTGAACACCTGGCTGAGGCAGTGTTTGCCGGGTTTCTCTGTTATAAAGTTATTTTCCCCTTTCCTTTCTGTGTTGTATAGAATCAAGACACTAAGCGTAGTCCACATTTGAGAGGTGGAGAGTTATGTGCCACCTCCTTGAGGAGGCAGTATCTATATAAACTATTTAGAGTTTTTTGGTTTTTGTTTTTTTGTGTGGGAGGTTTGTCTCTTCTATCCTATTCATTTATTTAGTCATTTATTTAGATTAGTATGGACCCATTTAATACTTTGGGTTAAAATCCCAAAGTCACTTATTTTGTTGTCTAAATTCCTTTTGTTGGTTGAATGTATTTTCTTGAACAGAACCTCCTGAGAAGCTCAGAATTCCTCAGGCTGCCTTTGGGGCCTTTTCTAGTAGCCCAGAAGACTGACTTGGAAGAAGTTCCTTGTGTGTTCTTGTTACTTTCTATACTCAGGTACATTTTTGTTTGTTCATTTGTTTTGAGGGTCTCACTTCTGTCACTCAGGCTGAAGTGCAGTGGTGCGATCACGGCTCAATGCAGCCTTGACCTCCTAGGCTCAAACAATCCTCAGCTACCCAAGTGGCTGAGACCACAAGTGTGTGCCACCATGCCCAGCTAATTTTTTAATTTTTAGCAGAGACAAGACACTTGCTACGTTGCCCAGGCTGGTCTTGAACTCCTGGGCTCAAGCAATTCTTCCACCTCGGCCTCCCAAAGTACAGTGAACAGTGTGAGCCACCACACCTAGTGCTAGGTACATACATTATATTTGGATCATAATTCTGAGACCAGGAAGCATCAACTGTCATAGTAAGCCACGGCTTAGACATTCTATCCAGAGAAATCACATACAAATGTCAAGAGTCCTTGATGCTAGGGATTTTTACTATAGGCCCTACCCTGTAGGGTTTCATGGCAGCAAGAAGGCCAGTCAGGAAAAGGCGTGTGAGTCTCCTTGACAGGCTCTAACAGAATCAGGACAAGAGCACTGAGTGTATGCATGTACTAACCTTTTGTTCCATTATCTATTATTAGTCTGTTTTACACATAAATTTAAGACTTGGATGCCATTCCAATGACCCTGAAACTTATATCCTTGGTTCAAAAAACAGCAAATAAAATGTCTTAAAAGATGCATACTGTTAGGATGGCTGCATTTTTAAAGTGTGTCCACAATGCCAAAAGAACAACTTAAAATCCCCATTCAAAAATATTTTTTAAATGTTATATCAATCAAAATGTGTTAATTTCTATAATAAATAATCTTAACATCTCAGTAGATTAACACAATACAGGCCTACTTCTCCCTCAAGTAAAGTGTGATGTGGATATTACCAGTCAGAAAGTTCTCCTGGCCGGGCACGGTGGCTCACGCCTGTAATCCCAGCACTTTGGGAGGCTGAGGTGGGCAGATCATGAGGTCAAGAGTTCAAGAACAGCCTGGCCAATATGGTGAAACCCTGTCTCTACTAAAAATACAAAAATTAGCCAGGTGTGGTGGCAGGCGCCTGTAGTCCTAGCTACTCGGGAGGCTGAGGCAGAATTGCTTGAACCCAGGAGATGGAGGTTGAAGTGAGCTGAGATCACGCCACTGTACTCCATCCTGGGTGACAGAGTGAGACTCCGTATGGCTCCATACAGTCACATGGTGGGAAGGAGAGAACATGTACACACATCACCCACAATGCTGTAGGGGCTTGCTTGGAAGTAGGCAACATTACTTCCACCTCTACCTTCTTTCTGTTGCCCAGTGCTCAGTCCCATGGCCCCATCTAGATGCAGTGGAAGACTGGAAAATGTCCTCCTGGTGTCCAGGAGAGAAGAAAAAACAAAAACAGACTGTTAAACACAACATTATGTCTGCCACAGCTGCTTAAATTATTTTCCTAAAAGGAAAATAGATCCTAACAGTTCTCTTGTTTCCCTTCGTAGCATTTCCATCCTCTCTTACCATTTTCCTTTCTTCCTCTCCGTCCTTGATTCTCTTCTTCTGTCTCATGATTTGATGTTCTCTGTGATTCTATCCTTGTGCAAGAACTCATCTCTTCTCAGCCTCTGTGTTCTCCCTCAGTGATCTTGTTCATTTCCCTGGTTTCAACTACTACCCATCTGCTGGTGATTTCTACTTTCATTTCCCTGCTGATTTGTATTTTCAAGTGCCTACCAGGCATATCCACCCAGATGGCTCAGAGGCTCTTTCTTTTCTTTATTTTTATTGAGACAAGGTCTCACTCTGCCACAGTGCAGTGACGCCATCTTCACTCACTGCAATGAAGCCTTTTGGGCTGAAGCAATCCTCCCACCTCGGCCTACAGAGTAGCTGGGACTATGGCATGTACCACCACACCTGGCTAATTTTTGTGTTTTTGTAAAGATGGGGTTTCACCATGTTGCCCAGGCTGGTTTTGAACTCCTGAGCTCAAGTGATCCACCCGCCTCAGCCTCCCAAAAGTTCTGGGATTACAGGTGTCAGCCACCGTGCCTGGCCAGAGGCTCTAGAACTGGGCAATCACAAGCTGAATCTACTGTCTCCTCCTAAATTTTACTCTAGTTTATCTCTCTTGCTATTTTAGGGAATGGACCAGCTCACAGTGGTTTCTCATACCATAAACTGGGGGTCATTCTAGATCCTTTGCCTTTCCTTTCACAATACATCTAATCTCTATGTCCTTTCATTGATACCTTCTAAATGGCCCTTTAAATTTCTCCTATTCTCTCTGTCATCACTGCTAAGTGCCTTAATTTAGGCTTTTATCATCTCTCATCCAGACAACCTAATTGTTATGACTCTCTTAAATACCTCCTCCTCAATTCCATCCTTCACATGGCCCCCAAAGTCATATTTTTAGACCCAGATTTGATCAGCTCACTCCCCTATCCAAAATATTTCACTGCCCCCCTTCTGATGAAAGCTGTGAGTCTTCTTCTCTCAATGGAAAAAGTGAGACTGTGACAAAATGGCAAACATTCCCCATACTTTCAGCTACTATCCCCAGCTTCCCAGAATGGCTGTTGTGTTTCTTCCATAACCAGGACATTGAGGGAGAGGCTTTGCTCAAGGCAACTCATAATGTGAATGGTAGAAAGTAAAAACAAGGTAAATATCACTTAGGGTAAGCCAAGAGTAAGAAGCCATGAAAACTAATTATGAACATTCAATTCAAAGGGCCAGTGGCAGCCCTGAAGTTGATGTTACAGCTATAAAGACAGCACCTGAGGCCAGTCAGTCAGAGCATGCTGGGAACAAAGAGAGTCTGAAGAAACTAGCTCAAGCAACTCTGGGGCATCCACAGCTGGCCTTTTTTAGTTGGTTACCAGGCTTATGGCTATTTGAGGCAGAGATCATAGGAAATAAATGGCAGCCCTGGAGAATGCTTTGAGGTGAGTGAATTTAGATTAAATTATAAGAGAATCCTGGTAAAAGCAATGTCATATCTCCCTAGGACAGAGAAAATTTTAAAGTCTAGATTACTTTAAGAACCACTCCCATCTGAAGTGTGTGAGGCCGAGGACTACATTAGTCAGGGATCTCCAGAGAGACAGGATCAATAGGATGGATAGATAGATAGATAGATGATAGATAGATAGATAGATGATAGATAGATAGATAGATAGATAGATAGATAGATAATAGATGATAGATAGATGATAGATAGATAGATAGATAGATAGATAGATAGATAGATAGATAGATAGATAGATAGATTTATGAGTGGAGAGATTTATTAGCGAATTGGCTCTCATGATTATGGAGTCTAAGTTCCATGACAGGCTGTCTACAAGCTGAAGACCACAGGGTGCCAGTTGAGTGGCTCAGTCTAAGTTCAAAAGCCTCAGAACCAGGGGAGCTGATGGTGTGACTCTCAGAAGACCCAAGAACCCGGGGAGCTGCTGGTGTGAGGCCTGAAGCCCAAAGGCCAGAGAATCTGGAGTTCTGATGTCTAAAGGCAGTAGAAGAAGAGTGTCCCATCTCCAGGAAAGAGAGAGAGGAAATCGCCCTTCCTCTGCCTTTTTTGTTCTATTCAGGCCCCCAGTTGATTGAATGGTGCCCGCCCACATTGAGGACAGATCTTCCCCACTCAGTCTGCTGACACACAGGCTAATCTCCTTCATAAACACTCTCACAGATGTACCAGAAATAATGCTTAAACAATTCTCTAAGTGGTCCTTAACCTAGACAAGTTGATACCCCAAATGAATCATTATAGGGACAGATATAATTTGAAAGGAAACCCACTTCTGTTTAGAGATGAAAAGTCAAATAATTACCATCACTTTCATATTTGTTTCTCTTTTCTTACATTGTGAATATAGAAACTTAAATAACAGCATTAGAAATTTACCCAATACTACACACTGACTTTCACTTCAACACTCAATCTGCTGGGACAATCAAGAGGCTTAGATCTTCAAGAAGGAGTCTCAATTTACAGAATTAAGTAAAACATCACTTTAAGAGCAGAATACTAACATCAGCCTCCAAATTTCTAATAATTGAGTTTCAGTTGGGATTTTTTTTTTGCAAGAAATAGAATAAATAATGGCCTAAGCAAATTAAGAGTTTGCTTTTTCCTCATATGAAAACCTAGAATTAGATTGTCCAAGGCTAGTTTGGAGTGGCACAGTGCATAAGACTAGGTTTCCATTTGCATATTCACCTCCTTGCCCAAGATGTCTCCAACCTTTGTTAGAAAAAGAAAGGAACAAAGACATGACGTCCCCCACCCACCCCATACACACTTTAGGTATACTTGCTGGAAGCTACATACTTTCATTTACATTCCACTGACCAGAAGCTGGGCATATGGCCACACGTGGCTGCAAATGAGGGTAAGAAGTACAATGTTAATTCTTCGCATATACGTGCTCATCTAAAAATAAGAAGTTCTATTGCTAAGAGAAGGAGAATAAATATTGGAGGACAATTAATAGCAATGTTACATTCAAATGCCTTACTCCCTTCTCCATATCTATCAATTACTGAATTTATTCTTATACTCTACATTTCTTCAAAATTGAAAAGAAGATAATTTATTTCTACAATGGAACTATATGAAAATTTTGCTACACCACAGTTTGTTTCATTAACAGAATATGAATTTTTAAAGAGTAGAATATAAATTTTAAAAACTAAATATTAACAATAAATCCATAGGGGTGCACTTTAACATAATATAAAATATTTAAAGACAAACAAAACCAAAAAGGAAATCAAAGAACTGAGAACAAAAGACTTCCAAAAAAGATATGACAGTAAGCCCAAAATATAAATCAGAATTTCTATATGCACAGCTGAGATATTATTTTTCTTTTGTACCTAGACCTGTCTCCTCAAACCATTTCTCTGTGCATCTTACCACCATAGCAATTATCTCAAACCTTAGCTGCAAAAAAAAAAATTTCTTGGAAAAAATAAATACTATTTATGAAAAAAATGAATTTTCAGAATTTGAAATATTTTCAGTGTTTCTAATTCATTATTTATTTCATCATTTAATACTTATTTAGTTAATTTAGTTTCTATTTTGCATGAGGGATTCTGCTGTACTACAATGGGAGGGAAAGCCAGGGTTGATATAAAGATAAGTCATGGCCTTCAATAATCAAAATTTGGAGAGATAAGATATTTGAAAAAATAGTTTTAATATAATAAAAATGATAAATGCCCTAACTATGGAAGTTCAGAGAAAATTATAACTATCTTAACATTTTCAAACATACGTTACCGATATGACCTTCTTTATCAGCTCAAAATACAAAGGTGATTATACTGCCATTATAATACTAATTACTTATTAGCAAGTCCAGTATTTTCCTTTAGAAACCACTGCTTACTGTTAATTATACAAGTATCTTAATGCTTATTCAGACCCAAGTGATCGTTTCTACTTCCAAACGACCAAGTGGAGAGAACCAGAGGGTCTAATGAGACCGCTGGCATAATTACTCAGTAGCAACCACATTTACATAGTTACTGAACACTAGATGCCCAATGGATGCTTGTCCAGCTGCAGTGATTTCCTTGCTGATCCTTGCTGCAGTTGTTCTAAGTCATAATCACATATTCAGTCATTGCAGCTAAAACATGATCCCAAGCATATGTCTGGCTTCGTAAAGAATACCTTCTACCATATCCACATATTGTGGATATGTGCCATCAACATGCCAAACCTGGTGTTAAGATTGGGACACTACTTCTACACATTTCTTAGGAGCGAACTTCAGTTAGCTGAAGTTAGTTGAACTCTGTCTACCAGTGATGCTCTAATAATGTTAAACTCAGTCCTAGGAATCTCCTTGGCCCTTATGCAATGTTTCCTACCTCTTCCCCGCCAAAACAGCTCTGCCTACCAAGGGCTATTATAAGGGGCTTCCTTTTGCTAGCCATAGAAAGCACCCTTACACATAGTTATTATTTTCCCTAATATTAGAATTTGTTTTAAAATTACTTTGCATTTTTGTTGACCCCCTAGAGAGTCTTAACGTGTTTTTGAAAGTTACATTTCGATATCACTTAGATATTTAACTTAGAGTATATGGTCTAGGTAAAACTAGCAATAAACCATATTAGATCATGAATGTGAGGATTGCTATGGAACGTGTTTGATGTACATTTCATTTTACAGGCACCCAACTGAGCAGTTTGCCAAGGAAAAAGAAAAGTAGCTCAAAATAGTTTTTTTTTTTTTTTTAAAGAAGGGGCAAATGAAGCTAGTAAGTTTATGCATAGTTGAGGGGGGAAAATGTGATTGCTAAGTTGGTATGCTACTACTGAAGAGAAGTACATCACACCTGTAATTTCTCTCCATCAGCAGCAGCTTTGTGAATAAAAATGACAATTTTTACCCCATTTAGGAGAAAGTAAGAGACTAGGTACATGGAACTTAGGTTAACAAGAGAACTAAGTACTGATAACTGAGGAAGCTGAAGACAGTCAAAAGATTGCCTCAATAAGGAAGTTAAATCTTGTAACAGAAATGAAGAACTATCTAGAGATGTTATTAAAATTTCAGCATAGTGGAAAAGCCCCAGAAGAATCTTTGGGCAAGTTACAGATAAGCCCTTTCTTTCCAGACTGTTTGATTGACAACAGCTAAGGATCATCAAGGAAGGTACAAAATGCTACTTAGGTTTTTATTAACATCTTTTAATGCTTTCTTAAGTTTGTTACTTACTTAAAAAATAGTAACCATGTTTCATAATTAATGGTCAATGTTTCTACTTTGCTAAGTTAATAAAAATTACCTTTTTATACATTAATGTTAAAGTATGCAACTCTACGACATAAGGCATAATCCAGCACTGTTTGGCCAAATTTCTACTGGGAGGCAAAGCATACAGGATCACCTTTTGAGAATCAGTCTTTCAAATCCATAATTGAGCCAAAGAAGGGGAGGCAAATATTATGCAGATTAAAAGTAGAAAGAATTCCAAGCCTCATCAAAGGTTTATGTTTGCACTGTGGGTTTTTCTTTTTTTTGTTTTTTATTTTTTGTTTGTTACATAAATATTGTTACCAGCAGAAAAGCAAACACATAAATAATGCATAATTTATTTTTAAAAATTGATAACCAGGCAATGTTTTAAGGAATCTATAACAAACTCATATTTTTGAGAAATAAACATGTTTATATGTTTATCATATAGTTATTTCCATCTTTCTTTGCAGTCTTAATTTTTTGAAATGCGTTTAGCTTTACAATTCAACACTGAATTGTTAGACTTTTGTTTGTGACTGCCAGTAATTCTGGTTGGTGTTGATTTAAGTAACAAATCAAAACACATTGCACTACAGCGGAACTAATAGGCCAAGTAGGACTACTCTCAAAATAATGATTGATAGGAATTATTTTTTGCCAAAGTTATTATTGCTTTTTAATGCTGAAAACCAGGACAAAGAAAGCAAGTGAAATAAAACGATAAGGTTTCAGTTATTATGGATAATAACAAAGGATTATTTCCAGGAAATGAATATTTGAGACAGATGAGCCAATTTGATAAGTAGCATTTCAATGTTCCTTTTTTATGAAAAACTTGTAGTAACAGCTCCTTCCACACCAGTCAAGGTGCTTATTTCACAAATTCTCTGGAGAAATATGGGAGTTGATATAAAGGAACTAAAGTACTTAACTGAAGCATTGTCATTAATTAAGAGGAATTGGCCAGAAGTCACACTTTTGCACTAAATAGATCTTCCATGCAAATGTATCTTTTAATATAGTACACATGAAAAAAATTATACTTAAGTCTGTGTCTCCTGAGGCACTTAAAAGTAGTATTGGGGACTCCAACAATTATTTTTAACGTTCCAAAATATCAAATGAAAATCACAGTTTTATCTTCTTTAGAATTGCTTGGGATGACTAAAACATCTGTTGCTTGTGGTTGGAATTCAGTCAGCTTGGTGCTTAAACAATGTCTAACTTTTAAGAATATTTTTATTTATAAATACTGAGAAATGACTTATATTGTTCACGTTTTAAGCAACAAAAATCTTTCACGCTATGGGGTAGGGGATAATAAAAAGATCTCTGGGTAGAGCTCTGGGTGGTTCCTGCTCAACTTCAATAGCAAATGAAAACCTATAGCAGAAGCTGGGAGGACAGATACATGTGATTCTCCAAACCCCAGGAGATTTGCAATCAATCACCAAGGAAATGGTAGAAAAGCAGAGCTTTTCCCTGGAGTTCACAGATCTGGGATGGCAGGACCCCTTAGGAGCTGAAACCAACCTGTATAATGACCCTCAGTCTCCTTTTCATGAATGTGTATCATAGTTTCCAACAGCTTTAAGTCCAACAGTGAGATCTTACAAATTTTTGTTCTTTTTCAACAATTTTTAAATAAAATATAGATGTGTATATGTCTGTATGTATGAAAATATCTATCTCTATATAGAGATAGATATAAATATATCTCCAATCAGAGACTGGCGTGGCATAAAACTTACAAAAAGGTTTCTTCCATGTTTCTGCTTTAGCAAAAGAATTAGTTTTCATTACTCTCAAAAGAGTTAATGAGTTAATAAAATAATTTTTTCTGCAAAGACTTTGAAAGTAATGTATTACATGTCGAAAGGCAGAAATGAGAGAGTCAAATGCTATCCAAAGCAAGACCATGTCACCCTTCATATCCAGCTATCAATATCCACCTTCTCCATTGTTCTTATTTTTTACCCCTCATATCTTTATTACGTGATACTGGGTCTGGGACTCTGCACATCAGCTTAACCTGCTGACTCCCTGTCAGCTTCTACCAATAGTGGCCGCTAGAGGGAGGTTAAATGGCAGACTCTGCTTTCTTCCTGTTCCTATCATCACCTTAGCAATAGCTCTGCATCCTGGGATGGGCAGTTGGCTTCAGTCTCCTCTTTTATTTCAGTATTCTAAGAACTAACTTGAATGTGCCCTCTTAGAGGTACAGGTACCAGCACTAGCTGGGAAGTCTTCCCAGCTCTTCTGAGCTCCTGAGGTACTGGCACGTGCTGGGCAGCAACCAGGCCTGCACCTCCTGTTCTCCACTCCCTGACACATAAGGTTCTGCATTATAGCTCTCTGAGCTGTGAAGATAGAACTTTAGACTGGAAGTGAGAGAGAGAGAGAGGCAATGCAGACAAAGCTTAAGATTCTGATCTGGAGAGGGAGCAGCTTCTTATAGTCACTCTCTCTTTGTGACCTCAGCATCCCTTCTTTGGGTTTTTATTTCTCCAGTCCTGTTTAACCAACTTCTTATATTAAATTCTTACTGTTGAAATGCCCAGTGCAGTTTCTGTTTTCCTGACCAGACTCTTATCGATATACCATATACCCAGAAAACAACTTTCTTTTGTTGTCTAAAAGAATCAGATGAACCAGCATCCACGTAGACTAAATCATTAATGAGTATAAATAAGCTCCTTAATGTATAGTTACAAGATATTAGGAAAATGACAGACATAAAATCCAACCTGGCTCCTTTGGAGCTCTCTCTCTTCTCATTCAGCCATCATGCTCCAGCCACACTGGCTGTCTCTCAGGTCCTCAGATTATCCACACTTCCCTCCAGCTCAAAGTCCCCACACATGGTCTTCTCTTTGCCAAGAATACACTTCCTGACATTCAACTTGTTCACACCTATGCCTTTTTAAGATCTAAATTCATTTACCACTTCCTCAGGGGAACCTCCCCAAGACTTTCAGAGAGACACAGACATTTTTATGGCACCCTGTACTTCTGAAAAGATTAGTATTTAAATAAATAATTGGCTAATTAGTTATTAAATCCTAGAATGTAAATTCCCCTGGGGCAAAAACAATTTCTTGCTGTGCTTCAATTGACTCTCTTGCCCTCTGGCTCCCTGCTGGGTTTGGCAGAGCAGAAACTATTTCTGTAGACTATTAGCTGTTTCATAACTGTTTCACCAGTTCCTTTAACTACATAGTAGTTAAATTGCCAGAGTATAAAATATATTAATTATTGAACACTAACTATGTGCCAGGCATTGTACTAAACACACTGCATGTATTATTTCATTTAATATTCCCAACAACTCTAAAAGATAGGTACTATGACTACACTGAACAGAGAAGGAGCCTAAGGCACAGCGATGGGAAGTAGCTTGAACAAGGTCGTACAGCTCACAAGTGATGGAGATAGGATTTCAGCCACTCTTACTCCAAGCCTATAAACGAGTGATAGTCTCATTGGGAAAACAAAGCTTATACTTCACAGACAGGCAGCATAGGCTAAGTTTGAAAAAGCTAATGCAGGCGTTCTGTGTTACCAGAGCACAGAGAAAGGGCAAATCTCCAAGGCCAGGGTGATAAGAAAGGTTTCACAGAGTGGCTGGGATTTCAGCTGGACCTTGAAGGTAGGGCTGTGCTAGATAAGGAGAAAGAAGGAAGGACATTTAATGCAGAGTAAACAGCCCAATAAAATGTCCCTCAACCCCTTCACCTTCAGGTGACCTTTAAAAGCAAAGAAAGCGATCTGGAAAATTTTTAAATGTGTGTGTGTGTGTGTCTGTGTGTGTGTGTGTGTGTGTGTGTATGTTTAAGGGCCAAGTTTCCTTTTTAAAAGGACTCCCTTTTCAACAGCCAAATGAGCACATTTACCAATTTATTATAAAGCACTTCTAATCTGAAAGGGACAATCACAAAGAACCGCAAAACAGAGGGATATATGCCAAGGTACAGCTGAGCAAGCAGCAGGCTGCATCAGAGGGCACCAGGACATGATACCTACCATTGGCCACTGCAGATACGGTGGAACAAAGCCACAGAAAAACTGGCAGAGCAGCATTTGTGCTGCAGAGCCAGGCAGGAAATTTGTCTTCCAAAACTGACACTGGGCTGGGACTCAGGATTCCTGAGCATTCTTAGGATAAAGCCCTGAATAAAAAGAAGGAATCAGGATTTAACTGACAAAATTATTCAAAGGCAGAGCCAAAATAACTTGCTTATAGAAATGGGTTAGGAAGTAGAGTTGTTACTATTAGCAAAGCATAGATGGAAATAGATTATGTTGAAGGATGGGCTTATAGAAAATGACAAAGTTTAAGGAAGGACCAAAGACACCTGGATCCAGCCTGATTTCCACCTTCACTTAGGAATAGTAGAAATTTCCTCATTAGCATGGTCCTGTATGGGTCCAGGCTCAAATAAACCAAGCTAGGGTTTTTTTCTAGTAAGCCACCTTGATTTTGATATTTATTCCTTTACAAATGATAAAATTTGTCCTACCTTGGGGGAAAACTCATTATCTATTTTTGCAAGGTTTTAAAAATTTTTTAATTTAGTTTTGCTATTTTATATTAAGTTTAAAGAAACATAATTTCATTTTGATATTTTGTTTAAAAATTCTTCCAAACATTGGTATATGAAATATGATGTATGTACATAGTTCTATAAAAATGAAATTATACATTATATGTTGTTTTTTAAACTCCTTTTTCCACTCAGCAATATGTTTGGACCTCTCTCTATGACGGTAAACACGTTTCTTCATCATTTACCATCTATTTTCAGAATGGGAAAATTGAAGCCCAGGGGACTAAAATGACTAATCAAAGCTCCAAAGGAAATCATTTAGAAAACGCATTCATTAAACATCCATTTTTATGTAACAGTACACGAAAAAAGTTAAAACCCATGTAGACGTTAATCAGCATGTATTTACTGTATAAGATAAACACAGAAAGACCCACAAAAATTATAAAGCCTAGAAAAATCAGATACCTAAAAATACTCTTAAAGAGGTTTATGGTTTATAGAGCAGTTTTGGAGAAATCATTTGATTTTTCAAAACAATCCAATGAATTAGCTAAATCTGTTTTTATTAATAAATAACTGATAAATGTCTTCCTCTCTACTATATCATTTCTACTTATAAAAATTCCTCATTCCTCTGCTCCCCACTCACAACAAATCTTATTAAGTAATCATTCAAAACATGCTATTTCTACTTCCTTATTCAAATATTCATCCTCCAACCTACCCCAATCTGGATTCCAACCTTATTACTTGACTGACTTCCACTTAGCTAAATCCAATAGCAAATTAGACTTTTCTGTCCTTATCTTTCTAAACCTTTCAGCAGGTTACATTATCACCTTCTTCTGAAATCTTTCTCTTTCTTCTCTTGGTGTCCATGACACTACTTTCTCCTGGTTTATCTTCAGAATTACCGGCTGCTTTTTCTTACTTTCTTTTTCTAAATTCTACCCAATCTCTTAGTGTTTGAGTGCCTCTGGAATTTTTTTCTGCTTTTCTCTATCTGTATTTTTGTCTAGTTATCTCCTCTAATCCAACGGCTTTAAAGGACACGCATATGCTGGTGACTACCAACATTGTGTATCTAGCTCTAACCAATCTACAGCCCAAGCTCCAGACTCATATTTCTGACAGCTGACTGAACAACTCCATTTGAATATCTAACAGAATCTCAAATTTACCAGGTCTAAAATACCCTCCCAACAATAAAATCTGTGTTCCTCTAGTTTTCATAAACACATTAAAAAAAATTTTTTTTATTATACTTAAAGTTCTAGGCTACATGTGCACAACGTGCAGGTTTGTTACATATGTGTACATGTGCCATGTTGGTTTTCTGCACCCATCAACTCGTCACTTACATCAGGTACTTCTCCTAATACTATCCTTCCCCCAGGCCCCTACTGATGTTTCCCGCCCTGTGTCCAAGAGTTCTATTGTTCAATTCCCACATATGAGCGTGAACCTGCGGTGTTCGGTTTTCTGTCCTTGTGATAGTTTCCTGAGAATGATGGTTTCCAGCTTCATCCATGTCCCTGCAAAGGACATGAACTAATCCTTTTTTATGGCTGCATAGTATTCAATGGTGTATATGTGCCACATTTTCTTAATCCAGTCTATCATTGATGGATATTTGGATTGGTTCCAAGTCTTTGCTATTGTGAATAGTGCTGCAATAAACATACGTGTGCATGTGTCTTTATAGTAGCATGATTTATAATCCTTTGGGTATATACCCAGTAATGGGATTGCTGGGTCAAATGGTATTTCTAGTTCTAGATCCTGGAGGAATCGCCACACTGTCTTCCACAATGGTTGAACTAGTTTACACTCCCACCAACAGTGTAAAAGCGTTCCTATTTCTCCACATCCTCTCTAGCATCTGTTGTTTTCTGACTTTTTAATGATCTCCATTCTAACTGGTGTGAGATGGTATCTCATTGTGGTTTTGATTTGCATTTCTCTGATGACCAGTGATGATGAGCATTTTTTCATGTGTCTGTTGGCTGCATAAATGTCTTCTTTTAAGAAGTATCTGTTCGTATTCTTTGCCCACTTTTTGATGGGGTTTTGTCTTTTAAATTTAAGTTCTTAAGTTCTTCGTAGATTCTGGATGTTAGCCCTTTGTCAGATGGGCAGAGTGCAAAAATTTTCTCCCATTCTGTAGGTTGCCTATTTCATGGTAGTTTCTTTTGATGTGCAGAAGCTCTTTAGTTTAATTAGATCCAATTTGTCTATTTTGGCTTTTGTTGCCATTGCTTTTGGTGTTTTAGACATGAAGTCCTTGCCCACACCTATGTCCTGAATGGTATTGCCTAGGTTTTCTTGTAGGATTTTAATGGTTTTAGGCCTAACATTTAAGTCTTTAATCCATCTTGAATTAATTTTTATATAAGGGTAAGGAAGGAATCCAGTTTCAGCTTTCTACATATGGCTAGCCAGTTTTCCCAGCACCATTTATTAAATAGGGAATCCCTTTCCCATTTCTTATTTCTGTCAGGTTTGTCAAAGATCAGATGGCTGTAGGTGTGTGGCATTATTTCTGAGGCCTCTGTTCTGTTCCATTGTCTATATCTCTGTTTTGGTACCATTACCATGCTGTTTTGGTACAGTAGCCTTGTAGTATAGTTTGAAGTCAGGTAGCGTGATGCCTCCACCTTTGTTCTTTTGCCTTAGGATGGTCTTGGCTATGTGGGTACTTTTTTGGTTCCATATGAACTTTAAAGTAGTTTTTTCCAATTCTGTGAAGAAAGTCATTGGTAGTTTGATGGGGATGGCATTGAATCTATAAACTACCTTGGGCAATATGGCCATTTTCATGATATTGATTCTTCCTATCCATGAGCATGGAATGTTCTTCCATTTGTTTGTGTCCTCTTTTATTTCATTGAGCAGTGGTTTGTAGTTCTCCTTGAAGATGTCCTTCACATCCCTTGTAAGTTGGATTCCTAGGTATTTTATTCTCTTTGAAGCAATTGTGAATGGGAGTTCACTCATGATTTGGCTCTCTGTCTCTTATTGGTACATAGGAATGCTTGTGATTTTTGCACATTGATTTTGTATCCTGAGACTTTGCTGAAGTTGCTTATCAGCTTAAGGAGATTTTGGGCTGAGATGATGGGGTTTTCTAAATATACAATCATGTCATCTGCAAACAGGGACAATTTGACTTCCTCTTTTCCTAATTGAATATGCTTTATTTCTTTCTCTCGCCTGATTGCCCTGGCCAGAACTTCCAACACTATGTTGAACAGGAGTGGTGAGAGAGGGCATCCTTGTCTTATACCAGTTTTCAAAGGGAATGCTTCCAGTTGTTGCTCATTCAGTATATTGGCTGTGGGTCTGTCATAAATAGCTCTTATTATTTTGAGATATGTTCCACCTATAACTAGTTTATTGGGAGTTTTTGGCATGAAGTTCTGTTGAATTTTGTCAAAGGCCTTTTCTGCATCTATTGAGATAATCATGTGGTTTCTGTCATTGGTTCTATTTATGTGATGGATTACATTTATCGATTTGCATATGTTGAACCAGCCTTGCATCCCAGGGATGAAGCTGACTTGATCATGGTGGATAAGCTTTTTGATGTGCTGCTGGATTTGGTTTGCCAGTATTTTATTGAGGATTTTCCCATTGATGTTCATTAGGGATATTGGTCTAAAATTATCTTTTTTGGTTATGTCTCTGTCAGGCTTTAGTATCAGGATGATGCTGGCCTCATAAAATGAGTTAGGGAGGATTCCCTCTTTTTCTATTGATTGGAATAATTTCAGAAGGAATGGTACCAGCTCCTCTTTGTACCTCTGGTAGAATTCGGCTGTGAATCCATCTGGTTCTGGACTTTTTTTGGTTGGTAGGCTATTATTGCCTCAATTTCAGAGCCTGTTATTGGTCTATTCAGAGATTCAATGTCTTCCTAGTTTAGTCTCTGGAGGGTGTATGTGTTGAGGAATTTATCCATTTCTTCTAGATTTTCTAGTTTATTTGCGTAGTGGTGTTTATAGTATTCTCTGATGGTAGTTTGTATTTCTGTGGGATTGGTGGTGATATCCCCTTTATCATTTTTTATTGCATCTACTTGATTCTCCTCTCTTCTGTTCTTTATTAGTCTTGCTGGAGGTCTATCGATTTTGTTAATCTTTTCAAAAAACCAGCTCCTGGATTCATTGATTTTTGTGAAGGGTTTTTTGTGTCTCTATCTCATTCAGTTCTGCTCTGATCTTAGTTATTTCTTGCTTTCTGCTAGCTTTTGAATTTGTTTGCTCTTGCTTCTCTAGTTCTTTTAATTGTGATGTTAGGGTGTAGATTTTAGATCTTTCCTGCTTTCTCTTGTGGGCATTTAGTGCTATAAATTTCCCTCTACCCAATGCTTTAAATGTGTCCCAGAGAGTCTCGTACATTGTCTTTGTTCTCATTGGTTTCAAATAACATCTTTATTTCTGCCTTCATTTCGTTATTTACCCAGTAATCATTCAGGAGCAGGTTGTTCAGTTTCTATGTAGTTGTGCGGTTTTGAGTGAGTTTCTTAACCCTGAGTTCTAATTTGATTGCGCTGTGTTCTGAGAGATAGTTTGTGGTGATTTCTCTTCTTTTACTTTTGCCGAGGAGTGCTTCACTTCCAATTATGTGGTCAATTTTAGAATAAGTGCGATCTGGTGCTGATAAGAATGTGTATTTTGTTGATTTGGAGTGTTCTGTAGATGTCTATTAGGTCCACTTGGTGCAGAGCTGAGTTCAAGTCCTGGATATCCTTAATAACCCTCTCATTGATCTAATATTGACAGTGGGGTGTTAAAGTCTCCCATTATTATTGTGCGGGAGTCTGTCTCCTTGTAGGTCTCTAAAGACTTGCTTTATGAATCTGGGTGCTCCTGTATTGGTTGCATATATATTTAGGATAGTTAGCTCTTCTTGTTGAATTGATCCCTTTACCGTTATGTAATGGCCTTCTTTGTTTCTTTTGATCTTTGTTGGATTAAAGTCTGTTTTATCAGAAACTAGGATTGCAACCCTTGCTTTTGTTTGCCTTCCATTTGCTTGGGAGATCTTCCTCCATCCCTTTATCTTGAGCCTATGTGTGTCTCTGCACGTGAGATGGGTCTCCTGAATACAGCACACTGATGGGTCTTGGCTCTTTATCCAATTTGCCAGTCTGTATCTTTTAATTGGAGCATTTAGCCCATTTACATTTAAGGTTAATATTGTTATGTGTGAATTTGATCCTGTCATTATGATGTTAGATGGTTATTTTGCCCATTAATTGATGCAGTTTCTTCCTAGCATCAATGGTCTTTACAATTTGGTATGTTTTTGCAGTGGTTGGTACCAGTTTTTCCTTTCCATGTTTAGTGCTTCCTTCAGGATCTCTTGTAAGGCAGGCCTGGTGGTGACAAAATCTCTCAACATTTGCTTGCCTGTGACGGATTTTATTTCTCCTTCACTTATGAAGCTTAGTTTGGCTGGATATGAAATTCTGGGTTGAAAATTCTTTTCTTTAAGAATGTTGAATATTGGTTTCCCAATCTCTTCTGCCTTGTAGGGTTTCTGCCGAGAGATCCACCGTTAGTCTGATGGGCTTCCCTGTGTGGGTAACCCAACCTTTCTCTCTGACTGCCCTTAATATTTTTTCCTTCATTTCAACCTTGGTGAATCTGACAATTATGTGTCTTGGGGTTGCTGTTCTCAAGGAGTATCTTTGTGGTGTTCTCTCTATTTCCTGAATTTCAATGTTGGCCTGCCTTGCTAGGTTGGGGAAGTTCTCCTGGATAATATCCTAAAGAGTGTTTTCCAACTTGGTTCCATTCTCCCCATCACTTTCAGGTACACCAATCAAACGTAGATTTGGTCTTTACACATAGTCCCATATTTCTTGGAGGCTTTGTTCATTCTTTTTTACTCTTTTTTCTCTAATCTTGTGTTCTTGCTTTATTTCATTAATTTGATTTTCAATTACTGATATCCTTTCTTTCACTTAATCAAATTGGCTATTGAAGCTTGTGTGTGCCTCACGAAGTTCTTGTGCCATGGTTTTCAACTCCATCAGGTCATTTAAGGTTTTCTATACACATTTAATCTAGTTAGCCATTCATCTAACCTTTTTTCAAGGTTTTTAGCTTCCTTGCGATGGGTTAGAACATGTTCCTTTAGCTCAGAGAAGTTTGTTATTACCTTCGGAAGCCTACTTCTGTCAACTCGTCAAAGTCATTCTCCATCCAGCTTTGTTCCTTTGCTGGCGAGGAGCTGCAATCCTTTGTAGAAGAAGAGTTACTCTGGTTTTTAGAATTTTCACCTTTTCTGCTCTGGTTTCTCCCCATCTTTGTGGTTTTATCTACCTTTGGTCTTTGATGTTGGTGACCTACAGATGGGGTTTTGGTGTGGATGTCCTTTTTGTTGGTGTTGTTGCTATTCCTTTCTGTTTGTTAGTTTTCCTTCTAACAGTCAGGACCCTCAGCTGCAGGTCTGTTGGACTTTGCTGGAGGTCCACTCCAGGCCCTGTTGTCCTGGGTATCACCAGCAGAGGCTGCAGAACAGCAAATATTGCAGAACAGCAAATATTGTTGCCTGATCCTTCCTCTGGAAGCTTCGTCCCAGAGTGGCACCTGCCCGTATGAGGTGTCTTTTGGCTCCTACTGAGAGATGTCTCCCAGTTAGGCTACATGGGAGTCAGGGACCCACTTGAGGAGGCAGTCTGTCCGTTATCAGAGCTCAAACACCATTCTGGGAGAATCACTGCTCTCTTCAGAGCTGTCAGACAGGGACATTTAAGTCTGCAGAAGTTGTCTGCTGCCTTTCATTCAGCTATGCCCTGCCCACAGAGGTGGAGTCTACAGAGGCAGTAGGCCTTGCTGAGCTGCGGTGGGTTCCACCCAGTTCAAGCTTCCCAGCCACTTTGTTTACCTACTGAAGCCTCAGCAATGGTGGACGCCCCTCGCAGGGCTGCACCCTCGTAGGTTGATCTCAGACTGCTGTGCTAGCAGTGAGCAAGACTCTGTGGGTGTGGGACCTGCCAAGCCAGGCATGGGAGAGAATCTCCTAGTCTGCTGGTTGCTAAGACTGTGGGAAAAGCACAGTATTTGAGCCAGAGTATACCAATTTTCCAGGTACAGTCTGTCACAGCTTCCCTTCACCAGGAAAGGGAAATCTCCCGACCCCTTGTGCTTCCCAGATGAGGCAATGCCCCACTCTGCTTTGGCTCACCCTCTGTGGGCTGCACTCACTGTCCAACCAGTCCCAATGAGATGAACCAAGTACCTCAGTTGGAAATGCAGAAATCACCTATCCTCTGCATCGATCACTGTGGGAGCTGCAGACCGGAGCTGTTTCTATTCAGCCATCTTGAAACACATTCTCTTTCATCAACACATTTTATCACCATTTATTCCACTGCTCAAACCCCAAACATAGAAAGCTCTTATATTCTTCCCTTTTCATCACTCCCTCATACCTAATCTCTCCATGTCTTGGAGAAATTGTGATTTCTTCCAGTTTTCACATCTGTCCTCCTGTTTCTGTGTAGGGGGTCAGTCAAGGTGGTGGGAAAAATTATAAAGTTATAAGAAATAGACACAAACCTTCTTGGAAGGCCAGGAGGTTTGCATAACTTCAGTAAAAGATTTGGCTGAAGGCAGCCTAATCCTCTTTATATTGAGTTGATAGCAGAAGAGCAAATAACAAAGGAATGTGGGGGAGCTTATCTAAATAGCTTGTTTACTTATGTGGTCCTAAGACTGACCTTTGAACTTCCACGGGTGCATGACTACTCTCTCTGGGGGAGGGCGACCAGATTAATTATCCACAGGAGTGTTGACTCAAAGTCTTTGTCATCAAATCTGTGCTGAACAAATGCCCACAGGGCCAGCCAGTCAGGGCACACGGCTGCCACAACTCTTTTCTGTGTACATCCCAACCCCCTAGCCACTCTTTCACTGAATATCAGTGTCTGAGTATGTTATTCATCCGTTGTGCAGCCTAGGTCTGCGGGTCAGACCCTGGCAGGTGGCGCCCCATGTGAGGAACACTACAAAGGATCATAATGGAACCCTCAAAAATAGAGGTGAAAAGGACGGCACAGTCAGTGAGTCAGTAAGTCATTGGTGCCCGCTTGGGATTTCCAAGTTGCGGGGGGATTGTTCAGGCTATGGTTTCACCATGGGACAACAGTTATCAGCTCAACAGAAACAGTATATAAAAGTATTGAAACAGCTTCTTAAAAGCTAGTGGAGCCTAGCTTTTGGTTTCTCAGGCTCAATTAAGGGACCTAATGCAAACTATTGTATTCCATAACCCATGGTTCCTGGAAAAAGGTACACTAGACGTAGAGCTCTGGGAACAAGTGGGGAGAAATCTTAAACAACATCGTGTGCAAGGGGAACGGGTCCCAGTAACAGCTTTAATGCTATGGGCTTTAGTTACGGTGGCTGTGGTCTCATTATACACAGAAGAGCCTAAAAAGGGGAAGGAGGAGGAACCGTCGCCTACCTTACCGCCTCTTTGTCCCTCAGCCCCACTATCACTGGGGCCAAAATAACAAAGAGGAAATGGAGGTCTTGCCTGAGCCTCCTCCCCTAACTAATAGGAAAAAAGACAAGGGATATGCTACAGCTATGGGACCCTGTCTTAGGCAAGCAGCATTAGAAGGGGAGCTCTTAGCCTGCCCAGTAATGCAAGATCAACAAGGCAATCAGGTATATAAACCCATTTCTTTTAACACTTATAAAAAGATAAGAAAAGGCATTAGAGGCTGGAGCTGCATGGCCAAGTGGGCAATGGGTGGAAGTAAAGGCTCAGCAGCCAGGAAGCTTGTGGTGCCCCGGGCCGACAGGGTCCACCTGGCCGGGAGCAACCACCCAGCAGTGGGGGAAGGGAGCGGCACAGACAAAAAGCAGCACAGACAAAAAGCAGTGCCTAGGCGAATGCAACGTGGACACTGCCCTGGGATCCGTGCCGCTGCTCTTTGGCTCCGTGGGCATCCCACAGCAAAATTCAAGTGTTCCTTGTGTACAAGCAACATCCCAGATTATAATTATCTGCTAAAATATAAGTAAAACTTAAGAATTTAAAAGACCTCTTTCTAATAATGGCCACTGTTATGTATCTCCTACCCCTAACGTGGCTCTCGTAAAATCCAATTTAAGTAGAACAGTAACCTTTAAAGGGAGAGAAATTACAAGGAGGCCATGAATTAGTTGAGCAGCAATTAAAAACAGGTCATATAGAATCATCAAAGAGCCCTTGGAATTTGCCCATTTTCGTCATTCCCAAAAAGTCTGGTATATGGAGACTTTTGCATGACTTACATGTTATTAATGCTAATTTACAACCTATGGGGCCCCTTCAACAGGGCCTTATCTCCTCCGCAGCAGTTCCTCAAGATTGGCCCATAATTGTTATTAATTTAAAAGACTGCTTTTATACTATTCCACTTGCAAAACAGGACAGAGAAAAATTTGCGTTTACAATACCAGCTATCAATAATGAAAGGCCAGCTTGCCAATTTCATTAGAAAGTGCTTCCTCAAGGAATGCTGAATAGTCCTACCATGTGTCGGTATCATGTAAATCAAGCTTTGCTCCCCAGTAGAAAAGAATTTCCTGATTGCAAGGTTATTCATTTTATAGATGATATTTTACTACCAGCCCCAACAGAGCAAATGTCTTTAAGTTTATATACCTCTGTCTTAAAAAATACACAGTTAAGATGTTTAATCATAGCACCTGAAAAAGTACAGATGTCTTCTCCTTGGAAATTTCTTGGATACATACTAACTTCCTGGTAAGACCTCAAAAGGTTAAATTAAATACTAGAAATTTATACACCTTACATGATTATCAGAAATTGCTAGGTGATATTAACTGGCTTCACCCCACCTTGGACATATCTACTGATAAGTTGCAAAACCTGTTTTCTATCTTAAAGGGCAATACAGCCCTGGATTCTCCAAGGTATTTAACTCCTGCAGCAAAAAGGGAAATTGAAAAAATAGAACAAGCTATCTCTCAAAGGCAACTAGATCGCATTGATCCATGGTATTCAATTCAATTGTTAATTTTTCCCACTAAACACTCTCCTACAGGGTTAATAGGACAGATGACTCCAGGACTGCACCTTCTAAAATGAGTTTTTTTGCTCACATACTAGAACTAAAACACTCTCTCCCTACATCCAGTTAATCAGTAAAGTAATCTATTCAGGCCACAGACAATGCAATCAGTTGCTAGGTTATGATCCTGATATCATCAGGATTCCTTTAAGTAAAAAGCAATTCAAAGCAGTACTGCCCTTATTGATGGACTTGCAAGTAGCCATCTCTGATTACACAGGCCAGATAGAGAATACCCTTCCTGCTGATAAACTCCTTCAGTTTTTGTCTCGTACTCCTGTGATTTTACCTACAAAAATTGTTCACTACCCCATACCTAATGCTATAATGCTGTTTACTAATGGTTCAGGTAAACATGGAAAAGCAGCTGTCTGGTGGAGACCACATAATTCCCTCACTGGATCTGGGTTTACTAGCAGTCAAAGAGCTAAGATGGAGCCTTAATATTGGCTTTGGAGACTTTTTCCACTCAGTCCATTAATATTGTGAGTGACTCTGCTTACTCTGTTTATTTATTCCAAAACCTTGAAACACTACTAATTAAGTCCACTCTGGAGCCCACCCTGTGTGCTCTTTTTCTCCAACTTCAGCAATTGCTAGATCAATGTTCACATCCTATTTTTATCACACATATTCGAGCCCTCAGCTCACTGCCTGGCCCATTAGCTTATGGCAATGATCAAGCAGGTCTTCAGGTTATGACATCACTGCTTGTCCAAGCCACCCAATCACATCAATTCTTCCACCGAAATTGGAGAAACTTATCTAAACAATTTTCACTTACCAGAGACTAGCTAAACAAATTATCCTGCAATGCCCAAATTGCCAGCTCACAGACACATCCCCTACTTCTACAGGTGTTAGCCCTAGAGGACTAGAACCTAATCAGTTATGGCAAACAGATGTCATACACATCCCTGAATTTGGAAAACTTAGATATGTACATGTATCCGTTGATACCAATTCTCACTTAATTAGTGCATATGCCCTTCCTGGAGAGTCCACCCATATGTCATTAAACATATTCTTTTCACTTTTGCATTTATGGGGTGGTCCACAAAAATTAAAACTAATAATAGTCCAGCTTATGCCAGCTCACAATTTCAACAATTTTGTCACATGTGGAATGTCCAACATTCCACAGGCATCCCATATAACCCCCAAAGGCAGGCCATAGTAGAATGTACCCACTCCACCCTTAAAAATACGCTCAAAAAACAAAAAAATGGGCAGTATGAGTAAGGACCCTGCAACATTACTAGCACAAGCCTTATTTACCCTTAATTTTTAAAATTTAGATGATAAATTTCAATCATCTATAGAAAAGCACTTTGCTAAAACCTCTCAAGACATAAAACCCACAGTTTTATGGAAAGATGTAAACAGTCATGCATGGTGTGATCCAAAAGAATTGCTAATGTGGGGAAGAGGATATACTTGTGTTCACACCCCCTCACATCCTCTTTGGATTCCAGCATGACACATCAAACTTTACCATAGCATGGCTAGGACCCAACCCAGTACCAAAAATAAAGAAAATGTCCCTGCAGGACCTACAGCCCCAGATGATGCAGTTTCCTTGGGTGGCACAAGCCCCAGACAGAATCCTGAAGAAGACAACTCAGAAGACTGAGTGAATCCTGCTCCAGACACAAACACCATTCACTCCCGATAATTTGTTCCTTGCTATACTTTATTAACATTTTTATTCTCTCACTTTGCCTGCTACCTGTACCTACAACACTCTATTAAGCCCATCTTCTAAATCCACCTTTTTTCAGCCCAGTTACTTAGGCAAACACCCCCTTTCCCAGCTTCTAACAACATGACTGTTTGGCCAAGAGGAATTAACATACCCCCAGTGGGGTTCCTCAGTAACAGCCATATGAAAGGATATGCTAAAACATCTATCCTGGATAGAACCCCACTCCTGGGGGTCACTCCTTGGTTGGAAAAGAATGTTGCTAATTATACTCATGTTTGTCTTATGTTATTTGCTAATTCTAGAATGCAAAGCCAGAATAAGAGCAATGACCACCTCGCCTAATAGACCTGTTGCTGCACACAACTGTACTCTTCAAACAACAAAGCCTGATGCAAAAAAAAAAAAAAAAACACACACACAGAAAAGAGGGAGATGTAGGGGATCAGTCAAGTCAGGGTGGTGGGAAAAATTATAAAGTTACAGGAAATAGACACAAACCTTCTTAGAAGGCCAGGAGGTTTGCATAGCTTCAGTAAAAGATTTGGCTGAAGGCAGCCTAATCCTCTTTACCTTGAGATGATAGCAGAAGAGCAAATAACAAGGGAATGTGGGGATTTTATCTAAATAGCTTGTTTACTTATGTGGTCCTAAGACCGACCTTTGATCTTCCACAGGTGCATGACTGCTCTCTCTGGGGGAGGGCGACCAGATAAATTACCCACAAGTGTGTTGACTCAAAGCCTTTGTCATTAAATCTGTGCTGAATAAATGCCTGCAGGGCCAGCTAGTCAGGGCACACAGCTGCCACAAGTCTTTCTGTGCACAGCCTGGCTCCCTAGCTGCTCTTTCACTGAATATCACTGTCTGAGTACGTTATTCATCCATCATGCAGCCTGGGTCTGTGGGTCAGACCTCGGCATCTCTGTGTCCACTGCTAACATCTAACTTCAAGAAATGTTGGAAGGTCACACTCTGGAGCTTCTCTATGTGCTTGTATGATCTTGGGCAAGTCACTCAATTTCTCTGTGCCTCATCTTCCTTATCTACAAAATGGCCTATTTCATAGTATTGATAGGGTAGTGAGAATTAATGAGTCAACATGTATAAACTACTTAGAACAGAAATTGGAGTTTTTAGATTATGACCAAGTGGCTCTTAATGGACAAACATTTTTGCAGAAAACAATGCTAAATTCTGGACTTAGTATTCGAAAACCATTTATGAAGGCACTTATGGAGTGACCAAAAAGCAGACAGAAACTGTAGGGGAGTTGACACTTACAGGAAGAGAACAGGGAAGGTTTCTTGTTTTTTAGTGTTTCATCTGGAGGCAGTCCCATCAGTCTGTCTCACATCATGTGGTTAAAACTCAGCTAGAAAGTCAATATTTACTGGCTGAAAAAACCTGAAGATAGAGTTCAAGGCAGCTGGAAAGTAAGGAGAGAAATTCTAGAAAGCAGAGAGACACAAAAGTGGAGCCCTGACTTCTGTATATATATTCTGCCAAAATCTCTCAACCACACATATGTGGGGCAGATTCCAAGCAACCAAAATAAGGGTAAATTAAAAACTTAATTAAGATTTCAACTGCCACCCATTTCAGGTAAGAAAGGATTTTTAGTATACATTCAACCATGCTAACTTTCTGCTTAAAAATAATTTTTTAGTTAAGTCGAAAAAAATTGAGGGTCAAGCCAAGATGGCTGATTAGAACCAGCTGCAGTCCACAGCTCTTGTGGAGAGGAATGAAAACAGTGAGTGAATTTTTCACCTTCAATTTCCAGGTTCTCACATTGGGATTGACTAGGCAGAAGGCTCAACCCATGGAAAACAAGGAAAGCGGGGTGGGGCGATGCCCCACCCAGGAGCTGTACGGAACCACAGGAGCCCCCACCTCCAGCCAAGAAAAGTGGTGAGTGATTGTGTAGCCCTGCCAGGGAAACCACACTTTTCCCACGGAACTTTGCAACCTACAGATCAGGAGATCCACTCATGAGCCTATCCCACCAGGTCCTTGGTTCTGATGCACAAAGCAGAGTCTTGGGGAAGCAGCTGCTTGGGCATGCATAGAGACTTACGAGTTTTGCATACTCCAGCTCCGGGAATTCTGGTGAAATGGGATATCCATCTGTGCATTCCCCTAGGAAGGGGACTGAATCTAGGGAGCCAAGTAATGTCATTCTGCAGGCCTCATTCCCACAGCACCTCACAAGTTAAGACCCACTGGCTTGGAATTCCAGCTTACCAGCAGCAGCAGGCTGGAGAATGCCTGAGATGGACCAGGTTCCCAGCTTGAGGGAACTCCATCTCTGCAGTTTGAGTCGGCTGTTCCAGTCTGCCAGCTCCAGGGAGTCCAGGCAGTCTGGACCAGAACTCTGATCTCTCCCTGGGATGGAGCTTCTAAGGGGAGGGGTGGCTTCAGTCTCTGTGGTTCAGTCAACTTAGCCTTTCTAGCTTGCTGGCTCTAGAGAGTCCAGGTGGTCTGGTCAAGGGGTATTCCCCCCAGCACAGTGCACCCACTCTGCCAAGGGGAAGCCAGACTGCTTCTTCGAGTGGGTCCCTGATACCATTTCTCCTGACTGGGTGAGACTTCCCAACAGAGGTCTCCAGACCACTGTTGAATCTCCTGCAGGAGCATTCAGGTGGCATCAGATTGGTGTCCCCCTGGAATGGAGCTCCCAGAAGAAGGAGCAGGCTGCCATTCTTGCTGTTTTGCAGCTTTCACTGATGATACCTCCAGGTACAGGAGGGACCGAAGTGACTAGAGTCTGGAGTGGGACCCCAGCAAACCACAACAGCCCTATGGCAGAATAGCCTGACAGAAGAAAAACAAACAAATAAAAAGCAACAACAACAGCATCAACAAAAAAGAACCCATAAAAACCCCAATCAGAGGTCAGCAACCTCAAATATTGAAGGGAGATAAGCCCATAAAGATGAGAAAAAAATCAATGCAAAAACACTGAAACCTTAAAAAACCAGAATGCCTCTTCTCCTCCAAATGGCTGCAACACCTCTCCAGCAAGGGCACAGAACTGGGCTGAGGCTGAGATGGCTGAATTGACAGAAGTAGGCTTGAGAAAGTAGGCAATAATGAACTTCACTAAAGGAGCATGTTCTAACCCAATGCAAAGAAGCTAAGAATCATGATAAAACAATATAGGAAATGCTAACCAGAATAGTCAGTATAGAGAGGAGCATAACTGACCTGACACAACATGAGAGATTCACAATGCAATCACAAGTATCAATAGCAGAATAGACCAAGTGGAGGAAAGAATCTCAGAGCTTGAAGACTATCTTTCTGAAATAAGACCAGCATACAAGAATGGAGAAAAAAGAATGAAAAGGAACAAACAAAACCTCTCTGAAACATGAGATTATGTAAAAAGCTTGAACCTATGACTGACTGGGGTACCTCAAAGAGATGGGAAGAATGGAACCAAGTTGGGAAACACACTACAGGATATCCTCTAGGAGAACTTCCCCAACCTAGCAAGACAGGCCAAAATTCAAATTCAGGAAATCCAAAGGACCCCTGTATGATATTGTATGAAAGATCAACCCTAAGACACATGATCATCAAATTCTCCAAGGTCAAAATGAAGGAAAACATATTAAGGGCAGCCAGAGAGAAAGTCCAGGTCACCTACAAAGGGAAGCCCATCAGAATAACAGCAGGTCTCTCAGCAGAAACCCCACTAGCCAGAAGAGACTGGGGGCCAATATTCAACATGCTTAAAGAAAACAATTTCCAACCCAGAATTTCATATCCAGCCAAACTAAGCTTCATAAGCAAAGGAGAAATAAGATCCTTTTCAGACAAGCAAATGTTGAGGGAATGCATTACCAGCAGGCCTGCCATGCAAGAACTGCTGAAGGAAGCAGTAAATATGGAAATGAAAAAAAAAAATACATTACCAGCCACTACAAAAACACACTGAAGTACACATACCAGTGACACTACAAAGCAACCACATAAAAAAGTCTTCAAAACAACCAGCTAGCATCATGATGACAGGATCAAATTCACACATCACAATATTAACCTTAAATGTAAATGGGCTAAATGCCCCAATTAAAAGACACAGAATGGCAAACTGGATAAAAAGCCAAGGCCCATTTGTATGCTGTCTTCAAGAGATCCATCTCATGGTCAAAGGCACACATAGGCTCAAAATAAAGGGATGGAGGAAAATTAACCAAGAAAATGGAAAACAGAAAAAAGCATGGTCATAATTCTAGTTTCTGACAAAACAGGCTTTAAGCCAACAAAGATTTAAAAAGACAAAGGGCATTATATAATGGTAAAGGCTTCAATTCAACAAGAGCTAACTATCCTAAATATATATGCACCCAGATTCATAAAGCAAGTTCTTAGAGACCTGCAAAGAGACTTTGACTCCCACACAATAATAGTGGGAGACTTTAACACCCAACTGACAATGTTAGATGATCATTGAAACAGAAAATTAACAAAGATATTCAAGACCTGAACTCAGCTCTGGATCAAGTGGACTTGATCGATATCCACAGAACTTTTCACCCAAAAACAAAAGAATAAACATTCTTCTCATCACCAGATGGCACTTACTCTAAAATTGATCACATAAGTGGAAGTAAAACACTCCTCAGCAAATGCAAAAGAAGTAAAATCATAACAGTCTCTCAGACCACAATCAAATTAGATCTCAAGATCTCAAGAAGTTCTTTGAAAATTAATAAATTAGATCTCAAGAAGTTCTTTGAGCTGGGCATGGTGGCTCATGCCTGTAATCACAGCACTTTGGGAGGCCGAGGTGGGTGGATTACCTGAGGTCAAGAGTTCAAGACCAGCCTGACCAACCCCATCTCTACTAAAGATACAAAAAAAACCCTAAAAATACTAGTGAAACCCTATCTCTACTGAAAATACAGAAATTAGCCAGGCGTGTTGGTGCGTGCCTGTAATCCCAGCTACTCTGGAGGCTGAGGCAGGAGAATCACTTGAGCCCAGGAGGTGGAGGCTGCCATGAGCCGAGATCACACCATTGCACTCCAGCCTGGGCAACAAGAGCAAAACTCAGTCTCTCTTTCAAAAAAAAAAGAGGTTATTTGAAACTAATAAGAACAAAGAGACAATGTACCAGAATCTCTAGGATATAGCTAAAGCAGTGTTAAGAGGGAAATTTATAGCACCAAATGCCCACATCAAAAAGCTAGAAAGATCTCAAATCAACAAACTAACATTACAACTAAAAGAACTAGAGAACCAAGCACAAACTCCAAAGCTAGCAGAAGACAAGGAATAACCAAGGTCAGAGCAGAAGTGAAGGAGATAGAGACCAAAAATCCTTCAAAAATCAATGAATCCAGGAACTGTTTTTTTGAAAAAAAAATTAATAAAATAGATAAGTTGCTAGCTAGACTAATAAGAAGAAAAGAGAAGAATCAAATGACACAATCAGAAATGATAAGGGGGATATCACCACTGACCCCACAAAAATAAAAACAACCATTAGAGAATACTATAAACACTTCTATGCACATAAACTAGAAAATCTAGAAGAAATGTATAAATTCCTGGATGCATACACCCTCCCAAGCCTGAACCAGGGAGAAACTGAATTCCTGAATGGACCGATAACAAGTTCTAAAATTGAAGCAGTAATAAATAGCTTACCAACCAAGAAAAGCTCAGGACCAGACGGATTTACAGTTGAATTCTACCAGAGATGCAAAGAAGATTTGCTACCATTTCTACAGAAACTATTCCAAACAATTGAAAAGGAGGGACTCCTTCCTACCTCATTCTATGAGACAAGCATCATCCTGATACCAAAACCTGGCAGAGATACAACAATGACAAAAACACTTCAGACCAATATTCCTGATGAACATCAATGCAAAAATCCTCAATAAAATACTGGCAAACCAAATCCAGCACCACATTGAAAAGCTTATCCACCACAATCAGGTTGGCTTCATCCCCAGGATGCAAAGTTGGTTCAACATACACAAATTCATAAATGTGATTCATCACATAAATAGAACTAAAGACAAAAACCACATGATTATCGCAACAGACACAGAAAAGCCTTCAATAAACTTCAACTTCCTTTCTGTTAAAAATTCTCAATAAACTAGGTATTGAAGGAACATACCTGAAAATAATAAAAGCCATATATGACAAACTCACAGCCAATATCATACTGAATAGGCAAAATCTAGAATCATTCCTCTTGAAGCCTGGCACAAGACAAGGATGCCCTCTCTCAACCACTCCTATTCAACATAGTATTGGAAGTTCTGGCCAGGACAATAAGACAAGAGAAAGAAATAAAGCGTATTCAAACAGGAAGATAGGAAGTCAAATTACCTTTGTTTGAAGATGACATGATCCTATAGCTAGAAAACCCCATCATCTCAGCCCAAAAGCCTCTTAAGCTGATAAGCAACTTCAGCAAAGTCTCAGGATACAAAACCAATGTGCAAAATTTGCTAGTATTCCTATCCACCAACAACAGGCAAGCAGAGAGCCAAATCATGAATGAATTCCCATTCACAGTTGCTACAAAGACAATAAAATGCCTAGGAATACAACTAACAAGGGAAGTGAAGAAACTCTTCAAGGAGAACTACAAACCACTGTTCAAGGAAATCAGAGAGGACACAAACAAATGGAAAAACATTCCATGCTCATGGATAGGAAGAATCAATATCATGAAAATGGCCACACTGCCCAAAGTAATTAATAGATTCAATCATATTCCCATTAAACTGCCATTGATGTTCTTCACAGAATTAGAGAAAACTATTTTAAAATTCATCTGAAACCAAAAAAGAGCCTGAATAGCCAAGAAAATCCTAAGCAAAAAGAACAAAGCTGAAGGCATCATCCACCTGACTTCAAACTGTACTATAAGGCTTCAGTAACCAAAACAGCAGGTGCTGGTACAAAAACAGACACATAGACCAATGGAACAGAATAGACAACTCAGAAATAAGACTGCACACCTACAACCATCTGATCTTTGACAAATCTGGCAAAAACAAGCAATGAGGAAAGGATTCCCTATTTAATAAATGATGCTAGGAGAGTTGGCTAGCCACATACAGAAAATTAAAACTAGACCCCTTCCTTACACTTTATACAAAGATTAACTCTATCGCGGGAACACACCCCCAGTGCTTCATTGTAAGTTCTTTCTATTTTCCATAAGTGTTGGCCAGCTGAGAAATAAAGAGAAAGAATACAAAGAGAGGAATTTTACAGCTGGGCCTCCAGGGGTACATCACATATCAGTAGGACCATGATGCCCACCTGACCTTAAAGCCAGCAAGTTTTATTAAGGACTTCAAAAGGGGAGGGGGTGCAAGAACAAGGAGTAGGTCACAAGATCACACGCTCCAAAGGGCAAAAAGGAGAACAAAGATCACATGCTTCTGAGGAAACAGGACAAGGGCAAATCCAGAACTACTGATAAGGGTCTATGTTCAGCTGTGCACATATCATCTTGATAAACAACTTAAACAACAGAAAACAGGGTTCGAGAGTAGAGAGCTGGTCTGACCTCAAATTTACCAGGGTGGGGTATTTTCCCCACCCTAATAAGCCTGAGGGTACTGCAGAAGACTAGGGCGTATTTCAGTCCTTATCTCAACGGCATAAGACAGACACTCCCAGAGCAGCTGTTTATAGACCTCCCCCCAGGAATGCATTCCTTTCCCAGGGCCTTAATTATTAATATTCCTTGCTAGGAAAAGAATGTAGTGATATCTTCCCTACTTGCACATTGTTTATACGCTCTCTGCAAGAAGAAAAATATGGCTCTATTCTTCCCGACCCCACAGGCAGTCAGACCTTATGGTTGTCTTCCCTTGTTCCCTGAAAATTGCTGTTATTCTGTTCTTTTTCAAGGTGCACTGATTTCATATTGTTCAAACACACGTTTTACAATCAATTTGTACATTTAACACAACAGTGGTCCTGAGGTGACGTACATTCTCAATTTACGAAGATAACAGGATTAAGAGATTAAAGTAAAGACAGGAATAAGAACTTATAAAAGTATTAATTTTGGAATTGATAAATGTCCATATTAAAATGAAATCTTCACAATTTAGGTTCAGAGATTGAAGTAAAGACAGGCATAAGTAATTATGAAAGTATTATTTGGGAACTGGTAAATGTCCATGAAATCTTCACAATTTATGTTCAGAGACTGAAGTAAAGACAGGTGTAAGAAATTATAAAAGTATTATTTGGGAACTGATATATGTCCATTTTAAAATGAAATCTTCACAATTTATGTTCCTCTGCCGTGGCTCCAGCCAGTCTTTCCTTTAAGGGTCCCTGACTTCCCGCAACATAACTCAAGACAGATTAAAGACTTAAATCTAAAACCCAAAAGTATAAAAATCCCAGAAGAAAATCTAGGCAATTCCATTCAGGACATAGGCATGGGCAAAGATTCCATGACTAAAATGCCCAAAGCAATTGCAACAAAAGCAAAAATTGACAAATGAGATCTAATTAAACTAAAGAGCTTCTGCACAGCAGAAGAAACTATCATCAGAGTGAACAGATCACCTATAGAATGGGAGAAAATTTTTGCAATCTATCTATCTGACAAAGGTCTAATATCCAGAGTCTACAAGGAACTTAAACAAATTTACAAGAAACAAATGAACAACCCCATTAAAAAGTGGGCAAAGGACATGAACAGACAGTTCTCAAAAGAAGACATTAAAAAGCTCAACATCACTGATTATTAGATAAATGCAAATCAAAACTACAATGAGATACCATCTCACACCAGTCAGAATGGTGATTATTAAAAAGTCAAGAAACAACAGATGCTGCTGAGGTTGTGGAGAAAAAGGAAGGATACACTGTTGGTGGGAGGGTAAATTAGTTTAATCATTGTGGAAGACAGTGTGGTGATTCCTCAAAGATCTAGAGGCAACAATACTGTTTGACCCAGCAATCTCATTACTGAGTATATACCCAAAGGAATATAAATCATTCTACTATAAAGACACATGCATGCATATGTTCATTGCAGCACTATTCACAACAGCAAAGACATGGAATCAACCCAAATGCCCATCAATGATAGACTGGATAAAGAAAATGTAGTACATACACCATGGAATACGATGCAGCCATCAAAAGGAATGAGATCATGTTCTTTGCAGGGACATGGATGGAGCTGGAAGCTGCTATCCTTAGCAAACTAACACAGGAATAGAAAATGAAACACTGAATGTTCTCACTTATAAGTGGGAGTTGAATGATGAGAACACATGGACACATGGTGGTGAACAACACACACTGGGGCCTGTTGGTGGGGGTGCAGGGGGAGGGAGAACATCAGCAAGAATAGCTAATGGATGCTGGGCTTAATACCTAGGTAATGGGTTTATTTGTGCAGCAAACCACATGGCACATGTTTACCTGTGTAACAAACCTGCACATCCTGCACATGTACCCCAGAACTTAAAAGTTGAAGAAAAAAAAAGAAAATGATACATATATGTCATGGAACACTACTCAGCCATAGAAAAGAATAAAATCATGGTTTTTTGCAGCAACACGGTTGGAGCTGGAGGCCATTATCCTAAGTGAAATAACTCAAACAGAAAATCAGATACCACATGTTCTTACTTATAAGTGGAAGCTAAACAATGGATATACATGGGTACAAAGAAACAGAAATATATGAACCATATTTGAAAGAAAAGGCAATCAACGGAGACTACAGATCCAGATGTTAAAATTAGCAGACAAGGATTTTAAAGTCACTATTATAACTATGCACAATATAGCAAAGGAAAATATCTTTATTATAAATAAAAGAGCAGGAAAATTTGACAGAGTAACATAAACTATAACAAAGAACCAAAATAAATTCTAGAGCTAAAACACAAAACTGAAATTAAAAAATGTATATATCCCTTGGTGAGATTAACAGCAGATTGGAGATGATAGAAGGATGTAAACTTGAAGGTAGATTAATAGATTATCCAAACTGAAGAACAGAGAGAAAAAAGATTGAACAAAATGACAGAGCTTTAGGGACCTGTGGGACAATATGAAAAATTCTCACAAAGTGTCACTGGAGTTCCCAAAGGAGAGGAGTAAAACAGACTGGATCATACTTGAGTGTGTGTATTTGTCAAACTCACTGAATGGTATATGTAAATTTGTGCATTTACAATATGTATGTTTGATGACAGAAGAAAAAAAGAGAAATCATAAAAAACATGGATCCCTAGTTAATTGTACTCATGTTGAAGTGTTTAGAAGTGAAGTGTATTGATGCCTGCATTTACTTTGAAATTCATTAAAAAATAAGTTGGATTGATAGAGAGACGAGTAGAGGGATATATTTGTGGCAAAGCAAGAATAGTAAAAGGTTGATTGCAGAATCTTGGTGGTAGGTACATGGTCTAATACTATGATCATTTCAATATTTCTATATTATGAAAAATTTAAAAATATCATGATGGAAAACTGTAAATTAGATAATACATTTGTAGTGTTTTTTGTCCAAAACTTGCCTCAAATAAATAATCCATGAAAATTTGCTTGCAAGTCTATAAAGAGTTTCTATAAGGCTGGGCGTGGTGGTTTACGGCTGTAATCCCAGCACTTTGGGAGGCCAAGGCAGGCAGATCACCTGAGGTCAGGAGTTCAAGACCAGCCTGGCCAACATGGCAAAACCCTGTCTCTAGAAAAATACAAAAATCAGCTGGGCAGGATAGCAGGCACCTGTAGTCCCAGCTACTTGGGAGGCTGAGGCAGGAGAATCACTTGAACCCAGGAGGTGGGGGTTGCAGTGAGCTGAGATCATACCACTGCACTCCAGCCTAGGTGACAAAGTGAGGTTCCATCTCAAAAAAAAAAAAAGTTTCTATGCATTAACTATTATTATTTAAGACATTTTTATTTTTCTTGGACAACTGCAATAGTCTCCTAGCTAGTCTCTCTCTTTTCACGTTCTCTCTAATTCATGATCTCCATTCAACAGCTAGAATGATATTATGAAAATGTAAATCTGGATCTGTTGTTTCCTTTGCTTAAAATGCATGAATGGCTTCTCTTGCTCTGAGAATAAAACTTAATCTCTTCACAGCCTGGGGTTCCTGTTACTTGGCCCACCACACCCTTTCACATTTGCAGGCTTTGCACTTGCCTGGAATGTTCTTCCCCCAGCTTCTTAGTGGCTGACTAATTATCATTCTTTAGCTCTATCTCATCATCCTTTTTTTTTATTTCTTTCATGGCATTTATCACAGTTTGTAATTATCCGGTGTTTCTGTATTTCCTTATTGTCTGTCTTCTGAACTATAGTTTCATAAAGGTAAAGATTTTTCATTCTCGCTCACTGTTGTCTTCCTAAAGCCCAAAATGTAGTGGGCCCTGATTAGACATTAAGTATCTTCTTCATACTGTATCGAAGTTATTAAATTACAGAGCTGACATTCAAACTCAACTGTTCTGTGGGTTCTTTCACATACCAAATGAGTAGGGAGAAATTAGGCTGCAAGATTTCTACCCTTCTGGAGTTTTTAGTCTAGAAAAGTTAGAATACAGAACCAGAGTAAGAACTGGTTCCAAGCTCCAGAAAACTCCAACACTTCATTCTCTCACCATGTCTTTCCTTGAGGATCCATGCTCATCATCAGTTACGATTTATCATGTCCTCTTATCTCCCACACAGAGTCTGTCACTAAACCCTGTGTTATTCTACTTCCTACGTGTATCTCTGTTCCGCACTACTACTGTACCATACCAGGCTTTGTCATTAGTCAAGGCTACCACAACCAGTGGTCACATTTCCTCCATGTTGCCCCTATTCTCTACATTGCATTCAATGTAATCCTTGTGAAACACAGATCCTGCTATGTCATTTCCCCACTCCAAACCATATAACTTCCCTAGAATGCAGTCCAGTCTCATTAACATATCTCTCAAGGATCCTTAGGAGGCACCTCCCTCTCAACGCCTCCTTCCATCTGGAAGCCCATCACCTGTTACTCCTCTCCCTAAATTTCAACATTTCAGTTCCCCGAATGCTCTCTCCCTCTAAAATATTTCTTCTGCCCAGAACACTACTCCACTAGCTTCTTTGGCTGACTTCCTCCCACTTTGCCTTCCTTCCCTTCCACCTCTTTACCTTCTGTGACTCTATATTATTGCACACGTACATTTAGGAAAATCTCTTGGCATCTTGGAACCTCACTTTCTTCATCTACAAAATGGGGATAATAGTGGCTATCTCAATGGATTTCTATGCTGCAGAGTACTTACCACGGTGCTTAGCTCAATGGCATGAATGTCAAGTTTTCCCCTCCGCCAGTGTTTTTTTTTTTTCTTGAAGACTGTCCCCAGTCTTGACTATAATTGGAGATTTCAGCTGAATGCATAAGGACACAACTCACTGAGCACCAGCCACTCATTTGCATTGGAAGAAGGAGGGGAGCAATCAAGAATAAAAGAAAATTCACAAAGATATGCTAAATGTGGTACTGCAAATGATGAGGTTGATCGGGCCTTTAAGACATTTCATTTTACAGCCTGAGATTGCAATAACAAGTACCAAGTTTCATGCTAAACCCTTATCCACGAACTCATCATTCTGCCATTTTGATGGAAGGCTAGACATGTTGCAAATAGAGGAGTGAACTACAGCCAATTTTTGATTAATGAAAGACAGCTGATCTGATTTGGAACTCCTCTGGGGGTTCTCCAAGGCCACATTTCTGTCACATGCACTATTTTAATGTCAGCTTCTCTGCTTCAGAGCTGAGCCTGAAAAGGAGCCATAAATTACTTTTGATCATGCATATGCTGTAAGCTGGCTGGAGGAGATGGGATGCCAATCTGCCTCTTTTTTGGGGGAGCATGGGGAGACCAGATGTAACCCAAAGCATCCTGAGATTCTATTTTTAATCATCTTTTATTTGTCTTCTCATTGATCTTCCTGGCTTCCCCTTTATCCTCCAGATTATAGCTGAGGAATAGGTAGTGCTGCTAAAGAGATTTGGGCCTGGATAAAATGAGGGCAGCAGGGACATAACTGTAATTAAGGACTCAGCTTCTACCTGGACCCTGATTTATTTATTCATCCAATCAAGCAGGCACTTGATAAGTACCTACGGTCTTCCCACTTATCCAGAAAGCACTAAACTCAAGGAAACTTTCTTCTGTTGGAATAATTTCCAGCCATAGCTGTGTTTCAAAATTTCCTGTGGAGTTTGAAAAAAATGCATATTCTTGGGGCCAACTTTCCAAAGATCCTGATTTGGTATTTTTAGTGGGGTTCTTAGCACTCATATTCAAATGTACAGCACAATTCCTTCCATTTCATTACCATTTGCTTATCATGAATGTCTTCTTCAAGCCTCACTCTCTCTGGTTGTGATGTCTGTTCATATTAATTAGCTAATTAGGCAAACTAAGTCAGGACCTCTCTTCTACAAGAAATATCCATCCATTTGACAAACACGTACAAGGCCTGAGCCAGGTGTTCTGTGTAGACCACATAAAGATAAGCAGTCCCGGCCCTGCCTCATTGTTTTAACAATGGTATTCTAGAGACAATCATCTGCATGTAGAATATGCTAGAGGGGATTTTCAGATCAAGTTAAAGTCGTGATTTCAGGAAGATTTACAAAGTCAGGCAGTTTAGCTGCCACTTAATCTGACCCAGGGTAGAGCTGGCTTTCACCACGGTCTCGTAATTCAAGGGACTCAGAGGATTTTTTCCTACTCCTTTTGGAAGTTCTAGAAGCCTGGAACCTGGGCTTCTGTTTAAGCACAGAAATATGAACATGAGGACAGAACATGACCTTAGGAGACTCCCGGAGAATCTGAAAAACAGATCAGCAACTCCCACATAATCAGGAGTTAGCAGAAAGCGTTGGATAAGTTTAGAAAGATGATTAGTTCATGCCTGACTTCAATGTTCTGCATAATTTTCATTATACAGTTTGAGTTTGAGATTATCCATGTCAAAATTGTTTCTTAATAAGTCTGGATTTGGTCATATTTCATCATTTAAAACATGCAATTCTGTATTATCCACCTCTAGAATGAACTACTTACTAAGGAAAAAAAAATCTATGTGATCTTGAGCCCAAGAGGTCTAAGTAAGTTTGGGATCTAAGCCTTCCCCGAACATAAAGTTTGAAGGTGATATTTTCTCAAGGGCAGTTTCATTCCTACAGAAACAGAAAATCAGCAGAGATGCAAAGTTTGGTATGCAGAGGGTGAACAATAAATGACAGCAGAATTTAACTTAATTCTAAATGAAAAGGAAAAGATGGAGGAGAATTTCCAAAGAATATAGGCACTTAAACGATCTCAAGACTTGGAAAGGAATAACCAAACAAATGCCTGTTCGACTAAATGGAACTTTTAAATGAGTTGGAGAGAGTTTGAAAACATGTTTTTTTGCTTTGTTTTCCATACTACTCCATCCCACCTCCAGTCATTCCAAGGCAGTAATGGAATAACTTGATAAAGTAAGCAAGCCTTGCGTCACTGGAAAATAACACATTTCTGGTGAATGAATAACTGGCTAGATTATAAAATCAGAATACAGCCTTTTTTTCCCCTCTTAAGTCAAATGCTTTTGGAAAGTGACCTGAGGCTATTTTTTATGATTCCACTGACAGACTTTAGGCTTTACCTGTTTTTCACTTGACTGTGATGCGACGTGATAGCATCACATGGCTTAGGTGTGTCACAGGTTGCCTGCTGTGTACGTGGAGTCAGACACTCAGACTTCAGAGCCGGGAGTCAAGGTTCATGAGACAAAGCTCACTTCAATGTCTGGTGTTCTGAATGTCAGAACAATTAGAGATTAAATGGAAGGAAATTTGAGGCCAAAAAGAAAGGAAAATAAAACTTGTGGTCTCAAATATAGAAGACCAAGTTTTATTTCATGTACATCTCTTATTCCTTCTTCTTGATCTCTCTCCCATGACTCTTCTGTGTCTCATGCACATATACACTAGATCAATTCCCCAATGTTCTTCGTCTATTAAAATAGTCATACACAGCCTGCTTATGTAGGACGAGGCTGAAAAAGATAGAATAATAAAATCACATTTTGTTGCAGGAGGACTATAGCTCAGGGACGTTTATTAGTTGGAAACCAGAAATAACTAGAGGGAGAAGAGCATTACGGTAATGAGAGAAAAATCTTACAGGCCATAGTCAGCCAAGAATGTATTTTCCCCCTTCTTAAATCCAAGGTGGTCCATAAAACTACGCTCATTGAAGCTGCAGAGAACACTTTGACTAGAACATTTGGTGCAGGGAGGGAATAGGCATTCAATGAACTGGTTAACAGAAAATATAACATTGGAGGAGCCTGTCATCTCTAACATTTCATGCATTTGCCTGGATTCATAGAATTGGAAATAGGAAAATAAGTAACTAAGTAATCATATAATAGCTAACTATATTTGTGAAGCCAAGCAGAAAGTCTGAACTTTAAACAACTGGAGACTGAAAAATCAAAAGCTCTGAAACTACTTATGCACTGCAAATTTAAGAAGAAACCAGTTTGACAGCAAACCAATATGAAACAGAGTTTGATGTGGAAAGAGATGAGGCCCGAGGAGAAAAATAAAACCATGAGAATCTCTAAACTAAGGAAAGATGGCCCCTAGCAAGGAAAGGCTGGTAGTGAGAACCAGAACCGCGGCTTTTCCTCGTGATCTTGCCTGGCTCACTCATTCACATATGGACGTCCTCTCACATCTCCAGAAGGCAATCCCTTTAGCCCTATGATACCCAGCCCTCTCCTTGGCCTCTCAAAGAACACTTGGTGGATCTGGCTGCAGAACTCCTGCCAAATGGTAGAAATCTGATAGGCTGTAACTTCAATTAAGTTGATCAGGTATTTATTTTCATAACATTGCCTGAGCCAAATCCATTTTCATTTACATATTTCTCTTCCAACTAGACTATGAGCTTGAGGGGGAAATCACTTTGTCTTATTCATCCAGATATCCTCCAGTGCATGTGGTAGATGCTCAAAAAATGTTTATTGAATGAATAGACCAGGCTGCCACTCAAACCAAATGATTTCAAAGTAAATTTTTGAGAGTCACATATTCAGTATGTATTTACTGTGTAACCAGCTATCGTGCTAGCTAACTAGGTATAAAAAATAAGACAACTCATGCCCTCAGGAAGCTCACATTTCAAGGAGACAGGAACTATGATGGAGTGGCAGTAGGATGGAAGGAAGAGGACAGGCTCAAGAGACAGTAAGGGGATCAAATCCATAGGACTTTGTGCCTATTTCACACTTAGGTAGTAAGGAGATTAGGAGGAGAAGAGCTTGGATTAAAGGAAGAGACATGAGAATGTCCAGCCTAAGGGAAAGTGCCATTGGAGATAGTTGATGCAGTGAAAATCCTAAAGGGCACCCTCAAAAAATGGCTAGTTTTCTACGTCTTAAAGCATCTGAGTCTATTTTTAGCAACTCTGAGGACTTGAATATCTACTATGATATACCTACTGCCCACTGGTCATAGTTGGTTCTATGAAAGCCACACGGAAAAAGTGAAATTCCTTTTCTATGTGACAGTTCTTCAAATGCATGCTCCCCTTTTCATATAATATGATTTCCAGACTTTTCACCATTTTGGTCATTCTCATGCTTTTAGATTGACTAATTAGAAAATGGAAGCTTTAAGAGATCATAGAAGGTAAAAAATCTGAAAATTATGGTTGCAAGGTCTGGGAGGTAATGGAAGGGGAAAAGTTAAACACCTACATGTGAAGCACTGGGTTAAGTCTTTTCTGTACAGACTAAAATGCCACAGGGATCTGAAGACATTCTGTGATGTCTTGTTCTCCTCCTCCAGTTCATTTCCCACTTACTTTCTTACAGCATTCTCATAAAAGAGAATCAGTCATCCTGAGGTCAGTCGTCTTGCCCTTAAAATATATTAATTCTGTTTTGCTTTTCTTATTCTGTATTAAAATACTGATGGAATAATGTGAAAGAGGCACTAGGATGAAATAAGTATTTCATAATCTTTAGAAATAAATGATACTTAAATGTGAGGCAACAGGCAGTAGTGAGTTGGCTCTATCTTTGCACATCATAAGTTGCCCAAACAACATTTCCTTTGTGGTAAATTGTAAAGAAACAAATGTGAAAATTTTACTATGTCATATGCTGCAGTTATGTGTACATATCAAAGAAAAAGGAAGGGAGAAGTATAAAATCAACTTTTCTGCTTACATAAATAATTACCTTAATAGTTTATGAAATAAGAAAAAATTGCTCAAGCAAGAATGAAATCATTTCTTTTAGACATTAGAATCGATTCAGAAATTATGTCTTTTCATTGGACTTTCATCTGACTTCCAACATGTCAAATCATGTATCTTTTAAATCACATGTTCTTTTTTTGTAGGTTGGATAGCTTCAGACTAGGCTCAATTTACCCCTTTTCTTTATAGAATCATGCACCTTACAGTTCCACTTTTGCCACATCTTTCATACTTTATGTTTCACATTTTATGAATGGGAATCCATATTTTAGAATAAAAATCTGCAATGTCAAACCAACATCATTTTTTCTTCTTTTTTCTTTTCTTTTTTCTTTTTTTTTTTTTTTTTGAGGCAGAGTCTCGCTCTGTTGCCCAGGCTGGAGTGCTGGAGTGCTGGAGTGCAATGGCACAGTCTCAGCTCACTGTAACCTCTGCCTCCCAGGTTCAAGTGATTCTCCTGCCTCAGCCTCCTGAGTAGCTAGGATTACGGGCATGCACCATCATGCCCAGCTATTTTTTTTTTTTTTTTTTAGTAGAGAGAGGGTTTCACATGTTGTCCAGGCTGGTCTTGAGCTCCTGACCCCAAGTGATCTGCTACCTCAGCCTCCCCAAGTGATGGGATTACAGGCATGAGTCACCATGCCCAGCCATCTTTTCCTCCTTGGGGTTTTGCTCTATATGTATAGACTTTGAGAAAGAGCTTTCAAAATAGACTTTATCCATAATCAACATCTTAGGATCTTTTTTCCTCCATAAAGATCTTCAGCGTCACTATGCACCACAGTTCATTCCTCTTTTAAAGCAAAACGTAGCATAAACTAGACAAAACCCCCAAATAAGCTCTCCATTTCCTTCAGCTTTGTAGCTCTAGCAGTCTAGTCTATTGCTGGGCAATATATTCAAACCTCTCACTGATTATGTTATCAAAGCTGTTTAAATTCCATTCCATGAGTTTGTGTATGGCAAATATGAAGCTGTTTGTTTAATTAAACAATTTCTCTAAAAATGCACACAGTATATTTTGAGAACATAGTGAGACTTTGACCTTGCTTCAACAAGGGCATTTTGCTGCCACCCCCATTCTGCCACACTTTTCAACATGTTATCCCTCTTGAGTTTTATTTCTATGTTATAAAACATCTCATCAATTGATACCTAGCAGTTTGCATCTAATGCATTCTCATAACTTCTAGTTGGCTGTGGCTTATATCATTGTATGCTTTCTTCTTCATGCTTCTGGACAAGCTTTGTGTTTATGGCCTTTAAAAAAACATGGCTGTTGTCAAACACTATATACGGAAGTGGTTTCCTTGACAACCATAACCACAAGCGAGTTGTCTGCACCTCTTTCTCATTGCATGGTTTGTTTGGTTGCTAAAACACTCCAAAACATTTTTATTGAGTCAGTTATAAAGTACCTGAATATTCAGAGCAAGCTGAAATCCAAGCAGGTGATGAACTATCAGAACAATTGTAAAGTGGCAAATGCTAATCATTTTCAAGTATTAGAGTTCAGCCTCATGACACAGTCTCTAAAAGGACAAATGCTGAAAGCTTGATATTTAAGATCCAAAATGAATGACTACCTCAAGGACACAAATTTTAAAAAAAAAGAGTGGCTAGAAATGCCAAAGAAGTGGAAAATATTGCTTAAATGGAAGGTGACATTGCAGTTTTATTCATTCATATAAAAGTTCCAAATGTTAATTCTTTAATAGGAAAGAGATCAGCTTCAAGGTTATCAACAGAACAGCAGATATTTGGTCAAAAGTTCTCCTAAGGCTATGTCTCTTGACAAAATTAAGCACTATATATGGAGTATCCATTTAAAATAGTTTTTGAAAATTTTCTTTGGTTAAATCTCTCATAGCTCATAAGATTCAGAAAATCTATTTCTGGGAACTTCTCAGGGTAAAAATATTTTCCCAAATATCAATTTTTTACAAGGAAATATACAGCTTGCATGGATTACAAAAAAAAATTAGAAAGATCAACATGAGGTTCTGTACAATGTGATAAGCATCCCAAGAAAAAATCACTAAAAATGTCATATCACTCCATACTGGTCTAGTCTCCTAATATCTGTCAAAGACAGGATATAATAAAAAACATGGTTTACTGTCCCCCCAACCCCATCTTGTCCAAAGCCATGGTTAAGTTGGAGACGTCTTCAGATTGGTTGGAATCAGAGTAATTTGACTGAAATAAATCACATAACTAATCCTATTTGTGTTCATGCATGTTTATAGAAAACAATTGTACAAAAATATGAACCTGAAAATTTAATCAAGAGAGGTAGTGGCAATTCTTATGAGAAATTGAAGCTCTGGGTCACCAGGTAGGTTAAGCAGCAGGTGAAAAAAAATTTATATAGCGTGTTTTTACTTATAGAATTTTACTTAACAGCTCTGAAAGAGCCTGTGAGGTTAGGTATGAATTATGGCAGGGGAAAGGCAGGCATAAGAAGGAAGGAAAGAAGAGAGGGGAGGAGGGGAGGGTGGGCCAAAAGAAAGAAAATGAAGAGAGAGATAAAGGGAAAACATAGGCCAAGCTGCTCAGAGCACAGGGGAGCGGGGGAGGGGGGTGGGGGCAGTCATAGAGCAACCAAAGTAGAATCAAGGAGTGAGTTAAACGGAGGTTCCAGGTACCATTCTGAGGTGATTTTGAGAACAGTGTTAAAATGAAGCCAAAGAGATGTATCTGAGGCGTGGTCAAAAAAGAACCTCAGCTCCCCATGGACCAAGAGAACTCAAAAAGAGTTAAACTTTTTTCGCATACTTCAATTCTTACCATAATGTTCCACAGGTATAGAATGTTGGGGCCCTTCCATTACTCCATGCCTTGGGGAAGAACTAGAATTGTGAGAAGAGCTTTGGCGCTCCCATAACCATTTCTTGGCCCATCTCCAAGAAAAGGCAGGCTGGCCTCTATTTAGGTGTTGTCTGTGCTTGCATTCTCAACATTCACATGAGGAATTATCAATGGGTTCCGGACATAATCAGCCATACAGCAGAGTGAATTCCAGGAGGTATGTGTCAGGCAGGATCCCATCAAACTCATTGCTTTCAATACTTCAAAAGCTTGTTTTAGAAACACGATTATGGAGAATTGCCTGAAGGATAGAAAATCCAGACATTCTACTGCATACTCTAAAATCTGTCTTTGGGTGGTTCCAGGCTAGTAGAGATTTTCATACCTAGACTGTCTCATTTAGTTCTTCCCATCTTTTGATGACTTTTAAAAATGTGTATATTCATACCTTACTTTGTTCTGTAAAGAATTTAAGATAGGAATTTTTATTGAATTGACCTGTGAATTTATGCCATCAGCCTTTATCCAAGGAACATTATAGGAAGCACTTCTATGAAATGCCTGTCAAGATATTATTGAGAATGTGGCTCATTACATTTCAAAGTATCCTCCTTAGGAAGACCCACTGGAAAAACTTCCCTCTTGCCTTCATACAAAGAAGCATTGAGCTTGTCTTCTGGCACTGGCTTATTGTATCTTATGGACATTGATTCACGTATTGGACCATGTTTTTCTCTAGGCACAAAGCCAACCTGGGACCCTTGCCCATCCACCATACAGAACCTCTCAGCATGCATTTTGTGGATTCACTTCCAGATTTACCATTCTTTCCCTACCCCTATTTCCTCTGTATTCAAAAATCTCCACTTTATACATTTTTAAATTTCTTAGTGTATATAGTACACCAAATAAATATACCATGGTGCAGAGTAGCACCTCTCCTGCCAGAGGATGGAGAGAGGCAATATACCCCATAGGGGCTGGACACATATTCTACCCATTTAGATCCAGAAGGAAACTTGAGCCTCTCTTCTCATGGAGAAAGAGTAGAATAAAATCACAGACCACCACTATCTGTCAGACCACCCTCATCCATGGGAGGGTAACTTTTAGGGAAAGCATTTTGGAGTGTCATGTAATACCACCCAATTTTCCTATCGACTCATAAGATTAAATACTCAGTACTTTTCAAAAATGAAAATAAGAAACAAAAGTTCATTATTAAACCCCAATGTTTACTTTATCCCTTGCATAGGATGAAAATAACCTACTCCCCTGAAGGAAAGTGCTGACTTTCTCTATTGGCTCTGTAAGTCTTGTAGCAGGTGGTCCCTGCAGCAGAGGGAACTGAATGAGAAGACCCTTACAGTAGCAAACTGACTATTCTAGAATTCCTTGGAGAACCATACCTCATTATCCACCTAGAATGGGCCCAGCTTGTTCTAATTTCATTTGGCTCCATGCAAAAACACTCTTCGTTGTCTAAAACTTTGGGTGGCTATGAAATTCAGCTTTGTCCCTTAACTCTCCTCTGACCATTTTTTTGACCTACTATTTTGCTCACTGTATTTTTGCAATATATACTTGGCTTGGGCCACCAAAAAAACTCACCCCTGCCTGGTCCACGGCTACTCCCCTGAGCTCAGCTGAACAGCTCACCCTAGCTTTAAAACTGGAAGTCCCACATCCCTGGAAACTTCTCAGTCCTAGGCAAATGAGGGATGGTTGGTCACCCTACTCCCAGCCCACACTGATCATGCAGTAAATCAATGGCAGAACCAGAACCTTATTTATTTTATTCCTTTATATATTATTATAAAGCACATATAATAACATATGAAGGACTATAACAATTATATGTTATATAACATATATTATTAATTATATATAACATATTATTAATTATATATTTTGATATGCATACAATAAAATATATAGGAATATAATAGATAAGTATATTATATATAAAGGAATAAAAATATGTATACAGAAATATACATAAACAAAATTTACATATACATATATATTTTACAGTATATAACTTCTTAAAAGACAACACTGTGAGCAAATTTCACAGAACTAAGTTATTTAACTGTGTAAGAACAACATGGCAATATCCATAGCAAAATTTTAATCTCATTCTTTTCCCCCATGATTCTTCATGCTTCAGAAATGCCTCTGCTGCCTTTTACCACTGTGTGTTCAAGTAATAGGAATAAATGTCTAAAATTAGTCCAAAGAAAATGAGGTTAAGGAAGTATATCTGTTATCTAAAAAATAAACTATGAATTCTAACCCCCCCAAATGATTTTAGGATTATCCTATTTTATCAAATCTCTCTCTCTCCTCCTTCCTTTGGTGTAAATAATAAGAGCTGCCTGTAAATCTACCTCAGAAGACAAAGGGAAAAGCAAAACTCTGCCCAGGAAGGTCTTACTTTACAAACCAGGTGGCCAAATTTCTAAAACATCATTCCCGTAATCTCTGATCAACAGAAAGGAAGCTCTGGAAGCATGAATGGTCAGTACACACATCGTCCACAGGACTCACATACCACAAACTAGTCATTGATCCTTTTGACCCAATTTCAGAAAATATGTTTACATAGAGACACATATTTTTGCTATTTAATTTTTGAGCAACCAACAGGAAAACCTATCCACATATGTCCATTATGATCCTCTCTAATGAAGACTATCTCTTTTTGTTGTTTAAACAAAAAGAAATTAATGCATGAGAATTTCAAAGTTCTGAGCTTTAAGCTTCTGTACTCAATATATTGAATAAAATATATATGTAGTATACATTGGAATAGAAAGAGATTAACTCAGTGCATCTTCGAGCACCTAGTTCTGGAGGTGGTATAATAATTCTGTCATGTATGATGGATGCCTGGATAGATCTCAGGATTTTGAAAGTCTCAAGTTAAGCTTCTAGTTTATTCCTCTAAATCTCTAGGGCTTTAAATAAAAACAATCTCTTATATCTTCACTACAAGATTCAAGTGTGAAACGCTTCAGTAGGCCTCTGAATTAAATATGTTTGCTAATTGATTATGTGTCCACATTATCTGAATGTAGGAGATGGATGCCAACACTGCTTTAAAATAACAATAGGAAAATAGGTTTCCAGTGAGAACGCCCCCATGATGGGAATGTCAGTTTATTGCAGACATTTGTGATAAAAAAGTCGGTCATTTTTCTTAAATGAAAACTAGAGTTAAACACAGTAAATCTTTTGGCAATGGAAATTAATAGGATACCAATTTAAAAGGAACCACACATTTTTTTTAAAAGGAAGAAATCTTAGTTTTTAGAGCAGTTTTAGGTTGACAGCAAAATTAAGCAGAAGGTACAGAGATTCCCAGAAGGTACAGAGATACCCCCTTCCCCACATGTGCACAGCCTCCCTATTGTCAATATCCCCCACCAGAGTGGTACAGTTGTGACAATTATGAACCTACATTGACACATCATTATCACCGAAAGACTATAGTTTATATTAGGGTTCACTCTCAGAGGTGCACATTCTGTGAATTTTTGCTAATTTATAATGGCATGTGTATGCACCATTACAGTATCATACAGAGTAGTTTCACTGTCCTGAAAATCCTCTGTGCTCCACCTATTCATCTCTTCTCCCTCCCCCTGGAAACCACTGATCATTTTACTGTCTCCATAGTTTTGCCATTTCTGGAATGTCATACAGTTGGAAACCTACGGTGTGTAGACTTTGCAAGTGGACTTCTTTTTGGTGATATGCACTGACGTTTTCTCCATGTCTTTTCGTGTCTTGATAGCCCATTTCTTTGGAACCACATACATTTTAAAAAAATTGACATTCTTCTGTGACTTACAACTGTGGTTTCTGTGATTAGATGTAGAGATTGAGTTTTACATGTTGGCAAATACATTTTGGAGTAGATAAGCCGTGGGTTTAGAGACAGCAGTCGTGGGTTCAAGTTCTGGCTCTGCAAATTACTAGGATGGGAACTAGGAGAAGTCACTTAACCACTGAGGTTAGTAAAGGCTGAACATAAAGAGGCTCAATTGTCCATGAGGTAACCCAGCTTGAGCTTTCGTCCAGTAGGGGTACCCCAGATGGGGTGTGTGACACACTGAGCCAGTCAAACCCTCTGTCTTACAAAGTTGAACCAGCAGATAAATACATAAGCCACTAAGTTTGAGGGGATTCAGAAGATAGATCACACAGTTGCTCTTGAGTCCTAAAATAAATTCAGTTCTATCCATATAGTGAAACAAAATGTAGTCAATAAAGTTCATTATTTGAGATAGGGAAGATTTTAACAATAGGGGGTCACTCTCATAAGTAATTACATGTGGGAGGTGTAAGATATAAAGTAAGATATAAAGATGTACACACAGAATTAGGCTACATCTGTAATTCATGATTTAATCTAATCCCACAGGATAATAAATAAAGGTAGCTAAGGAGACACTCCAACATGACTACCCATATTTATCTCTAAATAAGGATTATGATTGTACCATCCTGGGTTTCAGCAGAAAACTGAGAAAACTCATATACTGGGTAATTTGAGGAGAGTGTCTTAAGGGACTATTTGTGAGGTACAGGTGAAGAATGGTACGGGTTCCTAGGGTCAGCCCCATTAGCAGCCTAGGCCAGAAGGGGCTGGAGGAAGGAGTGGTTTCCTGAAACTTTGGAGAGAGGGCTGCTGGACAGAGCTCTGCCCTTCAGTCAAGGAACACAGATAGACAGCTGCAATCCCACAGGAAGGAAGTCAGGCCCAACTTCACTCACACGGGCAAAACTCCAGCAGAAGTCAGCAGGCAAGGGGGCCTTTGGATGCAGCTCAGCTTCCCCAGGCACTCAGCAAGGTGGAGAAGGATGGGTGTAGAGAGCAAACAGGGTGATCTAAACTTCCTCTTTATTCTTGTCTGAATGTTCCACACTTTCTCCAAGGAACATATAGATCAAACATGTATTTCATAGCTTTAAGTTATTTTCTCCTTCGGTATTCCATTTTTGTCATTCATTGCAGAGGGTTGGATGAAAAATAAAATAGAGGCGTGGGTCAAAAAAAGACTGAAAATAAGTAGAAGGGGATGAGAAATTCTGGAAAAAGTAACAGAAGTGATTCTGGGGACAAAAAAAGTCACATTTGGTGGCTAAAGCAAATGGGCCGCCAAGTATCACTGTCCCAGCTCCACAGTGAGCTGCACATTAAAGACTAACCATAATAGAAATAATAGTCATTTCTAAGGGGATTTTCTCAAATGGACTTCCCTGAGTCTGTTTGACATACAAATGAGCCTTAAATAAAAACACCATTTCAGAGTTGCCAAGGCCTTTTTCAGCATTCTAAAGCCATTTTGTCTTTTCATGTCTCTGATCTAAATGTATCTGCTTTCAAACCCAAAATGGTATTTTCTGTGCAAGTGTACCAAATTGAATAGAATCCGCATCTGACAGATCTCACAGATATGACTAGTTTCAGTACAAGCAGATGTCAAACCAAGCAAACCACTGTCACTGGCTAAGTGCATGGGGTGAAATGAGGATAAATTCTGTGGTCGCCACTTCCTCAGAGCTCAAAGGCTAACACCCAGTTCATCAGAAGGACCCACTGGGCTTCAAGGACTCCTATGCTGATCCAGTAGAGGGCAGTGATTGTTCCAGGAGCCTGGCTGGCCCTATGCAAGGACTCCCCAGTTAAGGCAGGACTCTAAGGCTTTATCCAAGCTAGACAGGCAGAGTCTCCTGAGTTTATTTCTCTCATCACAGTGTGGTCTGTGGCTGTTCCCTTAGTAACCCTGCAGCTGCTGCCAGCAGTCATGGGAAAAGGAATTATGACCTTCATCTCCATCTGCAACCCTGAAAACAAAAGCCACAGCATCTCTAGCCTCCACAATATCAGAAACATGGCATGATTGTCTGGTTATATATTTCAGGCCCAAGGCAGCCTCTGAGTGAGGTAGGCAGGGGGCTACTCCTTTAAAGGAGCAGCAAAGGAGCACGTAGTTCCCAAAAAAGGCATTTAAACCTAATCAAGAAGGGATCTGAAGCAGAAGACAATCAATGCTGATCCTTGAAAGGTCTGGGGCTCTTTAATTAAAGAGACCCCCCCCCCACCACCAACTTGACATTATAGTTAATGCAGGAGAGATGAGCTTAATTACGAATAAGTAAAAGTGTGTTTCACTTGCAAATATCAAATAAGCTGTGGAAATTATTTGCTTGGATTATCAGTTGGTAGACACTTCAGAAGATTTCAAGTCTCTAGGAATTTCTAAAATAATGTATTTAAGTGATTTAAGTTACAAGTTGGGGAGCACATTATACAACAGTTTTCCCAGTGCAACTTAATTTTTCTACTAAGGAAAATAAGTTAACTTGCATTGCACCACTTATATGCAATCAGGAGTTAGTCTTCCTTTCAATGGCATATAAAAATAGAAAGCATTATAAATGTTAGAGCTAGAAGAGACTTTAGATATCACTGTTTTAAATTTGTTAAGCAATGGAACCCTTTTCAAGATAAACCTTATAGGCAACCTCAATACATCCAGAACAGATAAAAATATTCTATTAATGTAAGTTTATTTTATAAGTTCATATTTCTGTTAAATATTATAAAGTCAGTCACTGAGAACAAGGAAGTGTTTTTGGATGAATGAGATCTGAGTTCATGGATGACTTATAAACATACATCAGTTTTAGAATATAATTTATTTTGGTGTTGTCTTTGCAATGACTTTTGTCAAGGATGACAGTGATTGCCACAGATAAATCACTGTAAATGGTAACAGATGTTTTTGTAGTAGCCTTTCTTTCAACCTTAGGATATTCTTTAACTAAATAAAACAAAGAAGCTTAATTCCAAAATCTGCACTGAAACAAGTTATTAACATTGGCAACATAGTAGTAAGCTGTAGTGCCCCAAAAGTTAAAAGATATTTTTAAAAATTATGGTAGAGACGGATAGCTGTGTCCTTAACAAAAATCACCCCCTTTTCTCTCTGGGTTCACAGCTCAACCATATTTACCAGTCTTCCTGTGGTCATTTGTCTCAGCTCCAGCTAGTGAAGTGTGAGCAGAACGGACATGCACCACTTCCAGACCTGGCACTGGCAAACCCCCCATGGCAACCCTCCAACCCTTTCCTCAACAACTGGACCACGCTGGAAAGGACTGAGGATCTAGAGGAGGAAAGGGCTGTAATATGGAAGGAGCTTGGTTTCTGAAGGACCATGTAGCAGGCCGCCCGCAGGGCGGGAAGATCTTTAACAGGTTTGGAATAGCAAGAAATAAACTGGTCTCGTGTTAAACAACTAATTTTGGGGTCTTTGTTACAACAGCTAGCATTATTTACCCCTACTAATTAATATCATTGATATCATGGTTAAGATAAATATGAAAACAACATTTGAATCAAATGTTTGCTGAACCCCTAAAGCACCTGTCTAGAAACCACAGTTTGAAAAAACAGAGTTTTGTTTGTTTTTGTTTGTTTGAGACTGAGTCCAGCTCTGTCGCCCAAGCTGGGATGCAGTGGCACAATCTCAGCTCACTGCAACCTCCACCTCCTGAGTTCAAGCAATTCTCCTGTCTCAACCTCCCAAGTAGCTGGGATTACAGGTGTGCACCACCATGCCGGGCCACTTTTTTGTATTTTTAGTAGAGACGGGGTTTTGCCATGTTGGCCAGGCTGGTCTGGAACTCCTAAACTCAGGTGATCTGCCCACCTTGGCCTCCCATAGTGCTGGGATTACAGGCATGAGCCACCGCGCCCAGCAGAAAAACCACAGTTTTGATCCAAACTTCTAAATAGAGGCATGACTTCCTTGCTGCAGGGTAAAGTGAACTCTTACTCAAAGCCACCAAAAAGTTAGTAGGGCTTTCAGCAAGTAGTAAGAATAATATGATCAAGATAACTTCTATTTATTTATTTATTTTTTGAGACAGAGTCTGGCTCTGCCACCCAGGCTGGAGTGCAGCAGTGTGATCTTGGCTCACTGCATCCTCTGTCTCCTGGGTTCAAGCAATTCTCCTACCTCAGCCTCCCGAGTAGCTGGGATTACAGGCATCCATCACCACACCCAGCTAATTTTTGCATTTTTAGTAGAGACAGGGTTTCACCATGTTTACCAGGCTGGTCTCAAACCCCTGACCTCAGACAATCCACCCGCCTCAGCCTCCCAAAGTGCTGGGATTACAGGTGTGAGGCACTGCTCCCAGCCGATAACTTCTATTTTTATGCAGTAGTGTGAGAGAATTAAGGGGCTGGTCCCTCCCAGCTAAAGCCATTATTTCCCTAGCACACTCATTCTCCATGAGCCTTAGGGGACTCAGATGATGCACCTGTGGTACCTGAGGGTATGAGATAGAGCATGGCCTCTCTTTTCTTCCAATAAATCCCTACAACAGGAGGCACCTTCTCTGCCATTTTATTCCTAGTGAATTTACCAATTTAAGAGGGGAAGCTGTGGACTAGCAAGAAGACCAGCAAACTCAGAGTCAGAAGTTCCAAATTCAAGCCCCACACCAACTTCTTACTAGTTAAATGAACTTAGGCAAATCTCTAAACTTCATCTGCAAAATTAAGAAGTGAGATCATTGAAAATAGTAAATAAACTCAAACATATGAAAGTTCTTTAAAAAATGAAAGAGTATATGAAATACAAAATATTGCAGTTGCTAGTGACCCTGAAGAACTTGGCAGATCTATAGTCATTTCACCAAAGAGGCATTGTGATAACATGTTACAATCATGAGATTTAGTATAAGAAGACATAGGTTGGCCTCTTTTTCTGCTTTGAATTTGTTGAATTCTATTTGGTTGTAAGCGACAGAAAAATATGATGGTGGTTTAGTTCTCTCATGTGTAAAAGTCCTGGGAGACTTCTTAGGGTGGGTAGAGCATTCCATAGTGGGGTTCCAGTCAGGGCTGCCAGATAAAACACAGAATACTCAATAAAATCTGAATTCCAGGTAAACATTGAGTAACATTTCAACACCAGTATGTCCCATGCACTATTTATTGGTCATCTTGTGTTTTTATTTGCTAAATCTGGCAACTATAGACCAGCCAGGCTTCTTCTTTTAATTTATTCATTCACTTTCCAAGATGGTAGCATTCATATTCCAAGAGGAAAACGTGAAGAGAAAAACAAAGTATACATAAGCACTAGCTTTTAATCGACGCTCCCCCAGAGCTACCACACTACAATTCTATATGCATCTCAGGGTCCAGAACTTAGTTACACGGCCACGCCTAGTTGCAATGGAGCATGGAAAATGGAGTCATTATTTTGGGCAGTGGCATGCCCACCTAAAAGTTCCATGACTGTGGAAATAGGAAGGACTTAATGTTGCAGAACAACTGTTAGATTCTAACACAGGCTGTCTTAGTCCATTCTTGCTATTATGACAAAACACCACAGCCTGGGAGCAGTCATGACTTAATCACTTGCCCACAGGCCCTACCTCTTAATACTATCACATTGCATATTAGGTCCTAACATATGAATTTTGGAGGAACACATCTATTCGAACTATAGCATATACATCTTATCAAAAGTTTCATTTTGTAAAAATCAGTGTACTACTTCTCCAAAACACAGTTCACTTATCAAGGCACTTGACTTTTTGAAGATTAAAAATGGAATAATGTATATAGACTTCTGCTTTATTACTAGGTAAACATTTAACTATGCTTTTATTCCTTCACAGACAGGGTGTACAGGCAATACCAATAAAGTCAGGAAACTGCCACTGCAAGGCTTAGCACAGTAGAGTTAGAGATGGGATGGGCAGGTTAGAGAGGGCTCCTTTATGGAGTACATAGGACTTAGCCTTGATGATGGGTAGAATTTGGAAAACTGCAGAGTTGTGGGGAGGACATTTGTGGGAGGAGAATGGCTTAAGTAAAGGCACTGAGTTAGAAATAGTCACCACCTATTGAAGGGGTGAGAAGCTATTTTGACGATAATAGAAGAGCTATTACAGAGATTTCAATATTCCCGTTATTCCCACTCAGAGCTCTGCCTTTTAATTTAATAATTACATTTCTTATTTTTTCAAATGGCTGATAAGTTGATTTTTAGTGAGCTAAGAGAACAATTTCTCTTAGTTCTGCCATTTTAGCTGAAATATTTCAGCAAATATTTATTGATCATCTCTGATGAGCTGAGCACTGGAGCTATATAAATCAGTGAGATGTTTGTCCAGAAAGACATGTGAACAATGAAAAGATGATATGGAAGTGCTATAATGGGAATGTGTGTAAGTTGCAACCAGAGCTTTGGGGAGTAAGCATCTAACTCTGCTCATGGGACCTGGCAAGACTTCACAGAGCAAGTGAACTTTCCTTGCACAGTCATGAAAAAAAAAATAGAAAAATGGGTCAGGAAAAAATGAAGAGGTGAGCCAGCCCTCCTGGTAGAAACAATCAAAATGTAAAGGCATAAAATCATTGTAGAACAATAGAAGTTATGGGTGGAATGACAGATCAATGTCAAGGAATGTCAGGAATATAAAGGGAAAAGGTTGACTTTGAAGTATCGTGTGAATACTTCAAGTAATAAACTAAGCTCTGGACATCAAAGCATAAATTTAGAAGACTTAGGCTCAATTTCAGTCTCTGCTAATTACAAAGCTACGTCATCTTGAAGACATATCATTTAATCTTCTTTTTTTTTTTTTTTTCAAGACAGAGTTTCACTCTATCGCCCAGGCTGAAGTGCAGTGGCGCAATCTCGGCACACTGCAACCTCTGCCTGCCAGCTTCAAGCAATTCTCCTGCCTCAGCCTCCTGAGTGGCTGGGATTACAGGTGCCTGCCACCACAACAGGCTAATTTTTTGTATTTTTAGTAGAGACAGGTTTCACCGTGTTTTCCAGGCTGGTCTTGAACTCCTGGTCTCAAGTGATCCCTCTGCCTCGGTCTCCCAAAGTGCTGGGATTACAGGCGTATTCCCGGCTCCTTATTTGATCTTTTCTGAACTTTAGTTTCCCTACTAGTGAAATGGGAGAGATACCAATGCTAGTTTTGGCTATTATTACTATAATTGTGTGCAACAGAAAACCTTTGGAAGTTTTAGGCAGGGTGTGTACATTAGAAAAACATATCTAGAGGCAATGCAGAGCATAAATTGGAAATGCAAACAACTGTAGGAAAGAATAACTCTCATCCTAATATGAATTTGAACTAAGAACTAACAGGAGTAGGCACAGAAAAGAGAGCTGTCTGAAAGTAGAATCAACAGGTTTGCCAGACAAGTACTTGAGAGCAGTGAGGAAGACAGTCAAGGATTAACTGAGACTTCCAAGCTTATGAGCATAGAGATATTATAGACGAGGCAGTTACAGAAAAGGAGGCCCTGTGAATGTGACCTTATTTGAAAACAAAAAAAAGGCTTTGCAGATGTTGTTACATTAAGGATTTTGCCAAGCATGGTGGCTCACACCTATAATCCTAGCACTTCGAGAGGCCAAGGCAAGCAGATTGCTTGAGTCCAGGAGCTTGAGACCAGCTTGGGCAATACAGTGAAACCCCGCAGATGTGGTGGTACACACCTATAGTCTCAGCTACTCAGGAGGCTCAGGTTGGAGAATCGCTTGGGCCACTGCAGTGAGCTGAGATCTCACCACTGTACTCTATCCTGGACGACAGAGTGAGACCCTATCTCAAAAAACAAAAAAAAAAAATTAAGGAATTTAAGATGAGATCATTCTGGTGCATCCGTTCGGGCTCTAAATCTAATGACAAACGTCCTTTTAAACAGAAGGCAGAAGATTTGACACAGAGAGAAATGGGGAAGGAAGAGAAGACCACAGGAAGACAGAGGTAGAGATTGTGCCTGTGCTGCTACAAGCCAAGGAACATCTGGAACCACCTCTGGATGAGGCTAGGAAGAATCTTCCTCTAGAGCCTTTGAAGAGAGTGCAGCCCTGCCAGCACCTTGACTTAGAACTTCTGACCTCCAGAACTGTGAGAGGATGAATTTCTCTTGTTTTAGGCCACTCAGTTTGTGATAATGTATTATGGCAACCACAGAACACAAATATACTGATCCATACATATGAACTTTTTCACACATTACAATCATCAAGGTCCTGTTATTATCCCATCTTATAGATGAAGGCAATGAGACACCAAACTTAAGAAACTTTCCCCAAGATCACACAGCAAGCTGTTGACAGAGCTGAGATTTGTGCTTCAGCCGTCCTGCCCCAGAGCATGTGCACCTCAGGGTGTGGGGGTGGAAGAACAGAGAGGTGTCCACATGGAGGCAGCTAAAAGTATAGAAAGGTAGATCTAAGTTTCAGACTTACTGGTGTCTCTCATAGTGAAGAGGCTTTATTTATTTATTTATTTATTTATTTATTTATTTATTTATTTATTTGAGATGGGGGTCTCACTAGGTTGCCCAGGCTGGTCACGAACTCCTAGCCTCAAGTGATCCTCCCATCTTGGCCTCCCAAAGTGTTAGGATTATAGGTGTGAGCCACCACATCTGGCCTAATGAGGAGGGTTTAGATGAGATAAAAAACGTGTAAATTATTTACACAGTTGGACAGTGTACAGGAAATGCTCAATAAATCTTAATTATCAATATTACCATTACATATAATTCGAATACAATATTGATATTGTACTTGAAACTGCAAGAGTGGCATTGTTCTTGCCTGATAAGAAGACTTGATTTATTGAAGGATAGAGAGAGAAAGTTACATCAAAATCAAATCTTAAAATCATAGGAACTATGAAAAATAAAAGGAAAAAATGAGCTTAACATTAGTATCCACAAACATAGCTTGAACTCTCCAAAACAGAATACAAAGGTAGTAAGAAGAGAACTAAAGAAAAGTCCCTAACATAAGCAATAAAGAAGGGATGGTAGGCTGGGCGCAGTGGCTCATGCCTGTAATCCCAGCACTTTGGGAGGCTGAGGCAGGTGGATCACGAGGTCAAGAGATCGAGACCATCCTGGCCAACATGGTGAAACCCCGTCTCTATTAAAAACACACAAAAAATTAGCTAGGCATGGTGGTGCACACCTGTAGTCCCAGCTACTGGGGAGGCTGAGGCAGGAGAATCGCTTGAACCCAGGAGGCAGAGGCTGCAGTAAGCCAAGATCATGCCACTCCAGCATGGTGACAGAGTGAGACTGCATCTCAAAAAAACAAACAACAAAAAAACAAAACAACAACAACAAAAAAGAAGTAGACAGAAGATAGACCAAACAATGTGGAAATAAAACAATTATGTAAATTATGTAATTATGTAAATAGGTAAATAGTGTCTTATCTACTAAAGCAAAGGTCTTGGCATTTGCACTCTGAACATTAAATAATTGCACTCAAAATCTATGAAAAAATAAAATAACAACAATTAGCTTGGTACTTAATTAGCTTAGTTTGACAATTCGCTCAGTTCAATTTGATTGGAAGTCTACAAGATATAGGCAATGGTAAGACCTGAGACAACTTTCTTTTAAATTCTTAGGCCCAGGATGGGTTACACTAGAACACCCTTGATAATAGCCTTTGTCCTAACTCTAAAGTCAAAAGATGCAACTACTTTGTGGGTCATTTCCGTTTACATACTCTTGCTCTGTCTTACTCATTCACTTAACAGACATTAAGTGCCTATACAGCGCTGTCTAAGCCCTGGGGATATACAAATAACAAATAGCCCCTGCCCTCAAGGAGCTGTGCGAGTAAGAGGCAGGCATTGAAAGATGATATGACAATGTAATAGCACAGTATAGAGTTATGCTCTGGATATTAGTGGAAGTAGAAAGAAGAAAATCTGGACCCATCTAACAAAGAGGATTCAGAGCAGGTTCAGTCCATTTGGGCTGCTATCACAAAATGCCATAAACTGGATACCTTACAAACAACAGAAATTTATTTCTCATACTCTGTGGACTAGGAAGTCCAAGATCAAGGCATCAGCAGATTCAGCAATTGGTAAAGGCTTTCTGGTTCATAGATGGTACCTTCTGGCTGTACTCACAAGATGGAAGACAAGTGGTCTCTCTTGGGCCTCACTTGTAAGGGTGCTAATCTCATTCATGAGGGCTCCACCCTCTCTCACCTCCCAAAGTCACAATCTCCTAATACAATAATCTTAGAGGTTAGGAGTCCAGTGTATGAATTTGGGGGAGATGCAAACATCCAGATCACAGCAGGCTCCCTGGAGGGCATGCCCTGGGTTGGCATAAGCAAAGGCACAAAGGTGAAAGACCACAGGACGGTTGCAGAAACTTCACATCTCAGTGCTGTTGGTGTATCAAAAAATCCAACTGAACAGGTAAGTTGAGGTCAGATTACAGACCTTCCGTGTCTTAATGCTTTTAGGTTTCATCAACTTCTTCCTATCCCCTTGACTTGCTTCCTTCACCGCTAGGCTGGTAGATTTCAGCCAAGAAGCATTTATTTTGTTCTTTCTAATGAGGAAGTTTTGTCCTTTAGATCAACCACTGGGAGCCGGGGGCTCTTGCTTCTCCTGCCATGAGCACGCCCCCACCCACCTCTGATGGCACATGTTGGCCCTGATGCAATGAGAACCAGAGCATGGGGAAACAGTTGGAGGCAGAGAGTCATGAGGAAGCAATTTAGCAGACACACCGGTGACTCCTTCCATACCAGGGATCATCCACAGCCCCTCAGAGCATGGTAGAGAAGGTTCCACTCTAATCTGTGTTTCTGAGATAACTTTAGCTGAGAAAAAAATCAGAACAATACTGTTTTTCTCGTTTCTCAGATCTCTGTGACATAAAGGGACAGGAGTCTATTTAATTTTGGTCATTGCTGCTTCTTTCCTATAAAATTATAAAAATCTTTAATCAAGACAAATTGTATACATTAAATATGTGTAATTTTTTAGGCATACAATTGTACCTCAATAAAGCTGATTAAAAAAAAAAAGAGTTGCACTGATATACCACTAGCCATCTCAGCAAGAGACTGTTCCAACTCAAGGCTCTCCTGCGGCCATTTCTTGGATCAGCCTCTGGTTTTCCACTACAGGTCCTGCCTTAACTATTTTTCTCTGGTTAAAACCATAATGACAGACTGAAGCCCCCACCCCCCCGCCCCACCACCTCCAAGTCCTATCCGTATTTAAGATTTATGTCTAAAACGGGTTTCAGAGGAAAGAAAAGGGAAGAACAACCTATCCACACACATGAACACAATGCTTCTCAGCTATCCCATCTCAGAAATAAAGCACCATTGACAGAGCTCGCTTGGGAACATCCAAATATTTACTGAAAGAAAATGATTCTGCATATCAAGAGGTGGAAGAAATGCCTAGGAAAGCAGATTCTGATGAGATTTGCTGCTGTGTGCACTGGCAAAAACAACTTAACCAGACAAACACCAGTCTATAAATCATGGCAGTTACTCCCAGGAAAGTGGTGTTCCTGTAGAAGAAGTGGTTTTCTTTCTTTTTTTTTTTTTCCACTACCATTATTTACCAAGAGACTTGGTATTTAAAAAAGAAATTAGAAGGTAGATTGATGAGGGACCATTATGGGAACAGCTGCTCTGAACCCAGCCTCGAAGACAGGTCCTTGGAATCCAGCACTTCCCCCTGTTAAAACACCGTTTCCAGTACCAAAAAGCAAAAAAAAAGTGTGCAAGTTTATGCAACAAAAAATATGCTGTTGTGACAGGAAACACTAACTAGATGTCTAGAGTGAGGGGGCTGCAGGGGGGATTCTGTTGCGAATTCATAAAGGAATTTCAAATACTCAATGTGTGAGTATACTGTAATACAGTAGGAGGCAAGAAAGTGAAATGAACACTAGATGCCATCAGAAAAATAATTTGTAAATATTTGCTTTTTGATAAAGCTAAATGCTTTTTTTTAATAAAGTTGTTCCTTGGTGGTATAAATAACTAGAACACAAAATAAAGACATCCCTAGAAAACAGACGTTTTAAATGCTAATCAAGAAAGCAATTTCCATATAATACAAAAACTAACATTGAGAAGAAAGAAAAGGACAAAATAAAGATGAAAAATTTTCCTTGAAATGTTGAGGGAAAAGTCTTTTAATGTAGTTTCTGTAAAACACAAATATGTTTTAACAATATTTCTCATCACTGATAAAATCATAGGTATGTTTAGAGAACATATTAACATACTGACAGCCAATTTGCATTTGGGAAAGTCTGATTTTCCAAAAGGAGAATCACATCCACCCCAAGTCTCACAACTTGTTTTTTTCCCCGCTTTTAACCTCGAATATCCCACTTTACGAACTGAAAACAGACTCTAGGACACAAGAGCAATATATCCAGGATCCCAACACAAGGTAATTAAAGGCCTAAGGAAATCGAACTGTGGTCAGCAGCTTTTTGTTATATTTATCTAATTATCCATCAGTCTGTCTCCATAAATGGCACTTCGTTCATTCAATGAATATTTACTGAGCACTCACTACATGTAAGGTTGTAAGGTGCTCTTCTAGGCACTAAGATTAGGGCAGCAAAGAAAATCGGCATGTCCCTTTTCTCCCAGAGTTTACAACCTAAACTAGAGGCAGGACTGCAGAGAAAGGGGAGAAATGTTTCCTAGTTGGAGACACTATTGGCATTTGAGATCAAAATCCTTGATGATCAAAATCTCTCAAGTTGGCTGGGTGCGGTGGCTCATGCCTGTAATTCTACCACTTTGGGAGGCTGAGGCAGTGGATCACTTGAGTCCAGGAGTTTGAGACCAGCCTGGGCAACATGCAAAACCGCATCTCTACAAAAAATACAAAAATTAGCCAGGCATGGTGGTGTGTGCCTGTAGTCCCAGCTACTTGGGAAGCTAAGGTGGGAGGATCACTTGAGCCCAGGAAGTCAAGGCTGCAGTGAGCCAAGATCGCACCACTGCACTCCAGCCTGGGTGACAGAGACCCTATCTCAACACACACACACACACACACACACACACACACACACACACACCAAAATCTAAAGTCTAAAATCCTAAAAATCACAATCGCATCATTTGCATCATGTTAGGTGGAACTATTACCTCATTATTATCTCTTTTAGAAATTAAGTATGGTTTAAGGAGATGTGTGTGGGCGCCAAGTTGACAAGGGGTGGGTTTGTGGGTTTGATTTTAGCTTGTCGATTTGACTGGATTCAAGAATACTTAGAAACCTGGTAAAGCATTATTCTGGGTATGTCTAGGAGGGTGTTTCCAGCAGAGACTAGAGTGTGAGTCTAGTGGATATGTTGGTGGGTATCATCCAATAGGCTGAGGGCCTGGAGAGAAAACAGAAGGTGAATTAGTGTCTCTCTCAGAGCTGGCACAGACTTTTCTTCTGCTACCTCGGACATCAGAACTCCAGGCTCCCTGGCCTTTGAATTCCAGGACTAACACCAGTGGCACCCGGGTTCTGAGTCTGTTAGCTTCAGACTGAGAGTCACACCATCAGCTTCCCTGATTCTGAGGCCCTTGGACTTAGACTGAGCCATGTACCAGCATCCAACGGTCTCCAGCTTGCAGATGGCCTGTCATGGCACTCTTCAGCTTTCATAATTGCATGAACCAATTCTCCTAATAAATACCCTCTAGTATATCTATATACATACACTATTAGTTCTGTCTGTTTAGAGAATCCTAATACAGATTTGGTATTGGGAAAACCAAATATCTTTCCTTCTTACTATATTCCTTGTAACACAATGGTAGAGATCTGTGAAATTGTTCCCTTGGGAAAGAAAAAGGCTTTGATAACTATATGAGGCTACTTAATGGTAAAAGATAAAAGTTTAAAAGCTAATTGTTATGGGTATTTTGAAAGCAGAAAATGGCTTAATTCCAATGGTCAAGCAATAACCATAGTTTCTGATGGACAGCAAGTACTTAACAAAATTTGTAGGACGCAACCGCTCTCCAAATACAAGCGCAGCAATTGTTTCAAAGATCATAGAGGTGAAAAATACAAGAAATCTTTTCTGCCAAATTATTCAATCATGTATGACTTCTGCCTCTTCACACACAGTATAATGCTTGCTTTCAAAAACACTCTTATTCAGTGAATAAAAAGAATTTGGCAAGCTCAGTGACCTTCTGAACCAAAGACACTGGCTGATTTTGAGGTTCCTTCAGTGTTACAAAGCATATTAAATGGTGAAATATTCTTGATTAGGCATTTGACTGTTGAAGAAAATAGATTTTTTTTTTTACATTTACCACTAAATCTAACATAGAAAAACTAGCACATGCTTCACTTTGGCTAGTGGTGGCACTTTCTTTTTTCTTCCACAACAATTATCTTAGGAAGGATGGCACTTTCAAAACTGTCCCCATTGTTTTTTTTTTTTTTTTAGATCAGGTATACACACAATTCATGCCCCTGTTGGATCTGAAATATCCTGAACTTATCTGCTCATTTATGTATTAACGACTGGAAAGAGTGAAGTACTTTATAAATGTCGATTTGAAAACTTTGTGGCTTCCTCCTTGCTTCTTTGTCTTGGATCAGTCACTCTGGAGGAAGCCAGATGACATGTCATGAGGATGCTCTAGCAGTCCTATGGAGAGCCCCACATGGTGAGGAACTGAGGCCACCTGCCAACATGAGCCACCTTGGAGGCAGGTCCTCCAGTCCCAGTCAGGCCTTCAGATGACAGCAGCCTGGGCTGACATCTTCAGTCAAACCTCATGAGACACCCTGAGCCAGAATCCCCTAGCTAAGCCACTCCCAGATTCAGACCCCTAGAAAACACGAGCTAAAAATGTCTGTTGTTTTAAGCTGCTAAATTTGGAGTAATTTGTTTCTCAGCAATGGGTAACTAATATAAGTGTGTAATTTGATCACCACGGTCTAAATAGAAACCTAATCTTCCAAAGTTATTTTAAACCTTCCATATTGTAAATCAGTGTGACCCAGGTGTCAGCAGCAGCTCCTGTCTTTAGGACACCTCGACATAATTGTCTCTACTCAGAGCTTAACCAGCTCTACAGCTGTGAATTGTGAACTCTATCCTGTGGCATCATCCTGAATACAAAGTACTTCCCTGTCTTCTAGACTTCTGTTTCCACCTAACCAGAGATTATTTGCAAATAAATACAATGTCCTCCTTCGTAGGAACTGAGGTAAGTACAACTGTCTCCATCTCATTGTTCAATATCTTATTGGATTGCAATGCATAGATTTATAACCTCTGAATCAGACTACTATCAACATATCCCAAAGTACTAGACCCATTTAGTGGAACAACACCCTGTGCCACCAATTGTTAATATGTGTGATGAGCAGCTTCTAAGATGGCTCCCCTGATTCCCAGTTCCTGGTATTCATGTCCCTGTACAATTTCCTCCCTTTAAATGTGGGCTGGGCCTAGGAACTTTCTTTTAACAAACAGACTGTGGTGAACGTGATGGGATGCCACTTCTGAGATGAGATTACAAAAAGACTCGGGCTTCTACCTTGTTAATGCTGATGACAGCCAGATGCCATGTTGTGAGCTGCCCTGTGAAAAGGCCCATGTGCCAACGAACCAAGGGAGACCTGCAGCCAACAGCCACTGAGCTACTGAGGCCCTCAGCCCAACAGTCACAAGGAACTAAATCCTGCCAACAACCACATGAGTGAGCTTAGAAAAGGATCTTCCCCTGATTGAGCTTTGAGGGAACCATAGCCCTGGTCAGCACCTTGGGTGTAGCCTTATGGGAAACCCTGAGCCACAGGACCCAGCTAAACCACACCCAGTTTCTGACCCACAAAAATGTGAGATAGTAAATGTTTGTTGTTTAAGCTGCTACATTTGGGGGTAATTTATTACACAGCAATCGATAAGTAATATACTGTGGGAAAGGGTAACATACTGTGGGAAAAGAATTAGCTATAAAACATAAATTGTAAAGTGCACAACAGTCAAGTGTTTCTAGAGCATGTTCAGCACTGTTAACACAAAGCACGAAAAAATATTTGACCAAGACCTAGTAACACCAAAGCATAGATTATGGGATGAAAATTTATCTTAACATGTGAATTTTCTCTGTGATAAGTTTTCCCAGATTCACCTTTGTTGTCTTCATAATTCATAAGAATTGTGCATGGGAATATAAACACAGCTATAGAGTATTAAAATGTTTTTTAAAAACATTAAGTAGAAACATATCTGGCATGTATATAGCTTCTGATCTCCTTTCTTAGGTTTTATGAATTCACTACCTACCACATGGTGGATGAGCATTTGTCATACTTAAATATGTATGGGAAAGTAAATTTGGAAAACCATTCATCAGCACAATTTCTTTTAAACCCTTGAATTGAAAAAGGAGAAAAGTAGCTGAGTTTTGGTTTTTTCTCTAAATTGGCATTTCTCTAAGTATACAAGCTATTTAGGGGTGGTATATATATATTTTTAAGGGTTCCTTTGTCAAATAAGTTTGATAAAAGCTAGGTGAAATTTAATTAAAATAGGCTTATTTTTTGCACAACATCTCTAAGCCTTTTTTCCCCTAAGTGTACCTGCTGCTGGGTCACCTAAGCCTTTGCTATGTAAATAAGTATTGTGAATCTCTAAAAGGAGATTGTGTTCTGCAGTGTTTTTAAAATCTTATTTGGTTGAATGACTGATGCTTCTCCAGGAACATTCCCTGAAATCACAGTTTGGCAAAACTGTTGAAAATTAAGAGCTTAACTGAAAACTGACATCTGAATGTTGCTCTCAGCTCTTCCCTATCAGAAGATTCCATTCCTCAGATGTTATCAAAGTCACCCCCAAACTTCCCTCATGGATAGAAGCTTTATTAGGTAAGAAGCTGAAGCTACACACTTAAACAGGTTTAATATTTCTCACCAGTAGTGGGTTTAGCTTAATTCACAATTGCAACAGACAACATTAGTAACCATATCTGTTCTTAAAATAGGGTTAATAAATGGTAATAGTAAACCCACAGTAAATGTTAACTATGTGCCAGGCATTATTGTGACCCCCCAAAAAATCTGTACTGACAGATGAAAGAGTTGACATCCAGGAAGGTTAAAGAAAACACTGTTTAAATACCACCAGCAATATCTGTGTACCGTGTCTTCATGCTGGGGGAGTACTATTGTAACATAGACATTGCCTGCATTGGTTCAACAATTCAATGCAAATTATTTTATGGAAGAACAAGCACAAATTAATCTTATACTCTGTTAAAATTCATCTCAGTTTGCTACTGAATTTTCCCCTATTGATTATTATGTTGTAACAACAGAAAAAATATTGACATAATATTCTCACGACAAATATTAATGCACCAAGGATTATATAGTCAATACCAAGATACAACAAATTAATATTCCATTAGTATTTTTTAACATCTTTTGAACTAAACTGGCTATAAAATTCACAAGCTTTACAATTTTAAAGTGAAATTTTTTTTTCTAGGAGCTTCTATAATTCTAGTGAATATACATTGAATTTATATATAATACAAACCAGCAAGAGCTCTTACAATTGCCTCCTTTGGCTCTTGTTAATACCTGTAAATCCACATATGTTTTGCACAATGAACATTAATCCATAGAGACTACATGTGTTTTTACAATTAAGTATTTGTTGACTTTTAAGAGGAAAAAGTTTTAACTTTTAAAAATTATGCCACTTAGGAAATTTTTCTAGTTGTTGAACTTTTAATTGAATATCATAGTAAAGTTTCTGTAATTGATAGCAAAACAGATCAGATACTCATTGTTTAATCTAGAAGAGACCCAACTGTATCTGAAAGTTTTATCATATGTTGGCCAGGCGTGGTAGCTCACACCTGTAATCCCAGCACTTTGGGACGCTTGGGCAGGCAGATAACCTAAGGTCAGGAATTCAAGACCAGCCTGGTCAAGATGGTGAAACCCCACCTCTTCTAAATACACAAAAATTAGCCAGGCATGGTGGCGGGTGCCTGTAATCCCAGCTGCTTGGGAGGCTGAGGCAGGAGAGCTTGAACCCAGAAGGCGGAGGTTGCAGTGAGCCGAGATTGTGTCACTGCACTCCAGCCTGAACAAGAGAGTGAGACTCTGTTTCAAAAAAAATAAATAAAAATAAATAAAAATTTAAAAGTTTTATCATATGCTATATGCTTTATCTTATGAGTAGATTACACACACAAACACAGACACACATGGAAGTAGAATTTCTTTGGAGAGGAGTAGAAAGACTATATGGAACCTGCCCTTTGTCATTAAAGCACAGATGTAGTAAAAAGAGTTAGATTTGTGTTCAAATTCCACCTCTAAGTGTTTTATTTTAGACTAGTTACTTAGCCTCTCTGAATTATCTATGAATTGATGGTGAGCGGAGTGATAATACAAGGAGTAGAGACAATATATATGTGCCTAGCACACAGTTCGCACTTGACAAAGTCCTGGAAGCACCATCATTATTTTATTTAAAAGGCAAACACTAAAACTCATATTTTCTAAACCCTCTGTGAATCTGTCTTAATACAAAGAGAAGGAAGTCCTGGCTGGTCAGTGATCATATATATGGAACTTGCTTGATATGACACAGTGAACCTTAAGAGACTTGCCCCCATAGTTTAGGGAAAAATAATTAGCCATTTAGGCATCTAATCCTTAGAGAGGGCATTAGAAGGTAGGAGGAGGAGAGAATATCAGCAGGTTTGGGGATGGGGCTGCACAGAGAAGGTAAAGAAAAGCAACCTGAGCATGGACTGTCTTGTGAACTGGGTTACCACACTGACTTGTCTGTGTCTGCCTCTGCTGCTAGCTCGAGAGCAACATAAGATGCTGGGACTGTGCCTTCTTTATCTTCTGTTGGCCACAGTACCTAATACAGACCTTTAAACACGGTGCTCAGTAAAGTGTCAGATGAGTGGGAAGAAAGAATGAAAAGGTAAGGAAGAGAAGCTGGAGAGAAAGGCGGAAGAAAGAAGTGGGCAGATGAGAAGCAAGAAGAGGTAAGGAATTGGTTACTGTCTCCAATGGGAACCAGAAACTTCTACTCTATAAACGTTGCTCACATCTATGTTTTTGTGAATTTTTAAAAACTTTTTTCTCATTTAATTGGTAACAGTTCTTTAGTTCAGCAAAACTATGATCAAGAAAGCTTTACATAGTTGGAAGTATTGGAAGTAGAGTTATTGGATGGTGACGGCAGCTACACCAGTTCCCAAGGGTAGGCTGGGACAGTGAGATGGGCGAACCAGACAGCCATCCCATTAAATGTCCCTCTGTGATGGCTAATCCTTCCCACTAACTCACACCAGTCAATCTAATTACACCTGCTTACATGAAGGGCACAACCAAATCTTATCTATTTTTCTATATAATCCCTCTGAAAGTCATTTCTGAGCTTCAACCTTTTTGGCTATACCCACTGGATTCTGAGATCTTGAGTTCTTTCCTTTCAACTCCATTTCATACATAGTTGTAAAACCTTTTGCTGCTATACTTCCTGCTCCAAAACCTTCATTAAGTCCTTTATCCTGGCTTCCTTACCTGTCACACAAAATTTAAGTTGGGGAGATTAGTTTTGATCATAGTACTAAAGAAACTAAGGCCAAAGGTTAAATACCAGAAAAAGCTTATAAATTCCTGAACTCACAAACCTTAGAGCATGAAAAGAATTCTAACAATGACTTAGCACAACCCTCTTATTTTACAGAGGAGACTATTAAGGCCCGGAAAGATCAAGTTTGCATTGAAGGAAAAAAAAAAAAAAGAATGTATACATGGCCACAGAATGATTTTTAAGTCTTAGGCAATCATCTTAAAAATGCCTGTTTTGTATTTCCAGAAGTCAGGCAAGAATGTGGATTACATCACATAACCATCACCCTCCTGGAGGCGGCTGGGAAACCTCAAAGCTCTTGAAGTTCTCTTCCTCTAGTTGCCAGTCCCCTTCCCACTGAAGTGTGTGTCCTAATTCTTAGCCCCAATTTGCATTTCTTTTTTTTATTATACTTTAAGTTTTAGGGTACATGTGCACAACGTGCAGGTTTGTTACATATGAATGCATGTGCCATGTTGGTGTGCTGCACCCATTAACCCGTCATTTACGTTAGGTATATCTCCTAATGCTATCCCTCCCCCCTCCCCCCACCCCATGCATTTCTTTATTTTGTCAACTCAATGTTGAGGAGAGAAAGACCAGAGAACAATCACAGATAGCATGTGTAGTACAGAAGTGAGATACAAGGATTCTGGAGACAGATGGGGCTGGAGTTCTAGCTCTTAGCTGCCTCCTAACCCTTACTTTAGGCAAGTTTCTTAACCCCTCTAAGCCTAAGTTTTATAGCTGGAAAAATGAGGTCAATACTAAGTCCTACATTGTAGAGTTTTTGAAAGGGCGAGTGAGGAACCCTGAACCAGCCTTCCGCTATAACCACATAGGCCCTTGTTTGTGACATGTGGCACAGCCTAGTTGTCCCATTTCCCACAGTGAGTTTCTTCCTGGATGGGAGAGATCTGATCTTCTTTCCTAACTAATGACTTCAGCTAGGACTGCCTCAGTCCATCAGAGATGTTCTAACATTAAACCTCAAAAGGGAAGAAATTAGGATCTCAATCACTTTTATTCCCGTAATCTTCTTAGCACCTTGTGGAAATATGCTTTCACTCTCCCCATCCTACACGCACCAACCAGCAACCTCATATACCAAGGGCATAGAGGGGCTGCCATTGTCTGACCAAATAGAATCTTATTCTGCTGCCATAATTCGTCTTTATTTCGTGTACTTTCTTCACCTTTATGCCATATTTTCCTATAGCATGGATCGTATTTGATTCTTTCATACTCAGTCACACATTCTTTTTGTTTGTTAAGCATTTGTTTACATAAGTATTTTTATATTGCTACATAAATAGGCATGCCTGTTAATATACATTCACATTTCTGAAAAGAGCCAAATATTCTCCCCAGAAAAGGATCTGAGTCAAGCTGATCTGATATCTCTAGCACCAGAAACACACTTTTAAATAGCAGTTATTCTTTCTATGAGTGTTCCCACATTTCTTCTTATTGGGCAACCAACCCCATCAAAATGATAATATCATTTATTATGTTACTATTATGTCCTAAGCATTTTTTCAAGTGTTACTTTATTTATTCCTCAAATAATCTTAATTTTAATAGATCAGCACTGTTATTCCTATTCTTCAAATAAGGAAACCGAGGTACAATGGGGTAATGTCATCGGCAAAATGTCACTCAGCTAGCAGACAATGGAGCCAGGATTCAAAACAAATCTATATGGAAATGTCAGAGTCATTTGAACCAGAGCAACTCCATCTTGAATAGGAGCTCGGTAAATTAAGACTAAGACCTACTGGGCAGCCGCATTCCCAGATGGTTTGGCATTCTAAGTCACCGGATGAGATAGGAGGTCGGCACAAGATACAGGTCAGAAGGCCTTGCTAATACAACAGTTGCAGTACAGAGGCTGGCTAAAACCTACCAAAATCAAGATGGTGATGAGAGTGACCTCTGGTCCTCCTCACAGCTACACTCCCACCAGCGCCATGACAGTTTACAAATGCCATAGCAAAGTCTGGAAGTTACAGTATATGGCCTAAAAAGGGGAGGCATGAATAATCCACTCCTTGTTTAGCATATCATCAAGAAATAACCATAAAAATGGGCCCAGCAGCCCTCAGGGCTACCCTGTCTATGGAGTAGCCATTCTTTTATTCTTCCACTTTCTTCATAAACTTGCTTTCACTTTGGTCTATAGACTCACCCTGAATTCTTGCTTGCATGAGATCCAAGAACCCTCTCTTGGGGTCTGGATCAGGACCCTTTTTTGGTAACAATTCTATAACTCATGCCTACATCATCTTAATTTACAGAAGTCTCCATAAATGAAATATAAGCCAATGGCTTAAAATATGTATTAGTCCGTTCTCACACTACTATAAGAACTAGCTGAGACTTGTTAATTTATGAAGAAAATAGGTTTAATTGACTCACAGTTCCACAAGCTGTACAGGAAACATGACTGCGAGGTCTCAGGAAACGTACAGTCATGATGGAAGGCAAAAAGATAGCAAGCACGTCTTACATGGTGAAGCAGGAGAGACAGAGAGTGAAGGGGGAAGTGCCACGCACTTTTAAACCACCAGATCTCATGAGAACTCACTATCACAAGAACAGCAAGGGGGAAATCTGCCCCCATGATAGAATCACCTGCCATCAGGCCCTTCCCCAACATTGGGGATTACAATTCAACATGAGATTTTGGTGGGGACACAGAGCCAAACCATATCAAAAGGCAACTATAGCAGAAAGTTTTAGCCTATGACTCAGAAACTCAGTAGCTGTTTGGTGGCAGAGAGGGTGTACAGCAAAAGCCCAAGGAAGTGAGTTATGTGTAGGGGACACACTCATCAAAGCCCACGGGCTGCAGGAGAAACATAGCTGTTTGGCTTCCCGCATTGTTAGAGCCCTTGTTCTCTCACTGACAAGTCAGCCCAGTATTAGGAAGACCCACAGAATGGCAGAATCCTTGAAAACTTTCCATGAGACATGGCATGTTGTAGTATGTGGTAAATTTAGTCACAAGCTGAAAAAACATGTATAAAATACAAATATTATCAAAATGATTTTAACTCAGAGGCTGTAACATTTTAAAGGAAAAATTTTAAAAGAAAATGACAAGTAATATATATATGTATGTGTGTATGTGGATAGATAATATTTATATAGATATAAATTATACACTATAAATATTTACAAATGAGGAATATACATGTGTATACATATATGTACATATATTCCCCCCCAAATTAAAAACCACCTGTCAAGGTTAGATAATCTATCTATGTTAGACATGACAAATGATAGCATTAGAAGCACTTGAACTTTGTACCACTTATCTGGGCAGCTACATCAGAGAACTTGTGATCTCAGTAAGCCAGAGTTCTTGGGAGAAGGGCCTCATGGCAGTCAGGAGACTCCTTGGTCCAGGCTACAAATACTAGAGCAGTAGTGCTGTCTTGACAAGGATGTTTATCCAGGAATCCATCTGACATTTGGTCAGAAGCTACTGAATTCCTTTAGGGTACTCTGGATATGGACTCCTCTGCACCTGGAGAGTGTGAGCAGTAATAACAGGTGGCTAGAGTTGAAAAGAGCATCCCCTACAATTCCACCTGGGCACTGCCCTTCCCTTGTTCCTGTTTACAAAACCAGACTTCCGATTAACTTCAGCCCAGCTTCATCCCCTGGCTCCTGTTTCTTGCCTTTGCTTTCTTTAATGAGGCTTTATGCTCAAGTCTGCGTCCAACTTTCAGTTCCATGAGCAAGCTCCATCCCTGGATCTTGGTTCTACTCTGGCCTTGCCTTTGTTCTCAGCTCTGCTCTATACCCTCCTAGCATCCCACCCTCTCCAATATGCCCACCTTCCACCAACCTCACATCTCCCTTATCCCTTCCCCAGGACTTGGGCTCATGCCTGCCCACATCTGATGTGAGCTCCTAGCTCCTGTTCAACTGGTGCTGGCTCAGCTCCTCACCCAGCTATGTGAAAGCCAGAGGGCTGCCGAGTCTCAAGGTGAGGCCCCAGCAGAGCCAAGGAACCATTCCTCTTCCAAAATTCTTACCAAATACATAAGAGAGTCCCAATAGCCTTGCCAGAGTCAAAGATAATTCACATCTCTATGGCAAGCTCTCTAAATCTCTGTTCTCCATCCCACATTGTAACACACCCAGAGAAAGGAAGTGTTTCCCTTGGAAAATAAGGCTGGCCATGCACCCGCAATCTTAATCACTAACCTTAAAAGCCATAATGTCTTCAAATTTTTAACTGTACAGGTTCACAACGAATGGAGAGGCTATGGCGTTATACTTAAATGTCAAATAAATGTGTCATATTTCTCTTACTGAGAACTATCGAGGATTGAAGTGATAGAGTTGATTAAAATTTATACCAGAAACAAAACTAGTTTCTGAAAACTTAGTTCTACTGGAAGTAAAAGTATAAGCTTAAAAAAGAAAAAGAAAAAAGAAAAGAGGAAAGGAAGGGAGAAAGGAAGGGGGAAGAAAAAGAAAGTGACAGGTCTTGTAGCAGCAAAAACTACTAGGAAAGCCTGGAGATTTTTTCCCCTCATTATACAATTAATACATGGAGATTAATAGAAAACTTTGAAAAAAAAAAAAGAAGCAATTTTTAAAACTATTCCACTACCAAAATACATCTGGATTTTATGTGTTTTCTTCATCTTTATGCTATATTTAACTTAAATATAAACCATAAGTATTTCATTTTATTGTATACTCACATATAAATTTATTATTCAATAAGCGTATGATGATATTACATCATCTTTATAATCATTATTTGAATGGTTGCATAATATTCCACAGATTCCACAGACTGATCAAACTGTTTTACCTAGTTGTTACCAATGTATTACCCAGATAATAAATTGGATATTTAGGTTGTTTCTAATTCTTTCCTGTTTTTAAGTAACACTGCTGCTAGTAATACCTTTACACAATTTTTCAACATTTAGAATACTGTTTTAGGCTAAGTGTCCAGAAGTGGATTAATAAGAAAGGGTATAAACACTTCAGTGGTTCCTGATCTATGTTCCTAAATATCTTTCAGAATGAATTTTTACCAATTTACACAAAAAGGTTTGATTTTACTGGATTCATCAAAATTAAACATTGGCATTTTAAAATTACTTTTTATCAATTAACTCATTTTTTACTTTAATTTAACTTTCTTTGATTCTTATGTATAATTGAATTAACGTATGAATTTTTTTCATTCTCTATACAATTTATATATATAATTTAAATGCTGTTGTAGGCAGAGAGAGTACTAAAGGAATTGCAGACACTTACCAAAGGGTTACTTCCCCAAATGTTAAATAGATTTTACCAAAAGTTAAAATTTGGAATGCTCTTTTGAAAACCAGAAGATCTGAATCAGCTTTCTTGCTTCTGCATTTAATTTAGGATCATTTAATAAAGTACTGGTTGATCTTGAAAGTGTTATATTTGATATTTTTGGTAACAGAAGGAGAAATAATAATATACTCGAAGCACCACCATTGCAGATTTGTAACAACGGGTTTGTCTTACAGGAGATTGGGTGAAGCCATTTACATCTCATTACTCTGGTCTTATAACTAATATTCACTTTGAAGCATTTATTTTATTGTGTCTTTTGCCTTCCACTCCATGCATAAAATGTTTACTTATATGGTTTCCTAAAAAAAAAAAAAAAAAACTTTAAAAAATTATTCTAAGAATGGGCACTTGCCACCCAAAGTCATTCACTTGGCAATCATAAAGAACAGGAAATGCTGAGAGAAAGGATCAGAGAGAGGCGGGCTTACCAACAGAGTTACACAGAATTATCAGGACATATGAAAGGTGAGAATATTCATTTCTAAAATTTTGGCTTAAAGAATATGAAACATTGATATTAAGGGCTGGAAGTAATCAGCAGTACACTTGAGCAGGTAAAGAGAAAGGGGGAGCTGGCAAGGAAAATGGAAGGCTTAGACAAACGGTAGACATTCCATGTTCCTGCAATTAATTGCAAGCCAACCAGAATCTCAACCAGGCACCTGGAGCCAAGTAAAGTAACAGAGCGTACTCAATGTCCTGAACCTCCTATGTACCTGTGGTAAGGCCAGGGCTCAGTGCTTTCCCAAAATGATCTGTAGATTCACAGAAGCAACACATGTAATCTTCTGTCAACAAACAGAGCCATGAAAATAGCATTGGCCTTTATGTCCATTGGCCCATGTTCTCGAAAAAGTCAATGTGGAACTGAAAGCAAACAAGCACTATGCCAAAAAAATTAAGTAACAGGCTTTTGACACATTTTATGACTTCCCGTATTTTGTGTGTTGAGAGAGCGATTTACTCTTGTTCATTAAAAAATGATTCATTGTTTTCCAACAACAAAAGATAAATTTTTAAAAATGTGGTATATTCATTTAATGGAATATTTATAATCTTTAAAATCCATAATGACATGGGAAGATTTTTGATGTATTTTCAAGTAAAAAAGAACTGTTATAAACCAGTGGAAATCATTACATTTTTAAAGTGGGTAAAACCATGAGGTTCATACAGATAGAAAATAAACATATGTCAAAATTTCTATGTAACTCATTATTAGTTATTAAATGAGAGAAACAAGCAGATGTTACAACCAATTTAAAGGAGAAATAAACGAACTGGAAATTTACATGGAGCAAATGAATGTTGAAATAAATTTACAAATGAACACAAAACTGGCTTTTTCCTGGGGATGAAAGGGAGATTGTCTTTCCAACAGACAGAAGTCATTTGAAAATCTAGAGACAAGAAGTACTTGCATTTGCAATAATTTGTCAGTGATTCACAAATTACAGAATTGAAAAATAATCTGATGAAAGACAAAGTCCACATCCCTATAGCAGTGATTCTCAATGTTATTTTCATTATTGCCTTCCTAAGAAGCTTTTTTTCAGATATCTTAACCTAATCTCCCCTACTTGGTGCCCTCAGAATTAAACACTAAGATATAAGGATTTTGTTGGGTAGAGTTGAACTTCGGAGGGCCACAAACCATTATAATTGCTATGATTCTTTTCTGCCCCTCAGATCGAATTTTTGTCCCCTTTGGGGCAATTGAAAATCCATGTTGTTTAGGACAGACAATCCCCAGAGTCTATTGGAAGGAATATCTAGTAATCACTGTAGCCTGTTTCAAAGTTTTAAATTACCTTTACAATACAATACAATGATGTCATTCTTTAAAACCACTATATATATGTGTGTCGGGGGTGGGGGCGGGGGCAGGTCTTAAAGTGTATTGCAGGAATCAGCAAACTACAGCTTACAGGCAGACTCTAACCTGCCCATTTTGTAAACACAGCTTTATTGGTGACACACAGCCACACACACAGTTTCTAATCATCTCCTGTCTTCTGTGGCTGCTTTCATGCCCCAACAGCTGAGTTGAGTGGTTGTGACAGAGACCACAGGGTCCACACAGCCTCAAATATTATTTATCCATTACAGAAAACGTTTGCCAATCTCTGGCTTATACTAGACTGTTGATAGAAATTGTCTCTAGTTAATAAGAAAATAAATTATTTTTCTTTACAAAAAACAACATCTCTATTTTCTATAGATGTTTTACTTATTGATGAGTCAAAAACTCAAAATTATTTGTTACACATCAATCGTATGCAAAGCACTTGAAGGATAGAAGTACACACCATGGTTCCTGCTTTTTAAAAAGCTTCTAATCCATGTTGCTGGGATAAAGCGGTATGTTTGCTATCAGAGTTGCAGCAGTTTTGCTGAAGTAAACTAAAAATAGAAGTAGATAGGGACCACTAGAGGGGAAAATAGATAGTAATTGTAAATATGAGCCAGCTCAACGTCAACTTCTAGTTTAAACTTTGGCCTTCTGAGCCTTAAAAATAAAGGAAAATCAGATTTAATAGTTCATCATGACTGAAGTATTTGCTTCAAATGATTATAAAAATAATAAGAAAGAATGTGTGTGTTTTCAACCTATAAAGAATAGTATTTTCTCTCCATTCAAATTTTATACTCACTGAGGTCATGAAATTCAAAGTTATTCTGAAAACTACTGTAAGAAGATGTCTTCTAGATAGGTAATATTTCAAGACTTTTAAGCTGTCCTGATTCACATAAATCTCTAATCTTTTCCTGTCCATGTTTCAAGATATCATAGCTTAACGGAGTATCTCAAGGTATGTGTGGCATTCTTTTCAGTTCATTCTCTCCAGCTTCCAGAAACTTACTTTCCCAGGGACTCTATCCTTGGATGGGTCTCTTTAATACATGAATGACATTATCTTTGTTCCCATTATAATTCTTATATTATGAAGAAGCTATTTTTTTGTAATATAAGACTCTTGTATATAACCATCAAGACCCAGACAACTGATTTTTCTCATTGCTTAATTCTAGAAATTTGAGAGCAGCATCCTCCAAACCAGCATATTTAGAGAATAAGAATTTTACCTATTTGTAAGATAAAAAGGTAAACAGATAAATGAATGAGTCTAGGGGGATCAAAATAATTAAATTTTTTTGGTTGAAAATTCTCTAGGAAAAATAACTATAAAATCACCATTAAATCTAAATCAACTTAATAATTGCTTTGGACCTAAGATATCAGCCTTTCCCAACCATGTTGTCATAAAACACTAAGGTACTCCAATCAATTGTGTGGTGTGTCTCCAGCAATCTATCTCAAATAAAGGCTAAAGTACTGAAGTTTCCAAGTTATTTACTATTTTCAGAAATGAAAACTAATTCAAAGTGACCCCTATAATAACCATTCTCACTCACTTGCCTTCTAATACATGTTACTGAATGGGCAAGAAAGAAGACGTTAAGGCCAACGACGTTAAGACCAACGATACTCCTACAGAAGTGTCTGGCATGTGAACAATATCTGTCATTTATATCATGGTGTACAATGAGGTTCAAACTTGCAGCCAAATGGAAAGAATCAATGGGGAAAGAGAAAAATGGTGGAGGAGGGGAAGACAGAAGATGAGGGGGTGAAGAAGCAGGAAAAGAACAACAATTTGGTGAATGAGAAAGGATGAGAAAGGAGGAGAGCCCAAATGGAAACAAAGCAAAAAGAATCAGAAACCAGGAGAGTGGCTAATGGAAACCACAGGTGCAAAGTCTCTAAAACAAAAAAGGGTGTAGAGGGCAGCATCAATTCCTGCTAAGAAATTAAGCAACCTTGCTGATGTGAGGCAATTAGATGCCCCTGGGCTGGCGTTAAAGCCTGAATTGAAGAGAGTTAAAGGAGGGGAAATACAGCATGCTGCAGACTCTTCCTTGCCGAAGCTTGGCCTTGCTGAATGAGAAAAAGATAGGATAGTGTTTAGAGAGAACACTAAGTGAAGGCAATCACTTTTAAGAATTGGAGAGACCTGAGTATGTATAGAGGCTCCAAACAAACAACAAACTAACAAGGATGGGTTAAAAATATCTTATAGAGGGGAAATACCCAATGGAACAAGGTTCTATTCCCAGAAAGGGCAGAAGGCGATAGGATCATGAACAAGGTTTGGTCTTGAACAGGAAAAGACACACCTCTTCCTCATAAACTGGAAGAGAGGAGATAAGAGGGTATGTATTTGGAGTGCAATTTCTTGTGGACAGAAAGCCATGAGATTCAAATCCTGTAGACCTGAAAAAAGTCATCAACTGAGTGGGAAGAGGACAGGGTAGAAAATGAATAGCTGTTGTAGAACATGGGAGAGGAAGATGAAGAGAAAGAGCTAAAATTATTGCTCCAGCCCCTCACCCCACCCCCAAGGCCCTGTATATATTTTCCAGAAGAAAGGAAGGAGGAGCTAACAAAGATATCGGAGGGAGAATGGTCACGGTACTGGGAAGAAAGCTGCATTGTCACAGAAGCCACAGTAAGGAACACTTAAAAGAAAAACCAAATAGGGAAAAGAAGGAGCTGATCAATAGAATGCAAAACTACGAAGAACTTTGAATGATACATATAGAGGAAACGTCACTAGATTTGGCAACAAGAAAGTTATTAATAACTAAGTGAGATTTTCTATAATGGCAAAGATTAGACCAGATCTCATGGAGTGGTAGTGATGAGTTGAAGACAGTTATGGGAACATTCCACCTTTCCAGGAATTTTAGAAGTGAACAAAGTATGAGATGGGGTAACAGTTTGGGGAGATGGGATATTTTGTATATGAAAGAAAACTGAACATATATTTGTGTTTGTGGCAGGGGTTGGAGGATATATGTTGAGTGCTACTGCAACTCAACAACTCAGCTACCTTACAGGATTATTGTCAGAATTAAATAAAACACTTTATAAACTGAAAATTATCATAGTAAGTGTTATCTTTTCATGATACACAGATTCTCATTTATTGAATGTACAAAACTTGTTTCTTGCCATTCAAAATTCCATTTAGTGTTTTATATGAATGCAGTCATGAATCAATAAACTTTATCAACAGAGTTCTCTCCTCATAGCCACTAAAATCCTTGACATCCCTGAAAGATGAAATCTCCAGACAAATGAAACCAAGAGTTGCCATCTCAGAACCTGAGCAGAGAAAAATGGAAAAATTACATTAAGCTGATTTCTATGGTCCTCAGACACCTGCAAGTTATGGGGACAAAACACTGACTTTGGGAATTAGCTTGCTTTTTCATTCTGGCTTTCAGATCTGTTGCTAATTTAATGAAACCCATATTTCTGCTGGGCAAGACCCAGGTAAGTCTTAGGTCAGGTTTTTAAACCCAAGTCTTTTATCACACTCTGGCAGCTGGGAAAATGACATCTGGAAAATGCCATTATCAGGAAAAAGTGGTGTGTTTTGCTTTGGGCTCTTTGGCCTGAGGTTTTCTGCACATTTGAAAAACTCCAAAGGAGCTAAGCAGTTTGCAGCCAACAGCTAGTAAAGTAATTAAACTGTGTATTTGCCAAAATAAATAAAACTCATTAATTAGTAGGATTGCATTACATTCTAATATTTCGGACAAATTTTTTTTCTTTTAAGAGTAGGTTCTCAAACTATCAACTCTTGATATGAAATCAGGGGCCTTTGGAACAGAGCAATCTTCCTGTTTTGCTGCTGTTTTATATATTTGAGAGCAATTAATTTAAACTACATGAATGTTAATTTTTTCATATAAACTGGAGATAAGAATTATAGTCATGTGCCACTTAATGACAAGGATATGTTCTGAGAAATGCATTGTTAGGCCATTTCATCATTGTGTGAACATCATAGAGTGCATTTTCACAAGCCCAAAGGGTATATATAGCCCACTACACACCTAGTCTAGATGGTCTGTTACCATACAGTTACTGCAGGCAACTGTAACACAATGATAAGTATTTGTGTACCTAAACATATCTAAACATATAAAAGGTATAATAAAATACAGTGTAAAAGATTAAAAGTGGCACACCTCTATAGGGGACTGACTGTGAATGGAGCTTGCAGGAAGTTGCTCTGGGTAAGTGAGTGAGTACTGAGTGAATGTGAAGGCCTGGGACATTACTGTATACTACTGTAGACTTTATGAAACAGCATACTTAGGCTACACTCAATTTATTTTAAAAAAATCTTTCTTCAGTAATAAATTTAACTTAGCTTACTATAACTTTATTTTATAAACATTTAAAATTTTTTAACTTTTTGACTCTGTTGTAATAACACTTAGCTTAAAACACAAACCCATTGTCAGTGGTACAAAAATATTTTGTTTATATTCTCACTCTATAAGTTTTTTTCCATATTTAGAACTTTTTAATTTTTGTTACTTTTAAAACTCTTTTTGTTAAAAACTAAGACACTGACACGTACATTAGCCTAGGCTAACACAGTATTGGGATCATCAAGATGTCACTCGGTGAGAAAAATTTTTCAGCTCTACTATAATCTTATAGGAAAACCACCTTATATGCAGTCTGTTGTTGACCGAAATGTCACTATGCGGCCAAATGACTGCTTTGGTAAAGAGGAATATTTGCACCTTCGTTCAGCACAGTAAGCATTGGGCATATCATCCTTGTCTTCATAGAGCTTTGGATATTCAAAATGCAATATTACTAAAATAGTATTTCCAGCTCTTGAACATTGAAAACCTGGCTCTCACAGATTAGCTATGGGTTTTGAAACAGAGAATCTGTGGAAAACTTGGCATTAGAACAGAGGCCACCAAAAGTGAGATGGGATACACAATAGACTCTTAATGTAGGTCTGTCTGGGAGAAGGTAGGGACAAGATGGAGTCAAGAAGATTGAATGTTATTTTAGTACAGTTGTCATCACCCTGAAAATGCACTGGGTTTTGTAGATTTTGAAAGTTTTCATAAATATTTTAACATAGATTTAAATAATCCATGTCTCTTTACTCCTTTTAGTACAAATCAATATATAGTTTGTTAAAGTTGTATCTTCAGAATCATAAATAAAAGATAACTTTATTTTAACCCTTATTAATTTAAGTGAGGCAGCTTCAAGTTGGAAGCCTTACATAAAATTATCAAATGTAATACTTGGCTAACTCATATTTCCCCACATCTAGTGAATTTCCTGGGCTGTCAACCAAAAAAAAAAAAAATCTGGTTTGAGCAAAAAGATGCTTAGTAAGGAACGAGGACATTCCTCTATGCCAGTCTTACATAAGAATCATATTGGCAGCAATTCTTCCAAGCCATCATCGTCTTATGCTGCTATCTGCTAAAGACAGGAACAGTGCAGCAAACTGCAGAAGAGCAATGAGTCACAGGCAATACCTGCCACACGTCTTATCCTCAAGGTAAATGCATGTCATGAGACAAGGCCACAGAGTCCCAAAATAGTCTGAGCCTGTCACTTGGTACCCAAAGTAATTATTCAAGAAATAATTGTTTCTAAAGGGACAAATTACCCCATCAGCATAAAATGACACTGTCATGAGACTGTTGGATAATGTCTTTCTTTTAAATAATTTCATGGTAATCACTCTGACATGAAAATTATAAATTAAAATTACATTAGCTAAAGGGAGTCAGGAATTGTTTCCTAAATCTCTCCTCAGTTCCAGTCTAGGTTTGAAATAATTCCCACAGAAGGACCACAGTAGGAGCTGGTCACGAGAATCCACGGGAAGCAACTATGAGGAAAACTGAAAAGCAAGTGCCTCAGAAAGACCAGAAAGACTGGAGGCTTCCCATGGGGAGAAGTCAGGAGAAGACGCTCCAGAGCTCGAGTTTTCATGCACACGCCTGCTAGAGAGCCACGTCCTGTTACAGAGCACATGAAAGGGGTGTCTGAACACAGAACTTTAAACATAGGTGAGGATCAACTAACCCGAAGTTTGCAAGGTGTATTAGTTTCCTGGGGCTGCCATAACAAATGACCACACACTGGGTGGCTTAAAACAACAGAAATCTATTGTCTTGAAGTTCTGGAAGCTAGAAGTCCAAAATCAAGAGGTCAGCAGATCAAGAGGCTCCTCCTAGAAGTTCTGAGAGAGAATCTGCTCTATGCCTCTCTCCTAGCTTCTAGTGATTGCTGGCAAGTCTTGGTGTTCCTTGACTTGCAGGTGCATCACTGTAATCTCTGCCCCCATGGTCACATGGTGCCCTCTTTTTGTCTGTCCAAATTTCCCTCTTTTTATAAGGATACTGGTCATTGAATTAAGGTCTACCATAATCCAGTATGACCGCATCTTAACTTGATTACATCTGAAAAACACTATTTCTAAGTAAGATTACATTCACAGGTACCAGTGGTAAGGATTTGAACATATTTTGTTGAGTTGGGGGGACACAATTCAACCCACAACGATAGGTGTCTCAGAAGCGACCTAGTTGTCCACTACCACAATGATGTGGGACTTTCTGGCACAATGTGAGGAAACCATAGAATGTTAAAGCTAAAAGCAATCTTAGCAATCACCAAACCTAACCATCTTACTTCATAATTAACAGATCTTTCCAAAGCAGCAGTTTGTAACCAAGCTCACTATTGAGACCCAGGATACACAATCTATTGTAAGGGATAAGACAAGTAAACGATTATTTTTTAAAAACACTAAGTAGTGAGGATGATTCACTTTCCCTATGCACAAGGATAGATGAACAGCTGTGCCCATAACTCCCTCACTCACACTCACTTGTATTTCTTGTGTTGGAGAGAAAGGAGGGACAATAAAGCCTAAGGTGCTGAGAATTGCCTGTAATCCACATGCATCTTACCTCTGCTTCCAAGAAAGTATATCAAGCATTAGAATGTCATCCAGATGGGTATCCTAGTACAAAAATGGCTAAAAATCCCTATTCTGCAAGAAGTACTTTAGCAGGCAAAGATTGTGAGATGCACCCACGCACTACCCAGTTTCTGGACACGCACAGAAGAAACAGAAAGGGGAACTTGAGAGAAATATGCAAATGGCATACATAGTAGAGCACAACCTCAAACAAGGTGGCTTAGACAGGGTTGCAATGGAGAGCAAAGAAAATGTGTAAAACATAGAATCAAAGGAAAATCTTCAGAAGGCCCCACTGAAGACCCTACCCAGACACAAAATGACTGTCTTCCGTCCTCTACCTTCCAGCAGGAGGAAAAGAAAGATAAAGAATAATCTGTACCTTTGCCCTGCTCACCTGAGAGGCACTATAGCGAAGTGGCTATGACTAACGTATCCACCCTAGGGATGATGTCAGTTCTGCTTCTGGAAGTCTGTGTGACCTCAGGCAAGTTGCTTTAACTCTCTGGGCCTTGGTTTCCTCATTTATGAGGATAATAATAGGAACTAAGGTGGTTTGAAGGACAAGGTTAATAGACATAAAATACTTAGAAAAATGTCTGGCACATAGTAAACAATAAACACTAGCTATTATTTTTATAGTGTTGTTTGTGAGGATCCAATGAAACATAATTTCTGAAAGCTATAAAATTGACATTGTTACATCAATAATAAAGGGAATGATATCTTCTTTAAAACAGAGTATTTTATACTTGACAAATATTTATGAGGCTCTTTTGACATATTTTCTTGAATTTAAACTCAGCTATAAAAGATAAACACTACGTTTTGAAATTCATGTAGGCAATTTTAAAATGTTTAAATCATTTAGTATCTTATATTGGCCAATGTATAGGTATAGACTCATTATTTTGGAGTCTTGGAGTCTTTCTAAATGCTCTCTAAATTCACCATATTTGGATAAAAATCACATTAGACTGGTAACAAGACTTCAGGGTTGAAATTCTAGCCCTGCCATAAACAAACTGAATGTCTTTAGGTAAGTTATTTGGCCTCTCAAAGCCACAGTCTCCTTATACATAAAATTTCCAAGCGGGAGCAGATAATCTGTAAGGCCACATACAATTATAAGATTCCATAAGTTGTAAGTTTGGGCAAACATCATTATCTTTGTTTTCTTTAGGATACATTTTAAAAGACTTGCCTGAAGTCAATTTCAAATTTCAAACAAACAGAAAACCCCATTCTCCTGGCTCCCAGACTGGAACTTTCAGTTCACTGAATCTTCAACTTTTGAAATCAAGATGCTATAGAACTTTACTATGTAAAAATATTGAAAATAAAGACAATTGAAGAAAAATAAACTCACAATTCTTAGCAAGTTGCCACTACCTGAAAAACACTTCTGTTTTAATCTTTCTCAGGCAAAAGGATATACCTTTACTAGCCTGGCAGAAGCAAGGTCAAAAAAATTTCCAAAGGTAGATAAAGCCAACTCATCCTATTCATATAGCCTGAAACCAACAAACTAATTTTGCTGCTAGCCTGCGTTGGTCTCAACACTGCCTGATTTTAAGAAAACTGCAATGGCCACCAGTACGTCACACCACCTGTGCCTCACCAATGTATTTAACACTACCTGACAAAAGTCAGCAGGAGGGACAGTGACATGGTTTGGCTGTGTCCTCACCCAAACTCATCTTCAGTTATACCTCCCATATTTCCTACATGGCATCAGAGGGCCCTGCTGAGAGATCATTGAATCACGGGGGTGGGGGGAGGGGTGGTATTTCCCATGCTGTTCTCATGATAGTGAATATGTCTCACGAGATCTGATGGTTTTATAAAGGGGAGTTCCCCTGCACATACCTGCCTGCCGCCATGTAAGACATGACTTTGCTCTTCATCTGCCTTCCGCCATGACCGTGAGGCCTCCCTAGCAATGTGAAACTGTGAGTCAATTAAGCCTCTTTCCTTTATAAATTACCCAGTCTTGGGTATGTCTTTATTAGCAGCACGAGAACAGATTAGTACAGTAAATTGATACCAGAAGTGGGTGCTGCTGTAAAGATACCCGAAAATGTGAAAGTGACTTTGGAACTGGGTAACAGGCAGAGGTTGGAACAGTTTGGAGGGATCAGAAGAAGATAAGAAAATGTGAGTGGGAAAGTTTGGAACTTCCTAGAGACTTGTTGAATGGCTATGACCAAAATGCTGATGTGATATGGATCATGAAAGTCCAGGCTGAGGTGGTCTCAGATGGAGATGAGGAACTTCTTGGGAAATAGAGTAAAGGTCACTCTTGCTATGCAAACAGACTGATGGCATTTTGTCCCTGCCCTAGAGATCTGTGGAACTTTGAACTTGAGAGAGATGATTTAGGGTATCTGGAGGAAGAAATTTCTAAGCAGCAAAGGGTTCAAGAGGAAGCAGAGCATAAAGGTTTGGAAAATTTGCAGCCTGATGACACTGGAGAAAAGAAAAACCCATTTTCTGGGGAGAAATTCTAGCCACCAGCAGAAACCTGCATAAATAATAGAGAACCAAATGTTAATTGCCAAGACAATGGGGCAAATGTCTCCAGGGCATGTCAGAGGTCTTCATGGCATCCCCTCCCATCACAGACCCAGAGGCCTAGGGGAAAAAATGGTTTCATGGGCCAGGCCCAGGGCTCCCCTGCTCTGTGCAGCCTAGGTACTTGGTGCCCTGCATCCCAGCCACTCCAGCTTTGGCAAAAATGGGCCAAGGTACAGCTTGGGCTGTTGCTTCAGAGTATGTAAGCCCCAAGCCTTGGCAGCTTCCACATGGTGTTGAGTCTGCAAATGCACAGAAGACAAGAATTAAGGTTTGCAGACCTCCACCTAGGTTTCAGAGGGTATATGGAAATGCCTGGATGTCCAGGCTAAAATTTGCTGCAGAGGTAGGGTCCTCAGGGTAGGCTCTGCCAGAGCAGTGCAGAAGGGAAATGTGGGGTTGGAGCCCCCACACAGAGTCCCCACTGGGGCACTGCCTGGTGGAGCTGTGAGAAGAGGGCCACTGTCCTCCAGACCCCAGAATGGTAGATCCACCAACGGCTTACACCGTACGTCTGGAAAAGCTGCACACATTCAATGCTAGCCCATGAAAGTAGCCAGGAGGGAGGCTGTACCCTGCAAAGTCACAGAGGTGGAGCTGCCCAGGACTATGGGAACCTACCTCTTGCATCAACCCAGTTGTGAGATATGGAGTCAAAGGAGATCATTCAGAGCTTTAACATTTGACTGCCCTGTTAGATTTCAGACTTGCATGGCACCTGCAGTCCCTTCATTTTGGCCAATTTCTCCAATTTTAATGGATGTATTTACCCATCGCCTGTACCCCCATTGTATCTAGGAAGTAACTAACTTGCTTTTTATTTTACAGGCTAATAGGTGGAAGAGACTTGCCTTGTCTCAGATAAAAGACTTTGGACTGTGGACTTCTGAGTTAATGCTGAAATGAGTTAAGACTTTGGGGGGCTGTTGGGAAGGCATAATTGGTTTTGGAATGTGAGGACATGGGATTTGGGAGGGGCCAGGGGCAGAATGATATGGTTTGGCTGTGTTCCCACCCAAATCTCATCTTCAATTGCAGCTCCCATAATTCCCATGTGTAGTGGCAGGGACCCAGTGGGAGGTAATTAAATCATGGGGGCAGGTATTTCCCATGCTCTTCTTGTGGTTGTGGATAAGTCTCACAAGATTTGATGTTTTTATAAATGGGTATTCCCCTGTACATGTTCTCTTGCCTGCTGCCATGTAAGATGTGACTTTGGTCTTCGTTTGCCTTCAGTCATGATTGTGAGGCCTCCCCAGCCATATGGGAACTGTGAATCAATTAAACCTGTTTCCTATATAAATTACCCACTCTCAGGTATGTTTTTATTAGCAGCGTGAGAACAAACTAATATAGACAGTATATTGGCAAATGAGAAAATAAACAGAAAGCATATTAAAGTCAATTATTTTCTTAGTGGTTATATTAATATCAGACAAAGTAGACTTCTAGACAAGGAATATTAACAGAAATAAAGAGGGACATCCCATGATGATAAAGGGGTCAATTTATTAAGAATATATGGCAATCTTAAATATATTTGCACCTAATAACAGATCTTTAAACTGCATGAAGCAAAAATTCACAGAACTAAAGAGAAAAAGAGACAAATCCATAGAGTTTGAGATTTTTAACCATCCTTCTTTTAGTCATTAATATAATAAATAGATAAAATCAGTAAGGATATTGAAGATTTGCTTAATGCTATCAACCAACTTTATCTATTTGATATTTATATAACAGAACAACCAACACCCTGCATAAAATACTTTTTTCAAAGGCATGTGGTACAATTATCTAGCAGGATCATGTGATGAGATATAAATCAAATATTAAGAATTTCAAAGAACTTAATCATACAGAATATTATCATGACTATAACAGAATTAAGATAGAAATCAGTTACCAAAAGATACATGGAAAACCTCAGAATCTGGAAATTAAAAAACCTACTTCTAAATATCTATTAGTCAAACAAGCAATCTATATAATTCAAGCAAATTGCTTGAATTATATATATATAAAATATATAGATGTATATTATATATATAATTCAAAGGAAAATGGATATATTCAAAAGAATATAATTCAAGCAAAATGCTAATGAAATCAAACTTTGTAGAATGCGGTCAAAATTGCATTTAGAGGGCAATTTCTACCTTTAAATTAGAAAATAAGAAAGATTTATAAATAACAATCTAAGCCTCTAAATAAAGAAGCTGGGAAAAGAAAAGCTAATTAATTTAAATTCATTAGAAAAAAGAAAACATTAAAGAATGGAAAACAATAAAATGAGAAACAGGCAATGGACAAAATAAAAGAGCTAAAAAAATAGATTTTGAAAAAAAAATTTTAAGGTGATAAACCCTGTGAAGACTGATCAAGTAAAAAAAACAGAGGAAAAAACCCTCACAAATTACCAATATCATGAATAGAATAGGGACATTACGACAGACCCTATAGACCTCAAAAGACTAATAAGGGAATATCATGAAAAACTTTATGCTGATTAATTTGCCAATTTCAATAAAATAGAGAAAATCCACTAAAAATATAAATCGTGAAAAATTATGCAAGAATAGAATATATGAATAGCCCTATAACTGTTAAGGATGTTTAACTTATTTAAATTTTTCCACAAAGAAACATCAAGGCTAAGATGGTCCCATTCATGACTTCTATCAAACATTTAAAGAAGAATAAATACCAATTTTATACAAACTCTTTGAGAAAATAAAGTAGGAGGAACTTTCCCAATGCATTTTATGGGAACAGGATAAACCTGGTGTTAAAACCTGACAAGGACATTACAAGAAAAGCATATAAAAATAACCTTCTTGAATAAAAATACAAAACTCTTTAACATAATACTAGTAAATCAAATCTAGCATATAGAGAGTATAGTGCATCATGACCAGTAGGCTCTTTCCTCTGAAGGCAAGATTAGTTTAACGATCAGAACTCAATCAATGTGTGTAGGCCAGGTGTGGTGGCTCACACCTGTAATCCCAGTACTTTGGGAGGCAATGAGGGCAGATCGCTTAAACCTAGGAGTTTGAGACCAGTCTGGGAAACATGGAGAAACCCTGTCTCTACAAAAAATACAAAAATTATCCAGGTATAGTGGCATATGCCTGTAATCAAGCTACTTGGGAGGCTGAGGTAGGGGGTTCACCTGAGCCTGGGAAGGTCAAGGGTGCAGTGAGCCATGATTGCACCACTGCACTCCAGCCCAGGTGACAGTGAGAACCAATCTCAAAAAAATAAAAATAAATAAAAAATAAAAAAATTCAGTCAGTGTGTCAATTAAAATTAAGGCTGTTCAGATAAAAATAATTTCATTCAGGTTCCTTCAAAGCCAAATGTGAGGATAAACTTGAGAAAACACACCATCAAAGTTAAGAGTGTTTTGAAGTCTGTTGGAAAACTTTTATAGGAGAGATTAGGAGAAGGGAGGGGGACTCCTCATACTGGACTTTCTTTTTTCATTGGAGGGTGCAATATAGAGGTTTACAATCATTGGATACAGATTGCAATGTACAGGCTAAAATGTCTACATGCAAGACAATTAGTAAAACTTTATAATTCAAAAATGAATCAGCATCCTTTTCAGTGTCAGTAGGCTATGCATTAATCAGTACCTCAACAATTTGAGGAACTCATGACAAGACTCTTTACTCAGGAAGAAGGTGTCATCATGAATCACAAGACTTTTCCAAGGCAGATTAATTTGAAAGCCTGTTTTCTTTTAAACTGTCAAAGTGACCTCTGGTTTTTATTTCCCCTTTTTGATCCAAAATCTTCCCATAGAAGCACTGATGATCAATCTCTGCTTAGGTTACAGTGTAGACTTGCTTCATTCCTTGGCGCTAGGAAGGCTCATTCTCAGAAAGTCATATCCCTCAGTGGGGGCAAAGAACCTTGTTATTGCAGGTAAGGCAGATTGCTAGGAATGTAGGTCGTGGACACAAGACTACATGCTATTCTCCTAAATAATGAATCATTACCAGTTGCTGGGTGACCATGATTTTGGCTTTAGACATTGATCTAAAGCAAGCAGAAATGAAAATAATGAGTAACTTAATAGCCAGGAAAATAACAACTACGTTTATATTTATGGTTATGGTTATAGTAATAACAACTTGAAGGCCAGCACAAAATAAAGGAGTTAGTCCTGAGTGTAATCAACTAAATAAGATATCAATTTATAGCTGCTCTCACTTGTTGAATCATCTCTAATCTTTAGAATTTCATGATTTTTGTTTTCTTGGAAGAAGTAAAACAATGAGGCATACATAGTATTAATAATTTAAATAGTGCAAAAAATGCACAAAAGGATTAGAATTAAAAAGAGAATTTGTATGCCAGAATGGAAAAAAGAGAGCCTATACCATTAGGGAGCCAACTAAAATCACCAAGAAGAAAATCGACTTCAGGTTCTTCTTTAGAGACATGTTATAACCAGGAGATAATCCAGTATTCAGTCCAAAAAAAGGGCAAAGTTTTACAACTCAAAAACAGTCAGGGCTAGAATCTAGTAACAGGTATACTATAGTTCTCTTCTGAAACATGATAGTTCTCTCTCCAGTCCCTTTTTCTACCAAGGAAAAATCACAGTGAGACCAATTTGTTCACCATATAAGTTTTAGTCAGATTGTATTTGCCTTGGTTATTTGTGTAAAGTACAGCAAGAATAGTGATTGGCCATAGAGACTCCTTTTAAATCAGCTTTGCTGTAACTTTTTTTATAACAGATTTTGGGTTGGACTCTTGAGCCTAAGTAGCCAACCCAAGGATTCACTATCAGACTGTGCTTGTAATACCAGCACAGATTAGGTGACTTCCCCTCTTCTTGAGGTCCCCAGAATATCTTGAGGTTCCTAAACCTGTCCAAAAGTAGCATTCTTTACTTACCACAAGGTCAGAAACCTTCTAAGGAAATTGTGTAAACAAAGTATTAGGCCCATATTTTTCCAAGTCTATTAGCTTCAATCTCAATTCCTCAAAGCAATTTTGTCCTATCTGAAAATATGAAATTCTAGTTAAAGCTTTGGAAAAATAACCAGTGTTTCCACTGTATCCTATTACCAAAAAAAAGATTCCTATTGAACTTATACAAATAACTACATTGTCATAAAACAAGAATGCTTAGGAATAATTTCCAGATTCTGGATAATTCAAGTAGAGAGAGAAAGGTAAATGTTTCAGTTTTGCTCATAAAAGTATATTTTACCCAATTACTGTAAAATATAAATAGCTCAAAAGAAAAACTGTTTTTTTTTTGACTCTGGAAAACAAAATATAAAAAGAATCAGCCATGTTTCAAACAAAAAGTCATAAAAAATCACTTTAGTCCTCCATCAGTTTAGTTCTATATAATTTTTGTTCTGCTTGGTTTTGGGTTAGCAATTTTCATGAATACATCAGTTTTTCATTAGAGTTCTGAAAGTTCTAGTCCATTGATCTTAGAGTTATCAGAAGTCTGTGTTCAAGAGCACTTGTTAGAGTTTTTTCAATAAAAAGCATTTTTGTACCTTAGTTGATTACAAATATTTTTAGAGAAGAATTGAAAATATTAACTGTATGTGACAAAAAGTTAGAATAGCCATGGTTAAAATCTGATGAAAATTTCTAATTGATAAAGTAATGTAGTTATTTCTATTACATGCAGCATTTTAAGAAAACAACCAGAATCATGACTAACAGCATCACATGAGGACCCTTAGACTTTTGTAAATTTCACATGCTCTTTAGAATCTTTAGAATATTCACATTAATGACATATTCATGCAAATATAATTTTAGCAAAAATTTAACAATCAAAATTATAAACAACATATTGGATTTTTATGAATTTGTATATTTTTGGAAGATTTATATCAATAAAATACCCATAAATATAACTGATTTTGATCCTGAGGAAACCTGCATGATATCAAAGTTTCAAAACATGTGATCAAAGCATAATCACAGGTCATTGTAAAGCAACAGGTATTCATTTAACCAGAGTCAAGTCGACTTCAAAAGCAATACAGGAAGTTACATGAGTGTAAAAACATTAATCCTTTTAAAACTCAGTTTTTCTAAGTAATCAAAGTCCTAATAAAGGCAATGTAGAAATTATCTTGATAAAAAGAAGTTTCAAAAAGAAAGATTACAGGATGAAAAATTGAAATCTCTTGCAATTGTATTAAGAGCAAATTAATACTTCAAGAAAGCTTTGTTATTATAACATAGGGGATAAAATTCATTAAGTTTTATATTTGTGTATTTTTAATGTCAAAGCTTCATCTTCAGAAAGACATCCATAATTTTCATATAATTATAGCCAACTTGATCACACACAAAAATTTTTTTTTTTTTTTGAGACAGAGTCTCCCTCTGTTGCCCAGGCTGGAGTGCAGTGGCGCAATCTTGGCTCACTGCAAGCTCCACCTCCCAGGTTCACGCCATTCTCCTGCCTCAGCCTCTCCGAGTAGCTGGGACTACAGGCGCCTGCCATTTTCTTTTCATAAACCCTATCATGACGTACTCAGACCATTGACAATATGCTTGGACTTTTTAATTTATCCTACATCTCCTCTTTCTTAAATAGCTAGTCATTTTACTTTAGGAAAAACATTTACAAGATTCTTTCTCATACAAAATTATTCTCCTTTTTAACCTTCTCTACCAAAAAGTCATCTTCATATACATACATTTTTTTTGTTTTTTGGGTTTTTGTTTTGTTTTGTTTTGGTTTTGGTTTTTTGTTTTTGTTTTTTTATTATACTTTAAGTTCTAGGGTACATGTGCACAACATGCAGGTTTGTTATATATGTATACATGTTGGTGTGCTGCACCCATTACCTCGTCATTTACATTAGATATTTCTCCTAATGCTATCCCTTCCCCCTCCCTCAACTCCATGACAGGCCCCGGTGTGTGATGTTTCCCACCCTGTGTCCAAATGTTCTCATTGTTCAATTCCCACCTATGAGTGAGAAAATGCAGTGTTTAGTTTTCTGTCCTTGTGATAGTTTGCTCAGAATGATAGTTTCCAGCTTCATCCATGTCCCTACAAAGGACATGAACTCATCCTTTTTTATGGCTGCATAGTATTCCATGGTGTATATGTGCCACATTTTGTTAATCCAGTCTATCATTGATGGCCATTTGGGTTGGTTCCAAGTCTTTGCTATTGTGAATAGTGCTGCAATAAACATATGTGTGCATGTGTCTTTATAGTAGCATGATTCATATCCATAACTTTCTTTATATTTTTTTCTCTCTCCTATTTACTGGTTCCTTTTAATCTTGTTTCTGTTTCCTTCCTAAATCTATATTTTAAAGTAATTTTTAGGTAACATTGAAATTGTGCAAAATTATTCTTTTCTCAATAAAGAACACATTTTTATACCTTCTGATAATATGTTCTCATCAAAAACACATCTTACTTTTTGGGTCCTTTTTATATAAAGAGTTGTATATATTAATTAGAATTTTAAATCTTAGTGTTCTTAAATTTTAGTGAAAACCTAAGAAGCAAGAAATCTAGAATTATCTGTCACATATCAGTTTTTTATAGATAAGCATTTTAGAATTTCTAGAAACATGCTTTCTTATAACACAACTTTTTACCTTAAGTGGAAATGACCCAGACATTTAATGATTATCTATTATTGAATTTAACATATCTTTGAGATTTCAAATAACATAAAAACTTCATTTATAGAAGTTTATCCCATTTACATTTACTTGTTTTTAACAATTTACCTAGTTTACTTGTGAGAACTAAGATATTAGACAAAGGTAGTTATCATTTCAAGTTATTATCCTGTTAACCATTTTTATAGCCTGTGAATATCAGCTGCTCACTCAAGAAAGACTATTAAAGTTAAATATTTGGGTGTTTTGTCAGTAACTCAGAAAATACAGCTATTTTCATTAAATCAACAGTATTAAATTAATCTTATTTACCAAAAGATTTATTCAAGTCCCGTGAACTTGGAAAATATTTGGGCTTACTAATTTATGAGCACTCATTTATTTGTAAGTCAATTTAGTACCATGTAGACAACATACAAATACAGGTATGTAAACATAAAAATACAGATAAATATTTTATAGCTTTGAATTTAAAATTTTAGTCATGAGTCAGAGAAAACTCACTAGTTTAAATGAAGAGTTTAGTTAAATTTGCCTCTGAGAACAGAACAAGTTGAAGTTTATCTGTCCTGCATGGCCAAAGCCCTTACCACGTGTTAGGGAAAACAGTATAGCAAATTTATATCTCAAAGCATGGAGAAAGAATTTAAGCTTTCCAAAAGGACGTGAAGTTTTACGTCTCCAAATGACTGCAAAGTCCAACAGGGCATTTAAAGAACATTATCTGATATTGGGTAAAAGGTTTAATCAATTTTACTTCCACTTTAATGGGGATGGCTGAATATATTTCACCAACATGAGTGAAAATTGGGACCATAAGTGATCCAGCACAGCTTGCAATAAATTATCAATATCACTCATTAGTTCTGGTTTAGGAAAATTTGTTGGATCTGTATTTTTATAATCTCAGTTGTTTCATTATTCTGAATTATTCCATTTGCTCCTTCTGTTCCAAATTTAAATACATTTTCCCCTTTTGAGAGGAGGAAATGTGTGCATTGTGAAATTCCAAAAAATCTCTGCCTGAGACGTATGGGAGTTGAAAGAACAAGCAAAAGGAATGATTTCAGATAAGGGAGAATATGAAGGCAGAGGACAGAATGGGGAAGAGCGTTCAGCAGCAACAGGGAGAAAGCCTCTGAAGTCTCGTCTAATTTAGAAATAGTTTCAAATATCCTTTGTTTACCTCTTGAATGGGGAAAACATTTTTTTCAGAATTTGTTTTAGAAGCTTCTAGGTGCTAATGAAAGTAAGTCTCCCATTCAACTTGTCTGATTCTAAAACCAGCTTTTTCCAATTTGTTTTGAGTAAGACAAGCTATGTAGTGGATCAAGTGTGCTAGTTATGAATCGTTCTTCCCAGAGGTTTCATGCAATGGGCCTAATAGAGTCTCTTAGGTGTCTCAGATTCCCAAACCACCTCCAAAGAAGTGGCAGGGTGCTCATGGGAAAGAGATGATTAGTCTTTATAAATCCCACCAGCTGAGCAAAAAGTTATGATCATTCTTTACAAATCACACCAGCTGTGCAAAAAGTTAACAGTGTAGGGGTTTTCCTATGAGACTACTACATGTCATGGACAGTTCATCAGACACCTATGTTAGTTTTTGTTTCCCAAGAGTCATTCAACCAGAGGAAGTGTCTTTTACCTTCCGAGCAAGAGTGTCCTCATGAGATCAAAAAAAATAAAGAAAGAGAGAGAGAATGCAAAAAAAAAAAAAAAGCTAAGATTGTCTTGTCTTGCTTCAAACCTCCAGGGAAACAATTCGCAGAGCTCCTATTTTGCCATGGCCTAGAACTAAAAAAAACAAAAAACCTTACCTTGAATTCATGGGAGTAACTCTAATTTTGAGAGTCTTTAATCTCTTAGCCAAGGAAAAAACCAGCTTCAGTAAACTAGAACTTTCACCAAGATGAGAGGTTTACTGATTCTGGGAGAAGCTCATCTGTAGTACCCAGCAAGGGTATCTGAGTTCAGGAATACAATGGGTCCATTGCTAGTATCGGCACAAATGCTGGAAGCCATGCTGGATGGTCTAGGGAGGTCACTGTGAAATCCTACCAGCTATGCCAAAATTTTGACCTAAATTAAGTTTGTTGAGCCAGAAATAATTTGATAAAGTTTTATTGGAAGCCAAATGTGAGGATTGATCTGAGAAGACACACCAACAAAGTTGGGAGCATTCCAAAGTCTTCTACAAACTGGAAAACTTTTACAGGAGACTTTAGAAAGGACGAGAACTCCTCATATCAAACTGTTATTTTTCACTGGAGAGTACAATACAGAGGTTACAATCAGTGGACACAGGTTGCAATATACACGCTAAAATATCCGCATGCAAGACAATCAATAAAACTTTATAATACAGAAATAAATCAGCACCCTTTGTTGTGTCAGTAGGTTATACATTAGTCAGTACATCAACAATTTGAGGAACTCATGATAAGATTTTTTTTTTTAACTTAGAGACAATATGTTGCCATGAATCACAAGACCTTATCAAGGCAACTCAATTTGGAAGCCTGTTTTCTCTTGAAGAAAACTGTCAAATGTGAACTGTAGGTCATCAAATATAATTCACAATAACTGTATCATATTAAAAGCATTAGAAAATGACAAAATCCAAATCAATTAATTCAGAAAACCAGAAATAGAAAGGGAATATCTTCATTATGAATGAAAGACATACACAGCTAAAAAAAAATACATAGCTGCCAGGCACGGTGGCTTATGCCTGTAATCCTACCACTTTGGGAGGCCGAGGCGGGCGGATCACGAGGTCAGGAGATCAAGACCATCCTGGCTAACGCAGTGAAACCCTTTCTCTACTAAAAATACAAAAAATTAGCCGGGCATGGTGGCAGGCGCCTGTAGTCCCAGCTACTTGGGAGGCTGAGGCAGGAGAATGGCGTGAACCAGCGGGGCGGAACTTGCAATGAGCCAAGATCTAGCCACTGCACTCCAGCCTGGGCAACAGAGTGAGACTCCATTTCAAAAAAAAACAAGAAAACATAGCTAACATTATACTTAGTGGTGAAAGATTGACACATTTCTCCAAAGATCAGGTAAGAATGGCTCTTTTCTTTATCTTTGAACTGGAAGTCTCAATAATAAAGCAAGGAAAGAAAATTTAAAAACAAAGATTAGAAAAAAATTAACATTGTCTTTGTCAATGACATGATTTTATTCATCCAAAATCCTAAGGATCCATAAAGAATCTAATAAGCCATAAAACAAATCTTAGCAAATTCAAAGAAACCAAAACCATACCAACCACACTCTTGAACCACAGCATAATAAAAACAGAAATCAAGACTAAGAGGATTACCCAAAACTATATAATTATATGGAGATTAAACAACCTGCTCATGAATGACTTTTGGGTAAACAATTAAAGCAGAATCAAGAAATTCTTTAAAGCTAATGAAAACAAAGATACAACATACCTGAATCTTTGGACCAGAGCTAAGCACTGTTTAGATGAACATTTATAGTGCTAAATTCCCACATCAAGAAGTTAGAAAGATCTCAAGTTAACCACCTAACATCACACCTAGAGGAACTAGAAAAACAAGAGCAAACCAATCCCAAAACTAGGAGAAGGCAAGAAACAATGAAAGTCAGAGCTGAACTGAATGAAATTGAGTAGTGAAAAACCATAAAAAAGATTAACAAAACCAGAAGTTGTTTCTTTGAAAGAAAAAATAAGATTGATAGACTGCTAACTAGATTAATAAAGAAAAAAGAGAATATCTGTATAAACACAATCAGAAATGCAAAGGAGACATTACCATTGACCCCATAAAAATACAGAAGACTTTCAGAGACTTATGATGAACACCTCTATGCACACAAACTAGAAAACCTACAAGAAATTATTAAATTCCTAGAAACATACAACCCTCCAAGATTGAACCAGGAAGAAATTAAAACCCTGAATAGATTAATAACAAGCTCCAAAATTGAATCAGTAATAAAAAGCCTACCAACCAGGAAAAGCTCTGAACCAGACAGCTGAATTCTACCAGATATAAAGAAGAGCTGATACCATTCCCACTGAAACTATTCCAAAAAATTGAGTCAGAGGGACTCCTCTCTAAATCATTCTATGAGGCCAGCATCATCCTGTATATTAGTGCATTCTCATGCTGCTATGAGAACATACCTGAGACCGTGCAATCATAAAGGAAAAAGGTTTAATTGACTCACAGTCCACATGGCTAGGGAGGCCTCAGGAAACCTATAATCATGGGAGAAGAGGAAGCAAACACATCCTCACAACCAGACACGGTGGAAGGAAGGAGAAGAATGAGAGCCAAGCAAAGGGGGAAGCCCGTCATAAAACCATCAGTTCTCACAAGAACTTGCTATCACAGGAATACCATGGGAGAAACTGCCCCCATGATTGTATTGCTTCCCACCGGGTGGGACACAGCCAAACCCTATCATTCCACCCCAGGTCCCTCCCAAATCTCATTCCCTCACATTTCAAAACACAAGCATGCCCTTCCAAAAGTCCCCCAAAGTCTTAACTCATTCTAGAATTAACCCTAAAGTCCAAGTCCAAAGTCTCATCTGGGACAAGGCAAGTCCCTTCCATCTATGAGCCTGTAAAATCAAAAGCAAGTTAGAGATTGATCATATAAGTGAAAACTATAAAGCTTCTAGAAGAAAATGTATGATACTATCTTTATGTTCTTGGGATAGGTAAAGATATTGTAGACAAGATTAAAAAGTCTAAGCATAAATGAAAAATTAAGTCAGACGTCAATAAAATTAAAAACTGTTGTTCATCAAAAACACATTAAGAACATGAATAAATAATCCACAAACAGAAAATATTTGTGACATCTTTATCTGATGAAAGACTTATATCCAGAATATGTAAAGAACTACATATCACAAACCAATAATAAAAAGATAACTATTTTTTAATGGGAAAAACTTGAAGATATACTGGAGGAAAAAGAGGATACACAAGACAAACGGCCAAGAAGCACAGGAAAAGGTGCTCAACATCATCAGTCGTCAGTGAAATGCAAATGAGAAGTACATTGAGAAATTACTACACACCCTCTCAAATGGCTAAGACGTTAAAAGTAATAATAGGAATATTGGCAAGGATGTGAAACCACTGGAACATTCATATATCACTGGTAGGTGAGGAAAATGCAGCAACCACTTTGGAAAACCATTTTTTGGTTCTTTATAAACCAATTATATATATATGTATATATATATATACACATACATATATATATATACAGCTACTCGTTTAATATTTCTACTTCTAGGAATTTACCCAGGACAAATGAAAACACAAAAATTTTTATAAGAATGTTCATAGCAGCTTTATTTATAATAGCTAAAAACTGAAAATAATCAAAATGTCCATCAATAGGAAAATGGTTAAATAAATTGTGATATAATCATATAATGGGATACTGTACAGCAACAAGAAAGAATGAAATAATGATACCCATAAAAATCTAAAAGAACCTCAAAGATCTCAAACACACTCTGTTGAGCAAAAGAATCCAGGTGTAAAATATACTCCATTTATAGCCAGTTCAAGAATAGTATAAATTAAACTATAGTAATATAAATAAGAACATCAGTTGGGAGATGGGGAAGGAATTGACTGGAAAGGCACATAAGGAAACTTTATAGATTGATGGGAATATTCTACGTCTTTATTGGGATGTTGATCACATAGGCACATACATTTGTCAAGACCCATCAAACTGTACAGTTAAGATCTGTGCACTTTGTACATTAATAAATAAAAAACTAGCATTTCAAATAACTGATGTGAAATATAAAGCAGATATATGTTACTTTTTTTTTTTTTTTGAGATGGAGTTTCGCTCTTGTCGCCCAGGCTGGAGTGCAATGGCACCATCTTGGCTCACTGCAACCTCTGCCTCCCGGGTTCAAGCAATTCTCCTGCCTCAGCCTCCTGAGTAGCTGGGATTACAGGTGCCTGCCATCATACCCAGCTACTTTTTGTATTTTTAGTACAGACAGGGTTTCACCATGTTAGCCAGGCTGTTGTCAAACTCCTGACCTCAGGTGATCCATCCGTCTCAGCCTCCCAAAGTGCTGGGATTACAGGCATGAGCCAATGTGCCCAGCCATGTGTTGTTTTTAAGAAATAAAATAAAATAAAGTAGCTACATCAGGTTGTGATTAGCAAGATGATTTTTACTTTAGACACTTGCTTGGGAGTTCCTCTGAATAAGATGATCCTTTAGTACACTGAAAATATGATTAGATTTTCAAGTATATAGTTTAAAACAGCTTTTTAGGAACATAAATCCTGCATAAAGAATCAGCTCAAAAATTGGAAAATATCTTAGTTCTTGGTTACAAAGAATCTCTCAGGTATTTAACTTAACAGTCCCAGAAGTAGATAACTTGAGATCATGTTCCAAGAAAACATTCCTCATGGTAGACATGTCACAACTGATGAGCTACCTATGTCAGTTTTTCTTAGCACATAGAAAAAAAATGGATTCAATAGGTTCAAAAGAGCTATAGGAAGAAAATTCTGCATTTACCAGCCAATCTGGCTCTATATGACATTTTTCTGCATGGGCAAGCATCTTCAGTTTTATCTTGACATATCTATTGCCATCTTTCTAAAAGCTGCTTTTGCACATGAAAAATTGTCACTTCACACATAGCGAAATACTTTAAATCTCCTTCACACATATAAAAAAGTCATGTAATCTCTGAAAAATTGGTTATATTTTTATCATTACTGAGAACTGATAAAATTAAATTGCATAAGTTACATAAGTTTATATGAAGCTTACATATTACTAACTAGCTGGGGTAGATATGATCTACATATAGTATATATACCTTTGTTATCAAAGGCGTTTCTAATTGCCTGTTTTCTCAGTGTCCTAATCACTAACTCTTTAAAGTCTAGTCATACCATGATTTACATAAAGATCTAAAACAAAGGATTGAAAAGATATAATTAGGATTCTGCTACTTAGAACAATGCCTTTTCTCCCCAGTAACAGACAGACACTAATACTACCACTGACATCCAATTCCATAAATCAGTGAGGTAAGTGGCACCTCTCCTGGGCTTCATTGTAACTCGTCACTGCCATTGGTCCTAACTCTGCTGCCATTGCCAATGTCAGAGTTCATGGCCACTGTTGGGCAAGAAGTAGAAGGAAACTTAACAGGAGATCCATGAACCTGCCAATAGTGCTGGCCTAGATTTGGTCAAAGAAAAAGATGTGCAGTGCTACACCCAACAACTTGATATTCACTTCCTTTCTTAGCTAATACTGGGTGGGGGACAGAAGAAGCAGTTTAACTTATTGAACTGAGACACTACATTGAAAACTATTTGTTAACAGAAGGATTTGTGAGCATCTGACCCATCTTGGGCTGTATCCAATTTAGTTACTGAAGAACTCGGGGTGCTTTGTAGAAAATGTCACTGTGAAAAGCAATGTGACCTATTTGGCCCAACTCTAAAGAAGGAGTTATGGAACACTAGAGTAATTCCTAACATATAGTAGGCTATCAATATATATTTGTTGAGTGAATGAATGGATAAATGAATGAATGAATGAATGAATAAAACAAGGCTCTAGTACATTGTTAAGCTTTAATACTTACACATAAAGTTAAGCATAATTTATTGGTTTCACTCGAACAAGTATATATGCATAAAATAACAATACTAGCTACCATTTGCCAAGTACCTGCTGCATAGCTGAAGGAAAAGAGATAATATTCTGAAAATATTAAGCTAGTAGATATGCCTTACTACTCCCCATCAGTAAAAACAAGAGCTTTTAACACTTTCAGGGAACAGATAAAGAAAAATGAAGTTACCATTCAGTTTTAACTTGGATATTATATTTGCTAGTTCCATTTTTAGTTTTGACAACCAGATTTTTTGAGAGGGGATGGAAATTTCCAAACTCAAAAGGCTTCTCTTGAAAAACTAAGAACCAGAGCCTGAAAAGAAAACCAGGGAAATAAAGTCAGAAAGTGCAGCGTACATACTCATGCAAATGGACACCAAAAGTGAGCAGGAGTAGCTATTCTTACATCAGACAAAACAAACTTGAAGGCAACAGCACTTTAGAAAGACAAACAGGGACATTATGTAATGATAAAAGGGCTAGTTCAACAGGAAAATATCACATTCCAAAATATATATACACCTAACACTGGAGCTTCCAAATTTATAAAACAATTTTCTACTAGACCTAAGAAATGAGATAGATGGCAACACAATAATAGTGGGGGACTTCAATATTCCACTGACAGCACAAGAGAGGGCATCAAGACAGAAAGTCAACAAAGAAACAATATTAAACTATACCCTAGAAAAAATTGACTTAACAGATATTTACACAACATTCAACCCAACAACTGCAGAATATATATTCTATTCATCAGCACATGGAACATTCTCCAAGATAGGCCACATTATAGGCCACAAAACAAGTCTCAATAAATTCAAGAAAATTGAAATTATATCAAGTATTCACTCAGACAACAGTGGAATAAAATTGGAAATCAACTACAAAAGGACACCTCAAAACCATGCAAACACACAGAAATTAAATAACCTGCTCCTGAACAACTATTGGGTCAGCAATGAAATCAAGATGGAAATTAAGAAATTCCTTGAACTGAATGGCAACAGTGACACAACTACTCAAAACTTCTGGGATACAGCAAAGGTGGTGCTAAGAGGAAAGTTCATAGCCTTAAATGCCTATATCAAATAGTCTGAAAGAGCACAAATACACAATCTAAGGTCACACCTCAAGGAGCTAGAGAAACAAGAACAAACCAAACCCAAACCCAGCAGAAGAAAAGAAATAACAAAGATCAGAGCAGAACTAGAACTAAATGGAATGGAAACAAATAAAAAATATAAAAGCTTTTTAAAAAAATTTAAAAAGCTGGCTCTTTGAAAGGATAAACAAAACTGATAGACAATTAGCAAGATTAACCAAGGGAAGAAGAGAGAAGATCCAAATAAGCTCAATTAAAAACAAAACAGGAGATATTACAACTGATTTCACAGAAATACAAAGGATTACTCAAGGCTACTATGAACACCTTCGCATGCATAAACTAGAAAACCTAGAGGAGACGGATAAATTCCCGGAAATATGCAACCCTCCAAGATTAAACCAGAAGAAATAGAAACTCTGAACAGACCAATAATAAGCAGCAAGACTGAAATGGTAATTTAAAAAAATGCCAAAGAAAAAAGTCCAGGACCAGACGGATTAACAACTGGATTCTACCAGACATTCAAAGAAGAATTGCTACCAATTCTATTGACACTATTCCAAAAGATAAAGAGGGAGTCCTCCCTAAATCATTATTTGAAGCCAGTATCACCAATACCAAAACCATGAAAGGACATAACAAAAAAAGAAAACTACAGACCAATATCCCTGATGAATGTAGATGTAAAAATCCTTAACAAAATACTAGCTAATGGAATCCAACTGCATATTAAAAATATAATCCACCATGATCAAGTGGGTTTCATACTGGAGATGTGGGGCTAGTTTAACATACACAACTCAATAAATGTGATACACCACATAAACAAAATTTTAAAAAAATCACATGATCATCTCAACAGATGCAGAAAAAGCATTTGACAAAATTCAGCTTCGCTTTATGATTAAAACCCTTAGCAAAATCGGCATAGAAGGGACATAACTTAATGTAATAAAAGCTATCTATGACAAACCCACAGCCAACATAATACTGAATGGGGAAAAGTTGAAAGCATCTCCCCTGAGAACTGGAACAAGACAAGGATGCCCACTCTCACCACTTCTATTCAACATGGTACTGGAAGTCCTAGCCAGAGCAATCAGACAAGAGAAAGAAATGAAGGGCATTCAAATTGGTAAAGAGGAAGTCAAACTGTTGCTGTTTGCCAATGATATAATCATATACCTAGAAAACCCTACCCAAAACTCCTCCAGAAAGCTCCTAGAACTGATAAATGAATTCAGCAAAGTTTCAGGATACAAAATTAACATACACAAATCAGTAGCCCTGCTATATGCAAACAGCGACCAAGCTGAGAATCAAATCAAGAACTCAACCCCCTTTACAATAGCTGCCAAAATAAATAAATTAATGAAATACTTAGGAACATACCTAACCAAGGAGGCAAAAGGCCTCTACAAGGAACACTATAAAACACTGCTGAAAGAAATCATAGACAACACAAACAAATGGAAATACATCCATGCTCATGAATGGGCAGAATCAACATTTTGAAAATGAGCATACTGCCCAAAGCACTCTACAAATTCAATGCAATTCCCATCAAAATACCACCATCATTCTTCACTGAACTAGAAAAAACAATTCTGTAACTCATATGGAACCAAAAAAGAGCCTGCATAGCCAAAGCAAGACTAAGCAAAAAGAACAAATCTGGAGGGATCACATTACCTGACTTCAAACTATACTATAAGGCTACAGTCACCAAAACAGCATGGTACTAGTATAAAAATAGGTACATAGACCAATGGAATAGAATAGAGAACACAGAAATAAGGCCAAGTACTTACAGCCAACTGATCTTCAACACAGTAAACAAAAACAAAGTGGGGAAAGGACACCCTATTCAACAAATGGTTCTGGGATAATTGGCAAGCCACGTCAAACCACATGTAGAAGAAGAATGAAACTGGATCCTCATCTCTCACCTTATACAAAAATCAACTCCAGATGGATCAAGGACTTAAATCTAAGACACAAAACCATTAAAATTCTAGAAGATAACATCAGAAGAACCCTTCTAGACATTGGCTTAGTCAAAGAATTCATGACCACGAGCCCAAAAGCAAATGCAACAAAACCAAAGATAAATAGATGGGACTTAATTAAACTGAAAAGCTTCTGCACAGCCAAAGAAATAATCAGCAGAGTAAACAGACAACCCACAGAGTAAGAGGATATCTTCACAATCTATACATCTGACAAAGGACTAATATCCAGAATCTACAAGGAACTCAAAAAAATTAGTAATAACAAACAATCCCATCAAAAAGTGGACTAAGGACATGAATAAATAATTATCAAAAGAAGATATACAAATGGTCAACAAACATGAAAAAATGCTCAATATCACTACTGACCAGGGAAATACAAATCAAAACCACAATGTGATACCACCTTACTCCTGCAAGAATGACAATAATCAAAAAATAAAAGAATAATAGATGCTGGCGTGGATGTGGTGAAAAAGGAACACTTTTACACTGCTGGTGGGAATGTAAACTAGTACAACTACTGTGGAAAACAGTGTGGGGATTTCTGAAAGAACTAAAAGTAGAACTACCATTTGATCCAGCAATCCCACTATTGGGTATCTACCCAGAGGAAAAGAAGTCATTATACAAAAAAGGTACTTGCACATGCATGTTTTTAGCAGCACAATTCGCAAATGCAAAAGTATGGAACCAGCCCGAATGCCCATCAGTCAACAAGTGGATAAAGAAAATGTGGTATATATATACACCATGGAATACTACTCAAGCATAAAAAGGAATGAAATAATGGCATTTGCAGCAACCTGGATGGAATTGGAGACCATTATTCTACTTGAAGTAACTCAGGAATCAAAAACCAAACATTGTATGTTCTCACTCATAAGTGGGAGCTAAGCTGTGAGGATCCAAAGGCTTAAGAATGATAAAATGGACTTTGGGGACTTGGGGGAAAAGGGTAGGAGCGGGGATGCAGGATAAAAGACGACACATTGGGTACAGTTTATACTGCTCAGGCAGTGGGTGCATCATAATCTCAGAAATCACTACTAAAGAACTTATTCAGGTAACCAAACACCACCTGTTCCCCAAAAACCCACTGAAATGAAAGCAAACAAAAAAACAAATAAACTACAGCTCTTATAGCCCATACCCCATTCCAGCTAGAGTCTGGAAAAAGTAATATACATTTAGTAGGTCTAATTTATCACCTTTTAAATTAAAATTTTATCAAACTGATATATGCAAAGGGCTAAAACAATAAAAATTAAATAAATTTCTAAAAATGATGTATTATGTACCAGACAATATACTAAACTCATTACTGTTATTAATTCATGTATTAATCACTACTATTCTATGAAGCAGATATGATTTTTTAACCTACATTTCTTTTTTTGTAATGTCAAATTTTATTTTAGATATGGGGGGTACATCTGCAGGTTTATTACAAGGGTATATTGCAACCAGGCAGTGAGCATAATACCCAATAGGTAGTTTTTCAATTCACGTGCTCCCTCTAGTAGACCACATTGTCTACTGTTCCCATGTTTATGACTATGCATGCTCAATGTTTACCTCCCACTTATAAGTAAGAACTTACAGTATTTGGTTTTCCATTCTTGTGTTAGTTTGCTTCCCCCTCCATCCATATTGCTAAAAGGACATGATTTCATTCTTTTTTATGGTTGCATATCCTATGATGTGTATGTTCCACATTTTATCTAATCCACCGTTGATGGGCAATAGGTACTATTTTCATACCCATTTTACAAGTGAGGAAAATCCCACAGCTAGTAAGTGACAGAACCTGGACACACACTAGGCAATCTGGCACCAGAACAAGTACTCTTAACTCCTCTGGTAAACCAAAGCTGTATTTGTTTTCTTTTGTTTTTGTTTTTGTTTGTTTTGTTTCCTGTTTTTTTGAGACAGGGTCTCTGTCGCCCAGGTTGGAGTGCAGTGGTGTGATCACGGCTCACTACAGCCTCGACTTCCTGGGCTCAGGAGATTCTCCCACCTCAGCCTCCCAAGTAGCTGAGACCATTGGAGCATGCCACTATGCCAGGCTAATTTTTAAATTATTTATTATTATTATTATTATTATTTTTGTAGAGATGGGGTTTCACGACGTTGCCCAGGCTGGTCTCGAATTCCTGGGCTCGAGCAATCCTCCCACCTGAGCCTCCCAAAGTTCTGGGATTATAGGCATGAGCCACTGCACCCGGCCTAGAGCTGTATTTGAATAAAATTAACTTTGCAAACTAGGAAACAGCCTATCGGGGATTTAATACAGTCATGTGCTGCATAACACCATTTCAGTCAATGATGGGCAATACATATGACTGTGTTCTCATAAAATTATAATGGAATTGAAAAATTATTAAGTCCTAGTGACATTGTAGCCATGGTAACCTCCTGTCGCATAGCATTACCTGTTCAATGTTTAGATAGTTTAGGTACACAAGTATTTACCATAGTGTTACAACTGCCTACAGAACTCAGTACTGTAACATGCTGTACAGGTTTTTACCCTACCAGCAATAGGCCATACCATATGCCCTAGGTGTATAGTAGTGCATCTAGTACACCATCTAGGTTTGTGTAAGGACATTCTATGATGTTAACATAATGACAAAATCGTCTAATGACACATTTCTCAGAACATATTCCCCTTGTTAAGTGACACCTGACTATACATCCATGGGTCTAGCTGCAGTAAGATCCACAGTCTAATGCTTCTGATAACAGAACCACTTTTGCTTTTGGTACCTACACCTTTCCATAAAGGGCTATCAATCGAGGATCCCCAACCAAAGCAGCTAGTCAGTGAACCCTACTAACCTTAAGCAGTAATTTGTTACAGGGCCAGCAAAGGATCTAAGCAAGACTAATCAGAGTCCTTTTCAGAGACCGAAACAGACCAATCCTGGGAGACAGAAAGAATCTCTCCTCTTCTGGGACTGTAAGCATTGTGGTAGACAGTTATTCTCAGTAACCCAGAATCTAAACCACCATCAGGTTTCAGGAATTCACCACCTTAAAGGCAGAGAATGAGTCCCATTACAGAAGCCAAATGTGCCAGATATTCACCTTTTCAATCTCCCTTGTGGCTATTGTACAAGCATAAACCCCAAGCCAATGCAATCAGATATACAGACTCTAGGTTTTGATAGAAGTGGAGACTGCACAAAATCAGTTTTTGGAGACGGTGATATATGATAGCATCTACATCCATTTTCCAGAAAGAACCTAGAGAAGATGCACTTCTAGCAACAGTGTTTGGTGCCCAGTGTCCAGAGTTGGCATCAGCAGGGCAAGCCACAAGAAGGCTGCAGTAGGCCAGTGCTGTCTGCAGAGGATGGTGGTGCAGCTTACCCTGCTGATACCAACACTGGACACTGAGCATCAGACACTGTTTCTACTTAAAATAGACATTTAGTTCTTATACTTGGAAGTAAGAACCTGCTTTAGTTTTTTATGGATGCTGTGGTGACAACTTAACACAAACTTTGTGGCTACAAAGAATTCAGCTGGGTGTGGTGGCTCACACCTGTAATCCTAGCACTTTGGGAGGCCAAGATTGGAGGATCATTTGAGCTCAGGAGTTTGAAATCAGACTAGGCAAGATAGTGAGACTCCATCTCTACAAAAGATAAGATTTTAAAAAATTGTTTTAAAGAACACAAATATTCTTTTACAGTTCTAGAAGTCAGAGTCCTAAAATCAAGGTGTCAGTAGGGCTGTGTTTCTTTCTGGAGGATATAGAGAAGAATTCATTTCCTCGCCTTTTCCATATGTTAAAGGTCTCTTTTCTCCATATTTAAAACCAGTAATGTTGCATCTCTGACCATTCTTCCACTGTCACTTCTTCCTCTGACTTCCACCTTCCTCTTCTACTTTTAGGAACTCTTGGCCTCGTGTGGTGGTTCATGCCTATACTCCTAGCACTTTGGGAGTCAGGAGGCCCCTAAGATTTAAATAGTGATCATCCACTAAGGTCCTATTTGATTTCTATGACTAAAAAACTCTAGGTCTGGGAAACAAAGGGCTGATTTGAGCCACTATAATAGGAAGCCACTCTCCTTATGCACTTCTCTGATCTGAATCACTTCATAGGAAATAAAGGAAAGGCACCTTTGAGGAAGAAACCTGCAATGACATGAAAGCAAGTACTGTACATCCTCCTGCTAGCTTTTCCTATGGAAACTTTGGGAACTACAGCCATTTGCCAAGACAACTATGCATTGGAGAAATGGGAATATTCAGTCCTTTGAGTCTTTATTGAATTGGCTCTACACCATGCTAATTCCTGGAGACCCAGCCTGTGGTACATCATTCACAGTTAAGGATTACAGTATCAGATAAGTTCACCTACTCATATGCCTAGGGTCACCCTAAACCTATCATATCTTTATATCATCAGTTCTGAGTATGTAGTTGAAATAGGTATACCCAGAATTTCTCAGAATCTGCACATTAGTTCCCTGGACTGTGATGGACAAGTAAAAATTCTTTGAACTCCTACTGCTAAGACAAACACTACTTCCACCATCAAAGACTTGTAAATGCAGTGGTGGTGCATCTGTCATCCTCATTTCCTTTACCTCTTTGATCAGTGCAGCAGGCAGATGGAACTTACAGAATACAAGTAGATGATTATAAATTTAATCAAGTGGTGACTCTAATTGTACCTGCTATTCTAGATGTAGTCACTTTGCTTAAGTAAAGCAAAATAGTCCTTAGTTCCTGATATGTAGCTACTCATCAGGAAAATGCTTTTTTCTTTTTATCAGTATGCAGATACCAAAATCCCTTCTGGGAGGGGTATCAATACATCTTCATCATCTTTCTTGTTTATGCCAACCTGCTGGCTCTGTGCTAAAATTTAGTCCATGCATCCCTTGATGACCATTCATATCTGACTGACCCCCTGTACGACAGAAAGAAGTGTATTATTCTATATGCTTTGGTAATACAATGTATATAAGAAGAAGAACAAGAATTGTAAGATAATATAATTATTTGTAACTTCAGTTTCTGGGAGCTTAATGATCTGGGACAAGTTGAGGTAGCATCCCCACAGTGAGGGTAGAGTTGCTAACTTTGAACTTTTTCTCACTGAAAAAGAAGTCAACAATTTTATGGATCTATTTGGATTTGGGAGGCAACATTCCTATGTATGTGCTGGCTGCTCTGGTCCATTTACTGGATGACCTAAAAAATGGCTAACTTTGAATAGGGCTACCCCTAATCAATCAAGGGCTTTCTGTCTGGTTTGAACCATAGCTCGAGCAGCTCTGCTACTTAACCGTTATGACCCATCAGGAGATATAGCACTTAAAATATAAAACAAAACAATAAGGATGCTAAATAGAGCTCATAGCAGGTCATGTGAAAGCCCCTAGGGCTTTGGATAGAAGCCATGCCCTTTTCAGCAAGTAATTATTCTTCTTGTGAGTAACACCTTGCTACTGGACTCTGACAGAGACTAACAACCAGGTCATGGGACACCAGCTGACCATCATGAATGGGTTATCTCAGGTGCCTCACCATTAACTGAGTATACCCTGTAGCATATGATTATCAAATGGAGGTGTTTTTCTACAGGCCAAAGCACAAACACAAACTTTTGCTTATTCTGAAAGCGTAAGTTTCATGAGCAAGTGGTTCATACTTCTGGCATGTCTGCTTCTGACCTAATACCACCCCTCCTCAGCCCACACTTGCGACTTCAGGAGAGTAGTCTATGGACTACAATGGAAAAGTCTTGAACAGCATTTAGAGAAGGCTCTGTGTGATATTCTGGCACCATCCGAAAGGTTTGCTGAAATGTTTTGCACCCATTTAGGCATGCTTCTGAGGGACTATGAAAAAGAGAAACCTCCCTGTGAGTAGAAACTTGAGAACTCTTTTGTCCGATTTGCTTGTAAATAGCAATGGCTTGAAGTTAAATCTATACAGGTTCACAGGAATGTGCTAATGGTTTGGTCAGATATTCAGATATTTGGAAGGAACGAGATTGAAGGATTGGAGGTAAGGTTTGGAGAAATGTATACATTTCTCCGAATGGACCCAGGTTGTGAGGATACCTATCGCCTACAGGAGTGCTCACCGAAAGACCTAAGAAACAAGGATATTCCCCAACCCTGCGTGACCCAGGTATTGTCCTGCCTTCTCCTTCTTGCAGTTATTTCCCTAATGCTAGATGGTTGCCTCTCACATGTGTACTGATCATTACTTAAGGACTCAAGGGGATCCCTCTAGAGATCTCTGAAGTGCTGTCTTTGTGGAGTCCTTCTTTAGTACTCTACTCTGAAAATTTTAGAAGACATGACTTTCCCAAACTCCGGTCTCCATCTCTTACACTCAGCAAGATGACCAGAGACCATCCCTACCCTCACTATCAAACCTCTTGCAGATAGGAATCTAGTACAATCTTAGCACTTGTCTTATTTTCTTTCTCTCAAAGATCACAGTCCTGCACTATCTGTTGTCCAACACCTGAAACCATTAATTTGTATCATTTCTCTGGTGCTTTGTTGTTTCATGCAGAACGGTAAATCCAAACTCTGTTACTCCATCTTGGCTGGAAGAAGGGTGCAGCTTCATTTTTAATGGGTGCCTAGAATTCCATTAATGGATGTACGCTGCTGGACTATATGTATTTGGTAGGACAGACCATGCCTTGTTGACTGTTATACCCAAAGTCTGAGGTGTGATGGAATTTGACATATAGCAACATTCAATAAATAATTATTAACTGAATAAATTAATATTGAAGCTGTTTCTATTTCTTAGTATAAGAACATTAATAAATAGATATTTTTGTACAAATCTTTAACAGAATTCTATAGTAGCCATCATTTCTTTAGGATACATTTTGGTAAGCATAAATACTGGCTCAAAGAGAAGGCATTAATGTTTACTTCCAAATTGACCAAATGTAATCAATTTACATCTTCATTAGCTAATAAGCGTTTCATGAATGCTTATTTATTTATATCCCTGACTCAACTGGATAATCCACTTAAAAAATATTTCTTAATTTCATAGGTTTTAAAGAAGCTATCTTATATTAGTTGTTACTTTGATTTCTTTGACTACTATTGAAGTTTATCATATTTGTGTTTTTGTTTTCATTTGTAGTCCTTGAGCAATTCTATTGTTCAAATATTTTGTGAATTGTCTTTTAATCAAGTAGATAGTGGGAACTTTAAACCTCTACAACATTCATCTTATATTCAGCACTACATCCAAAGCTTAGAGAGATATTTGGTTTTTAATTACCCCTTTTCTACTGTCATGTTTAAAACAGCTCAAAGCCAGAGAGCTCATTTGCTACTACAAAGAATGGACAGTATGTTATCAAAAAGCAAAGAGGCAAAGAAAAGAACTGTAATTAAAAGCACTTTCACAGGTCAAAAGTGTAAGCTCATTAACGTTTTACTGAGCAGATGGCATTAATGAGTAGCCAAAGATGCATGCTCATTATTATTGTCCCCGTCATTGTTCCTTTGACATAAATGGCTCAGTAGATGTGAGGCGCTTACCCAGATGATGAGATTCAATAATTAACATGGTACCTGGTCTCTTTTCCTACAGAAACACTCAATAGGGTCAATAAAGGAAAATGCATAAAATTAGAATAAGAAACATTCTCACCTTATTAAAGAGATAACTTACCTCAGCATTATTCATAGTTACGAAAACACTGGAAATTTCTAATAATATAGTAAATGATTAACTAAATTATGGGACTACCTCTAACTAAAGATATATGCTGCTATTAAAACACTATTTTTCTGTAAAATTGTTAACATGGGAAAATGTTCATGACATGTTTTGTTTAAAAAAGCCAACTGTGTATGCATTACAGTCTCAATTATCTCAATTACATAAAATACATACAATTATAAACATATGTGTACGTAAAGGACTACAGATTGTAGAAAACACACTAAAATATTAACTTTATCTTTGTGTAGGAAGATAATCAGTGTTTGACTTTGTTTTCTTTTACTGTTATAATAACCACATATTACTTTTCTACCCAGAGAAAAAACACCACCAGAGATTACTTTTTTAAAGAGAGAATTATATATCAAATGGTAGTTTGATCACAGTAGTTACCTCTATGAAGGGTGGCAAGACTGGGAACTTGCTTTGTCTATACTATCAGAATACTTTAAAGCAAGAATATACTCATCTAGGCTGGGCGCAGTGGCTCACGCTTGTAATCCCAGCACTTTGGGAGGCCGAGGCGGGCGGATCATGAAGTCAGGAGATCGAGACCACGGTGAAACCCCGTCTCTACTAAAAAAAATACAAAAAATTAGCCAGGCGTGGTGGCAGACGCCTGTAGTCCCAGCTACTTGGAGAGGCTGAGGCAGGAGAATGGTGTGAACCCGGGAGGCAGAGCTTGCAGTGAGCCAAAATTGTGCCACTGCACTCCAGCCTGGGCAACACAGCGAGACTCCATCTCAAGAAAAAAAAAAAAAAAAAAAAAGAATATACTCATCTATTACTTATATAATGAAAATAATTTATTTTTTAACAAGGAGAATTGTGGATTATATTTTGGACATTTTCTTTATTCTGTTCCTTCACATTTAATTTTCAAGTGTAAGTCTCCATTATAACATTGGATTTAATATAGTGAAAAGCAGTCCCTTAGTATTAGAGAAAAACCTTGATTTTTAGCCCAGGTCTACCACTTACTAACTGTGTGACCTTGGGCTAGTCACTTAACCTCTCTGTGCCCCAAAATTGTCATATGTAAAACATTAAATTGATATTTTTCTGCCCATCAACATGATTCTGATAATTCTTATAATTTATAGGAATGCTTGTGAGCTGTAAAAATGCTCCCCCAATGCAAGGTGTCATTTGGCAGTAACAAAAATGCACTGCCACTGAACAGAAAGGACACTTTTCAAAAGTTGTTTAACTTTACCTTCTGAACAAGGGAAATTCAAAAAGTGAAGGAGCAGAGAATTTAAAGAAGCAGAATGAGCGAAGCATAAAATTGGGAAGAAGTAAACTCCCCTCACCAAAAAAAAAAAAAAGGAAAAAGAAAAGCTAATCTCTCTCTCTCTCTCTCAATCTGAAGAAACTAAAGTTCAGAAAAGTAACTTGTGGGAAATTCTCATGGAACTAGATAAGACCCCAGACCTCCAATGTCTGACACACTGAAAGTACCAAACTCATGTTAATATAGTAGATTTCAGCAAGTCTTCTTGAAAATTCTATACAGGACATGCAGCTCAACACCACTAGGCAGACATTAACTTGCTGGAGGAATGACCATGCTCATGCTCAGAACAAAGTGGGGACTCCAGCTTCTCTTCTCATCAGCCCCTATATCTACTTACTGACATATGCTCCTCTTACTACAGATGAACTGCCCAAGTTCCTGGGCAGTCCTGGTTAACACGTTACCCTGGCATAATTATCAATGGTACCCTCATTTCATGCTCAAATACTCCCTGGTCTGGATCACAAAGCACATGTGATTTATAGGTATATATCTTATATATTTTAACCTATCAGTAAGCAGTAGCGGGGATAGGTGGGTACTGAGACAGATCATCCTGCTCACGGTCAGCACCAAGTCCTGAGTGGGTTGGGCACTGTGTCAGTAACTGTCAGCTCCCTTCAGCTACCAAGGAATCATTTTAACTCTGGGAGATGAACTAAAAAATGCCCCAGGGGAAGGAGCCAGTAGCTCATGGTCCATGTTTCACCTTAGAACTCTCACACCCTCTCCTCTCACCAGCCAGGGCTCACAAAGATGATTCCCCATCTCCACCATTACCTCACTCTTAGCCCTCAGACCTTCACTTCCACTGATGGATATTTTGAGTCCGATTTGCTGCAACATCTTGATATATCTAAAATCAATTATCACCTTGCCTCCAAACCAGCTCTCTCCTCAGATTTCCTCCATCCTATGAATGAAGCCATCTGTCACCCAGACCCAGGCTGCAGAGTCATCTTCCACCTCCTCTGTGGTTCACCCCACCACCCTCATCTCAGCCAGCTACTCAGGTGTGTCAGTCACCAACCAACTTCAGATCTATGTGACTGGGAGACTCTAGAGACCTCTGCCCCTGGTCCCTGCAGAAGCTTTATTTGGAAAAATCTTCTACAAATACTGCTATAATTACACGACTCCCTTTCCAGCACATGCATCCTCTAGAGTCCAGCCCAACTCACATCTCCTCAAAAAAGCCTTCCCAATTCCTGCAGAAAGGCATTTTTCTCTCCTCTGGATAGCCATCAAACCTCTTATCTGTAGCGTGAGTTCAGCATTTTTACCACAGTCTACTGTTGTCTCTTCTCTTAGTTAGAGTATGGAATTTCTGAGGGCTAGGGTCCTATCTCATATTTTTTTAAATCTCCTGCAAGTCTAATACAGAGCTTGATGTTAAATGTTTTCCCTGTTTGGTGGCGTAAGCTGAAGCACAACCAAATTAGATGATGTGTCCACTGAGGGAGCTTCAATTACAAAACTAGGATCAAAATGCAGGCTTCTGAGAACGCCTCTTCAATCTTCCTTATAAAAGCTGTAGAAATATTCACTAGGTTAGTCACATACTCTAATTAATTTCATTAAGCCCCTCTGTGAAGAAAAAATTCTCTGTAATCAATACGTCTGAACAAATAGTTTCAAAGATGAAAAAAAGTGATTCATTTGCCCTGGGCAACACGGCTAGACTTTTTGATCTTCTGGAGTATATTTTTTATTTAAATACGTCTTCATTCTGGAAATATCATCTGAATTTGTAATTGTTTAAAGGACAAATGGGTATAAGTTGCCTGAAAGAAAAGAAATTAACATTTTTGACATTCAATATATCCATGAATACTATGTCATTTAGTTCCTCTATTATTTTGAAACAGTCATTCAGGAAGTCTTTTGGTAAAGCAGGAAGAGAGCTGGTTACTGAATATAATGTATTCCAGTCTCTCTAACACTTAGCACCATCTAAATCTAATACTTTTGTCCTTCAGGCATTTGTGTTTTGCTTTTTCCATGTCCCCTTCAAACTAAAATGTGATCTTCATGAGAGCAGGAATATTGCCTATCTGCTTCTTCAACAACAATGCTTGGTGCTTGGGTGGTGAAATTCATTTAGTTTCACTGGGTATTGGTTTCCTCACTGGTAAATTTAAAACATTGATGAACTTAGATTCAAAAATCCTATTATTTAGGTAATTTAATGAGAAGCATAAAAAAGAAGGTTAGGCCGGGTGTGGTGGCTTATGCCTGTAATCTCAGCACTTTGCAGGCCAAGGTGGGTGGATCATTTGAGGTCAAGAATTTGGGACCAGCCTGGCCAACATGGTAAAACCCCATCTCTACCAAAAACACAAAAATTAGCCAGGCAGTACTGGTGCATGCCTGTAATCCCAGCTACACAGGAGGCTGAGGCGGGAGAATCGCTTGACCCTGGGAGGCAGAGGTTTCAATGAGCCAAGATCAGGTCACTGCACTCCAGTCTGGGCAAGAGAGTGAGACCCTGTCTCAAAAAAAAAAAAAAAAAAAAGAAGGCTAATTTGGGGTTCATAGTAACCAAAAATATCCTCAGTCAATTAGGGCAGCAGCTGTTCTAGTTAATTGGTTATATTCCAGGAAATCTTTATTTTTCATGCTTAAATCACAAAGCAATATAACCAAGCAACCTTAGCCATATTTGGCTATTTATGTTATTACTTCTAGACTTCTCAAGGATAGACCAGATTCTTTTAATGCCTAAGATACTTTAAAAGTCTCAGCTACTTAGGAGGCTGAGGTGGGAGGATCCCTTGAGGCCAGGAGTTTGAGGCCACAGTTTGCTATGATTGTGCCTGTGAAAAGCCACTGCACTCCAGCCTGGACACTTAATAAGACCCTATCTCTTTTAAAAAAAAAAAAAATTTATTTTCTACCTCTTCAAGTTCATTGAGGTCTTATTTAACAGACCAAGGTAATTTTATTAAATGGTCTACAGTAGTTTGTAGTTTTGAATTATCTCCTTTTATAAAATCCTTCTTACCATCCAATTCTCAATCATTCTTCCCATTTGCAAAAGTAAAACTTTAAAGTTAGAGATAATAAATGATTATTTGCATTGGAAAAGACTTCATAATTCCCCTCCTCCAAGAAAAGTACCCGTAAAATTCAGCTAACTAGCAAGCTATCTTAAAATCTTTAGAAGAATTCCATTTATAAAAAAGATAATCAATCTTAAACATAGCAATTCAATGAAATGAAAAAACCAATCTAACTATACTTTTGTTTCAAGCAAGAACCTGTAAATGCTGTCCTACATTTATAAAATGGATGATATATCATCAGGAAAAATGTAAGAACAAGTTGTCAAAAGGGTGATTTTTGAGCTCATACAGAAGGAATAAATGATTAACAGGAGCCGTTCTGGCTTCACAAATAATGCCAACTTAAACCTGTTCATTTTTTTGATAGGAGTATCAACCAAACTGAAAGATTAAAAGAATACTATAGTCATGGATGGATCTAAATTTCAGTATTTCTGGATAACCTTACTGAAAGCATAGTGAAATGTGAGCTGATACAGTTAGCTGACTTCATCATTGAATGCCAAGAATGCCAATCAATATACTGACGCCAATTTAAAGGGGCTTGATACCATGTTCTGTCTTTATCCTTGTATTATGGGGGCTTGGGGATAAATGACATATAAAGAAATGAGTGTGTAACAAGAAGCTATGTGGAATAGCAAAGTCATAAGATAACGAAGTAACTATCCAAAGTGAATTCAATAGAGTCAAACCAGGCAGTTAATTTTACATGAAAATTATGTGGGTAACCAGTCATCAGAAAACTGCAAATTAAAAAAATGAGATAATAACACCATACACATCTTTAAAATGTCTAAAATTGAAAGGACTTAACTAGTGCCGGAGATACGGAAAACTAGAACTCTATACATTACTAGTAAGCATATAAATGGTACAACCACTTTGAAAAATTATTTGGCAGTGTGGTCTAAGCAAAACATATTTACCCCATGACCCCGCAATTCCACTCCTGAGTATACAACCACCAGATATGAGTGCCTGTTTCCAAAAGACATGTACTAGAATAGTCGTGGTAGCTTTATTTTTAAAAGTCAAACAGTTAAACGAATAAATACATTGTGGTATAATTCATACTATGGAATGCTACATAATAATAAAAAAGTGAGTTTCAGCCTCACTCAGCTATATGAACAAATGTCACAGACGCACACATGAGAATTGGAATTGCACAATTTTATTTATATGAAGTTCAAAACAGGCAAAATTAATCTACAGTGATAGAGATCAGAACAGTGGTGTTCTGAAGGAACGTGAAACCACCTTTTAGGGTGGTAGAAAAATGCTCTATATTGATCTGGGTGGTGGTCAAATGGATGTTTACATATGTAGAAATTCTTTGAGCAATGCACTTTGGATTAGTGCCTGTTACTCTGTAAATTATTCCTCATCAAGGAGATTATATATACACATATGTATGTATGTAAATATGCATATATGTATATATGAATAAGTTAAAAACTGCATTTAGATTCAAATAGGCAATTGTATTGGAGAGAGAAGAACCTAAACTGCTATACAAATGAAAATATTAACGGGTTTCAGTTGTCTACATACATGATATGAGTAAATGGCAAGGATAATTAGCTAATGAGATCTTAGGATTCATAAAAATGTGGTGTCAAGAACAACTCTATTGGGCATTCTCTGTAGTATTTAGACCACACCTCAGGTATTATGGTTATTTCCTTCTGCAAAGCTTTAACATCACAAATTAGTATGCTTCTAGAGAAAAATAACCATGTGTTGAACATCTGAGGCAAGTCTGAAAGAGCTAACTAAGGCTTTTCAGCCTGGGGAGGAAAAAAAAGACTCAGAGGGGAACCAGATTTATTCTATATATACTCAGAAGGCTGAAGTAGAATTAATAAATAGAAGTCGCAAGCAGATTGATTTTGTTTTACTATAAGGAAGAAATTTCTAAATTATAAAGCTTCCATCAAATTGCTGCAAGAGGTAGTAAGTTGATCAAACAATGACCAGACATATGCCTATGTATTTTGAGAAGGTACCTTTCTCAGCTAGTTGGTTAAATAAGAAGCCCTCTAATATTCCTATAAATTCTGTTATTCCATTATTTTCCCAATCAACATCAGTTTATGTAACAGGAAAATTTGGCAGGAATAAAGGAAATCCACAAGCAGGTTATTCTGTGCAGAAAGTCACTGATCATATCTTTCCACTCAAACAAGAGAGGCCTCTGTCCTATGGCTACAGACTTAATCACCATTCAAAGCCTTCATTACTTAGAAGAGCTTTCCCAAGTAGATAAAGCACATTTCTGAGGATGATAAAATTGAAGGGGAGTCTCTTGACAATGATTTACCTGATTGCCCATAATTTAAACTATAATCATCTTTATATAAATTGTTTTCTTTTTTGGTTTATTTCCTCGATCTATATACCATAATGTAGATTATAACTGAAAGGGCAAGATATGTTTCATTGCTCTCATCGTAATTGGGAAGAATGTACTCCAGAATCACTGGAACAATTTAACTGTCACTAGCAACATATAAATATATGTATTTTTCTCATACCTCCATTAACATTGGGTTTTGTCATTGTCATTAATTTTTTTCTAATTTGATAAGCAATAGTAGAGCTCTGAGTTGTTTCAACTAACATTTATTTAATTATTAGTGAGGCCATGCACTTGAAAGTATTGAAAAACTGGATAAAATACAATAAGCAATCCCATAGTAATCGCATTTCATTTTTCATTACACAGATTGCATCTGTTTGAGCCAAACTGTTTACTGCTTGGACAGGGATTTCCTCTGTCCTCACAAGCCAGGTGGTTCCACAGGATGGGAAACCATCTTTCCTTGACATTAGGTGAACATGATACTGTGGTCTTACCACTTCCTCATTATGCCGCTGTACTTTGTCACAGGACCATTTTTTCCATTCATGGTTATAGTAACAGCAAATTTCATTACATAGGTCCACAGTGGACAGCACTCCCATAAAGTCTTCAGAGAATGCTGGTGTGCCAATGCGTACCAAAGAGAACATTGCTACAAACCAAATTATTACCAGTGGTCACGTCCGTTGATAGGATTGGGGGTAACTTTTTTCTTTCGTTAGTCTGTATTTTCTAATTTTTGAACAATGAACAGGGAGTACTTGTACAAATTTGTTTAAGTTCTCTGATGGGAACAGTGACAAGTGGGAGGAATATAAATAGAAAAAAGAGAAAAAAAGATTTTATCTCTAAACTATGTTCCCTTTGTTGTTTTTTTAAAGGAAAGAAACAATTCCCATAATAGGCTCCATTGATGCATAAACTGTTACAAGCCATAGATCAAGGGGACGCAAAAAGTGCGAAAGTGGAGTTCCACAAAGACTTTGGGTTGTATTACTGTAAAGGCACCTGCTTTTCTCAGGCAGGAGTAGGGAAGAGAAGGAGAAGACGTATCTGTAATAAACTACTTCAAAGCCAGTGAATATTGGATTTTATGTGAACATTTTTCTATTTCTGTCCTGAAAGGCTTGAACACCAAGTTCATTGTCTATTACCAGGAAATACTCACATGTACTGGGACAAAAGGCAGGCGGAGAACCATGAGCACTTTGACCTCATTGTAGGCCACTTAATAATCTTTCTCTATTTACATGTTCATATATAATTAAGCTTCAAAGGAAGTTATAACTGGAAAAAAAATCCAAAAATGGTCAGTGGGTTATCCTCCCTAAGTTTTGACAAGGCATTATAGCCTCCAAAGCCCAAGCAAGATCCGAGGAATACGTGTGCTTCCCCTTGTGAAACACACAAGGTACAGACCCTTCCCCACTTCCTTAATCCTTCCTCATGTACTTGCAACCAAGCCAGAATGCTGGATGAGGGGGCAATTCCAATGAACTTTTGTTCTATAATAGCAGAAATATCATTTTTTTACTAATGCACACAAGGGCATAATTATTAGGGTGTACCTCTTTTAAAAAAATAGAGCTAAAATTACTTTTAACTGTAATTACTTCAGTAAAAAATCTGACACCTCAATTCAAAGTTCAAAATGTACATTTAAAAATATTCACAGTGCTTTTTATAAAGCCATTTAACCTTAAATGTAGCACAAAATACTCTTTAAGGAAAACAGTAGATATTGGAAACATAGGCTAATGAAATCAGGGGGGTTCAGGTACCTCTTAGAAAATTATACACAGAGGGAGAACATTTGAAAACAAAAATACCTTTTAGAAAAACTTTAAAAGAAACCTAATTCATAAAATTCCACAAAGATGACCTTCAATTGAGATGCATTTTCAAAATCTATTCAGGTTGTAAAGCTTATCATATAGACGCTTTGGGACATCATGTGAGACATTCATCAGGTCCCAAGGCTCAAGATGTAAAAAATAAAAAAAGAGAAGTGTGCCAATCTGTGTCTGGAAGGTGAGGTGGTGAAGTCTTATAAAGAGAGATGAGGTTCAGGCCAGGTGCTGTGGCTCACACCCATAATCCCAGCACTTTGGGAGGTGGAGGCGAGTGGATCACCTAAGGTCAGGAGTTCAAGGAGTTCAAGACCAGCCTGGCCAATGTGGGGAAACTCCATCTCTACTAAAAATGCAAAAATTAGCTGGGCGTGGTGGTGCATACCTATAATGCCAGCTACTCAGGAGGCTGAGGTGGGAGAATAGCTTGAACCCAGGTGGCAGAGGCTGCAGTGAGCCAAGATCATGCCACTGCACTCCAGCCTGGGTGTCAGAGTGAGACTCTGTCTCAGAAACAATAAAAACAAAGAGACAAGGTTCAACAGAGAACCAGCAGACTAGAATAGACTAGAAATTCAGAGCTTCGCTAGAGGAGAGAAATGTGAAGGCAGAGCCAAGGTCTCTGCTGAGCACAGCAGGGCAGGGCGCCTGTGCCTGCGGCAAAGACAAAGTGAGCCAGCAAAGTCCAAGGGCAAAAGCTGGAGATTGCTAACTGGCTGGTTTTAGGGCAGCTTCAAGGAAAACCACCCCAGCTGCTAAAGGGATACGTCTGGGCCCACACCTAAATAGACTTTGCTTCTCCAGAAACCTCTAAAGCAGAAGGAAAGAAACAGGTTAGCAGAACCAGTGTAGTCCAGCTCTGGAGAGTGGGAGTCAGGAGGAAACAGAGAGGAAGAGCTGGGGTATGCAGAGGCTTGGGGTTACCAGAGTGCATCTTGGCTTCCCTCAGCGAGGCAGAGGGGAGAAAGCAGGGGCTTCGTAATCGTTAACTGACTCCAAACTAAGGAAGATAAGAAGGAGTGCATGTAATCTGTTCCCTGAAATTTCTTTTCAGTAATAAAGGAATTTTTGCACTAAAAATTCCTTTGTTAGGAAGATTATTTGTCTGTTTCTCCTCTGCAGGGTAAACTGCATAAGGGCACAGTGTACCCATGCCTCACAGAGCCCCTGGCCAACAGGAGAGTAGATGCTGATCCACTGAATGAAGGGAGAGGGACCCAGGGGTAGAATAAGTCCGTCTCAGTAGGGAGTGAAAGGGGTAGACTTCAAATCCCAGGTAGTTTTTCTGGAGGCAAATCCCCTTCAATGCCTGTTAAGGGTAAGTGTTACCCTAAAGAAGCAGTATTGGGAAACCTGCAAGAGAGCCTTCTGTTTCCATGAATCTTCTGCTTTGGTGAGTCTATCCAACCCACAGCTGACATGCGCTAGTCCCCTAAAAATGTCAGACTTGACATTTATCATCACATTTTCAAGTTTTGCAAACCTGCTCCTAAACATGGGTTCCCTTTAAACAAAACTACAAAGAACTCTTTATATTACATATTTTCTTTGATTCTGCCTGCATTAGCAAGCCAGCAAGAAACGTGGGCAGTGAAAACTCCTGACTATAATGCTGTCTGGCTCCTTTCATGTCTCTGTGAGTTGTTTCTGTGCACTGTCACTTGGGAATCAAGCCTTGCACCAGCTACGTGGCCAGAATTAGAATGGGAAGTTCACTCTCTCTGTAGACCTGCTATTGCTATACCCCACAACAGCAAAAGGAAGATTACAAAAACACAAATCAGATCTTGTAAACACTTCTCTGTATAAAACATTTCCCCAGCTTCTTATCACGCTTAGAATAAAATTCAAATTCCTTGTCATGACCTCCAAAGCCTTAAACGATCTAGTCCCATCCACCTTTCCAACCTCCGTTTCCACCTCTCTTTTCTCTTTCCCTCCCCATCCAAACAAGCTTAAATATGCTGTCATCCAGGAGAATGGCCTACAACAAAAGACCTCATCATATTTTCTCTTATTTTACTAATTTTTAAAACAGTTTTCATTGTTTCAAAACCTTTTAACACAGCTCTCAATCACTGTGTAATCAACATAACAAAATGTAGACATGAAGTTATTTTGACAAGCCTGGATGAAAAGTTACGCTTCCAGTCTTGGTTTATGATTACTCTGTCACTTACATCACTCCCCCTTATTATCCATGCACCTATCATTCTCAGCTCCTAATGATCACAGGGGCGGAGACGGTCAGAGCTAAGACTTAGAGTAGACATCAACAATTCCACAAATATCACTGAGCAAATGTCTGCCCTTAAAAACCAGGATCACCCCACAACAGAACATCATCTCATTATTTTAACACAGCACAGCTTTTCCTTGCTAAAAGGCATTTGGTCTGTAGGATGGTTTGGTTTGGTTTTGAACTGCAGTGTTTGTAGTTGGTGCCCAGCTCACAACTGGGTCTTCAAGCAGGCTCACTGCTCATCTCACCAACTGCTGCATTCTCTCACGGCTGCCAAGAGAAGAACATTTTGCTGTTTCAGCATTCCAGGAGAGCATGCAGAAAACACAAACTCCAGGACCTTATAAGTCAGGCTTCTTCACATGCTCTCAGTATGGACACAGCAAGCTCTAAATGCATCACAATGGAGATCAAGCTTTAAAATTTCTGGTTGGTGGCCAGAGGCCTGGTGAACTAGGGTTGCCTATGCTTCTTCTCCTGATGGTAGGTAGAGGAGACACTTCACCATTTGAAAAGTGAACTTCAGTTATCACCACCGTCTCTTTAGGATTTACTAAGAGCAGCAGACACCTTGTTTGCCAGAATGTAAGAGCATGAGAGGTAACAGCCAGAGCAGGCTGTCCTCAGGGCCCAGACAAGTTGGCTTTCTCTCCAGCCTTAGAGGCATTCTGTTCTTTGAGATATCAGCCCATTTTCCATGGCCTCTCTCTTTTCAGTCTCTGGGTTGTTTCCTCTGAAACTGCCAGTGTGTAGGGGAGGCTGATAAAATCAGTTGTTTACAGTGTCTACTAGACTCTTTGCCTTTACTTTAAACCCTGCTCACCCACCACCCACCATGCGGCCAGCAGTCGACTAAAGAAGCCACTGTTCACCAATCACCTTTGACCTGCTGGCCTTGATCCCCCACTCCATTCCACTTCTCCAGGCTCTGACCACTTAGTCTTAATCTTCCATTCCTTTTCCTGTTGGCCCCAAGATTTCATCAGAGTTTAATCTCTTCCTCATGACCTGTCACCTTCTCTAGGACACAGTTTATGTTCTCCATCTCTCTCCTCCTCTCCTGATCTATTTGACCAACTCTCCCATCTCTTTCCCATAGTGGTTTCCAGCCCACCTAATGAGTGACCCTTGAAGATAAATTCAGACAAAGATGTCAACAAAAGATTTAACTTGCCAGCTCCATCAACCCTGAAAGCTACATCTCCAGCCCTTCCTCCCTCCCATTTTCCTATATCTTTTGTGCCTGAAAGCCATATTAAAATCAAAGTTATCTTTCCTCTAAAACCAGATTTATTCTGGATGATTTCTCTCCTTCTGTTCTTAGTACCATCATTCTTCTGTTCACAGAAGAATGTGAGCTGCTCATCCATTCTCACAAAGGTCAGCATACCAGCCTCCTTTTCACTTATTTTCAACCCAAGGACTTCACACAAGCTGTTCCCTTTGCCTGGACTGTTCTTACTTCCCTTCATTCCTGCCTCACTCCAACTCATCCTTCAAGTTTCACTGTCAGCATCCCCAAAACCCTTCCTAATTGCTTATTACGCCAGTTTCCATTTCTCTGATAGCACATATTACCATTATAACCTAAATCAAGCTTGTCCAACCCATGGCCCAGGATGGCTTTGAATGCAGCCTAACACAAATTTGTGAACTTTGTTTAAACATTATGAGGTGGTTTTTCTTTTTTGCTCACTAGCTATCGTTAGTGTATTTTATGTATGGCCCAAGACAATTCTTCTTCTCCCAATGTGGCCCAAGGAAGCCAAAAGATTGAACACCCCGATCTAAATATTGACTTGTGGAATTACGTGTAGGATGTTGGTAAACTACACCTCCCAGTACCATAGGCACGAGCCACGAGACTGTTGAGCACTTAACATGTAGCGAGTCCAAATTGAGATGTATTATAAGTGCAAAACACATAAAAAAATTCTGAAGACTTAGTACAATAAAAAGAACATAAACTATCTCAATAACTTTTACACTGATTACATGTCATAATATTTTAGCTATATTGTTAAATAAAACGTTATTAAAATTAATTTTACCTGCTTTTTTTCACTTTTAAAAATGTATTCCTAGAACATTTTAAGTTATAATATGCAATCCCATTATATTTTTACTGGACAGGGCTGTTGTAGACCTTAAGCCCCATGAGGACAAAGCCATTTTGTTCGTGACTGTAATCACAACTACATTAGCACAGGGCCTGGCACATAGTAACTGGATTGGGGAATATATTTTGAAAGAATAAGTTTTTTAGACACCTGGGATTTAAATCTAGGATTCTCAGGCCAGGGATGGTGGCAAACACCTGTAACCCCAGCACTTTGGGAGGCCCGGGAGTTTGAGACCAGCCTGGACAACATGGCAAAACCCCATCTCTACAAAAAATTAAAAAATTAGCCGGGCATGGTGGCACACATCTGTAGTCCCAGCTACTTGGGAGGCTGAGGTGGGAGTATCACTTGAGCCCAGGAGGCGGAGGTTGCAGTGAGCCAAGATCACACCACTGCTCTCCAGCCTGGGCAACAGCGAGACCCTATCTCAAAAAAGTAAAAGTAAATGAATAAATAAGTCTAGGATTCTACTTTTTAGAAAAAGAATAACCAAGGATAAACAATTAAGATGAGGAAGTCAGCAGCTCCCCTCTCCAGCAGTTTGTGCTGTCTGCTTGCCATGGGCATCGGAGCTTCTCTCAGCCTGGGAGACTTCGTTATGGGACAAGGTCTAAACAGGCTCAGACAGTTTGTCACTGGCTTAAATTGATAGCTTATCCATCTGAAAGTACTCAACAACTAGGTTTATCTTTCAAATTATGGACAATGCTGGAACATAAAATAATAAAAGAATCTACATAGCAAGAAAGGATTTAAGGGCAATTCATTTGATCTAAGTCATTTTCACAAATATGATCTCATGAGTAATAGCTCATTTGCTTTTCTCAATCCTTAGTATCAGAAAATTCCTAACCTGAATTCATTATAAGGCAAAACATTTAACATGTGGGAAAACATCTAAATGTGGGAAAGAATAGAGTGTCTAAGAAGTCTAGTGATGTCCTGAAAGACCATTTTTCTTCCACATTATTTGGCTCACTCACATTCACAGACATGACCATCACTGTGAAGTGACTCAGCAATTTCAAGTATCTGTATTGCATTACACCAAGTTCCCATGGTTGGCATTAATAGCATGTTGCTTGAGGAAGGAAGAAGCCAAGCTGTCCTGTGATCCTGAAGACTAATCCCACAAGAGAAGCACTGGTTAGTCACAGACAAGAGCACAGGGATTAGAAGCTGTTCAGCCAGATGTATCAGGTGACAACTGGAAGAGAGTTGCTGAGAGCTGGGATGCCGAGAAGGCAATCTAACACCAAGACTCTTAACACAAACATCCATTTCATCTGAAGTATCAACCACTCCTTACTTGGCAGTATCACTGCCTTCCCCAATGACAATAGGAACAAAAAACATCACTTTAATGAGGTTTACAGAGGCGGAGAAAGCTACCACTCCCTCTTTCTTTCCTCATGTTTCAAAATCCACAGAGCTGAGAGACAACCAGATGGTATATCCTCAGAAGTGTCACAGTCAGCCTTAAGCTTTCTCAAGAACACAGAAATAGTACTGGGCTAGAAATGAGAAGTTGGTATTCCTATCCCTCCTATTAGGTATTAGTTTGAGAATCATTGAGTTGACATGCGTTAGGCCTGTTGTTCCCAGTGTTGCCTTGCGACTCTGCTCATAGCAAATGACTTAAACAGCAACAGCCATATGACAGGATACTCAGCTTCCCTGTGGCTGAGGCTTCTTTTGTTCCAAGAAAGTCTTGGAGGAACACAAGATCCAACAGGATGCCTTCATGTCCATGAGATCTCACCAACCCTACATCTATCTTTCCCCACTTACCCAATAAGGATTCAAACATTTTAGAGTAAAATTAGAGAAAGGAAAAAAAACCTCAGTTTTTGGGTTTTTTTTTGCTTTTATTTTTTTAAAGATAGGGACATGTAAAAAGGGTACACTTAGTCAAAGGCCCTAAGCAGGAACAGGTTGAGCAACAAAACAAATAGTAGTATTGGATTTTAACCCATAGACTAAAATAAATACCCATAAGTCCACACTGAATAAGTAAATGAGTGAATAAATAAATTAGGGCGAAGAGACAGCTCTTCCTTACAGAAAAGTTTCAGTTAATGAAAATAGAAGAAATAGGGAAATAGAAAACAGCAATTAGAATACCACAATAATTACTGCAGGCAAGATCCACAGATAGATGCCAAAATTAACGGGCAGAAGGTTGAAGAGAAACAGATATTTGTAGTCTCAAAATATCTCTCCCAAGATATTTATAAATTTTAAAAGGGAAAATAGTAACCTTACAGAAGAGAAACTCAAGAGATACCACCCTAACCAAGAGATCACAGCTAACAGCACCAGTAATAAGATACACTGATGGCCAGGCACAGTGGCTCAGCCTGTAATCCCAGCACTTTGGGAGGCTGAGGTGGGCAGATCACGAGGTCAGGAGATTGAGACCATCCTGGCCAACATGGTGAAACCCCATCTCTACTAAAATACAAAAAATTAGCCAGGTGTGGTGGTGAGTGCCTGTAGTCCCAGCTACTGGGCAGGCTGAGGCAGGGGAATCTCTTGAACCCGGTAGGTGGAGATTGCGGTGAGCCAAGATTGTGCCATTGCACTCCAGCCTGGTGACAGAGCAAGACTCTATCTCAAAAAAAAAAAAAAAAAAAGATATACTGACATCAAGAATCTCACATTAGACGCACTGAGAAGAACACTGACATTACTTCAGCTACAATGTAATTTTTTACCAAAAATATGGAACCTCAATCTACTCACAAGAAAACATCAGGCAAACCAAATAGAGGGACATTCTACAAAATATTTGACCAGTACTTTTCAGAAGTGTCAAGGTCATGAAAGACAAGGAAGGACTGAGGAGCTGTCATGGATCAGAGGGGATTAAGGAGATTAAGGAGATGACAAGTAAACGAGACGTGGGCTCCTGAACTGGATCATAGAACAGAAACAGAGCACTAATGGAAAACTGGTGAAATCCAAAGAGTCAGTAGCTTAGTTGATAGTATTGTATTGATATTAATTTTTTAGCATTGAAAATTGTACAATGGTTTTCTAGGATGGTAACAGAGAATCTGAGTGAACAGTATACAGGAACTCTATATATTGGCAACTTTTATGCAAATCAAAAATCATTCCAGTTAAAAAGTTTAAAAATGGAAATTAAAAATTTGAAGAGGCCAGGCACGGTGGCTCACGCCTGTAATCTCAGCACTTTGGGAGGCCGAGGCAGGTGGATCACGAGGTCAGGAGATCAAGACCATCCTGGCTAACACAGTGAAACCCCATCTCTACTAAAAATACAAAATATTAGCCAGGCCTGGTGGCGGACACCTGTAGTCCCAGCTACTCAGGAGGCTGAGGCAGGAGAATGGCGTGAACCCAGGAGGCAAAGCTTGCAGTGAGCTGAGGTCGTGCCACTGCACTCCAGCCTGAGCAACAGTGCGAGACTCCGTCCCAAAAAAAAAAAAAAATATTTGAAGGAAGGTTGAATCCTAAAATTAAAAGTGGCAGAAGATATTAAAAATGTAAAAGACCAACATATTCAACTAAATAAAAAGGAAATAGCGAGATCACAACAGAAGGTAAATCAATGCACTGCTTCCTTCATTGAGAAAGTCTTGTATGAACAAAACATCAGGCAAATTAAACAGCATGTCTAGTGACCTAGTTAATTTACATTCTGACACAAACTTCTGATCTCCTCATAGACTAGTAACAGCTTGCAGACAGTCACAGGTCCATAGACCATACTTGAGTAGCACCGTTGTAGACCATTATAAGGCCTTTGACTTGTATGTAGTGGGATAGGGAGTCTATTGGAGAGTTTTGAACCAAAGAATAATTTGATCTGACTTATATTTTAACAGAATCACTCTAACTCCTACTTTGAAAAACGCTGATGCTCCTGAAGTGGCAGGCATATAAAAACAAAAAAAAAGAAAAAAGCTGATGACTTGATGACTTGGACCACGGTTGGATACAGTGGAGATGGTGTGAGGTGGTTGGATTCTAGAAATATTTTGAAGGTAGAGTCAATAGAATATCCTGACAGGTTGAATAGGTAAGCGATGGAAAAAAAGGCGATGACAACATCAACATTTTGGCCATTGCAACTGGAAGGATGGATAAAGTTACTGTTGAGATGGAAAGACTTGGAGCAGGTGTGGGGAGAAAGATAAGGAACTTGGTTCTGAATATGTAAAGTCTGAAATGCATATTAGACACCTGAGAGGAGATATCAAATAGATAGTTGGACATAAGGGTCTGGAGTTCGGGAACTTATTCTAACACCCTTCCTTCTTCCCAATCCTCCAGCCTCTTCAGACCAAACCTAGATCTGCCCAAGTTATTTCTTGTAATTACTTATACTTAAAACTATTGCTAGACGGAAATCACTAGGAGGCCCTTTACATTGATTATTCCTTTTAATCCTCACCATTTGGCCAAAGGTTAGACACTATTATCCCACTAAGGTAAGGAAACCAAGGCTTAGGGAAGACAAATAATTTTCTCAAGATCACACAGCCAGGAAGTAATAGAATGATTATTTTAAAACAATTCTGTCTGCCCCAAGTTCCTGTCCTGTAGAATGCCTTGCTGTTCAACTGCTGGACAGTCTCCCTTGGGAATGTGGTCATGAAGACTCTTGTTCACATGGGCAGTTTGGCTGGGTTAGACCAGATGACTTTGAGAAGCTTCCCGGCTCTACAATTCTGGGTTTCTATAAAATCTATTTTGAAGTGAGAATACATTTTGAAATGGTGTGTGTTTTATGTCTTCTTTTTCCCCCTGAAAAAATCTCTATAAGAAGGAACCAGTTTCCAGTTCAAGAAAGGGAGTAGGTACTTCAAAATGATTAGAGCAATGGACAATTTCACTTCCCAACCCAGCTCCAATCCACAGGCCTTTAAAATAAATTTTAAAAAAATTCAGTGGTAAACCTATGGATTATATTAACAAAAAATGCAATGATGTTATTACCACTACCTTCAGTAAACATATACACACATCCTCAATTTTATCACAAAGCAAAGATAAACATCCTCAATTTTATCAGAAAGCAAAGACAAAAAGTGAAGACAGCTGCTATTTGATTAAAATCATGAATTGCTCCAGGCACGTTCTTTAAAGCACTGTTTCCATATTCTTCTCCTTCCCCCATGACCCTCCCAACAAGTAGCCCTTAATGACAGTTTCACGGTTTTTCACACCAAAAATGGCTTTCAAGTGTAGGAAAGTATCAGAAGGTCCCTGCTGGGCTGCCAGCTGGGCAAGTGTCACAGGCCACTGAACTCTAAAATGAGCTGTCTCTGTAACAAAGGGTCCCTTTCTCTTGGAACAACTTCAAGGAGATGGCACACTGCAGCCCTCCTCGCCCCTTTTGTATTCCAGTTTGATTAAACTGGGAATTGTTCTGTGCTCACCACTGTTGAGAACACCAGGTGGTGGATTCTAGAGATAAAGGATGATATAGATCCTTTGTTAGAAACAGACGTCTCTATTGTCTGGCTTACAATATTTCAGCACAAATGCCAGGAGCTTCCCAGACAGCCTAACGGTTATGCACAGGAGACAATCAATAAATCCTATTCCCCCCTCACGCATGGCAAGTGGGGGCTCCTGGTGGCTAAACATGGTCTAGCCACTGGCTAAAACTGAAAAAAACTGAAAAACGAGTATTTACAAGGAAAGAAGTGAAATGTGTCCAAGATGTAGCAGCAGTTGATCTTCATAGAACCTGGATGTCAGGAAAAATGAGATGATTTCTCATCTTGACCAGAAACTCCTTGTTTGACTGGCACCACGCTGGGTCAGCATTGTCTCCCCAGTCCCTCATGCAGGACATATTTGCTGAAGAGGTCTAATAATAAATGGAACGATGATAGCTAATGTTTACTAGAATCGTTATTTCTGACTATATTAGTTTTCTTTTGTTATTGTTGTGTTTTTGAGATGGGGTCTTGCTCTATTGCCCAATCTAGGGTTCAGTGGTCCGATCATAGCTCACTGTAACCCCAAACTCCTGGGGATCATAGCTCACTGTAACCCCAAACTCCTGGGCTCCGGCCATCCTCCTGCCTCAGCCTCCTGAGTGGCTGAAACTGCAGGTGTGTGCCGCCACATCCGGCTAATTTATTTTTTAGTAGAGACAAGGGCTCACTATGTTGTTCAGGCTTGTCTCAAACTCCTGGCTTGAAGCATTCTGCCCTCCTCAGCTTCCCAAAATGCTGGGATTATAGGCGTGAGCTGCTGCGCCTGGCCTTTTTATTACTTTTCTATTGCTGTATAACCAATTACCACAAGCCTAGTGACTCAAAACAACACACAGTCATGTCTCACCATTCTGTAGTTCTGAAGTCCAAGAAGACTTGACTGGATTTTCTGCTCAGAATCTCACAAGGCTGAAGTCAATGTGTTAGCCAGCTGGGCTCTCATTAGGATGTTCTGAGAAGAATCGACTTCTAAGCTCATTCACATTGTTAGCTGAATTTACTTTCTTGAGGCTGTAGAACTGAGTCTCCATTTCCTTGCTGGCTGTCAGCTGGGGTGTCTATCAGCTCCGAAGGTGTCTATTCCTTCTCACTTTGTGCCCTCTCCTCAAAGCCAGCAACGGCATATCAAGTCCTTCTCACACTTGGAAACTCCCAGACTTCCTCCTCTACCAGCCCCTGAAGAAAGCACTGTGCTTTTAAAGGGGCTCGTATGATTAGATTGGGCCCACCCAGAGAATCTCCTATTTTAACTCAATTGTGCCTGCATAACAAGGGGGAGTGATGTTTCATCATATTCCCAGGTTCTGGGGATTAGGGGAGAACATCTTTGAGGGGCATTTAAGGAATCTTGCATACTACAGTGGCAGACATTGTTCCAAGTGTTTCACATTTAATAATCCATCAATCCTCATAACAACCCTGTGAGGTAGGCTCTATTATCTTCCCCATTTTATAGATGAAGCACAGAAAGACCTTATTTGCCAAGGTCTCCCAGCCAGTATATGGCAGGGCCTGGGTTTCAACTCAGGCAGGCTGGCTTCAGAGCCTTACCTCTTATCCACCATTGTACATTGCTATTCAATTAGCTGTTTCTGGAATTATTGAATACATGAATAATTGAATTTGGTATGGGACTTGGAGACAGTGCTAAGGATGAGTAAATTCCTTAATTTGTATGGAAAATTTTGTGCATAAATTGTATGCTAATTGTGAAAGGAGTCTGCAGAATCTCAAAGGCATAGGTCTTAGAGGAGTGCGAATTCCTCCAATAAAATGCCTTCCCTTTTCAGACTTCAGCTGTTAGTGAGCAACAACACTAAACACAGAATTGCAAACATCTGAGACCAATGTGGAACTGTTGCAACTGCTTTTGACACTAGATAGTCTCTGCCCTCTGTCACTTTCCTCCTTGGCCGTGGCCCAGGACAAATATTGACAGTCATGAGAACAAAGCCAATATGCTAATTTGGATTCTAGGAAAACAAGAAGAAAAATTAAAAGGGTCAAAAATTGAGCCGAAACAAATGCAAGAAAGGAGAATCACCAAAAACTGAAGTCATTCCTCAAGCCTGAAATTTATTTTACATGCTGCTGTCTCTTTCTGTGAGTCCTATTGTCTATTGCAGGGGTGTCCAATCATTTGGCTTCCCTGGGCCACAATGGAAGAAGAATTGTCTTGGGCCAAACATAAAATACACTAATGATAGCTGATGAACTAAAAAAGAAAAATTGCGACAAAAATCTCAAAACGTTTTAGGAAAGTTTATGAATTTGTGTTCGGCCTCATTCAAAGCCGTCCATGGGCCACAGGCTGGATGAGCTTGTCCTACTGCTTATCTGGGGTATAGCAGAAACAACACTGGATTGAAACTCAGAAGACTTGAGTTCCAGGCCTGGCTCTGTTTCTTATGTGACCTTAAACAAGTCACTTAATTTTCTGGATCTTTTTCATCCCATTTGTAAAATACAAATAATGCCTACCTCACAGAATTTTGGAAATAATTAAATATGATAGTGAATGGGTTGTGTTCCCTTTACAAATTGTAAAGTACAATACAAATGTTACATGCCATTATTGCACCAGGTGACCAAGGGACTGATGGAAGGAAGGGATAGTGCATGCAGAGCCACCTGACAAAGAGGGTACTTCTCCCAGTGTGATGATCTAAAATGAACATGGGCTTAGGAAGAGAGTAAGATCAAGAAGCTATGGACTACTCGCTAGTCTTCTGAACATGCATTTTGCAAAATAAAATACACTTAAGGAGTAAAAAATAGTATTGATATCATCTTTATGGGAAAAAAATGGAGGCAAAGAAAAATCATTTGCACAAGTTGCAGAACTGAAAGTCCATTTTGGATATGCTGACTCTCAATACAGTGCTTGAAGCCAAACTTAAATGTATCCATTCTATGTCTAAAATGTCAGAGGAAAAAATTGTCTGCTGGTTAAGAGAAGAAATTATGTTGCCTAAATAAATACTAAGACTCAGTTGCATCAAATTAGGTGGAATACCAAAATGTTCATCCTCTCAAACCTCTACAGCTAAATGGTCAGCTGTGAGTATCAAGTCATGTGATATTGACTTTCCTTAAAACAGTCATATAATCTACACCTGAGAGGAGAAAATAGTTCTCATGTGCAATATCTCTCATGACACTTTGATTCTGGCCTTGTGAGACCCTGAGCAGACAGCCTAGTCAAGTCGGCTCAGACTTCTGAACTCCAGGACTATGAGAGAATGAATGGGTGTGGTTTTAAGCCAATAAATTTGTAGTAATTTGTTACACAGCAGTTTGTCTCAACACTCCTTTTTTTTCCACATAGTAATCATAAAGCTTAAAGAAAGTCACCTTGAGAGCACATTAATGTAAAAGTAATGACTACAATTCATCAGCTTCTTGCAAACTCACCATTGCTAACCAGCAAGTTCTAAAAACCCAATGGGGGAGTGTACATGGCTTAAAGACAGGCAATCCAGAGTTCTCCAGTAACATCCCATCACCAATGACATTAACATGAATATAATAACTGTTGTGCATTTAAGCTAATCAGCCTTGCAAAACAATTCAAGCCTACAGACTGTCGTTATTGTCTGACAGAAATACTTAAAACACATTTCCAAAATAATCTGCAACAGCAAACAAAGCAGCTCAACAAGGTGGCTGCTTTGAGTTGACTTAGAAAGGGTCCTGATAGTCATGCTTCATGGAGAACTTCATGAGAAACGGTACCACCCCCCAACACAGACACACACACACACACACACTCCTCCTACCCAAGGTGACTACCTCAAGGGCAGAGACTGTGCCTTAACATCTTGTAATATTATCGTACCAAGTGTTATGGATATTAATAAAGTTTAATGGTACTTACTACCTTCACGTTTATGGCCCTTCGAATAATAAAGTCAAAAATTTCTATAAACATCCTTAATCTATGTAGCGACTTCCACCTAAGTTTAACATTGTAGACACTTTAATATTTGCAGATGTCAGTTAAAGTAGTTTTAAAGACGAGCTAAACCAGAGAGGTTAAAAGAGTGGGGAAAGGACTACCAAAAGAAAAAGTTACCGATTTGAACTAATTGAGGGTATGGAGTTTTCATGGAAAACAGAAAGGCTTTGGGGTTAACTTCGAGGGATACAAGATGATATGGTGAAAAGAGTATGGCCTAGAAATGCAAACTCTAGGGGTGATACTCTAGGTGCAACTCTAGGTTGTCTTCACAACTCATGAGCATCTTAACCAGAGGCAAGTCCTTACCTCCCTGAGATTCAGTTTCCTCCCCTATAAAGATAATAATAAATGAATGTGGTTGTGAGAATTCCCTAAGAGAACATAAATGGAGGGCATCACACAATGCCAAGCACACAGTTGGTGTTCAGCATATTTAAGCCATTTCTTTCTGATCATCATGATATACTAAGAATCCATCTCCCTCTTTCTGTGCCCCATCCCCTTCAGCATTGACAAAAAATGTGACCCACCAAGTGAGCGGAATAATATAACGATATCACTCACCAGAAAAAAAATAGATACTTCTCTGTACATACAAGTGCCAGGAAAATGGTAAGTAAATGATGGTTTAAAACCTGGCTTTATTTCATGTACTAGTTGGGAAACTTTTGGCAAGTTATTTAACCTCTTTGTACCTCAGTTTCTTCTTCTGTAAAATGGAGATAAGAACTATGTTTATCTCATAGAGTTTGTAAGAGAACTAAATGAGCCAATAGATGTAAAATACATCCTTACGACAGTGCTTAGTACAAGGTCAACACTGGTAGTCAATGTTAGCTATTATTGTTAACTATTATTGTTACTCACAATAGCCTTGTATGTGCAGTACCTAAATGAGAATGAAGAAAGAAGGCTGGTTTCTGCCATGAGGCAAAACTGCAGAAAAGGTGTGGCAGCAACAGCAGATTATGCTGCAGGAGGGAGGAGCCAGTAAACAATGGAAAATGAGCTATGGAAAGAATGGTAATAAACAATTGTATAATGTTCATTATGTGGCAGGCACTGCTAAGTATTTTATATATATTAATTTATTCAATTCTCCTAACAATCTCTTAAGGTTTTGACTCATTTAATCCTTGAAACAAGCCTAAGAGGCAGACACAGTAATTATTCTATTTTTCAGATGAGAAAACAGAAGAACAGAGAGGCTAAGTAACCTGACTGGAGTCACACAGGAAGTGGTAGAATCAGGATTTAATCACAGACAATCTGGCTCCAGTGTCTTGGCTCTGAACCACATCATTAATGTAGACTATTGGCTGCAAGGTTGACTCACTGACACACTCACCCCCTATTCCATCAGAGATAGAAACAGGTCTGGGTTTTTTCCAGTGTGAGAAATGAGAGTTCAAGCCATTTTTTTAAAGAATGGTCAAATAAAGCCAGATGACTTGAGAGCATCCAAGCTAGAGACACTGTGGGGAGAGAAAAACAGGTTGAGATGGATAGGTTGACGAGAGGATTTTCTGGAGGAATCAAATAAGTAAAATTATTAATTTTTGCAAACATTAGTATAAAAATTACATACTATAAAATTGTACTTAATTATTTATTAAATAGTGATGGAGTACATGTAAAACTTAGTTTTCTAGCTTTGCAGCCTATATTAGTCCAATTTCATACTGCTATAAAGAACTGCTGGAGTCTGGGTAGTTTATAAAGGAAAGAGGTTTAATTGACTCACTGTTCAGTATGGCTAGGGAGGCCTCAGGAAACTTACAATCACGGGAGAAGGTGAAGGGGAAGCAAGGCATCTTCTTCACAAGGCAGCAGGAAGGAGAATGAACACAGGAGGAACTACCAACTTATAAAACCATCAGATCCTGTAAGAACTCACTCACCGTCACGAGAAAAGGGAAACTGCCCCCATGATTCAATTATTTCCACCTGGTCTCTCCTGTGACACGTGGGGATTATGAGGATTATAATTCAAGATGAGATTTGGGTGGAGACACAAAGCCTAACCATATCATAGCCTAACTTTCTTCCTACTTGAAATATCAGTTAGGGAGGAAATACGGCTTGAAAATCATATTCTCCCTTCACACTTACAATGAAATTAGACTTAATCTTAAAATAGGAAGACAAATTCCCAATTTCCTTTTCATCCCAAGAGAAGAGCCAGCTGACCCCAGGGAACACTCAACCCCATGGGATCAGGCCGCATCCCTCAAGACCCTCCCTAGGGAGCCTTACATAAAAATACCAACAGCTATGGCAGCTGGGATGGGAGTGGAAAATACTGACTTCTACCATAGCTTCCCAACTATTCACCAGCTCCTAGATTCATGCCCATCCACAATCATCCTCCCCAAAACCTCCAGTCATATTTCTAAAAGACAAATCGGATTCTCTTCCTCTTCTGCCAAAAATCTTTCAAAGATTTGCTATCAACTACGGGGAATGAGTCAAAATCTTTAGCATAGACAACAATGTCCTCCCTAAGGAAACCCCCGTGGAAAGCTCATCTTTCCCATCCCTGGTGCCAGGTACTGTGTGGTGGTCTGGAAGATGGAAAGGCATGCTCGCTGCATCAGCAAAATTCTTTGCAGATTATGATGCCTGTTAACCAGCTTCCTAGTCTTAATTTATGGAGGCTTTTGTAGAGGGACTCAAAAGATTCCAATGGGGATTCACTGGGCAGGGGAAAAAAAGCAGAGAGTATGTATTAAATCATAAAACTCACATTTGCGAAAGTTGTCCTAAAGCTTTCCCAAGTCAGAATCTATAAATTCCCTTACAGTCATTTATTATACATTAGGGGACACATCTTTTTCAGATGTAAAGATGTAAAAAGTAAACATTAACTCCCCCTTTTTTTAAGTTCAAACCTTTTAAAATTTAATTCTAGGTATTTGCCTTTTTGAATTTGGTGAACTCAGCAGTGGTGGGGGCTAATCTCATTTAGAACAGCTGTCTTTTCCTAGACTAAGGCAATCAAAAAGGAAAATCCAATTGGAAATGAACCAAGAAATGTCTACATTGTTGGTGGGGCAAAAGATGACTGACCTGCTAGTGGGCTTCATTATCATTGGGAACCTGGTCCAAAAACAAAACAAAACAAAAATCAACATAGCGCTTAGTGCAAAAACTGTTCTGGGAGTTAACATTAATATTTAATTTATAACAATGATTCAGGAAACTTATTTGTATTATTTGATAGACACCTTCCTGGGCAAAAAGAGTCACTCCAGGTTGTTCTAAGTTACAAACTCCCTGAAAACTCAGAAGATGCTAATTTCATTTACTGAATATTAACTAACACTAAACTTGTTTGGAACTATATTTAGTACAGTAGTGAGACCACAGGCACCAACCAGCAAAGCATATGAATTTTCCTTTCAGCTTCTCAGCCTTGGCAGCACAGAGTGTTAAAGCAGCGAGAAAGGCCTCTTGCTTCACCTGAAGAATCTATCAAGAAATTTTATGACAAGCCTCAGAAGTGACATTTTGCACCTTCTCCGTGTGGCATTGAGCCATTTCACACTGGCTGGAGAAAACAGTGTGCCTGTTAACAACATTTTTCAAGGAAAAATTAGAAATCAACTCCAAAGCAACTGTAAATAGTACCCGTCTACCACAATTACTGTGCCTCCAACCGACACATAGTTCTCAGGCACATAAAGGTAACAAAAATAAACTTAAAAAAGGAAAGAGGGGCCAGGTGTGGTGGCTCACACCTATAATCCCAACACTTTGGAAGGCTGAGGTGAGAGGATCACCTATGCCCAGGAGTGTGAGACCAGCCTGAGCAACATAGCAAGACCTTGTCTGTAATAAAAAATAAAATTTTTAAATGTGTTTAGAAAAAGGAAAAAGGAAGTAAAATGAGTTATAATGAAGTGCTCTTTCTCTGTAGATGCTAATCTTATAATAAAGCCAACTGGGGAATTCCATTTTTAAATAATATTTTCGAAGATTTTTTTAAGACGGAGAAAATAACACTTTTACTGAATATCCAGTTTTGGGTACACATTTCGTTTATTCATTCATATTAAGTTCCACAAAGGTAGGAATTTTTGCTGTTTTGTTCACTGCTGCATCCCTAGCTCCTGGAACAGTACCTGGCACAAGGTAAGAACTCCATAAATATTAGTTGAATAGATTAATTCATCAAATACATATCAAGTGCCTATGCTGTATCAGGCTGGGTGATAGGCCCAGGGCTATAAAGAGTTGCTCACAGTCTATAGAGTATATCCCTCCCAGCTCCAAATTCATATATCTAAATGCTTCCTTGAAATATCTAACAGGCTTCTCAAATTTGACATGGCCAAGACAGAACTTTTTCTGCAACTACTCACCTGCTTCTTGCTTCAAATCATTCCTACCCTTGATAGGTGGAAAATAATTACCCCAGGACTTCTGATCACCTGATACAAATATATACCAATTAAGCACCGGTGTAAGGTTTCCTATTATGTACGTATTGTGCTAGACACAATCCTAACTGATATATCATTCAAAGGGCAGACAGAAGAGAGGCAAGGAAGAAAACACATTTTAAAAGGGCTTTCAATGGTAGTAAGAGGAACAGGGAAGCAGATTAGATAGGAAGGTCAACTTGAGACCAAGGGACCACCACCATGTGGTCAAACAAAATGAGAACATAATAAAAAGTGATTTTACTTGGCAGTTAGATGTCAGTTCCAACAGGAGTGAAAAAAAGGAGATTAACATATTTCCATTATTCTATTTAGAGAGATTTGTATGTTTTATTGACTATTAAATCTGTATATTCATAAAACTTCTTTGTTTAGCTTTACTTACATGGCCGGAGAATCATGTACTAACATATTCCAGCTATCATGGCAAAGAAGACCTGTGGAACCTGAGTTAACTCTAGAAGGAGGAGGCAAAATCAATTGGTATGACTGCTTTCACCAGTATCCCCCTAACTACAACCAGACTAATAGATTCTCAACGACAATGAAAGAGTCTATAAAAGAGAAGGAGAAAAGAAGGAAGAAGAGGGGGTGAGGGGAGAGATGGAAGGAAAGAAGAAAGTAAGGAGATCTAGAGGGAACGACACAATGCCATTTGTGTTACAATAGACAGTGGACACTCTAGAAGACAGCAAGGGAAGACTTCTCAGCAGAATTTGCTCATAAACTGAGATCTGCAAACAGCAGAATTGACCAGAAAAGAATGTGAGGAAATGCTCCAGGCTGGCCCAGGAAGGACCACGGAAAGTACACGAAGCATGTCTTACTCTTCTTAAACATCTCTCTCAAGACTTTTTTCCATCCTTGTGCTTGAATTTCACAGGTAACCTACTATTTTGAGTTACGCTGATTTGGTTTGTCTGGTAATTTGAAACACTGCCCATCATCCAAAGTCATTAACTGGATTTTACCAGGGGGTACCTAGGTCCCAGCTAATACCCCCATTCCCAAAGCAAGGGTCTGGGAACTGTTATAGTAACATATGATAGTAACATGTTACTATCATAATATTTAGTATTTTTACTGAAGCATACCAGTGAACCTGGAAAAGAGAAAACTCTGAAATCATTCTAGTCATTTATTTGGATATTGATGTGCAGCCTTTCACATATCACCAAATTAGAACACAACAGGGTTTGGTGACAGCCCCCATATAGCCTGGATTTAAGAGTAAAAATCTTTGTCTCTAATATAGAACCAAAAAATGACAAGCATAAGAAAAAGTTTCCTTTTCCACCTTGTGTTTACTCATCCTGTTTAAAAAATTGTTAGTGATTAGTGCAATGTGAAAGCAACCTTTGGTACTTAGGGTTCTCACCCATTTACTCCCTGGTAATAGCCAAAGAGGTGGGGGAGGGGAGGAATTTGATCAAGATTTGTAAAAATCCCCCTGTAACCTAATATTGAAAACTTTCAAGAGCTTTTCTGAAATTACCATTACTAAAATATTCACAGCAGCCAAGCCTTCTGTCAAAATCCTTAGACCCTGCTAAGTCAATGTAAGGGATGAAATCAATTACACAGGCTTAATTTGCAAAGAGAGAAAATTTAAACATCTAAATTGGGATTACTTCGTTTCACAAGATATATCCAGTTACTAACGTTTTTATGAGCCTTGCATAGAGTAAGTCCCCAAATATTTGTTTAATGAGTTAACTAGTGAATGAGAATCAATGAATAAAAGTGAAGGAGGGAAGGAAATTCAGCAACAAGAATTAACGATGTCTAAATATGCTTTGAGTACTAGACATTAAATACAGTTTAAATCCATATCAGTATCCAAGTAACTGATGAGAGATGCCTGATATAAAATGAGCTATCAACTGAATGAGACTATTAAGAAAGCAAGTGACTGGAAACCAGGTTGTAGCACACAAGTCTTCCTTCTTCCTTATCCTCATGCTGTTACCTTCTAATTGTTTTTTTCCCCTCTTCTCCAATCTCACTTCTATAATCTCTGGTCCCCAGTATTTCTTTTAAAGTATCCAAAGAGGTAGACTCTTCATTCCCTTTCTGCTAGCAACACTCACACCTTAAGCTGGATGAATCTGTTCAATTGTTCATTCATTGTTTAGTTAGCTCAACAGCAAGTGATTGAGCTGGGACTCAAGTACTGTTCTTGGGCTAGGGTCAAAAACAACGAGAAAAGATACTTGGTCCCTACCCTTAGGCTGCTTAGAGTCTTTGCGGGGACATAGATGAGTAAAGGACCAATTACATTACAAATAGAGGTATATTTGGAACTCTGGGAAAACACAGCCTAATGTTAGAATTTATAATCTAGTTGCGGAGGAAGGACATTTGAAATATAAAGGAAACGAGTGTTGGTTAACGGTTCAAGAGAACCACTATATATTAGTGGTTAGAGGGATATTGGCAAAAGGAGGTAAGATCTAAGATGGAATCTGGAGATGAGACAGCATTAGCCAGGTGGGAATGGAGGGGAAAGATAAGGGAAATGTAGGAAGGGTAAATAGAAGTAAATCTGCATGTGAAGGACTGGAGCTGATGGATTAGTATTTTGAGGGAACCTGTCTGGATAAGACCTGTGCTTTATATCAAACAAAGCAAACTCACCACTTTGCTAAGCACATTCCCACTGTGCTTGTCTGTCTCCTCACCAATGGCCACATGGGAATATCCTTCCAATCTTGCCCCCATCCCACCCTTCCTTTAAGGCATAACTTTGCAATTCATCATGTCCTGTCTTAAACCTTACATTTCTATGGCTCTTTTTAGGGTTCACATATGTGTTTTGTCAATGCTCCTGATATCTGTACTGTTTCAAATGACCCTTCTTCTCCACTAATAGATTGTAAGTAGTTCCTTAAGAACAGGATGATCTTAAAACAACCTGACTGACATAGAATTGTCTTTGTCTTTGTTCCTGGTAAAGTACTTTCCCAGAGCAAATACTTCCTACTTATTAATTGTTTAGTAACACAGTTTAGGTAAGCAAAAATAATAAAATTACTACCCAAAACTACCTAGTCATCCGGGTTCTGGACTATTCTCAAGGGAGAAACGGAAAAAACTAATTTTTCTTGGTGTCACTTCCAGTGGATCTATGTAGAAAGTAAACAGGTGGTTTTCTGTTCCATAAACAATACACATTTGGACTAGGGGTCCACATAGTTAGATTAGTATGACACTAAAACCATTTTTACTTAAGAATAATTCGGGGTTGGGGTCAAGTGTTTATCCTCTTTGTTGAGATGCTGGTGACACCTAAATCTCCAGTACACCTGCAAATTCCAGAGGAAAGGAGGATTCTCTTCTATGACCAGTTGAAAAGAGAGATATACTTGGGACATGTGGCAGTAAATTTTCAAAAGACTGATGCCCAGAAATTGCAAGAAAAATTTCTAGTCATAATAAAATGATACATGTAGCCAGCTCTCTTAGATAAGTTTTTGAATCAAAAACAAAATTAAGATTGAACTTTGAGAAACATTATTTTTCTTGAGGCAGCATCAGGGGACTTTGTACATTTCTTCAGTTCACTGGTTCACAAAGTTGTGAATGCATGTAGTTCAAAAAAAGTTCCAGTGTTCTGTAAGAAATGTTCAATGGCCAAAACACCCATTCCATGGCTCATAGGTATCCTTTTATGAAACGGAAATTTCCACTTCAAGTAAAAATTATATTGTCATACTGATATGGACAGGAGACGGAAATACTGGGTAGAAGAACGTAGTTCCCCAGCAAAGGCCCTATCCTCAAGCCTGAAGACCTGCGACCCTAAGTGAGGACAGGCGTTTCTGTTTTCAGGCCCAAAAAGTTGCCTTTTGGCCCATCATGTCCCCCATCCTGCCCCTATATAAACCCGAGACACAAGCAGTTGAACGTCAGGACTAGCAGACCAGCGGCAGCGGAACAACGTGGCAGAGAAAGAGAGAAGAGGAGGGATGTCTGAACACTGAGGGAAGTTCAGCTGGGGGCGGTCAGAGAAGAGTCTGGCCACTGGGTGGCCCAGCTCCAGGGGAAGACCACCCTCCCACTCCATCCCCGCCTTCCAGTTCCCCATCCGTCTCACTGAGAGCCACCTCTACCACTCAATAAAAGCTTGCACTCATCCTTTGAGCCCATGTGTGACCCAATTCTTCTGGTACACTGGGCAAGAACTTGGGATACAGAAGGCTGTCACACTGGCCCCCTGCCCTTGCTATAAGGCAGCGGGTCCATTGAGCTGATGAACACACAAGCCGTCTGCAGGTGGCAAATCTAAAAGAGCTTGGTAACACATGCTTACTTGGGCTTCGGGATTCGCAGACATCCACCCATAGATGCTGCTGTGGGGCTGGAGCCCAAAAGCGCTCACACCGGCCTCTACACCTGCCTGTCTGCGTGCTCCCCCTAGGAGTTTGAGCTGTGGGGCAACCAAGCAGATGACACACCCCTGTCGCACATCCTGTGAGGGGAATCAGGGAACTCTCCGTTTCAATATCAGCATACCAGTGCTGATTAAGTGACAGGCTTCAAATGCGTTTCCACATTTGGGGACTATCTAGCAGGATCAGCTCCTACAGATGATCATTGGCGTTTGCCTAATAAGACAAGGTATGTATTTTGCCATTTAGGGCTTTGCAGACTGTGTTATAAAGGAAGCTTAGACTCTCTTGCAGTATTCACTATTCTTAATATATTGTCTCTGAGAGGCTTGTAATTTTTTTACTAACTCAACAAATATTTATTAAGCACCTATCATGTTCCAAGTGCTGAGAAGCAAAGAAGAATATTAATCATTCTGGGAAATGTTAGACTACTAAAAGGGATATCAACAACTGATATTATTGGGAACATTCTTCAACTGCTTTCTTGATAAACACTTAACTTTCTATCAGGACTTTACTTAGTGATTAATCCCTTGATAAGTCATAAGACCTAAAAAGATTTTTTTAATAGAGTAGGACAAACTTCACCACCCCCAGGTAAGCCATCCACCTACAATTCAAAATGTGGGTCAACCCCAGTTTGACTCAGAGGGATCAAGCTCACTCAAAATACCCCAGAGGCGCCCAGGTGACTACTGGTCACCTTTAATCAGAAGAGCAAGAGAAGACCTTGTCAACTCCAAAAGCAACCTAAAACACAGCTGGAATTCTCTGCACTCCCAAGGCCACCCAAATTTACCTTCTTACCTTTCCAGGGCATAGTTGACTAAACAGTCTCCCATCCTCTCATTGATGGCCCTCTAGCCATAAAGTTAACATTCCCCAAATGTGCTCAAAACTCCTAACCATGTATCTCTTATGCACAGAATATTGCATATAACAAGAGCTCACTTACACTTGTACAATAAATGAATGAATGAGTTTTTCTACTTTTATTCACTTTATCAGGCTTTTCTCTCTATGTCAAATGGTATTTCCATGTCTCCCTCTCCTTCTTCTCCCACTACAAATCCATGCCCCCCCCATTATATCATCTGTTAAGCAATATTTGAAGGGAGATGGTATAATAGGAAGAACAAGGATTCTGCAGTTAGACATCTCTGATTCAAACCCTGACAATATTACCTTATCAAGTCACTCAACATCTATGACTCCCAGTTCTCCACCTGTAAAATCAGAATAATGTCCCCTAATATATAGTATTGTTGTGAGAGAAAACAGATATGTCTAAAGTTCCTGCTATGCTTTTGTGTCAAGCCCCTACTCAGTGTGCAATCAATGCTAATTTCTTTCCTTTTCTCAGGACCCAACTTAAATTCCTGCTCTTCTGAGAAGCCTGTGTGCTTACCCACTTAGAATTTATCTCTACTGTAGCATGGGAGCACTTCCCCGGTCTCTGAATGCCTCCATGGGGAAACAAATCTACAGTTGAGAAACTGGACATTACAGAGAAAACAGGACAGGAAACTGAGGGCATTGTTAAGCCTGAACTGTTTTAAGTTCAGTAAAATAAAACCATAACCCAACTTGCTAAATAAAAACACTATCAATGATATTTATGGATCTTAAATGAGCAATTATGCCTACTGTAGTATTATTTTTCATTTACCACTCCCTGCTCATTAGAAGATTTCTAAAGAGTTCCTTGCCTTGTGATTTATAAAGCTGCTTGTAAATTAATTTCACTTTGAGGCAAATAATCCACATACTGCCAGAAGCTGTGTTTTATCTACAGCCAAATGTTCGATGCCTATCTGATTTTATGGCTCCCATTATCAACTCCTGCGTCTCAAGTTCCAACATGGTCTCCAAAACGAGGAAGCACATAGGGCTTAAGAGGAAAAACAGCTTTAAATAGGCTCTAATAAAGCACTGTGTATTGCTAGTGAGCAGTGTACAAACCCCCACTTCTCAGTGCTCAGGATGATGCAGTTTTCTTCAGTCCGTGATAACCCCAGGCGTTAAGATTTCCTGACTTCCAATGCCCAAGGCTGCAGCCTGAAAATTGAACTTTTTTCAGCCTCCTTTATCAACTTCTTCCAGCTTCATGGACAAAAACACTAGTCCTTGTGAAATCACGCTTTTTGTTTTTTCCTTCTTCTTTACACGGTTTGATGTCAAATTAATGTTGCTTGATCAAGGCCCCACAAGAGTCACCACAACTGGGTGGAATCACTGAGAGGAGGGAAGTGCTTCCACATACCCCAAAGTCTCCTCTCCCTTAACCGGTCTTTCACTGAGAGACGTGGTCCTCTTTCTGAGGAAACCAATAAAAATGTGATACAAAAGAATTTTAAAAATACAATTCTGGATCAAAGCATTAAGTACTCTGTGCAGTATTCTGCTTTCTGACAGAGAACAACAAAGACCATTTTGTAAAAGGCATCTACAGCTGCCCACCACAATCCTTACTGCCTTTTAGTGAACTTATACGGGACCATCATTCACTAGTGTTTCACATGCTTGTGGACCAGTTCACGCTATCCAGGCAGAAATTTCTGTAGATTTTTCTGTACTTTCTCCAACGAACACAAAAAGTAACTTTTCATGTCAAGATTTATCCTCTTCTTCTGAATCATTCAACAAACACTTAACTGAGTTCTGAGATACTGCAGTGAGCAAGATAGACAATGTCTTTTTTCTCATTGTGCTTAAATGTTAGGGTAGGACATGGACAACAAACAATTACAGTTAGCCCTCCAATTCTAAGGGTTCCTTATCCTTGGATTTAACCAAGCTCAGATCAAAAATATTCAGGAAAAAAAAATGGATGGTTTCATCTATAATGATCATGCACAGACTTTTTTGTCATTATTTCCCAAACAATAGAGTATAACAATTATTTACACAACATTTACATTGTATTAGGTGTGATAAGTAATCTAGAGATAATTGCAAGTGTGCCAGAGGATGTGTGTAGGTTATATGCCAGCACTCCACCAGTTTATATGAGGGACTTGATTATCTGTGGATTTTGGTATCCAAGGGGGATCCCGGAACTAATCTCCCGCAGATACTAGGATACTGAGGGATGGCTACAAGCACTTAATTGCAGATAATAATAAGTGCTGTGAAGAAAATTAGGCAGGATGCTGTGTGTGTGAGAGAGAGTGTGAAGTGGGTATACTTAGTACAGATGAGGTCATTAAGGAAGGCCTCTCTGAAGAGGTGACATTTAGCTGAGACCTGAATACTGAGAAGCAAGCATGCATATTCCACACACGAAATAGTGAATTGGAAGTCTTCAGGTAGGAACAAGACCAAGAAACTCCCACCCCTGGGAGAGCTCACTGTCACATGTGCTTCTTCATGACTTTATAAACTTTATACATAAATCCTCTTAACCTTAATCTTTGTGGACAAACTAGTGCAAATCACATCTATGAGTTTCTAGCCCTCTTGGTTCTTTCTGGTGCACTCCTACCAGGGCGAGTTGCAGACATCCAGGAATACTTGTTGATGATTAACACCCACAGAAGATGAAAAACAGATTTTGCTGGTTGATCAGCCATAAAATTCTAAGGAAGGCTTCAGGAGATTTAGCACAATCCTTACGTAGCTGGGCCATTCATTTCTGTATAATTATTACCTTACCCAATCCCTCACCCCATCTCACCCGTCCCCAGGAACATAATAGCTGTGCTGAGTAATAACCTTTCTTAATCTGTGGGAAGTCAATAGTTAACAACTGAGGATTGTCTTTCACATTGCTTTATGTTGAAATACACCTAAGACTCTCAGATGTCATTTAGGAAAAGCTCTAAAACTTAACCTGATAAAGAGATAATTTACAAAAAGATAAGCTTTGATATTCCTGATGAGGCTGCATTCTAGGCTTACAAAGCATTATAAACAGTTATGAGTACAAACCTATGGTTAGATAAAAGAAAGAAGTTCTGTTTGACAGCAGATAGTGTGACTATACTTAGCAACAATGTTATGTATATTTCAAAGTAACTAGAAGAGAGGACTTGAAATGATACCAATACATACAAATGATACTTAAGGTACTGGATACCCCAATTACCCTGATTTGATTGTTACACACTCTTTGCATGTAAAAAACACTCACAGTATCCCATAAATATGTAAATTATTATATATCATAAAAGGGGAAAAATAACCATAAAATAGAAGTACATCATATTCCATATTCATGATATTACATCCTCACATTAAGAATGGATACATTTTCTTTACATTCAATTTATTCATTATTCACACAGATGAATTCATCAGGCCTGGAATACACCAGTGTCTTAGACTTTTTTCCCTAACCCAGTATAAACTGCCACATTCCCAAGGTTATGGGAGCTGCCTCAGTGGTATCACCCTTGCTAACACTAGAGTGTGGTATTTTCTTCCATTCACACATTAACTCATTGGTCCACATACCTCTGGAGAATGATAAGATCTCTTTTACTTGTATGTTTACAGAAAGCCATCATAGCCTCTTACTGAAGAAATCTTTTAAAATACCCTGAAAGTCTGTGCTGCCCTAAATTGATGCAATCTACTCCTTTCTGTCCTGAAGTCTAAGCTAGTGTTCAATCCTGGAGACATTTTACTTTTATGATGACATAATTAAGTGCCAAACATAGTCAAGAGACCTAAATTCCAGTCCTAGATTCATTTCTTCACTCAACAAGCACTTATGATATATATATACTATGCACCAGACTTTGCACCACTGATAGGTTTTTTTCACTTTGGGTAAGTAACTAAATTGCTTTATCCCCCAGCTTTCTTACCTGTACATAGTTCTATAAAAGGTCATTTACCAGATAATCTCTAAGGTCTTTTGTAGTTTTAAACACCTTTACTTCTAAGTCCAATTCTAATCTCCATATTGTTTCTGAATCACACTTGTTTTGAAGTAAACTGAGTTCGTCTCATAGAAATTTCCAGTTAAAATAAAGGTCAGTACTGGTTATTTCTCCTAAAGCATTAATATAATTTCACTGGTTGGGAGAAAAATATATAACAATATTTCTGGAATTCAGATGAATATTTGCAAGAATGATCAATGAAGAAATCATACTTTATATATATGTACATACACACACACACACACACACACACACACAGCAGCCATCCATATTCACAAGTTCCACATCTGTGGATATGGAGGGCCAGCTAAGAAACTTGTACATCCTGGGATTTTGATATACTGGGATTTTGATATCCTGGTGATAGGGGATCCTGGAACCAATTCTCTGAGGATATGGAAGGCTCCACTGTATATATATTCACTAGAGTTAGAAAACAATAATATGTTACAAATGTCTCAGAACCAGTTTCCCTAAGCAAAAAGAGAAGTATATAAAAATAGATATATTTGGGTCGTCTTATTGTTTATTCTTTCTCAAGACTAATTTGACATTATGTAACAAAGACCATAAAACTGGTTGTGTAGATTAATTACAATAATAATCTTAATTCTTCATTTCACCGTATCTTTTTTTTTTTGGTCATGGTGTAATATATATATATATATTATTTTAGTTTAAGTTCTGGGATACATGTGCTGAACATGCAGGTTTGTTACATAGGTATACATGTGCCATGGTGGTTTGCTGCACCTATCAACCCATCATCTAGGTCTTAAGCCCCACATGCATTACGTATTTGTCCTAATGCTCTCCCTCCCTTGCCCCCACCCCCCGACAGGCCCCAGTGTGTGATGTTGCCCTCCCTGTGTCCATGTGTTCTCATTGTTCAACTCCCACTTATGAGTGAGAACATGCATGTTTGGTTTTCTGTTCCTGTGTGAGTTTGCTGAGGATAATGGTTTCCAGCTTCATCCATGTCCTTCCAAAAGACATTCTTTTTATGGCTGCATAGTATTCCATGTTGTATATGTGCCACATTTTCTTAATCCAGTCTATCATTGATGGACGCTTGGGTTGATTCCAAGTCTTTGCTATTGTGAATAGTGCCGCAATAAATATATGGGTGCATGTGTCTTTATAGTAGAATGATTTATAATCCTTTGGGTATATACCCAGTAATGGGATTGCTGGGTCAAATGGTATTTCTGGTTCTAGATCCTTGAGGAATCGCCACACTGCCTTCCATAATGGTTGAACTAATTTACAGTCCCACCAATAGTGTCAAAGTGTTCCTATTTCTCCGCATCCTCGCCAGCATCTGTTGTTTCCTGACTTTTTAATAATCGCTATTCCTACTGGCGTCAGATGGTATCTCGTTGTGGTTTTGATTTGCATTTCTCTAATGACCAGTGATGATGAGCTTCTTTTCATGTTTGTTGGCCACATAAATGTCTTCTTTTGAGAAGAGTCTGTTCATATCCTTTGCCCACTTTTTGATGGGGTTGTTTTTCTTATAAATTTGTTTAAGTTCCTTGTAGATTCTGGATATTAGATCTTTGTCAGATGGATAGATTGCAAAATTTTTCTCCCATTCTGTAGGTTGCCTATTCACTCTGATGATGGTTTCTTTTGCTGTGCCGAAGCGCTTTAGTTTACTTAGGTCCCATTTGTCAATTTTGGCTTTTGTTGCCATTGCTTTTGGTGTTTTAGTCATGAAGTCTTTGCCCATGCCTATGTCCTGAGTGGTATTACTTAGGTTTTCTTCTAGGGTTTTTATGGTTTTAGATTTTATGTTTAAGTCTTAATCCATCTCAAGTGAATTTCTGTATAAGGTGTAAGAAAGGGGTCCAGTTTCAGCTTTCTGCATATGGCTAGCCAGTCTTCCCAGCACCATTTATTAAATAGGGAATCCTTTCTCCATTGCTTGTTTTGGTCAGGTTTGTCGACAATCAGATGGCTGTAGATGCGTGGTGTTATTTCCGAGGCCTCTGTTCTGTTTCACTGATCTATATATTTGTTTTGGTACCAGTACCAAGCTGTTTTAGTTACTGTAGCCTTGTAGTATAGTTTGAACTCAAGTAGTGTGATGCCTCTAGCTTTGTTCTTTTTGCTTAGGATTCTCTTGGCTATATGGGCTCTTTTTTGGTTCCATATGAAATTTAAAGCAGTTTTTTTCCAGTTCTGTGAAGAAAGTCAATGGTAGCTTGATGGGAATAGCAGTGAATCTATAAATTACTTTGAGCAGTATGGCAATTTTCACGATATTGATTCTTCCTGGCTCACCCATGTAACTTCCTTTGGCCAATGAGCTTTCTCTCTTTCCAATCAGCCTCCTTTGTCATAACCATGGGGACACGCCCATCTCAGCCTGAGGAGTGAATGTGAGAGACACCTGGAAGAAAACCAAGCCGTTCCGGCGGGGACCAGCAGTTTCTATGAGTTAAGAAAATGTAGCTGGGAGTCCAGGAAGGCTAAAGCAGCTAGAATGTGCAAGGCAAAATACCAAAGAGAGAACGCTGCAAATCTGCAGAGCCCCTCTCAAGTCTGTGCAGCACATGACAAGTAATGATCAGCACATGTGTGTCAGGAAACTACCTATGGTTTGGGAAACAACCACACCCCAAAAAGATTAGAAAAGATAATCTCTAGAGCTCACGCAGAGCCAGAAACAGTTCCTGTTCCCATTAGCTAAAGTGAAAACTTCGTAATTCATGAGGCATCAGAGAGCGTGATTGGAAAGGCACAGCCTGTGTAATGGGGCAAAATCAGCCCTGAACAAAATACTGCTCTGCTCTCACCTAACAAAACTTAAAAGCAAAATGGAAAGAATCAACCTATTTCCAAGTAATTTAACTGTGCCCTAGAACAAATCTCAAAAATATTTATAGAAATACAAAAATATCCAGTTCTCAACAAGGTAAAACTCATCATTTCCGCATCCAACGAAAACTTACCAGGTAGATTAGTTTGCTAGGGCTGCTGTAACAATGTACCACAAACTGGGTGACATTTATTGTGTCACAACTCTGGATTCCAAAAGTTCAAGGTCAAGTTGTTGGCAGGGTTGGTGTCTTCTGAGGAATGGAGGGCAGGAAGAAAGGATCTACCACAAATTTTTATCAGGCTGCTGGAACTGGGGTAGAAAGAAAGTAGAATGGGGCCAAATAAGCCATTGGGACAGAAATAAAATTCTATTTTTTTAATAATCTATGCCTTTTACAAAAGAATGTGAAGGTGCTCAGCAAGACACACACAATAATGCAATTAAAATGTAAATGGAAAGCAAAGCCATGAATATCTGGAGGAATTAAATAAATATGTTAGCCTTAAGGGCTAACTTAGTTACTATAATCATTAATAAACATGGCTTGGAGCTTCCTGGCAGCTGTAGCCAAAGGGGAAATACAGTTGGTAAGAAATTATGCTTTGTGTTAGGGAGAAAAAATTATTAATGCACAAATACTCACTGCCTTCCTCTACCCTTTCCCTAGATGTCTTCAAATCTTACTTCTACCACCCAGGCTTTTGATAGACCCTGGGGTTGGAGAGGGGGGATCAAGAATATACACAATGATGGCCGGGTGCAGTGGCTCATGCCTGTAATCCCAGCTTTTGGGAAGCTGAGGTGGGTGGATCACCTGAAATCAGAAGTTCAAGACCAGCCTGGCCAACATGGCAAAACCCCATCTCTACTAAAAATTACTAGAAAAAAATTAGCCAGGCATGGTGGCGCATGCCTGTAATCCCAGCTACTAGGGGGGCTGAGGCAGGAGGATAGTTTGAACATGGGAGGCGGAGGTTGCAGTGAGCCAAGATGCCAAGATCATGCCACTGCACTCCAGCCTGGGCAATAGCGTGAGACTCCGTCTCAAAAAAAAAAAAAAAAGAAAGAAAGAATACACACAGTGAGGAAACTCAGGTGTTCTATGTCACCGTCTGAAGGAGGAATCACACATTTTGGTATCCAAATAGAGGAAGTAGTTTACCCCTTTCAGAGCATACATAAATCCTTACTCCATCATTTTACACCAGTTAAATGCTTTATTTACCTTTGTCAATGAGCAGATAAGCAAGTGCTCTCCTGCAAAACTATAAATAATTAGAAGCCAAAATGGTGGAATGCTGAAATCATCATCTGCAAATTAGCAGTGGCTATTTTTATGTCAGGTTTTGATTTTAGGAGAAAGGAAAAAAAATACATTCCAATCCACTTCCTAGGAACAGCTGTAATCAGCAGATGATAGAGATGACAAAACTCAAGTAAGTAAACTTCTTTCTCATTTAAAAATCTATTATTCAACAGCAAAAGCAAAAAAGACATCAGTGGATTTTTATTTTCGACCCCTGGAAAGTGTTCTATCTCTAAACAGACTATCATTAATTTGTATAATATATATGATTAGGCAAACAAACAAAAAAGGAAGGAAGGAATAAATATAATTACGTTAGAAGAGAATGTTTTGTAGCTTACTTATTTCTTTTATGGCCTCAATATATTGAAAGATATGTGACTATGGAAATATCAGTCTATCTCTTTTTTTCTCTTACACATTACTGTCAAGTCCTGCAGAATGCAAGATGGCACTGGAATACTATGCTCCATTCTGTTTCATTAAGAGATTTAACCCATTATTAGATTTCTGAGTTCTTTTGCTGGTCCTTTGGCAAATAGGTAAATAAATTGCTGGAAAAAGTCCTCATCAGTCATTTGTTCATTAACCTAATATTTATTGACCCTACTATGAGCCAACAAGATTCTATTAGGTGAACGAAACAGACTAAAACCCCTGCCTTCATGGAGTTTACATCCCAGTGGAGGAAGGACAATAAAACAAGCAAATAGAGAGTTAAGTCATACGAAAATGAGAATGGAAGAGGAATGGGGTTGGGGAGAGGGCACTAGGGAGGTGGTAGCAATTTTAAAGGATGTGAAAACATCTCCATTAGAGGATGCCTTATGACATTCGAGCAAAGATCCAAAAGGTCTGAGGGAGGGAGGCATGGAAATAACTGTAGAAAGAGCCTTCCAGACAGAGGGAGCAGGGCTGGCAGAATTGAGGAATGGCAAGGAGGTCAGTGCAGCAGAGTAGAGCAGTCTAGGGGATGAGTGCGATGAGTTGAGCCAGGGAGGTGAGGGACAGAAGGGCAGGGCAGATTGTGGAGGGCACTGTGGGCCATTGTTAAGACTTTGGCTTTCACTCTGAGACAGATGGGAAGTCACACAGGGGTTGAACTAAGGAGAAGCATAAAATGGCACATATATTTTAAATTATTGTATAGCCATTGTGTTGACCACAGACTATAGAGGATCAAGGGGAGAAACAGGAGGTTCTGCAGGAAGCTGTTGCAGTTATCCAAGCAAGACAGGATGGGGGCTCAGACCAAGGGGTTGCAGCATCCATGGTGAAAAGACCCCCTGCAGATGACTTAGAGATGCCACAGGTTGAGTCATATTTTTTTGGAAAAGTTTTTCTTAAAAAATCGCCGGCAGGGTGCAGTGGCTCACGCCTGTAATCCCAGCACTTTGGGAGACCAAGGCAGGCAGATTACCTGAGGTCAGGAGTTCGAGACCAGCCTGACCAACATGGTGAAACCCCATAACTACTAAAAATATGAAAATTAGCCAGGTTTGGTGGCAGCGGCCTATAATCTCAGCTGCTTGAGAGGCTGAGGCAGGAGAATTGCTTGCACCCAGGAGATGGAGGTTGCAGTGAGCCGACATGGTGCTACTGCACTCCAGCCTGGGAGACACAGTAAGACTCCATCTCAAAAAAAAAAAAGTCATTGTCAGATAGGCACAGTGGCTCACGTCTGTAATCCCAGCACTTTGGGAGGCTGAGGTGGATGAATCACCTGAGGTTAGGCGTTCAAGTCCAGCCTGGCTAAGATGGTGAAACCCTGTCTCTACTTAAAAATACAAAAATTAGCCAGGTGTGGTGGTGGGCGCCTGTAATCTCAGCTACTCGGGAGGCTGAGGCAGAGAATTGCATGAACCTGGGAGGCGGAGGTTGCAGTGAGCCAAGATCACACCACTGTACTCCAGCCTAGGAGACAGAGGGAGGCTCCATCTGGAAAAAAACAAAACAAAAAATAGTCATTGTGTTTTTTTGTTTGTTTTTTGTTTTCTTGAGATGGAGTCTCAGTCACTCAGGCTGAAGTGCAGTGGCGCGATCTTGGCTCACTGCAACCTCCACTTCCCGGGTTCAAGAAATCCTCTGCCTCAGCCTCCCGAGTAGCTGAGATTACAGGCGCCCGCCACCATACCTGGTTAATTTTGGTATTTTTAGTAGAGACAGGGTTTCACCATCTTGGCCAGGCTGGTCTTGAACTCCCGAACTTGTGATCCACCCGCCTCGGCCTCCCAAAGTACTGGGATTACAGGCGTGAGCAACTGCGCCCAGCCTAGTCTTTGTCTTTAATAAAAGTATAGAAATTTTTTGAAAGCCAAAAAGTCAACATTTCCAAATGGGAAAATGGTATCAAAGGGTTATTGCTAATGAAATTAGAACCACAGCAATACCTCTATCTTTAAGGGCCGAGGTTTATTCATTGGAGTTTCTATTTAGGCAACAATTAAATAAGAATTTTCATTTACTTGTACCCTTACTGTGGAAACTCTTTCTTACATATAATTGGCTCACTTCCCTACCTTTGTAAATGTTATATAGTGAGAAAAATTAAATTAATTCAATCTTTGATGATTGAAGTTTTGCATTACCTCAGAATCCTACTTCTCGCCAATAATTCATACTAAACAGATGTTTGGATAAAGATGTAAAAGATACATGAGATAGGCCTGAATTTATACTGAATCACAGAACATACCTTAGATATTTGATTATTTCTTTAAAATACCTTATATGTTTGGTTTCTGGTTATTGCAAATTTTTCTTCTAAAAGTAGATTACAAATGAACTCTAGTTAATGGAATTATAGAGAATCAAAATGTGGTTTTTTCCCCTGTGATTCCCAGCGTTTGAGGCACATCACTTGCCAACTCTACAGATGATTATAACACATACCAAATAAGTACTGAAATTTATCATCTTGTTTCTCAAATAAACATACTTTATTACGGCCAGGCACGGTGGCTCACGCCTGTAATCCCAGCACTTTGGGAGGCCGAGGTGGGCGGATCATGAGGTCAGGAGATCGAGACCATCCTGGCTAACACGGTGAAACCCCATCTCTACTAGTAGCTGTAGTCCCAGCTACTCAGGAGACTGAGGCAAGAGAATGGCATAAACCCAGGAGGCGGAGCTTGCAGTGAGCCGAGATTGCGCCACTGCACTCCAGCCTGGGTGACAGAGCGAGACTCCGTCTCAAAAAAAAAAAAAAAAAAAAAAAAAAAACAGAAAAAAAAAACCCCATACTGTATTACTAAACTCAATCATGTTATTCAAAATATAGATCAAAACACCTCCTTTCATGATGAGCCTGTACTTCTATAGCCTCCCCTGCTGTTCTCACTCCGGCAAAATTTTTCTGGCCTGACAGGACCATTAACCAGATTTTCCAACCAAGAATTATTTATATCCTCCTGTGCACTTCAGTGAAACTAATTTGAGTTGTCCTTCTTTTTCAACGGCTTCTCAATAAATCTTTCTGGTAGTTTAAATAGAAATATCTCAAGTCAGGCTGGAATGCGGCAAAAATTACCATTGTTAAGCCCAGAGATTAAGTGGTAAAAGAAAAAAGAGACGGGAAAATATGAGGCAAGAACTTTTTGATAAACATGAGACACAACAGAAAATATGCAAAGCTTCACAGTGTATACATAAGAAAAAAATTCCAAGGGAATGGTGCAAACATAGTGTATTAGTTTTCTAGGGCTACCATAACAAAATACCACAGACTGGGTGGTTTAAACCAGCAGTCCTCAAGCTTTTTGGCACCAGGGACTGGTTTCGTGGAAGACAATTTTTCCACATCCCAGGGGTAGGGGGATGGTTTGGGGATGATTCAGACACATTACATTTATTGTGCACTTTACTTGCATTATTACACTGTAATATGTAATGAAATAACTATACAATTCACCATAATGTAGAATCAGTGGGAGCCCTGAGCCTGTCTTCCTGAAACTAGATGGTCCCATATGGGGGTGATGGGAGACAGTAACAGATCATCAAGTATTAGATTCTCGTAAGGAACACGCAACCTAGATCCTTCTCCTGCGCAGTTCACAATAGGGTTTGTTTTCTTATGAGAATCTAATGCTGCCGCTGATCTGACAGGAAGTGGAGCTCAGGAAATAATGCAAACAATGGGAAGTGGCTATAACTACAGTCGAAGCTCTCCCACAACTAACCTCCTGCTGTGTGGCCCAGTTCCTCGCAGGCCACGGACCACTATCAGTCCATAACCTGGGGGCTGTAGACCCCTGTCTTAAACAATAGTAATTCATTTTCTCACAGTACTAGAGGTTAGACATCTGAGACCTAGGTGTCAACAGGATTGCTTTCTCCCAAGGCCTCTCTCCTTGACTTGTAGACAGTTGTCTTCATGTTCACACAGCAATCCCCGCAATGTGTGTCTGCGTCTACATTTCCTCCTTTCCTTGGCTTATAGTTGGCTGTCTTCTCCTTGTGTCTCTTCACATGGAGTGTCCTGTGTATGTGCATCTGTCTCTAAATTTCCCCTTTTTATAAGGACTCCAATCATACTGAATTAGGGCCCGCTCTGATGGCCTCATTTTAACTCTTTAAAGCCTCTATCTCTAAATACAGTCACGTTCCAAGATACTGGGAGTTAGGACTTCAATATATGAATTGAACGGCCATAAAATTCAGCTCATAACCCACACCATTTAGGAAAAGCATAGGGAATACACCCATTGTCACCTGTTAGCTGTTTAATAAACTATGATTTTTGATTGTTTGAACACCAAAAATATGCTAAGCCCAGAATATAGCATATGACATACTTACTCTACATGTGAAGAGTGACCACCAAGTCTTTGTGTGACCCACCAAACCCATGGTAGAAACAGAAAGTGGCTGGAGGCTCTGGAATCTAGCACACTCTCTGTTCAGCTCTGCCCTCAAGGAGCAGTCACTAGTCAGCCTCAGTATGTGCCTTATGAAGAATGTTTCTTAACCAAGTGTCCCAACATTTTGCATAATTCAGGAAGCCAGGTAGAAAGAATTGCCTTGTGTTTTCTGAAAGATACTTACCACAGAAAGAGACATCCCTTTGAGCTTTATTTTTTTTCCACTAACACTGCAGCTTCCATCTTGGGCCATAGATATGGAGTCAAATTCAAATCAGGGCTAACATCAGACAGATATTCATGGTGGCCATCGCTAATTATGACTCTCATGAGCCTGGACCTGACTTCAGAATCTTTCTCAACACAGCCACTACCAATTGATTGGGGTTGACGCATAACGTAAAATTTATTTAGCATCTTTGGTCCAAACAAAGTAGGCTGCCAGAAGCCTCTTTCCATAAGCGGTCCCTTCAGCTGGGATTACCAAACAAATTCAGTCTTAATTCTTGACTGGCTAAGCTGGTATTGGTCTCTTTGTTTACGTGAACCATTCTAAAAATGTTGGTCCGGGCAGGGGTGGATCTGGTTTTTGTGGAGCCTGAAGCATACAATTTGGAGGAGGAAAATCTCCTTTAATGAAAAAAGTGAAAAATTATAAATTAGAATTTCTAGAGCCTCTCCCAGGGCCTTGGAAGAGTTCCATGCAAGTGAAAGGCCTAAAGCTTAAGTTTCATTAGCCTCAGCCTGGTATATCTGGCCCTGCCACAAGAAAAAAGCTGCCTCAAAATCAAAACTCTTCCGTAAAGAGGGTTCATTCCCTCACCTCCATCCCCTATTCACACACACCCACCTCCTTCAGCTCCTGTATGTCTGCATCTTGCTCTAAATGGTCTCTATTACTATTGCCTTTCTTTGTCCCCCAATCAGTTTGGATTCATAGGTAGCTACAGGATGGGCAAGTTAGGAGATTCAAGACTGGGGCTGTGCTTGAGAAACACCCAAGCCTCAGAGGGTATTGTCATCTTATATAGAAAGGGACACGTATTTGGTTACCTTTGCTTCTGAGGTTAAACAGAGGTCACATTTTTAGTGAATTAGAGACAAGTCTCCAGGACTTAGCATATAAAGACAAGCCAAACCTCTCATATACAATTGAGAAGTTGAGTGTGGAGGTTTGAAATGTAGTGTACAATTTACATAAAGAGTCTAAAGCCTTCTTAGGGAAAGGAACCGATATTACTGTGCACTTCCACAGATATTCAAAGTTATGAAAGCAGATATGAAAGCCAAATAGGCTTTGTCCAAGTCTGACTGTCAGAAAAGGCAATGGGACTCTTGAGGGAAAAAGAGGCTTTAAGAATTGAAGGAGATAAAAACAGACAGTGGGTCCTTGCTCTAAGATGGTCAGAAGGGACCTTGGTTCTGGATTCACCTAAACTTCATAGAGATCACACTGGTACCCTAGTATCCTTCCAAAGTAGCTAAGAACAAGTGGACAGGCTGGGAGACCACTGTTACTATGGAGCTGTAACTTTGGGAACATAAACCTTCTTTAGAACAGAGTGTTCATAGCTGAACATAAAACTGATGATAGAAACACATATTTTACACATTTGCCTTCCCCTTCCCCTAGCCTCTCTCTTCACAGATATCACTCTTTTTGCATAGCATTTCCTGGAGCATCCAGGAATCCAGTTCTTTCCACAAGGGTCAGTGGTAGTGGTTTTGGTGGCAGCAGCATGCCTGGGATTCTGTTGCACCCCCGGCATCTGGGAATCCTTCACAGGCCCTATCTTAGGGAAGCTTTTTAGTATAGTGGAAAGGGATGTGGAAATATGGGAAACCTAGGTTTGAACCCTGGCTCCATCATGTACCAGTTGTATGGCTGTAAGTAATTTAACTTACCTCTGTGAACCTCAGTTTCTTCATCTGTAAGCTGAAGTCACTGTGGGCAACAACCAAGTAGATTTGTCTAACATGCATAGCATGATCCCCAGCACAGCATGTGCTCAGAAAATATTGGTTCCATAACTTTTCACTCCCAAAGACTTCCCTGGTAATGTTTGACCAATAACAAGTTTTAATTTGGAGTACGGTCAAATTTAGAATGTAGTCAAAACAAGTCCTCTTATTATCACCATCACCTGTACAGCACTGTTGTAATCCACCTGAAGCTATGGTCACACCGTTGTAAGGAGCTGTGGAGGATAAAAAGGACATGCCCATCACCAATGGGGCTTAGGTTTGAACACTGAATAAACACTGGGAAATGAGATAAGAAAACTAGGCATCACTCAGCTTGGATTGGATAATAAAAAACAAACCTCCCAAAACACAGATATGCCATATCAATAAAAAACAAAATGCATATGGAATCAATGACTAGAACCTGAAGTAACTTGTTTTGGAGCAGACAGGAAAGCAAACAAGCAAGCTGGCTTCAAGAAACTTTACTGGCAATCCCTGCCTTAGATGGATCATTTACTTACTGTGAATTCTCTCCACCCTTAAGTACAGAGGTTGGGCTGCCTCACCCTACACTTACCTATGTTCACTTGTCATTCTGTTTCAGGTTTTAGCTCCCTAAGTTAACTGTCAATTCCACCAGGGAAGAAATAATTATTTGTTTCTTTGTTATGCTCCCCTTGAGTAGGAACACAAGAAATAAAAAGGAAAAAGGGAGCAAGAAGGAAGAAGGAAGGGGACAAGAAAGAAGGAAGAAGTAAGAAGAAAGCAGAAAGGAAGATCTGCTTCAAAAGGAAGACTGAATTTTGCAGCAAAGTATCCTGTAGCAAAGTATCTCCATGCTAGGAACCTGGCCAGCTGCAAACTGCTCTTGGCTATGCTATTGAACTTGATGCATCCGTCTTCCTATAATAGATACTTGTTGGAGGATTCAGCATAAGGAAGCATCTGCCATGTTTGACCTGAATCATCATCAATAAAGCAATAAACTCTTTTATAGCTTGTATTGGTCATTAATGAGTAATTAAATGTGGGAAGCAAATGCAATATTTTCCAGGACAGCTGTTACACAAAGGGACAAGGCAGCAGAAATAATTGTACAACTGCTTTCATAAAGAGATTTGTCTTTGAATCTAAATCCAGGTATTTTCCTATAATGGCAATACCTAAAACAAGAAATAAGTAACACTGGCAGAAGAACTTGAGAATGAGCAGTTCTCAAGTCCCCTTAGATCCTACACCACTATGATAGAAGGGATCTTTACACCTGCCCAAACATGCTGCCTTCTAGAAGGAACCCCTCCCACTTCTTAAATTCTCTCAGCACACAGCTCATGAGGCTCTTATTAAGCACTGCATTGGATTATAATCCTCTGTGTCTGTGTCTTTTTATTTCTACCATTTGTAGATTCTTTAAGGCAAGGACTTTTCCACATTTAACTCTGAACCTTACATAAGACCAAACCTAGTGCTTTTTACTGAGTCTACAATAAAGAAATATTTGTTGCATAAATTAATATAATTTGTATTATTTTTTAGTCTGAAATTGGTTCTCTTATCTAATTTTTTCATTTGTGCTTGAGCCCCCAAATCCAATAACTCTATGTAGACTTTGTTAAACAAGCACCAGACAGCATGGCCTAATAGTGAAAACACTGGGTAGAGGAGGTCAGGAAACACAAAGCATAATTATGGTATTTTTTCTAAATGTAAAAGTGAACTTTGATAAGTCACATAACTTTTCTACACCTTGATTTCTTTATCTATAAAACTAGGAAAAACAATATCTGCTCTCCAAAGGAACAAGGGAGGGGAAGGGAGGAGACATTTACTGGGTGCTTATTATATGCCAGACACTGAGTTAGGTGTACACACAAGAATCATCTCATGTGACTCTCGTAATAACTTTGTGTTTGTTTTCCAGCTATACAGATGAGGAAACTGAGACTCAAGTAAAGTAACTGGCAGAAAGTTATTCAACTAATAATTGACAAAGTGAAAACACACAGTTCAAGTCAAGCCATTCAACATTTAGTGAGAGCCACTGAGCTGGCATTATGATTGTAGTCAAGGATACGAGATAAACTAAACAGAACTCTTACTATCAAGAAAAGGAAACATATAAACAAATAATGATATGCAAGTATGCATTTAAGATTCCTTCCAACCACATCTGCTGCTTTTAATGAGACTGTGAAAGATCAAGTATGTAAAAGTATGTCACCAAGTCAAAAGGTATATTTTAAGTACCTGTGTCTTATACTGTAGAAACTCCACTAGGAAGAATACTTTAAGTAAATAACTCTTGGTCACTGTCCTCAAGATGCTTACAATCTTACTGAAAATATCAGTGCTTGAAATGGTGGATTTCATTCATCTAGAAAGCTCACTCACATGAAATAATACATTCTATTAAAATAATGAGCAAAATTGATATGAATAATTTTGCTTTTGAGGCTGCTTGACAACTATAACAATGAAGACAAACAGTGTCTTTGCTGTACAATGAATACAGTGTTATCAAACATCAGCAGCTAAGGTTTTCTGAATATTATGTCACCTACTTACAATTAATCTCCAGGTTTCATTGGCTTTATAGTAGGAAATATTCCACCACCCATATTCTGGCTTTGGCCATATATTCCTCTACAATTCAAGGCACTTTCTTGTTAAACAATATTTTAACATTTTCATAATGGCTCACACACTTGAAGCAGTAATATTAACTTTTATTCATAAAATCTTCGCTTCTTCCCATGAACTGAAGAACTGAGAATAGTACACATGAAATTAAAATAACAAAATACATAAAGGAAATTTCAAAAGAAAGTCAAGCCAAAAACTAGGACATCATTAACTAGAAATTACAAAGCAAACGAGTTGTAAAAAGATGTTTTATTTTATCTTTCCTTTAGTGCTTTTCTTTAGTATTGTTATGGATCTTTTACAAGCATAATTTTCTGTAATCTCTTGTGTTATTGTTGAAGTGATATTTAAAGCATCCACACATAACCCATAGGCTTAAATTCAGTGGCTGATACTTACATATTTATTATGTTAAAAATATGTGCAGTTTCAGGATGCTTCTCTCTCTGGTGTATCATGAGGATTGAATTGTGTCCCTCCATACAAAATAAGAACTGATTCCTTCTTTGTTCTGTAAGCATTTCGAAAAGAAGGCCTCAAAAAACAATACATAGAAACACACCCACCACTACCTTCTAAAAAATAGACTGAAACATGTACACCTCTCTCTTCTGAACAGACAGAATTCCACTTATTAGCACAGTGAGTTCATATTTAATATTTCACAATTGTCCTGCAAAACAAATATGCCCTCTAGGAGTACCTTGAAGTTTCTTCAGATATTAACAAAACTTTAAGAAAAGAGGGGTTTACTGTAAGCTCAATACTCTCTACTTTGGTGATTGTTTAGGAAAGTTAATTGCTTATGAAAGGAATCATGAAAGAATGGGGTTAGAATTTTCAGGGACTAAGTGAAGAAAGGTCCCATGAGGGTCATGAGGGTCTAAGGCTCTCCGTCTCTCCCCAGGACAGCCCTTTGCATGTGGACCTCAGATGCTACCAGGTGGAGTTAGGTGTTGTCCCTCTTTGCTCTTAGCCATCTTGCTCTAAATTTTATAGGGATGAGAAATCAAATAGGAAAAAAAGCCTGGGACCCAGTTTCTCTTTATTGAAATTCATAGGGATTACCCAAAGTGATGCCTGGACGGGTTATGCTAAAAGACAAATTATACAATCTAGATCTTATTTAAAAATCTATCACAAGGCTAAGCACAGTGGCTCACACCTGTAATCCCAGCATTTTGGGAGGCTAAGGCAGGCAGATCACTTGACTCTAGGAGTTCCAGACCAGCCTGGCCAATATGGTGAAACCCCATCTCTACTAAAAATACAAAAATTAGCCAGGCCTGGTGGCTGGCACCTGTAATTCCAGCTCTTCAGGAGGCTGAGCCACAAGAATCACTTGAACCCAGGAGGCAGAGGTTGCAGTGAGCTGAGATCACACCATTGCACTCCACCCTGGGTGACAGAGCAAGACTCCATCTCAAAAAAAAAAAAATCTATTGCAAGTTTCAAAAAGTAAAATTTTAATCCATTTATATTTTAAATATGAAATTAACCAGCTAGCTACAGTTCTGGGTCACAAACCCAAGTGGTTGTGCTTTCGGATAATATAATGAAATAATATAATGAAAGTCACACAGCATGAAGAGGTCACATGGTGAAAGGTCTCCCTGCCCTGGCTATCCAGCCACCCTCTTCACTGACAGCCTTCCCCAGAGTAATCACTTTTTCCAGTTTCTTTGTATCATTCTCAAGATATTCTATGCATATACAGGCATAAATGTGTGTATCACTTTTTAAAACACAAATGGAAACACTACAGTAATATTAATAATAGTTTCAGGCAAAAATCATCAATGGATGCTCAAATTAGTGGATAAGAAAGTACAATGAGTAACAGGATATTTGCATAGTCTCAAATTAACTCCCCACAAGACACTTGCTATGTACAGAATTGTGTCCTTCCAAAATTCATACAGTAAATATCTAACCCCCAGCGTGATGATATTTGGAGATAGGGCCTTTGGGAAGCAATTAAGTTTGGATGAGGTTATAAAGGTGAGGCACTTATGATGGGGTGAATGTCCTGATAAGAAGAGACAGCAGAGAGCTTGCTTTCCTTCTCTCTCCACCATGTGAGGACAGAGCAAGAAGGCTGCTGTCTGCAAGCCAGGAAGAGAGCCCTCACCAGAAACCAAACCCTTCTGGATATCCTGCTGGACCCTGCTGGATCTTGGTATTGGACTTACAGCCTCCAGAACTATGAGAAAACAGATTTTTGTTGTTTAAGCCACCTAATTTATAGTATTTTGATATGACAGCCCAAGCTGGCAAATTACAAAAGAAAAATAAAATAACTTGACAATGGAGAATGCTGGCAGATACCACCTTAACCAAGTGTTCAAGTTAACATCTCCAGCAACAAGGCACAACAACATCATGTGCCTCCTGATGTGCACCTGAAGAGCTAACATCACTTCTGTGGTATTCTTGCCAAAAAAAATATCAAGACCTGTATCTAACCATGAGGAAACCTTAGACAGTCCCATTTTACAAAATATCTGATGAATAGTCTTCGAACGTGTCAAGATCATGAAAGGAGAAGAAAGATGATGAACTGGAGGAGCTATCCTGTTTAAAGTACACTGAAGGGCATTAGTGGAGCAATTGAAAAAAATTTTGAAAAAAAAAATCTAAAAAGGTCTGTGGATTATCTCATGTGATTTCATCAATGTTAATTTCCTAGTTATGTAACTTTTTATAAGTATAAAGTTATTTTTAAAAGAAAAGTAAATTTTAAAAATTAAAAACAAGTGGTTGTGTTCTGTGTATACTATTTTCCGTCTTTCATTTCTCCTCTAAACTGTGTCATAAGCATCATTCCATATCAGTATAGATACTGCATTTTTAATGATTGTGAAATGTTCCACTGTATGGATTTGTCTTTAATCAGTTCCCTGTTAATGAATACTTTCAGCTATTTCCTAGCTTTTGCTATTACAGTGTTGCAGTTAACATTCTTTTCAATAAGACTTTTTTTGAACATGATAAAGCCACTCTAAACGCACAATAAATCAGTGTTTCTCTTCCTTTAAGAAAGAGGTTCCCCAACTTTTTGGCACCAGAAACCAGTTTTGTGGAAGACAATTTTTCTACAGATGTGGGTAACCAGGGAATGGTTTCGGGATGAAACTGTTCCAACCAAGCATTAGATTTTCATAAGGAGGTCACAACCTAGATCCCTCACATGCACAACCTAGATCCCTTACAATAGGGGTCACCCACCTATGACAATCTAATGCCACAGCTGATCTGACAGGAGACGGAGCTCAGGCGGTAATGCTTGCTTGCCGGCTGCTCACCTCCTACTGTGCAGCCTGGTTCCTAACAGGCCACAAACCAGTACCTGTGTGCGGTCTGCGGTTTGGGGATCCCTGCTGTAAGACTTAGAATTCATGCCAAGCAAGTGTTCAGGACAGAATAACACATGTGGCCAAGCTCTTCATCAAAGCCAGATTTATTTTTTGATATTATTATAAATTCTTAATGTTGTGGTTAAAATGAACCAGTTTTTAAGATTGTCTTATCCATTGAACATATATTCCTTGGCTTTTTACTTCTCTTCTAAATTATTTAATTTCAGGGTAGAAAAAGAGAAAAAAGGGAAATTATCACAAATGTTACTAGTTAAAGCATTTTTAAAAAAAAAAAACAGATGAAATTAATCCTAAATTTAAAATTCTAATGCACCTGCCTTCTCTGGTAATTAAGACTCTAACCAAATCTTTAGTGTGCAAATCAGCTGTTTTAATGATCTGAATCCTAAGGCATGTGCAAGAGTTTAAGATAAATTTAATAGGCCAGGCGCAGTGGCTCACCCCTGTAATTCCAGCACTTTGGGAGGCCGAGGCACGCGGATCACCTGAGGTCAGGAGTTCAAGACCACCCTGGCCAACACAGTGAAACCCTGTCTCTACTATAAATACAAAAAATCAGCCAGGCATGGTGGCACGCACCTACAGTCCCAGCTACTTGGGAGGCTGAGATGGGAGAATTGCTTGAATCTGGGAGGTAGAGGCTGCAGTGAGCCAAGATCGCACCACTGCACTCCAGTCTGCGAGACAGAGTGAGACTCTGTCTGAAAAAAAAAAAAAGATTAACTTAATAGGTAAAAAGATATAAAACCCTAAATATTGTAATAAAATGCTAAAATGCACTTATGTACAAGAAATATTGTATCAATAATCAGAAAACTCCGAACACATTATCCCTCTTTTCTTCTCTCTGCACTGCAAACATAACCTTGCTTACTCTCCATTTACCACCTTAACTTACTTCAGCAAGTGGTCACACAAGGCATTCTGATCCCAAGTTCATACTTAAGGAAAGAGGAGAGATATTTTGAACTTGTTCTTTCCCTTTTAAAGTCTCCCACATGTTTTTTTATCATTGAAACAGCATCTATCAAGCACTATGCCGGGTATTTCACAAAGCTAATGAACACTTCCCATCCACTTTTTAGCTTATAACAACAAACCAAGAGCAAATATAATATAGCAAACCAATAAACATGTGGGTTTTCTGCTGAAGGTAAAGTAAATAGAACACTGAATGACGTGGAAGGACTGTTATTAGGGGTCCTTTATTTTTTCAGGAAGGTCTTCATGGAAATTTCAAGATATTAGCAGTCATTTGAGGAAAAAGTTAGGAAGCTGTATTAATTTCCTCTGGCTGTTGTAACAAAGTATTACAAATAATAATAATTTGGTGGTTTGAAAACAATTGCAACTTATTCTCTTGAAACCAGAAGTCCAAAATCAGTATCACTAGGCCCAAATCTCCCTTATGGCATCCCAGAGGCTCTAGGGGAGAATCTGTTCCTGCCTCTTCTAGCATCTGGTAGCTGCCAGCTTTCCTTGGTTTGTGGCTGCAAGCCAATATCTGCCTCCATGTTCACACTGACTTCTCTTCTATTTGTGTCAAATCTTCTTGTCTCTCTCTTATAAGGACACTTGTGACTGGATTTGGGGCCCACCCACATAATCTGGAATAATCTCCCCATCTTAAAAATCTCTTACTAAATCACATCTGCAATGACCTTTCTTCCATTTGTGGTAACAATGACAGGTCCCAGAGATTAGGATCTGATATCTTTGGGGACTATTATTCAACCTACTCCAGAGTTCCTTCCCTTTTGTGGGGAGCAGTGTTCTAGGAAGTTTGAAGTTAAAGTAAGGGAAGTCAGTCGGTGCAGTGGCTCATGCCTGTAATCCTAACACTTTGGGAGGCAGAGGTGGTTGGATCACCTGAGGTCAGGAGTTTGAGACCAGCCTGGCCAACATGGTGAAACCCCATCTCTACTACAAATACAAAAATTAGCCAGGCGTGATAGCAGGCAGCTGTAATCCCAGCCGCTCAGGAGGCTGAGGCGGGAGGATCACTTGAACTGGGAAGCAGAGGCTGCAGTGAGCCGAGATCGTGCCACTGGATTCCAGCCTGGGCATCAGAGCAGGGCTTCATCTCAGAAACGAACAAATGAACAAAAAACAAAGTAGGGGAAGTAGAGGTTCTCACCAACACAGGAATAAAGAGTTTGAGTTTGTGTTGCTTTTGTTGTTTATCAGAGTATCTAGCTGAAGCCTTGAAGGAGAAAGTACTGACTGAGATAAAATTTAATTTTATCAGGGGTTCTGGAGAAAGGTGTGGTCACCAAAGCCCAGAGATCACAGATCCCAGACTCATCAAGACTGTAGGCTGAGAACCAACAGTACTTTCACCTACTCATTACTTTCCTAGGGTCTACCCTGACACCAGACCATCTTAGCCTCCCACCAGCACCCCCAGGACTCACACATACTCCAGAGACAGCCACAGCAACACCCCCACCCTCGCCCACTCCCAGTGCTCCTTACTGGATGGCCTTCTCCTTTCACAACTGTTTGCATTCCATTTCATTCTACTCTTTCCACCAGATGGTCTGCTTATTCTTATTATAGCTAAAAAGAATTCAGCCAGATTAAAATAAATCCTCTATAGTCATCACCTAAGTGTTCATTTAAGCCCAATGCTTGTCTCAATACCAATTATTCTATTTATGGTCTTAGTACAATGTCTTGGGGGTGACAGGGGTGAATGGGATGACAAACTGCATGTTTTCTTCATACCCTTTGAATGAAACTAAGGAGACTAAGCAATTTTTCAGGGGACTAATGATTTTAAGTTCTTTTTACCATAACTCGGGTGCTAGATAATACCCTCCACATGACAGCCTGAGAACAGCAGCCACCAATCCTGGTTATAAGGGACTTATTGCTCTCTAGGAAATACAAAGGGCCTGTTCCAGGAGATGTTTCAGAGGAGAACTTACGTGTGGCTTTGGCTTCTTGCCTACAGTGCACTCCAGCATGGTGCCCAATCCTTGGGTTCCGTATCAGATCACCTAGGTTCAAACCCCTACTCCAACACTCATCATTCTTGTGAATTGCTTCACAGAGTTTGCTTTGATGGTTCAATGAGATAACGCATGTTTCATGTGTCAATTTGGCAAGGCTACAGTCTCCAGTTATTCAACCAAACATTAATCACAGTGCTGCTGTGAGAGTATTTTGTAGATGTGCTTAAAGTACATAAACCTGACTATAAGTAAGGGAGGTTATCCTCAATAATCTGAGTGGGTCTGATTCAATCGGCGAAAGGCCTTAAAAACCAAATTGCAGTTTCCCAGAGGAAGAAGAAATTCTGTCTGTGACTGGTAGCCTCTGCCCATGCCCCAGGGTTCCAGCCTGCCCTTCCTAACAGCCTGGCCTACAGAGCCCCCACAATCACATAAGCCAATTCCTCTCAATAAATGTCTTTATATATGTCCTGCTGGCCTTGTGTCTCTGGTTGAACCTTGACTAATGCAAGACATAAAATGTGCAGAACAGACACTGACACAGTGCTCAGAAGGCTTTTGCTCCTATTTTTGTAGGTGATGGCGGTGGTAGTGGTAATAGTGATGGTGGTGTTATGTAACATAAACTGGAGTTTTCCTATTCCTATTGGAAATTTTCCAATGTCAGGTATTCTATCCCATTGACCCTATAAGTACATTCTTTCTTGTCAGATCATGTGACTTAATGTTTCATTCAAAAAAATGCAGCCACTAAAAATTCTCCACTTAACAGACAGAACAACTCACATTCCAACCCATGTCATATGATTTCCACAGCCCAATAATTAAAACATGTCCCAGTAGAAATACGTGCTTTAGACAATCATTAGCTTGGAGAAATTTTTCATCCGTTGAGTATTAGAACAAATTCTACATTTACTTTTTTTTTTTTTTTTTTGAGGTGGAGTCTCTGTAGCCAGGCTGGAATGCAGTGGCGCCATCTCATCTCACTGCAACCTCCATCTCCCAGGTTCAAGCGATTCTCCTGCCTCAGCCTCCTGAGTAGCTGGGACTACAGGTGCACAAGACCATGACCAGCTAATTTTTGTATTTTTAGTAGAGATGGGGTTTCACCATGTTGGCCAGGATGGTCTCAGTCTCTTGACCTTGTGATCCGCCTGCCTCAGCCTCCCAAAGTGCTGGGATTACAGGCATGAGCCACTGCACCTGGCCTCTACATTTACGTTTAAGTTTCTTTTTTTAAAGCCTAAGAATTATATTATTTCCTTCCACTTGTTCTTGTATTTTCAACATTCTTTCAAATACATTAATTTTCACCTCTTCCTTTCTTCCTCTGCTATTTTCCACTTAACATGGCAGAATTATTTCAACTCCATGAAGCTATCTGCATACAGCAATTAATTCTCTGCTAATAGATTTATTCTATCTGTACCTGACACAAGTTTGTGGCAACAGCCACACAAGCAACTCTTAGACCTGATGACATCACATTTTCCACTGACCTAAATGTCTCGTGCAAATTTGAAGTACAAGATTGTTTTCACTCTTTTTTTCTAATAAGTCTCCATTACTTCATGACTACTTTGTCTTCCAGAAGTATGCTTTACTGGTTCATTTGACAGACACTTATCAAGCACCTGCTATGAGCAAAAAGAATGTGTCATCTCTCCTAGTCTCATGGTGTTTTCAACATATATGAGAGATAAACACAAATAACTCTATTAGTTAGAAGATGTTGATAACTGTCATGAGGGTGGTTCAGACAGTGTAACAGTGATTCTGAGAAGTAAAATGTCACATCTGGTTGATTGGGTGATTACACTGAGAATAGCCTAATGACAGCTTCTGAGATAATTCTTAGAATGTCTAGGATTTCAACAGGCTGACAAGGAAGTAAGAACCATTTCCAAGAATGAAAATAGCACATGAGCACTGAAAATGACTCATTTTATACACGAGGAAAGCAGACAAGAATTGGCCAAAGGGCATGCAGCCAGTCAGTCACAATAAGAACCTCTAGCTGGTGGACCTCTAGCTGAGGCCAGAAACCTCAAGGAAGCTCATATAACACCTTTCATCTGTAGCTTCTCCACTCCTTCTAGTTATAGTATGGGATAGAGACCTGAACTTCTGGGCCTTCCATGAAGAGGCCATCAAAATGAATTTCTCATGCTTTATTCCCTTTTAACTCAACCACTCTCAGAAGTCTAAGACCCTATCCTTCATCCACCCATCTCCCTCCAGTCTGGATCCCATACTCCTCCATTCATTCCCCCCACCTTCTCTATCCTCTCCTTTACTGGGTCACTGGGGACTCCCAGTTGGTCTTCATCTTCTTTTCCTAATTGAAACCTTTTCCTTCCTATAACCACAAGCAAGGGTTGCTTTTTTCTTTATAACCCATGAACCTAGAGCCTGATTGATGTCTTCCTAGCTCCTAGTACCATTTTCAAAGCTTTCTTTTGCCTCCCCTTCTTTAAAATATCCAGCTCATATCATTCGACCACAATTCACTCACATCTCCCTCCTTGTAGATGGTATATATCAACCTCCTTACCACTCCACCACTCACTGGTGACACTTTTTTCCAGTCCATTACCTTCATGTCCTCACTGCCATCTGTGCCCAGACACCTGCTTGCATGCAAACTCCTTTAATTACTTTCTGCCCCTTCCCTCCTTCTGACTTCCCCAGAAAACCTTCAAACCTGATTAAATTTAACTCTGGCCAAATTCTTGTAACTGAATTTTGCTAAAGAAAACCATTCAATGCCACTAAATAGTTTCACCATAAATTCATGACTCAGAGTCATGAATGGACACCTGACACTTCCCCAGCGTGCTTATTTTCCAGCTCTCATACACAGCTATTTTATTCTTTCTCTTCCTCAGACATCTCTGTCTCATCCCAGATGTTGACCTTACCTCCTATTTTCCTTAGAAATTAGAAGCAATTTAAGTGGAGTTACCTTATCTTCTCATCACCAAATCTATATATCTCCTTTCTTCTGTGCCTCTGCTTTCTACCTTCTTTCCTACAGTTACTAAGGTAGATGTGTCCTTTCTTCCAAAAAAGCCCACCTACTCCACTTGGATCTCTGAATCCATGTTCTCCCACTACTTTGCAAAATACCCCCTCTCTCCTATATCACCGTATTTCTCCCATACTTCTGAATCAGTTGCATCAGATCTAGTTTCTCTATTTATAAAAATCTCCCTCCCTTGACCCAAGATACTCTCTAGTTATTATCCCATTTCTTTCCTTCTCTTTATAGCAAACACCTCAAAAGAATAACTCTATCTCCTGTCTCCACTTTCATACCTCCCAGTCTCATCTCAACCACTCCAATCAAGCTTCCATGTTCTTGTTGAGTTCACCAATGACCTCCATGCTACCAAATTCAATGGGCACATCCTGTGCCTTCATCATGCTGAACTTCTTAGCAACATTTAGTGTTACTGACCACTCCTTAACTTTCTGAAACACTTTTCTCTCCCCAGAAGAGTGTCACCCCACTGTCCTAATTTTCCTCTTACCTCACTGGTCTTTCACTCTTCAACTCCTCTTTACTACCTATCTCTGAACTTTGGAACAGTCTTGGATTCTCTTCTTTTTCTCTACTTACATTTGTTTCCCAGGTGACCTCATCCGAGTCTCTGGTTCCAGTCACTTCCACCATCAGAGTACAGATCCTTGGCCAGGCCTCATATGCTTAAAGGGAGAAGCAAGGATGAGCCCAGATGGAAATTAGGCTGCACTCAACCAAGTGTACTCCCCACCAAAATTAGATGGGGTTCCCAAGGTCACATCCTGAGGCTCATTCACATACTCGCTTCTCCCTATGCAGTGGTCTTTTCTCAGGACGGGGCATCACACAGACTTATCCAGAGCCATCCTTTGCATTGAACTTCCATGGTCCCCACTCTGAAGCTGGGAAATCCCTCCTTCTTCCTCTCCCAAGTCTGCTTCCTGTCACAGAATGAGTGAACTCCTTTCAGAGTGCAGTCCCCACAACCACCTCTTGTTTACACAGACCTCCTGATTCTGCATCCAAGATTTTTTTACACTGTCAGATCCTTACTTATACATTAAATTCCATTTTATGCTACCCTGTATATACGTTGTTTGCATGAAATTCTTATCCTCTACTACAAACCACCTTCCAAAAAATAATTGACCATTCATTCCTATGTGGCCCCATAAAATACTAGCAGGGAATGCAATGTGGCACAGAGAAATTTATTTTTCCAAACAGGTAAAACAAAAAGCTTGGTTTAACAATAATAAGTACTTTATACTTGTGCATACAAACAACACCAAAAAATCATATTTCTTTATTCTTGTTTTCCTTTGCAATAGTCCATTACTATGTCATATTTCAAAACAAAAGCTAGCTTCCATAGGAAGGGAAAACAGATTAAGTAATACAATGAAGAAAGGAGTAATGTGTGTAAGGTTTGAATGTGAAATCTTACGTAGCTTTTCCAAAAATACCAATTTGGCTGGCACTTTACTATCTTTAATCCTGAGCATGAAATTTAAACTTCTGTGGAGATAAAACTATATTACCTATGAACAAAACAAGCAGAACAGTGATCCCTTCCTGATTGAACTGAGGATGAATTTCTCTTGCAACACTTTTCACATTTGAGTAATGTAACTTTTTCTCTAGCCATTTTAAAATAGATTAGATTTGAAGCTCTCAAGGAGTCAAGTGACAACTAAACTAAAATAGGGTAGGAAGAAAGGTCTCATTTCACGTTCCTCAAAGCATATTCCACTGGCAATTAGTGCATTGGATAGTAATAATGTTTATGACAAAGCCTATACTACTTTTGTTTGGGTTATGAATTATTTATTTATGACCTTTAATGAAAACCAGACACGGCCTCATTACTGTCGCATCCAAGAAGTTTGTCTTGCAATGAATTCTGGCAATATCTATTTTTCCCCCATTAGAGTACTATGCATTTTAAAAATTAGAAGTGATATGATTAGGTCATCTGTTCAGGTCAATGTTTCTAGGACTATAAATTTATGGCTAGTAGGTGCCAATTCATGTTATTAGAAACTTGGAGACTATATAAGAAAGAAGTACTAGAGCAGTCAGATTCCTGAGTCTTACTGACCATCATTAAATTAGGAACATAGGAAGGGGCCACAAAACAGCTGTATTCCAACCTTGAGTGCCTTAAGAGCTCAGGACAGGTAGACATGTATTATTAAATACCGTATCCATTTCCTATTTGATCTTTGTGTTCAAGGAATATTCTTGAGCTAATGGTTCAATCAGATAGTGCACTATGATAAGGGCAGGAATGAGCTTGGGTGGCATACACGTTTGGAGTCAGGCGGATCTATATTTTTATCTCAACTCCACCTTAGACCTTACGTGACTTCGGGCAAATGGAATAATCTCTTAGCTTCAATTTGTCTTTCTGAAAATCAAAAGGCTAATACATAACCTCAGTAAACCTGTAGTTTGGATTTCATGATGTAAATGTATGTACAGTGCCTGGTTTCTCTCTTTTTTTCTTTTTTAGCCTGGAACTCCTTCCTGCCAATCCTACGGGTTGGTCCCTGGGCACAGTAAGCAGAACTGAGGCCATACAGGTTCGGCCTTTGACCTCCGGCAGATTGGGCCCAAGGGAACAGCAGGTACAAAAATCCAAGTGCTGCCACTTCAGGTGTGGCCAGTGCTCAGCCAGGCTGCAGCAGGTGGATGGGGCACCATGGTTCTCTTTTGGTGAAGGGTTCACCATGGTAGTGTTTCTTCTCAGGCAGCTGCTATGACCATTTGATTATTGTAGCCAGGAACTGCTGCACCCACCACTTCATCAGGCCAATGGGCACAAAGCTGTGCAGCAGGGGCTAGGGGCCTTCTCCATGTACTGCATAGGCCTTGGCTCACTCTCCTGGCTGGGCCACCATCTGGCTGCAGTTCCACCTGCTGCCAGGCTTCAGACACCAAGTGAACATTCTCCCCATGGGTACAGTGCCTGGCTTCTAATAAGTGTTAGTTCCCTTCCCTTGAACAATTTTACATCAGGAATCAGTGGTAGATACCATCATATCACAACTGCTCACTGATTCTCTTAGGTATTCAGTAGAGTATTGGCCTATTTGTTACCTCTTTAGAGACAAAAAGATTTCTAGGGCTTTAGAACTCAATAATAAGCCAATCTCCATCTAACGACCCATTTCACGGATAGAACTCATGGCTCACAAATGGTTTTGTTAACTAAGATAATAAAAATATTAAAGCCTTTCTGTAACAAAGTAATGCTTGTGGGCCCAGCTACATTTTTTTAATTAGATGTAGATTTCTAACACTCATTGAGTTCACTAATGCATATGTTCCAGAACAAAGGCAGGGGATTTTTTTATTATTATTAATACAGAATAGACAAGACTAAGAGTATACACAACAACAATATTTCTGTGGGGGCTGAAGTTTGTCAAATTTATTAAAAGGTTAAAAATGCTCTATGCTCTAGACTCAACAAATAATATATTCCAAGGAAATAATCATGGTTGTGCACAAAATTTTACCTATAAAAGTGTTCAAAATGCTACATTTGTAATAATAATAAAAATCTGAAAACTAGTGCTCCAAAATAGAGGATTACTAATTAAATTATGTTATATCCGTACGACAGAGCTGTACACAGCCATCAAAATGATGTAGAATAGTGGCAGAGTGTTATAGACTATTGCTGTAGAATAGATATTGTAGAAATATGTTAATAGTTAGTTAAGTGAAAACAAGCTATAAAACGCTATTAATAGCATTCTTCCATAAAGAAAGAGAAGGAAGAGAAGGAAGGAAAGAAGGGAGGAAGGAAGGAAGGGAGGGAGGGAGGGAGAGGGAAGAGGGGGAAGAAAAAAACCAATATTAATAGTAGTTTACTCTGGACAGTAGAAATTTGGGTGTTTGTTTTTAATTTGCTTTTCTTTTTATAATTATCTGTTTCTTACAATGTATTGTAATTATGTATTCAATTATGCATAAGTATGGTAATTTTGAGCTAGTTTTAAAGAAATAAATTGTCCAAATATCCCAATCAGTGAAAACATCATGGAGAAAAAGAATAACAGGCCAGGCAATGCTGTTCACACCTGTAATCCCAACACTTTGGAAAGCCGAGGTGGGAGGATCACTTGAGCTCAGGAGTTCAAGACCAGCCTAGGCAACACAGTGAGACCTCATCTCTACAAAAAAATGTAAAAATTAGCCAGGCGGGGTGGTGTGTGCCTGTAGTCCCAGCTATTCCTTAGGAGGCTGAGGCAAGAGGATTGCTTGAGTCAGGGAGCTGGAGGCCACAGTGAGCCATGTTCACACCACTGCACTCCAGCCTGGGTAACAAAGTAAGACTCTGTCTCAAAAAAAAAAAAAAAAGAATAACAGAAGGGGAGGAAGGATGAGAACCTGAGTACCTGTAAAATATAGACTACTCCCTGACAAATGTCTAGAGAAAATTTTTAAACATGTTTTGTGAAAATTGGACATTAGTTAATAATAATTACATAATAATATAATTTTTTGCATGTGGGGTTTTCCAGTGAAAACCAGAAAATCTAGTATATAAATTCTAAAAGAGCTGTAACATTATTATAATAATATTGATAACAAATATTTTACTGTTCATAAAGTGATTTCAAACTAACTTCACTGCCTTTATTAAGTGACTGCTATGTTGATCAAAAACGCTAGACACCATGTAAATAGATTTCTGCAAAGCATGTGGAGTTTCTCATAATATTCATTGCAGAAGATGGTGAAAGTAAAGCTAAGTGGATTATAAATTTGCTGAACAATTGAAACACTCAGGAGATTCAAACACTTACGTATTTAACAACTGCTCACATAGAGTTTCCTACATGCCAGACACTGTTTCAGAAATATTAGAGGATTCAGAAATATTAAATTACTTCATTCTCACAACAGTCATAGGAGAGAGGAGATGACAAAACCCTATTATAACTTCCTTTCTACAGAGGGCAGGTTAGGTAACTTGACAAAGGTCAGAGGGCTAGCAAAGGGCACAGCCAGGATTAAAGCCCAGGCAGCCTGTTTTCAGAGATGGTGCCCCTAACCACCACACTATCATGAACAACATCTTCACAGTACATAGGCCGTGATTATGCACTTAATGAGTTTTACAAGGCAAATTTTAAATCTTAAATTCACAGAAAATATAACATGTTATATAAATACAGAATGAGAGAGACAGATTTATATTTAAAAAGTTTGGATGTATTTCAGGTCCAAAATAATAATAATATAGTAGCTAAGAAAACTAATTAATAAATTTCCAGACTTCATTAATAGGGAAGAAGTAAAGGAGAGGAAAGGAAGAAAAAAGAACTAGGTTTATTGATTGCCTGCTGTGTATCAGATCAAATTCATACATAATATTTATTTTTCCTTAAAATTCTTGGAAGTAGGTAATTGTGGTAGATTAAATGCATTATCGGCTTCAATGGCCTCCCTTTGTTCACATCCATTACAACGTGATTTTTTAACTACTCCACCCCCATTAAGAGATGAAATCTTCAACTTTTCAATCTAGGCTAGATTTGCTGTGGCCAAAACAAATGCAACCAAAGTGATGTTGTGCCACTTCTCAGCCTGAGTCTCACAAAGCTGCCTATGCTTCCACCCTTCCTTCCTTGGAACCCTGCTAATCTCCATAGACACAAGCCCAGAGTAGCCTGTGAGGAGATGAGAAACCACTTAAGTCATGACAGCTGAAGTCATCCTAGACCAGACCAGCCCCCACCAACCTACTGACTTTAGATACATAAGTCCAGGTTGGGCACAGTGGTGCACACCTGTAATCCCAGCACTTTGGGAGTCTGAGGGGGACAGATCGCTGGAGCCCAGGAATTTGAGACCAGCCTGGCCAACATGGTGAAACCCCATCTCTACAAAAAATTACAAAAACTTAATTGGGTGTGGTGGTGCATGCTACCCATCCAGGAGGATCTCCTGAACCCAAGAGGTTGAGGCTGCAGTGAGCCGTGATCACACCACTGCACTCCAGCCTGGGCAACAGAGTGAGATGCTGTCTCAAAAAAAAAAAAAAAAAAAAAAAGAAGAGTCCAGCCAAGATCAACCAACTCTCCCATAGTCTCTTGGGAAATAATATACAGATGTCTTTTTAAATCATTACATTTTAGGGTGCTTTGTTACACAGCAATCGCCATATGATTCAGTATAATTTTTTCTCTTATAAATGTAGAAATTGAGGTTCAGAGAAGTGTTTTACCCAAAATCACCCAGTTTGTAAGTGGCAGAAGTCAGCCCCAGTCTGTTTTATTTCAATGCACATAACATTCAGATGTTAGAATAATCATCTCATGAGTTCTATACTAGACTGGCCATATATGAAGTGCTATATTTAATTCTATACAACCTAAGATGAATCCAGAAGAAAATACAAAGAATTTTATGATGTCTACAGACTAAAACAAAAAAAAACAAACAACAAGAGAAAGGTTTGCTGGCTGAGTATGGAAGCTCATGCCTGTAATCCCAGCACTTTGGGAGGCCAACATGGGAGGACTGCTTGGGGCCAGGAGTTTGAGACACACCAAGGCAAAGTAGTGAGACTCCATCTCTACAATAAATAAAAAAAATCAGCCAAGCACGGTGGTGCACAACTGTAGTCCCAGCTACTCTGGAAGCTGAGGTAGGAGGATTGCCTGAGCCCAGGAAGTGGAGGCTGCTGTGAGCTATGATTATGCCACTGTACTTCAGCATGGGTGATACAGCAAGACCCTGTCTCAAAAATAATAATAATAATAAATTTAAAAAAAGAAATAAAAAGAAAGGTCTGCTTAGGTTGGAGAAGATAAAGCTCATGGAGGACATAAATAGAGGGGCAGATTTTTTTCTGTTTCTCCTGTCTCATCTACTCCGATCCCTTCAAGCAACAGCTCCCTACTACTCATGAAGAGACACATCTAACCCCTCATGCCGATTACTGGGTTTAGATGTTAATCTCAGTCTTCCTGGTATTCATCACATAAGGGTCTACTCAACCCTTATAGACTCACTTTGAGCTTCTAGACAGCCTCTCTCAAGTCCATCTCTGCATCTAACCACAACTGTATTCAGTGTGACGTTTTCTCAAATTCCTTTCCAGGCAACACTGTTCCAAGCTAGACTTGGCCTCCGAAATTGGCCTCTTCCACCACAAAAAGAAGCCTCCATATCACAAACACACTCTTTCCTGGTCTTGCTCCAGAGATCAATGGCTAAAACTAACAGGATTTCATCAGATTTTAGCTTAATAAAAGGGAGATGTACCTACCAATGACATTTGTCAAGTAAAAGCACTAGCCCTTCATGACAATAAAGACCCAAACGCAGGAAGCATAGTATGTTGCATAAGGGAATCCTCCTCATGTGATAACTTGGATAACATAAGGTACTGAAACAAACAAAACCCCCCAAAATTTAGTAGCTTAAAACAATATGATATTTTGTCTCACTTCTATATCAATCCAGTGAGAGTATTTCTAGTTGCCTGAAGGCTTTCCTGAATGTGGTGACCCAAGGACCCAGTTCCTTCTGTCTTGTGGCTCCACTATCCTTTGAAATATGGAGCATTTTATTTTTTATTTAGTCTACCTAGGAGGCAAGAGAAGACAAACTAGAAAAGGTACCCATTTTTTTAACCACCTCAACCAACAAGTTATGCATGTCAGATTCCATTAGTGAGACCTAGTCATACGTCCCTATCTTGATGTAAGGTGAATTGGGAAATGCAGTCCTTGGCTGGAAAGCCACGGCCCAGTAACTATTCCTCACTACAGAAGGGGAGTATAAATATTTGGTGGGTAGACAACCATCTCTACTGCCATTGGTAATAAAATAAATGGGCTCTAAGTTCTGTTTTAACTCCAATGTTCACGTTTCAACTTTCACCAAGCTTCAGTTAAAAAAAAATCCACTTAAAAGTATCAATTTAACTGCAAACTCTTCACATTTCTAGTTGAAGATATTAATCAGAAGCTCTTATACTAGACCGTAAGGACTTTGAGGACAAGAATTGACTCCTTCAAGCTTTGTATGCCCAGAGCTTCCCACATACAGTAGCTGCCCATGGAACATTTGCTGAGTAAATAAACTGGGCGTTAGGTTATCCTATCCCAGGTTCTTTTCTTTTTTTAAGTTGGTATGCTTTTTATTTTTATATTTATTTACTTATTTTTTAACTTTTGTTTAAAGGCAAGATCATTGAGACTTTTTAAATTTTTTATTATTATTATTATTGAGACAGCGTCTCGCTCTGTGGCCCAGGCTGGAGTGCAGTAGTGCGATCTCGGCTCACTGCAACCTCTGCCACCCAGGTTCAACCAATTCTCCTGTCTCAGCCTCCCAAGTAGCTGGGATTACAGGCACACGCCACCACACCTGGTTAATTTTTATATTTTTAGTAGAGACGCAGGTTCACAATGTTGGCCAGGCTGGCCTCAAACTCCTGGCCTCAAGTGATCCACCCGCCTCAGCCTCCCAAAGTGCTGGGATTACAAGTGTGAGCCCCTGTGCCCTATTTGTTAACTTCTAAGTTCAGGGGTACATGTGCAAGTTTGTTATACAGGTACATGTGCAGGTTTGTTATACAGGTAAACTTGTATCATTAGAGTTTGTTGTACAGATTATTTCATCGCTCCAGGTATCAAGCCTAGTGCCCATTAGTTATTTTTCCTTATCATCTCCCTCCTCCCACCCTCCACACTTTGATAGGCCCCAGTGTGTTTTGTTCCCCTTTATGTGTCCATGTGTTCTCACTATTTAGCTCCCACTTATAAAAATGAGAATATGCAGTATTTGGTTTTCTGTTCCTGCATTAGTTTGCTGAGGATAATGGCCTCCAGCTCCATCCACATTCCTGCAAAAGATATGATCTCGTTCCTTTTTACGGCTGCATAGTATTCCATGGTGTATATGTAGCACATTTTCTTTATCCTGTCCCCACCATTGATGGGCATTTAGGTTGATTCCATGTCTTTGCCATTGTGAATGGTGCTGCAATGAACATACATATGCATGTGTGTTCATAATAGAACAATTTATATTCCATTGGGTATATACTCCGTAATGGAATTGCAGGGGTGAATGGTATTTCTGTTTTTAGCTCTTTCAGGAATTGCCACACCGTCTTCCACAATAGTTGAATTGATTTATACTCCCAACAACAGTGTATAAGTGTTCCTTTTTTTCCACAACCTCACCAGCATCTGTTATGTTTTGACATTTTAATAATAGCCATTCTGACTAGTGTGAGATGGTATCTCATTGTGCTTTTGATTTGCATTTCTCTAATGATCAGTGATGTTGAACTTTTTCCCATATGAGTGTTGGCCAAATGTATGTCTTCTTTCGTAAAACGTCTGTTCATGTCCTTTGCATACTTTTTAATGGTTGGTTTTTCTCTTGTAAATTTAAGTTCCTTATAGATGCTGGATATTAGACCTTTGTTAGATGCAGAGTTTGCAAAACTTTTCTCCCATTCTGTAGGATGTTTGTTCACTCTATCCAGGGTTCTTTATACAAAATGAACTTGAACCCATACTTGAATTCAATGCTGGGGATGTTGTTTCTCAAGATAAATTTCTTCTATGCCTGTCTGCTCCTGCAATGCTAAGCTACTCAATGGTTCTGTGAGAATGCAATATTTTGGTACTTCATTCATTTCCAGGTACAGTCTCCTTTGCCTGGGTTGCCCTACCCCACATTCACCTGGAAAAAGGCTTTCTCCTCCCTGAAGAGTTGGCTCAAGAACCACCACCTCCCCTCCACACCATTTACCCAATTCTCCCAGCAGACTTAAGCACCCCTTCCCCTGTGCTTCCACTATGACTATTACTATTCTTATCTTAATTTACAGGAATTACACATTTATTTTCTGCCTGTCCATTAGATAAGGGTAGGAACCATGACTTTTCATATTTATATTGGAAAAATCTTGGTCACTGTGTGACATATCAAAAAGGCTCAATTAATGTTTGTTAAACAAATTATCATTGTTTTAATCTATTCTATACCTACATAAAAACCATACAAATGTCTTGAAGAATGATATGCCTCCCTCTTTCATACTCTTTGCCCCACACATATAGTGGTCTGATGTATTTTAACAAATCAGAGATGTTGAAAGCAGAAAATCTTCAGTACCTTATTTAAGGTGGTAAGCTTCTAATACCATTCATACTATAATACCCATGACTTTAAGCACAATGATACATTATCTGTTGCATTATGTTATAGCTTCATACTTCATTGGAAACTTAACTGGATATTAACCAGTATTTTGTCTATGTGATAATCATTTTGGACATATTTTTAGTACTTTGTATTTGTGCTACACAATTTATAAAGTTCAAAGACCCACTGCCTTTGAACTAAAATATTTAACTTTTCAGATATTATCAAAGGAGATGAGAAAAATGAAATTAAAATTAAAAGAACACCTATGGGGGTACTTGGTTGGTGGTAGCACTTTACATACTTAACTCACAAAATCTTACATCAACCTAATGAGAGATAAACATTATTAACACCATTTAGATAAACCTAAGGCTTAGAAAGAATAAAACATTGTTAGAGCCAAGATTCAAATTCAGATGCATCAAGCTATGTACTAGTGGTCCCACAAGATGTCCACATCCCAGTCCCTGAAGCTTGTAAATGTTACCTTATATGGCAAAAGTGATTTTGCAGATATGATTAAGGATCCTGAGACGGAAAGATTATACTGGATTGCCTCGGAGGACCCTAAATGTAATCACAGGGACCTAAGAGGGAGGCAGAGGGAATTTGATTACAGCAGAGGAGAAAGCAGTGTGAGCATGAAAGCAGAGATTGGAGTAATGCAGCCAGCAGCCAAGGACTGCTGGTGGGCTCCAGAAGTGGCCAAGGTAAGGAACAGATTCTCCCAGGTAGCTTCCAGAAAGATCCAGCCTTGCTGACACCTTCCTTGATTTTAGCCTTTTATGATTCATTTGGCCTTCTGAACAGTAAGAAAATAAATTTGTGTTGTTTTAATTGTGGGATTTGTTGCACCAGCAACAGGAAACTAACATACAGTCTCCAAACTTAGGGAGATCTTTGATTAAATCAGTTTAGTGCAACAAACAAGGCAGAGTAATTAAACACCTCTGCTAACAGGAAAAGAAAACAGCTGGAGCCACGTCAGACCACATAAGGAAGTTCCAAATGTGAATATCCTCCAAGAACACTTGAGCCATCATCGTGACTATTCCAAAGTAATATCTGGAAAGCTTTAGGCAAGTGCTCTAGCAGATCTTCTCAGCTGGGAGGAAGGAACAGCGTGAGGGCCAGTCCCTCAGGTAGCCAAGTCATAAACCTTGCAGAACTAAACTAAAACTTTGAACTGAGCCCACAAGCCTGAGGTGGCCAACACAAACCTCAGTGGAACTAGTTGTACTTCCAGTAGCAAAACACTTTTAAACAAGGGCCATATTCCATTTGCAACTTTTGGGATAAAGCTTTGTCTATGTCCTACAGTAGCCCGAGACTGGAATTTACCAGGGAATGAAAACTCAGAAAAAAAGTTTGCAAACTCTGTGCCTAGCCCAGATGGAAAAACAAGCTACTGGCTTTAATGCAGTACAAACTCCAGACCTTGTGCCAGCAATAGCCTCCTCCAGGACTGCATTTGGCATAAGAATGGGAATTATAGTGGTGTGAATTACACATATTTTCCAATGCAAAATAAGGACTACCACAAATTGAAAGAAAGTTTGTATATGTCTTCTGTTGTTCATTAAGACAATTCTCACAGGCTCTCGTGTCTGCTGTCCAGGGCTACCCTCTCGGGGGAAGTGACTCAAGCAGGAAACAAGCGCCAAGGCCAAGAGAAAACAGAATCTTCTGAATGAAATTAGCTTTTGTTTGCCTGCCACCTTTTGACCTTGATGGATATTTCTACATAAAAAAATGTGAAGTCTTAGCCTTCTGAAATATTTGGAAAGGTAAAGCTCAGAGGTATAAGCAATAAGATTGTCTCTGTAGTTAGTAAGTTTCCCTGGTAGTGGTGGACTCTGATCTGATTAAAGGAAAAATGAAAACATAACAAGGAAGCTGATGGAAATCTACAGGGATTTTTAACAGTAAAGTGCTAAAGTAATGAAATATCTCACTGAAATCCTTCATGATATAGCTAATCTCAAAATGTAAAAATCCATTTATTTCTTCACTAATCTCTCTGAATTACTAACACTGTGGGTGTAACAATTGTCAGAAGTCCCATGAAAAGTACTTTAAATGCCTCAAAACAACCTTGACTATGACTTTTATATCAGATCAACTATAGGTTAGAAACTATCTCCTTCACACTAATTAAAATCAAATCAATAGGTAGTAATTGAGCATCAATTATTCACAAAATGGTGTGGGAACTACAACAATCAAAGTCAGTGCCCTCATGGGGCTTATCATCCACTAAAGAGAAAAGCAATACACATGCAAAACATTAAATAACACAGTTTCAAATGTGGGTTAAAAAATAGAAACCCATCACAAAGCAGTATGTGGTCAGTCAACATATGATTCCATAGGAAGGGGCCGGTGTCGGAGTTTAAGAGAGAAGGAGGTTAGAGCAGCAAGGCTAGATGGAACCTAGAGAATTCAGTTGTTTCTATTTTATCTCAATGTAGCTAAAGGCAGTAGGTAACTGGTGTGATGGGAAGTGTCAGACATCAGTTCCACAACTTGCCAGGCATCAGACCTTGACAGTTACTTAAACACTCTAAGCCTGATTATCTTACTCTACAAAATATAGATCAAGCCTACTGCCAAGGTTGCACTGAGGTTAAAGTGAGAAATGTATATAAAGGTCTCAGCAGATTGTAGATGCTCAATAAATATTAATTGTTTTTCTTTCTGTGGTTATTAAGTCTTCAGTACAATTTTTTTACTGAGAGTGTTGTGATATTTTGTTATTTTCCACAAATCCAAACATGTATTTTATCTCATAGGTCTCTTGAAGCATTATTTGTCTGTAAATACTAATTACTTCCTGGTGAATTTTAGGTTCCAGGAAACATGGAGAGTCCTGTTTAAATTTGTCTATGCACCTTAAGCTGAGAGTAAAGTCACTAAGGTGCTATCTAGTTTAAGAGACCTAAAGTTTTTCCTGACTTCTAGACACTTAAAAAATCTCTTTCATACTTCAGGCTTTTAAAAATGCAATGCTTCTCTCATAGGTACTGGTCTTGCCACATGTTTGCTCTGACACATTAAATTACCTTTGCAGCATTAACCCAGTCAGATAGAACTGAGTGCTGATGAGACAATGGCCCCCTCTCAGGCCTCCTGTCAGTTCATGAGCTTTGCTCATTTCCATTGTCACAGAGCATATGGAGAAAGCTAACCATCTGTCTTAGAATTTCTTGCCCATAATTATAAGAAAGACTGGGCAGGAAAGTATGGATACAATTAACACAGATCTATCACCAATACCAGGCATTTGTGTGGGGACTCCCTCCTGCTGATAGCTGGGTAGAGGCTCAGGGCTGAAAACCAGTGAGGAAGAAAAAGGAAATCGCTTCGGTAAGCCAAAGTTTAAATAAAAATGAAAAATCCGTCATTGATTATGTGTTCTGCCAAATGCAGTCTTTTCCACCATAACCAAGCCAGGCGACAGAGCTGGCCCTCCGCTCTTCACTCTTCCCCCACCCTACTCTCAAGCTGACTTCTCCCTTTCAGTTCCAGGCTTGCCTGTGCTCTTCTCTTTAATGTGGATTTCGCCTAATAGGAAGAACCCATCTTTCTCATTTCAAAATATCAACATTCATTTCATGCAGCCTCACACCTATGCCTCAATTCTGCTACCCTTTGTCTACACATTCCACAGTTTCTGTCAATGCCATATGGAAAGGGAATAAGGCATGTGAACCCACCAAGGCAATGAAGATTAGATGGTAGAGTACTTGACTCCCCTCAGCCGGAAGATGGCTAATGGGGTTGCCTGGATAGTATTGTGGTGCTCCTATGACTGCCCAACCAAGTGTAGGATTCCAGCTTGATCATCATGTACACCATGCAGCAAGTGACTCTCCCCTCAGAAACATTTTTTGAAACTCCTGCCATTGCCATGGGACAGAAAGAAGCCATGTATTTCCTCCATTCTATGATGCATAATTTTCATTTCTGAAATAGGAGTGTGGCTTATAACTGACACCCAAAGAAACTTGCCAAGAATGTCTTTTTTAATAAAATATGGCTATGAATATAGTGCTTTGTTATACAATTAATGGTATCTTCGCATGGAGGAAATATGATCCTTCCACCGAAGAGATTGGAGTTTCAGTAGAGAACAGGCATGGACTTAAGTTTAGAAGCAAGAAGCCCACAGATTCATGCCACAGAGCTCTACACTTAAAAATGGCTAAAATAATAAATTTTATGTTATATATATATTAAAAATTAAGCCACAGAATCCGTAACTACCCCCTAGATGAACAGTTCAACATTGTGCAAGTGAGCCAGCATCATGCAGGGCTTATTGGAAAAAAAAGCAAAGCCTGCCATAGGAACCAACTGGTTCTCTGCCTTCAAGCTCATTCTTTGAGGAAGAGCATAGGCATTGGCTGAGGCATCTCTACAATTAGTTACCCAGGGTCTAAAACAAGACATGGGTTTCCTACTCAGGTGGACAGACTGGAGAGTCACAGGAGATGATGGTGAACACTCTTCCCTTAGTCCTACCAGTCAAGAGTTTTCGCCAGTTCACTTAGTGCAAAAGACCTAGAAACAATATTGGAACCCACCATGGATTCTTCGTAGTGCTCTAGTGTTTTGTGAATGGCTCCATGGAGTAACAGATAACTCCCTCTAGAGAGCCAGGCCCCCTCATTTACTGAGTCTTACTGTTGTTTCCAACAGGTGGTATGGATCCTAGCAGTTCAGCATTCCACTGTTGGTGCCGCTTGGTCAGAAGGGGTCCAAAAAGGTGGCTAATCCATCTACCCCTCATTTGGCATGTGGTACCATATGAAATGTTCAAGACTGGACATTGCTCAGCAAATCTGGCGTTCGGTGGGGCCAATGACCAGGTCAGCCATTGTAATGTTGTTGAATACATGCACAGTCTCTAGCCCTGACTCCTACCTTGTTCACAGAACACTGAGCAAGCACTGGGGTGGCCACAGAGGAGGCTGAGTGACATCTACAGGACAGCTCAGCATGTCTACGTTTCCCGAGTCTCCTCTGCAGCAGAAGCTCTTTGGTCTTCACTCATGAGGAACATGCCCTGGGGCCCACTCAAAGAGCATCACCCACTTGACTTCCGAAACCTCCTCGCCATCAACCTTCAAGTCTTCTCTCCTTTCAGGCAAAATGGACCCCAAGGTGTACTTCTCAAAGTGCTGGGGGGATTTTCCTTCGCATCTAAACTCCAGGGTACCTCAGCAGCCCAAGTCCAACTGCTATCAGCAGAGCCATCTGTAACCCTGTACCTAAATGAAGCAAACTCCATGAAGCCACAGGTGTGGGTGCTACAGGCATAATGGCAAAAACAATAGAAGCAACTGAAATGTCCAGAAATGGAGGTTGGTTAAATAAAGTATGCTATATAGAAATAATAGGCATCCACTTTAAATGATGCTATGAATACTCGATGAGATAAGCTATTTGTTACTACATGGTTAAATGGAAACACACATGTCAAAAACCAGTAATTATCTCTGAAGATGTAAAATTATGAAATATTACTTTTCTTCCTTCTCTTTATTTGCACATTTTGTGTACTATGAACGTTTATTCATCTTGTAACATGTCATTAAAATAAACCCTTTTGGTAGACGAAACACTGCTACCAATCTTCCTAACAACAAGCATGTTTTGAGTATCACTGTAGGGTAGTGCTGAGGTCAGTGAAATGATTTAAATGCTTTTGCTTGCTACAGGGAGTATATTAAACAGGGGGAAAAGTCATTTTCTGCAGAAAATTGCTTGGAGTTATTTTTTAAGAGATCCAAGACATCCAACGGGACTTTCTACATTTCTGGACAACAAATTCAGTTCTTAAGAAAATGCTTAATTCTAGTTAACACATAAATTTTTGGCAAGATACAGCTGATGTGTATCTTTAGATCTATATCCTTTCCACAGTCCACATATGGTATATTTAGATATCTATATATATATATTTTATTAAGATTTAGAAAATACATTTACTCATTTGGGTGCTACATGTTTGCTTTTATAACATACTATTGGCCATAACAATGACTTACTTGTTTCAAAGTTCCATTCTAACATTGTTTCTCTAGAGCAAATACAATCTACTCTGTACTGATTTATTTGATGATGGTGTCCAAGATTAGCTACATAGGAAATTATCTAAATAAATATATGGAATGGACTCTCCTTAGCTAGAATCCCCCTAAAGATAGACTTGGCTTTGCACTCCTACGTAAAGAGTGCAAATTCTCTTATTTATGCAATTCTCTTATTATTTATATCCAAGTCAGGCAGCCTCTCCAACAAGTTGACTGCCAATAGATAGACCCACATAATGTATTAACAGAGTTCATCTTTGTCATTTGGGCCAGAGACTATAAGAAATATGGTACGGATTCCAAAAAGATTTTCTTCAAAGTGTCATGTTTGTGTTTATTCACATTCTTAATTAGCCTTCACAGATATACATTCAGTTTCTTTTAGGAAAGTTTTGAGGTTATTTTAAAAGAACTGCAACATCATAAAGAATGCCATATAATTTAGTCAAGGTATTTCTTTTCCCCCACTTTGTCAGTGGCTATTTCTCTCTCATCCATGAGGCCACACACTGAGAAAAATATGCATTTTTCACACCCTGGTGTGTGACCACTCCCCATACATTGGAGCCATATATTGGCAGATGATTACTCCATCACCCCACCTAGAAAGAAAACAAATGACTACGATTCAAAGAAAATGAAGAGTTTTAAGTGAAATGGTATAAAAATAATTACCTAGATTATTTCTTTCCTATAATTTGTAACATTCTATTTGACCCAGAACGGAGCGTGATGCATATTTCTTCCTTTTGAGGAAGCTATCTCTATTGCCACTCATTCGTACACAATCATCCTGATTCTTCTCCATCTCAGCATCCTCTGTTTCATTCCCATGCAGAACTCTCGTTGATTATAGACTGACCTATTGGAAACATTGGGAGGGTCCTCTTCCTCACCATATGTGTCCCAGTGGTCTGAAATTATATCCTTAGTTATAATTTGTTTTAGGATCTTAAAGGCTTTTTTTGTTTTCAGTCTCCAACAATCTCATGAAAAGTCAAGAGTAAATCCAAGAAGCTGCTAGCACCCTGAAAGTGTGGAGACAGCCTGCCAGGCTAGGGGAAGGAAGGCAGAGAGGGCAGTGACAGAAATCTTACTGGAGGACAAATGTAATCTGACTTCAGATACAAAAGCATTTCTACAGGCTACTCAGCACTTTATTTACTGCTGTTGAACTCTCCTTTACATTCACGTTTAAGCCAAAACAATGACAAACAAAAATACCAAAGTTATAAACACACTAGAGTCAGTAGTAAGAAAAAAAGAGGGATATTTTCCTTCTAGAGGCCCAAAAAAGGGACAAGGTAAAAGAAAAAAGGTTGGGGAGCTTAAGTACTTTAGTGGGGGCGGGGCAGAAATGTGTTATTTTACTGAACTATGTATGGCTGGCCAGTGTGCTTTGCTTTGTTTGTTCTCTACACTTCCTTCCCCAATTGCACCACATCCCTTACACTAAAAACCCCAATAGCACCTTCCCCAATTGTACAACATCCCTTACACTAAAAGCAAAAACTTCTGATCAAAATGTTGTAGAGCCTGAAAGGTCAAAAGAAGGATCTCAAAGACTCCACCACCAAGCAATGAAGCAATCACTGTAGCCTTGTGCCCCCAGCCCAGAGCCTCACATCCAGAGAAGTAAGTATTAACACCTCCAAGGAAGAACCAAAACTCCACCCTTCTTTCTGTAAGCCCCATGAGAAGCTCATCGAGGCTGGTCCTGGGCAAAGCTGGAAGGGAGAGAACCTAAAGATCTGGCCCATCTGTCCTTCACTGCCGCTTCCCTGCAGTCCTTTTCCAGAAACCACACCCCACATTCTCAGCCTATCAACAGCATCCTGGTGACCGGGTACATTCTCATTTTATCATGAGATTGCTGAAAACTAAAGAAGGCATCAAGACCCGCATGTGAATTTCTACTGATATAATTTCAAACCTGTGGAGGAAAATATTTAAGACAGAAAACGCTTTCTCGAGAGGGTGCCTTCAAAGTTCCCAGAGCTCTTGTCCCTCAGCTGACTCTCACAAACCTGAGACCAAGTGACCCAGCAGCTGCGGGCTCCTCCATTGACTCAGGCTTCATCAGAGAGCACCATGAGTGCCATATCTCCTGCTTCAGACCACCCGAAGACCATTCTGCCTGTGTTATTCATCTGCTAGGGCTGCCATAACAGAATACCACAATCCTAGCACGTAAAATATGGAAGAGGTCCTCCAAAATGGAGAAACCTATTGGGGATAGGCCTTCTGGAGTTTGATCAAGGAAGATGGACACAAACAGAAAAGAAAAACAGTCCAGAGGAAGCTGAAGGGTCTCCTACATTGCACCAGATGCTGCACATGGGGAGAACCATTCCACTGGATGCATTCGGGACTGTAAACAGCAGACTGTGAGGGCGGCAGGCAGGGATCACCCAGGCTTGACAACTCAACAGAGTGAGTAATCTGCTGTTCTCCCAGACCCAGCAAGAGCATCTGGCATTACTTTAGGGCTGTTTCTCATTTAAAGCAGCCAAGCCACTCTTTTTTATTTTTGTTTACTTTCAGTAATAATAACAATAATAGCAGTAACAAAAATTGTACCACATATTGAACACTTGTTGTATAGCAAGCATTGGTTTAATTGCTGTGTATACTTTGTCCCATTTAATTCTCACATTATCTCTATTTTATATAGGAAGAAATTGAAGCAGAGAGAAGTTAGATTAGTTATCCAAGGTCACACAGCTAGTAAGAATAAGAGCCAGTATTTAAACCAGCAACTCTGACTACAGAGTGCTTAGCTACTTCTCTTCATCATTCTACCCTCAGGAGGCAATATGGTTTCACTAGAGCAATGTAGTGAGAAAAACATAAGCTTTAGCCTCACAGACTAGTGTTCAAATCCTAGCCCTATGACCAAGGGCAAGTTCACCTCTCTACACTTGGTTGCCTCGTATTTGAAGTGAGGATAATTTATTAAAAGTGCAATCAAAGTAACTCATAAATAGTATCTATCATTATTACTATTATTATTTTTCTCTCCTAGCTCTGTTTTATGATTAAATTTGTGACAATATAGACCAATAACATTTCAGTGAAATATAAAATAAAGTAGGCTGGGCATGGTAGCTCATCCCTGTAATCCCAACACTTTGACAGGCTGAGGCATGACGACCAAAACTTCAAGACCAGCCCGGTCAATGTAGATGGACCCGATCTCTACATAAAATAAAATAAATTACAAAATCTCTACAAAAATAAAAAAATTAGCTGGACATAGTGGTGCGTGCTTGTGGTCCCAGCTATCTGGGAGGCTGAGGCAGGAGAACTCCTTGAGCCCAGGAGGTTGAGGGTGCAGTGAGCCATGATCGCACCAGTGCACTCCAGCCTGGGCAACAGAGCGAGACTCTGTCTCAAAAAATAAAAAATAAAAATCATAAAATAAAATAAAATAATAGCTTTCATTGCAAGTTTACATTAATTAGTATTAATTTAAAGCTGTCCTTTTAGCTCATTCTTCAGCAAAAGTGAAATGCAGATGGACCCTTCTTTTTCACCTCCTTTTTAAAATCACAACTGATTGTTTATTAACATTGCATTTTCATTATCCCTACAGCATCTCGATCCCTCAGGAAGGTAATGAATAATTTAAAATTCATGTTTAATTTATTATATATGCTTATGGCAACTATTTTCATGGGCTGATCCTTGTTAAAGTTCTCAGGGGCCTTGAGGCACAGGTGGCTCCATTAAAAATGTATTTCTGTTTTCTGGAGGGATTCTGTTTTAAAGTGCTGGAATGAGCATGTTTATAGTTAATTGACAGTAGATTAGATGCTACCCTGTTCACTATACCCAAAAAAAAATTGCCTTTTTGTCTGCCCCAAAATGAATTATGTGTCAATACTTTTTGTTTCCTTCTTTAGGGATTGTAATTGACACATATAACATAAGACAACATGACTGCTTCATTGATTTTTTGGGAAATGGTTAAAAGGAGAGTTACAGAGGAAAATTGAGAGCAGGGGAGAGGAAGAGAGAGGACTGCATGCTTCTGAGTAGAACCTTAGGAAGTTAGCATAGCTGGAGACAGCAAAGAGGCCAGGAGCTTTCTTGGCATTGTCCAGAAGCTCTGAATGGAATAATGAAGATGGAGAGCACTTTGGTCTGGTCGTGACCTCCACTCTGGGGCCAAGATGCATCCTCAGTCAGGTATCAGCCACTTGCCTGCAACAGAACTGAAGCCGGAACACAGCATATTTTTCTGCTGAACCTAGTTCCATACTCTACCAAATGGTTTATGTTTCATTATCACCTAGCTTAAGTTTGCAGTCTCCTCATACCTAAACTGGGCCCCCTTATAAGCTTTCTATTTATTGAGTAAATAGTTATTTGTTTTGTAGAGATGTGAAAACCCTGACTACAAAAAAAGATGTCAGTTCCAATTAACATGGTGTGTGAGGCATTGGTTTTATGTGGATTAGTGTATATTAATTTTTTTAAAGAATATACCTATGGTTAAAAGTCTTCCTTACTTGATGTTTTTGTGCCATCAAAACTATGAGAGGTGTAAACAGCCTTGGAAAAGGCTTTTTCCCCAGGTAAGGGACTTAGAGAAGCTCTACACTACTGCAATAGAGTTTTCACTTTACTTGCCAGACAGGTGGACCAGACTTAGGGTTGGCTCTAGAATTTTCTATCAAAATAATTGTGATTATTCCCCAAAACATATCAAATTACTTCTATTAAGTTAATATGAACAATGGCCCAGGATTGAGAATAAAAACTTAAGTGATCTATTCGTGAATATTCTCTGGGGTGAAAAATCATGTATATTTTTACTGAGACCTTATTTAATGCAGAGTATTAAAAGCAGCTCTTGAGAGCAACAATGTTGATTTCATTTATCATTATATCTCTAATACCTGGCATAGGGCATATAACACAGTGGGAGATTTCAAAATATTTGTTAAATAGGGAAAAGGTGCATGCTTAAAACTAAGCACATTCCAGCATCCTAATTCATCTTATATAATATATTCAATTAGATAATAAATGTATTTTTTCTTTAACACATCAACACTGCAACTTGCTGTGAGGTTGGTCTTCTCTCAGTAGAGAGTAGCAATTAGCTTTGGAACAGACTTTTTTGTATACAGATCATAAGAACACTAAGGGAACAATAAGAACATAAGGGGACATAGTCCTTAATCTTTTCAAATTCCTTGATGTAGAATTCCATTAGCCATTTTAAGAATAAGACCCAGGAATTCCAGCAGCAGTAACCCATTTTACAGATGAAAAAGGAAAATCCAAAGGTAATAATCACAGGTGACACTAACTGAGCACTTACTTATATGTTCAATGCTTACAAATCCCTAAGTGTACAATCTATGCTCACAGCCATTCCTGTGAAGTAGGTATAATTTTAGTCCCATGTTACATTGCAGAAAACCAAAGCTTAAAGAGCTTATGTGACTTGCCAAATGTTACCTGGCTTCCTAGTGGTGAAGACAGGATTTGAACCAAGGTCTGTCTGGCTTCAGAGTTCAGGCACGTAACCACTGTCCTTTCCTGCCTCTGTGCTCCTCTGTCTTCTGAAAGTCCATAAAGGCATTGATAAAATCCATTCCTGGATATGGTATACTTTAATGAAACAGGGTCTTCCAAGATGTCAAAGCAAAAATTGTTTTAAAAATAAAAACAGGCGGGGTTCAGTGGCTCACACCTGTAATCCCAGCACTTTGGGAAGCCGAGGCAGGCAGATCACCTGAGATCAGGAGTTTGAGACCAGGCTGGCAACATAGTGAGACCCTGTCTCTACTAAAAATACAAAAAATTAGCTAGGCATGGTGGTGCATGCCTGTAATCTCAGCTACATGGGAGGCTGAGGCAGGAGAATCACTTGAACCCAGGAGGCAAAAGTTGCAGTTAGCCGAGATTGCACCACTGCACTCCAGCCTGGGCAACAGAGTGAGACACCGTCTCAATAAATAATATACAATACAATACAATACAATACAATACAATACAATACAATACAATACAATACAATACAGAAGATGAATTAAAAGGAACTCTGAGGCCGTGATCTGGGATCCTGCAATGAGGTTTGCTAACCTTTATTTCAAACTCCTGGTCCCAAGTTTACAGTGTTTGGGCCTCTTGGGCTGCATACCCAGTTTCGTTTCAAGCTGCTCATCAGCAAGCCTCCTCTATTTAAATCAGGCTGGAGTCTAAAATTCCTACTACAACTTTCTTGTATTCCTATCTCTATTCCCTTCCAGAAGCTGTTCTCCCCATTGGAAATGCCCTACGTTAAGATAAATCTGGCCACAAATTCTTTAAACTCTTCCCATCAAAAGGCAGAATCTATTTCCCCACTCCCTGGGATCTGGGCTGATTTTGTGACTTATTTTGAGCAATAGGATGTGGCAGAAGCAACATCGTATGACTACCAAGGTTTGGCTTCCAGAGGCCCTGTAGCTTCCACTTTCACCTTCTTTGAATAATGCTGTCTGTGAACAAGTCCTTTGTTAAGGATGAGAGGCACCACATGGAGAAAGAGGCCCAGCTATCCAGCCATTATAGGACTCTCTCCCCAGGTCCCAGGCGGACAGTGAGGCCATCTATTATGGGCCAACCCATCAATAACTGCAAACAGATACAGAGTAGAAATGAGCCGTCCTAGCTGTGCTCTGCCCAAATTGCCAAGCCAAAGAATGGTAACGAATAAATGGCTGTGGTTTTAAGTCTTTATGCTTTGGGGTGGTTTATAAAGCAGCAGTAGGTCACTCACATGTCTTTTTATTCCTTCTTTTCTAATATGTCCACTTCCTACTTGCAAATTGAGCTCCAAAGTCACTTCTCCAAGAAATGTTCCTGGATGGAATCTTCCCCGACAAAGCCAGCCTCACTCAGGGCTAAGTAGATGGCCCTGTCTAATTTAGTGATTCTAAGGGCACGGAGACCCCACTGTCTCCCTAAATACCTTCCCCATCCACTAGCTGATGCCTGGGATTTCATCATTACAGTTTAATGGCTAAATAAAAGCATAATGCCTATTAAATTTTAAGATTCCCTGGAAGGCATAGCAAGTTTGTGCTTTTGATTTTGCTCTTATTATAAAAGCATACAGGAATAAAAAGTAACACTAACATAAGGTTACTTTCCCAAAGAGAAAAAAATTTTTAATAATGTGGACCAACTCAAATATAAGCCTTTAGGAAGATAGATGAAATAGTTATGTATCTAATTTCAATGTTTAATTTATTAATTTAATTAAGTATACATATTTAAAGTCACATTGTATAAAATAATTCAATTTAGAAATATTCTTCCACTTTTCCATTCCATGAAGTTGTCTGATTTAAAGTTGCCATCTGTGTGTCTAGTGACAAGTGTCTTCCATTTCATGAGACATGTTTTTAGGCATCTGATAGTTTTCCAGACATAATCTTCTCTTCCATCTAATTTGTTTTTTTTTAAACCATGATGCTGCCATTGCAATTTTTATCCCAAGCCACAAGTACCATTTACAAAACACTAAAACAATTTTTTGTTCTATTCATCCTACAAATGTATATTCATGGTTGTCACAATGTAATCACTTATAGCATTGCTTGGTGAAGGGACCTTCAGAAAGCTGGTTTACAATGACATCTAGAACTTGCAAATTAATTTGGAGGCCTTTTCCCAAATAAAGGATTCATTAAATTTATGTTAATGCTTTCCGATCCTTTATTTTTATTTTTAATTTTTTTCCTTTTCTTCCTCCTCCCTCCATGGTCCTTTTTCATTAAGCAAACAACCATAATTATCCAAAAGTTTATGATTTGTTAGGATCAATTCAAGCTAATGTGTCCTCCCCACCCACCTAGCACTTTGTGTTTCAAAAAAAGTCAGCGACCATAGCGCAAAGGACTTTGGAAGAACTCGAATGCAACTCCTTTTCTGAGAGATACTGTTTAGGGGGGAAACCAAATTTTCTTATCTGTTATATATGAATACATGTTCATTCTAGAAACTTTCAACAATACAGAAAATTAAGGAGGTGAAAATAAAAATCATTCAGAACGCTCCCAATTAGAAATCATGATTTCAACAGTTTGGTTCATTTCCTTCCAGACCTTCTTTCTATGCATTATTACATATTACGTTAAACTCAATCAGCTGTTTCTACTTATTACTATAACATATGCATTTCCTTTATTAGAAATTCTTTGTATAAAGATATCCCGTGGTTCACTCAAACTCCATCCTATTGTGGTAGATTTAGGTTATCTGGGGAAACTGCAATATCTCAAGGCACGCACCACCACACCTGTCTAAGTTTTTTTAGTAGAGATGGGGTTTCACCATGTTGGCCAGGCTTGCACCTTAGCATTCATGGTTTTAGATTCTTTTTTCCCTGTTTTACTTTACTGAGCGTCTACCCAAGTAAAAATATACCAAATATGAATAAAGGGAAGTCCCTGTCTCAAAACAGACGGAACTATCAATAATTAATTGTGTCGGGCATGGTGGTTCACGCCTGTAATCCCAGCACGTTGGGAGGCTGAGGCAGGTGGATTACCTGGAGTAAGGAGTTCAGGACCAGTCTGGCCAACACGGTGAAACCCCGTCTCTACTAAAAAAAAATACAAAAAATTAGCCGGGCATGGTGGTGGGCGCCTGTAATCCCAGCTACTTGGGAGACTGAGACAGGAAAATTGCTTGAACCCAGGAGGCGGAGGTTGCAGTGAGCTGGGATTGTGCCATTGCACTCCAGCCTGGGCAACAAGAGTGAAACTCCATCTCAAATAAATAAATAAATAAATAAATGCATGAAATATGATGAGAACTTGAAAAAAGGTATGGTCACATGCCACACAACGTTTTGGTCAACAATGGACTACATATACATCAGTGGTCCCATAAAACTGTCATCTTTTCTATGCTTAGACACACAAATACCACCAGAGAGTGTCCTTACCATAGAGTGTAAGGACACTCTATGATGTTCTCACAACAACAAAATTGCCTAACGATGCATCTCTCAGAACATATCCCTGTCATTATATGATACATGTATATCAAAAGCTGTATACACTAAAAGCTCTGGCAACAAAGAGAGAGAAGGTTAACAGCTCAAGGGAGTGGTCCGAGGAAGTTTCATGGACTCAACATTTGAGGATTTGGGGACTTCTTGTTTGTGTGTTAATTGCTTCTTTTTAAAATATTAAGACCTAATTTTGAAAATATTTGCAAGAAGAAACTTTTAAGAATCTTTCCCCATCTAAATTCCCAGAACAGAGTACCTCTGCTCTGTGGAAACCATCCAGGCCACACCTTGGTTGTGCAACAACTGAAGGCTTCCTGAATTAGAGACTTTTCTCTGAAAGCAGGTTTGGATCGGAGGGAAAGCGTACAGGGACACTGGGGCCTCAAGGGTGGATCAGGAAAGACACCAGGACAAGTGCCAGCATGACAGGCCAGAACAATCCTGACTTCTTCCTTGTCTGGCTGGGACGAGCCCTGCCACTCCCATGCTCCTCAATGCCTTGCTTTGCATTTCTGTGTCCCGCATGCAGCACAGTGACACCCACTGACTGTGCTCTCTGGTTCTTAACGTATGCATGTCTCGTGTTCTTCTAGTAAGTTCCTGGAGTTTAGCGGAGACAGAAACAACATAACTGTGTTAAGCCCATGGGGCTGGGTTCCATGCCAACTCCACTACTGACCATGGGCTCTCTGTGACACTGGGTTAACCCCAGCTCCCTCTGTGTTCTCATTTCTGCCCAAGCAACCTTGTATTCTCCTCTCTTTGTCTGTAGACATAGCCACAGGCAAGTGACGAATATGTCCCTCTGACCACACTAACCCTAGAGATTCTTCACCTCAGATCTGTTTCTTGCTTTTATACGGCATTTTGAACTTGACATTTGCTCATGCTCCCTTAAAAAAACAACTTTAAGATGGTCAATTTAATTGTGAACAAATATCTAAAGAACTGATCATGAAATAATTCCCCCTCCAATTAGCTTCAAGGACCCTATGGCATTTTATCAAACGCAAATATCCCTATAGCAACTATTTTTAGACATCAGACTGGCAGAACTGATAGACTTAGTGTGGGAAGGTAAAAGTAAAAGAAGATTGAAAACAATTGGTGCAATTTAGAAGAGAGATTTCCTTTCTCTGCTTAGGGCACAGCCTTCTGACTGCGCGGCATCCAAGACTTTTAACTTCCTCCTGCAGCATCAAGAAAGCTTCGTGTCTATCTCCACATGCCTCTCAGAAATAACCCAAGCTTAGCTGTTCATCAAAAATTCCACTGGTTCTTGTTTTGGAAGTGGCCTGGGAGGTGATACACACAAGGTATCAAGACAACACATACATGGCTGGTTCTAAAACAGAGAAACACCTCTGGGAAGAATCTCCCCTCTCCCCAGCCCGCCCCTCAAAAAATATTTAGAATAGAGGATAAAATTTCTCATAAAATTTCTCTCCCACAACCTCTGGGGGAAACAGCAGTGGTCAGCCAGATTTTAAATTTTGGTTTGAAGCCCTCTTATATCCACATGAAAATGCTTGCCCCAACCCTACTCCCCTCACAAAAAAGAATTGAATCTACTTGAACATCATTTGCTGACATTTCCAATCTCCTAATTCAGAGAGACCTGTTCAGAATAGATACTACCTACTATATTAGAGGATTTATAGAACATAATGCTACCTCTGCAGGAAAAAATATCTAAATATCACACAATTCAGATCATTCAGCCATTTCTCACCTTCTCTCATCATATAATAAAGAAAAGCATGAAGTTAGCATTTTATTCTTACCAGTGATCACTAACATTTATTGAGCACTTACTATATTACAGATTATACTTAGTCCTTTCCAGTTTTAGCTCATTTAATCGCAGTAACCCTACTGAGTACTATTATTATCCCCACTTTATAGATGGGGAAGCTAAAGCTTAGATATATAGCCAGTAAGTCATAGAGCCAAGTTTTGCTACACAGTCAAGGTCAGAGAACTAGAAAGTGGCAGAGAGGGAATGCAAACAACGCATAAGAGAAATTCCAAAGCTCAGCCTCTGAGCCACTGCACTAGAAGAATCTGGTAGCATGAAAAACCTTGAATATATTTGGATTTAAGATAATATTTAGTTTGACCTTGAAAAGAATGAACTGGGAACTCCCTGGTAATACCCAGGGCCTCCTAAATGTAGAGTGCTTTTAACCCTGTCACCACATGCATCTTGTATGGGAGACAAGAAATGACCTTCTGGGCAGCAGGGGAAAGTGTTCACTCAACAGTGGCAAGAAATACTTGAAAACTAGATTCTTATTTTTGTTTTAAGAAGTACTAAGCAAAACAACCAATAAAAAGGGAAATGAGACATGTTAGCATTTGAATCTAACTGCTCTAATTCTGTGCCTCTGTGCATTATTAATATTTGGATGCATGCAATGCTGGCGTGGAAATTGGTCTTCACACACCGTGGTTTTCCAGAAACACTCACAAACCAATACATGTAACAGACATTCCACTTGTTAATGGGCACATATGTGAAAAGCAGTATAGAAAAGAGGCTAATGTTAGAAAATTGTTAAGTCCTTAACTTCAAGTGTGTTTATATAATGGACACTGGCAATGTTCACAACTTAAATTTGGGTATGTGGTCAAAATAATGCTTGGGAAACTTTTTATTAAAATTGAGTTAAATTGTTAAAAAAAAAGGAAGAAAGGAATATTTGAAAACTAACAAAATGAGGAAATAGTCACACATTGGTTTAATTGCAGAAGGTTGATATAAATTAGAGTCATTTGTGTGTTGTGTTTACATTTATTGTGCAACATGACATCAGAATGCACAGATTTTAGGCATGGTTTTGTTTTATAGCACCAAGGTCTTCCCACTGAACCTCTCAGACCACATGTGAGATGGCTAAAGAGAAGGCCTTGTCCAGTCCCTGGGCAACACCCCTATCTTGTCACACAGAATTACCCAGTGTCCAGATATAACCAAACTGATTACACCAGGAGACAGTCAAGGCATCTGACTAGGACACACATTAACTGAAAGGCATAGTTTGTGCGATTTTGAAAGCTTAAACAGGGAGAACAAAGAGATATTGTTCCAGGGCTTGATACTGGCCCCAGGCATTTGATATTAAACATGTGGAAGTTAGAGGTAATAAGAGAGACCTTCAAAAAGTGTACAGGAACACATTAAGTGCTTAGTAATCTTTGGGTAGCTCTGATACCCAACACTTGCTTTATTACCAGGGAGGAGAAAGAAAGTCATAGGGTCTTGGCTTAGAAGGGAGTTTGGACTGGAGAGCAGTTGGGCTGAACATCTGAGCCTATTGAGAAAGAGTATGCTTCAGGGGGCAAGAGGGAAGAGAAAGGGAATGCTCCCAAGAGTCTGCGTTAGAATCATCACAAGGTTGTCATTTGTGCTTAGAAGAGTGTTTGTTATGTTTATCTGAGATTTATTATAGAAGAAGCATATTGCCAATGCACCAACATCTAAGCTATTTATGGATAGCTAAGAAGCCAAGCATTCTGCCTTTGGTTCGTAACTTTTATTACTGACTCATTGTTTTATTCCTGGGAAAGCTATTTAATCTCTGTCACTTAAATGCATCCATCAGTAAACTGTGGGGAAGACAATAGCTTCAGCCTGCATCCTAAGAATATAAGAACCACACAAGATGGCTGCTGCCCATCAGGAGAGCCGCCACTCAAGCTCCACTAAATTCCACCAAGCCTGTCATGAAAAATTCTGCTCTGCTACCACATCTGCCGGTGGAGGAGGGAAAATGAGTAGGTTGTGAAATCTCACGCAGTAATTCAAAAAGTAACCGAAGTGAGAAGAGTGGATGAGAATATGAATGGCCTGAAACATCAAAGGAATTTGAGACAAATGATAAAAAATAAAAGACAAAGCAAATATAAGACACAGATGAAACCACAGTACAATATCCAAATAATAATAAATAATATCCAAAATAAAAATAAAGAAAATGCCCCACTTTCTAGTATATGATGAGGATATAATAATAACAGTCATCAAGCAACACAATGTTTAGCACTGATTGTTACAGAGTTTTGCAAGCCAAAGGCATAAATAAAAATAACAGCCAATTAAAAATTGAAAGTTAAAACGGAGGTGGGGGGAGGATTACAGTAAAAGACAATGTAAAGGAAATCTTAGAAGCTTATTTCAACAATAAAAAAGATGCAGAATTAAATGAGGAGCAGAAAGTAAAACAGTCATGAATATGGAGGACGTCTCTTTGGCATCTTTCTGTTTCACTCACTTTTCACTCCTTTTCCTTAAATAAATGATTTCAGGTATTGCCCATTTCTTCTGACTTTTAAAAATTGCCTTACAGAACCACAAACACCGTGACTCAGACTGACCAAATATTTTTAATGGTAAATGTAAAACGGTTAACTGAAGGGTGGTGGTTCTTGAGGAGCCAAAGAAACTGATAGCTCACAAATAAGAATGTGTCAGTGTTTACTCAGTGCTGTGCAGGGAGAGAGACTCTGGGACACATTTTTATTTGGACTTTACGTTGTTGCCTTAGGGGTTCACCTCAAGGTGAATCAATGAATTGGACTTTTTTTTTTAATGGGTAAAATTGAGTACCAGATCATGGACCCACTGTGAGGGAACAAATTGAAGTAACATTTGGATCTCTCTATGCCATGTTGTAACCAGCCCTGTGCAGTTCCATCACCGTGCCTTCCAGGTGCAGTGATTTCTAGCCGGGCCTTATTACAGACCCCAAATGGGTCAATAATTTCTCCCATTCCTGAGCAGAGTTCTTTGATTGTGACGTTAAGAGAACAAATAAATTCCAGGGTTTTTTATTATTACGCCCTAGGCAGACTAATACACCAATTTTATTCTACAATTAGCTGCAAATATCTCAACTAATTACAGATATGCCATATACATATAAGTGTTATTTTAGTTCTGACCACCAACCTCTCTGGCTCCAGGTGGCTAAGTCGGCATTTCATCTCTATGTCTGTCTTCAGAGTCTTTATCTGTTGTCTGATTCTGAGCATTTTTCACAGGTATAGTCACATACAACACAGACATATGTCCTTCCAGATAACCTCTGAATTTACTTAATGGCCAGGCATTAAATAAGGCTTTACCATGTTAACTGACGAAGTTTTTAAGCTGTCCTTACTATCTTCTATTTCCCAATGCCAGTCTGTAGAATATACAGAAAAAAACTACTGGAGATCAAGTTCATAACACAGATTTCTGGGGCCCATCTCCAAAGATGCAGATTCAGAAGTAAGGCCCAGAAACCTGTATGTTTAACATATTTCCTACAAGGAGTACAAAAATGGACAAGGGGAGTGGCAACATGGTGTAATTGTTACAAATACAAAGTGCCTGAACTTAAATATCAACTCCCACTTTTACTCTCTGTGTGCACTTGGGCAAGTGACTTTATCCCTCTCTGCTTTGTATGCCCATTTAGAGGTGGGAGGGTAGTTGTATTGATATGGTTTGGATGTTTTGTCCCCTCCAAATGTTGAAATGTGACCTCCAATGTTGGAGGTGGGTCTTGTGTGAAGTGTTTGGGTTATGGGGGTGGATCTCTCATGAATGGCTTGGTGCTGTCCTCATTGTAATAAGTGCTCACTCTATGAGTTCCCATGAGATCTGGTTGTTTAAAAGAGCTTGGTGCCTCCTCCCTCTCTCTTGCTTCTGTTCTCAACATTTGATAGGTTGGCTCCCCATTTGCCTTCCACTGTGATTGTAAGCTTCCTGACGCCTCACTAGAGGCTGAGCAGATACTGGCACCATACTTCCTGTACAGCCTGCAGAACTGTGAGCCAATTAAACTTCTTTACTTCTTTAAAAACTGCCCTGTCTCAGGTATTCCTTTACAGCAATGCAAAATGGATGAATACAAATATATATGGCATTTTGTAAGTATCAAATGGGTTAAGACTTGTTGATCCTTGAAATGGTATTAATATCTTGAAACAATATTAATGAGTATTCAAAAAACCCATTCCTTGCTTCGTACACTTCTATGTATTATTTAAAGCGTTTTTTTTTTTTTTTTCAAATAAACATGTAATTACTTTTGTAATAAAAATCTTGCCCTTCCCAGGGGATTTTGACACTAGGGGAAATTTGTACGCATCCCCCTTTGCCACTAGGGGATTTGTAAACTAGGCTGCATGGATGATGGTACTCCCTCCTCCCCTGTCCATTTATGGATTTAGCTGTGTTGTGTGGACCTTGGTTTTCTTCTGCCCCATGCTCCTTTTGCTGCTGCCCTGGGTGAGTGTCCACTCTCAAAGGTGATCCTTCTTCTTGGACTCTTGCTCCTTCAGGACTGGCCTCAAGCGTCCTGGAAAATTAAGCAAGGCCAACCCAACTGCTGGGCCACAGGCCACTTCTCCGCTCCGTCTCCTTCCGCTTATGCCACTGGCCAGCCTATTCCACAGGCTCACGCCCTACTCTACCCCACCCCATTTTGCTCCAACACAGAATCTTATAGCTTTCTAGTCCTTAGCACAAGTCCTAATTCTACATGAGTTTACTAATAGGGACAGGATCCTCATCCAGTTTTTTTCGTCATTGTATTTTAGTTCTTAGGACTGTTCTTGGCACATAGATGGCAATCATTAAAACATTTTAAATAGATGGATGAATAAATCCACCCACCAGGCCACTCCATGCAGCTTGACTCTATTGACTATCTCAGACAACCCACCTGTGGTCAGATGCAGCCTGCACAAGAGGAGGGTTTGACCTTCAGGTTTGCCACAAGGAGAAATTCACTTACGGAGACAAAGCAGTCCTATCTCTGGGCTAGTTCCCATGCTGCCACTCTGCAATTATCCCTCCCACAGCTACAGGAATAGGAATGGAATCGCCATGCTTCAAAAGGAACCCACTCTATTCAACTACCATCATTTCAACAGAAACATCTTGGAACATTTTAAACCCCTGTGGTCCTTCCAACCCATTCCCAGCTCAGGCAGACCCATGCCTGAGAGGCCGAGAGACCAGCTCTCAGACTCCTCAATGATGACAGGTCCTCTTTAAAGCCATAAAGTAACTTGTGACACTTGATCACTGGATAAAATCAAATGGCAATAGGTTCAAATTGCTTTTAAAACATTCCTGTGATTTGTGAATTAGCCAATAAATGCTTTTTCTAACCAAATAATCCACATGTATTAGATAGTTTTGAGCTTCTTGGATGAGATATACTAAAACAAACATTACCTTTCATGCTAATGTAGCAGTGAAAGTGAATTATGCTCCGAATGCCAATCTATCAAAAGGTAGGTATTTTACCCAGTTCGTGGTCTAGATCTTTAACCCATTGATTTTCATCCTCAAGAAACACCAATTCACGTTATCTTGTCAAAGATGGAGAAGACTGGAAGGAATTTGTTCTAACTTTGCCACCTAGGATATGTTGTTTCCTCACCTATTAAATTTTATGTTTCAGTATTGTGAAATCATTTTCAAATTTCCTTATTTGAATCTCAAACTTTTACATAATTTCTCAGCATGAAGAAAAAAAGGACAATTAAAATACATGCTTGCTGGCAAGTTACTCTTCTGATCCTGAGAACTGCATTTGCTTCACTTTCATCCTCCCTTATTAAGTATACCTCTAAGTAGTGACTTCATGCATTTTGCAACACACCACACCCTTTAAAGTGAAGGCTTCCATGGGGCAGGGACTAAACCTCTGCGTTGTTTTGCATAATGCTACCAGAGCCCTTATATTAAAAGATAGGCATCTTCCAGGGCCTTTTATTCTGCCCATTCCTGAAGTCACAAAGCATGACCTCCATGTCTCGGGCTTCATATAAGCAGGAAAATCCATTGCCACAGGATTTGCTGCACTTGTTGAATGTCATTGCAAACTGTTGCAATATTTTGCTTCTCTGCTTACAAGGGCACACACCACGACTGGGTGTGTAGGAGAGCGAACAGATGCACAATGACTCCATCCTCTATTGTTTCTGTACCTGCAGAGCTCATCTTAGCAAAGATTCTTCATTCAAAGTCACCTTTTCCCCTTCTCATTACTCTTTCTTTTCTGCAATACTAACCAGTTTTGTTTAGCCTGAGATAATTCTGTCTCATAAAACTGCAAAGTTATTTGCTCGCTAAATAAAGAGACTGTTAGGTAACATGGGGTACCTTAAAATGGCGCCGTACCTTAAGATGGGGCCGGTTCCGGGTTCTTCTCCCCTCCTTGACCGGGCACTGTCTGAACCCGCCAAAGGAGGGCCAATCAGAAAGAAGCATCTCCCGCCTTCCCTTGGGCCCGCCCCACGTAGGCCCAAGGGATATAAAACCCAGCACACCAGCAGCCCTCTCTCTTCTCTTCCTTCTCCGCTCGATACCTCCGATAAAGATCTCTTGACCGCAACCAGTGTAGTTTGGTCTCTGCCCGGCCCCTTTCAGAGACAAAAGAAAAGCAGTCTGAACAAGGATGTTAACCAGGATTAAGAACATATTCAAGAAAATGGAAGTAACACACTTTTTAATTTCTTCAATCCAGCTTCTAGCTGGGAAAAATATAGTAGAGAAATAATACAATGAAGGACAAACAAAAAATGAGAATTATACTGAGTTGTTTGCCAGGACCCCACAATTTCCAGTTTTATTCCTTTTACTCTGGCCACTCCTTCTCAAAGATCCTTCACTAGTTACTCCCCATCTCTTTGGCTCCTTTTTCCTTCGTGTGTGTGTGGTTTTTTTGTAAATGGCCAAGGCTGTTAACTTGAGGGATAATTTATATACCACAAACTTCACTTGTTTTATAACATTTCCAGAAAGCCCTGGGTCTGCTTAGCAGCCCAGGCTCTCCTCCGACTGCCCCTGCCAAACTCCACATCATTCTGCTGGTCGATGGCCTGCTGGCGTGCCAGTGCCTGTGGTGTGCTCCCGGCGTCCTCTCGACTTCCAGACACTTGTGTGTTTGCCTGCTAGAATCTTAGGGTTTTTATAGGCACAGAATGGGGGCATGGCAGGCCAGGGTGGTCCTGGGAAATGCAACATTTGGGCAGGAAGACAAAAATGCCTGTCCTCACCGAGGTCCGCAGGCACAGGCCAGGGGGTAGAGCCCTAGCCAGGGACCAAGCCCTTCCCCCATTCCATATCATCGAAAGGGACCATGCCCTTCCCTTGCCAGCACTTCCCTTCCCCACTTCTGTATCATTACCAAGGAGCTTAGTCTTTGGACCACGTTTCTTTATACTCATTCCCTAGATTATCTCATCTGGTCTCCACATTTTAAATACCAGGTATATATTCTAATGACTCCCAAATCTATAGCCCCACCCTGCCCCTCTCCCCTAAACTCCAGATTCACCTCTTAGATGTCTGATAGGTATTTCAAACTTAGCATGCTCAAAACCAAGTTTTGATCTTTACCTAAAACTGTTCCTCCCACAGTCTTCCCTAAACCAGCTAATAGCAATGCTATATTCCAGTTGCTCATAAAACCCTTGGAGTCATCCTTGACTCCACTCTCCTTCCCACTCCTACAACAATCCATCAGAAATCCTATTGACTTGACTTGTGAAAAATATCCAGAATCCAGCCACTTTTCACATCTACACTGCTGCCACCCAGGTCAAGCCACCACTTCCCTCCCCTGGTTTATCGCAATAGCCACATTACTGGTCCTCTTCTTACTCGCTACACTCAATTCTTAACATGGGAGCCAGAGTGATTCTTTCAAAACTTGAGTCAGACCACAGCACAACTCTATTCAAAACCCTGCAATGACTTCCCATCTCACACAGAACAAAAGCCAACATCCCTACCATGGCTTACTGGACTCTGACCACAAGCACTCTGACCTCAGCTTCTTGGCCTCTCCCCTTGTTCATGCTGCTTCAGTCTCTCTGGCCTACTTGCTCTTCCTCAATCCCATCTGCCTCAGAATCTTGACACTGATTGTTCCCTCTGCCTGTAAGACGTGTCACCAGAAAACTGGCTGATTTCTTTATCTCCTACAAGTCTTTGCTCAAATCTTACATTTCAATGAAACCTATCCACACTACCCTATTTAATACCATAACCTGACCCCTTCCCTCTCAATCCCCCTTACCTTGTTCTATTTTTTCTTTTTGCACGGAATTTTTCATGCTTTAACTTGACAAACTACTTCTAAATTTAATGTGAAAGAGCAAAGGGCTAGAAAAAGCCAATAAAATTTTGAAGGAGAATAAAGAAGAATATTATCCCTACCAGATAGAAAACTTATTATAAAGCCACAGCCATTAAATGGGTAGAGCAATGGTGCAGAGATGGAAAAATAGACCACTGGAACAAAGAGCCCAGAAACAAACTCGTGTCTACACAGAAACTTGGGATATGGCATGTTGGCATCACAAATCATTGAGAAAGGAAAACTATTTGAAAACTTGTGCCAGGACAACTGGCTTTCTATTTGAAAAAAGATAAAAAGATAAAATTAGATCCCTATTTTACTTCATATACAAGATAAATTCTAGAGAGATTAAAGAACTAAACATAAAAAGAAAAACTTTCAACCTTTAGCAGAAAATATAGGAATATATTTATGACATCCAGCTATGAATGTTTTCATAAACAAGACAAAAATGCACAAATTATAAAGAAAAATACTGACATATTTTGCTACATTAATATTTAAAAGTATGTGTATAACAGAAAGTACAATAAACCAAATTAAAAGATATAACACAATCTAAAAGATGGTACACAATAATGCCTCATTGCCTCATTTCTAGTATTTATGTATTTTTTTTATTATTATACTTTAGGTTTTAGGGTACATGTGCACAATGTGCAGGTTTGTTACATATGTATCCATGTGCCCTGTCGGTTTGCTGCACCCATTAACTTGTCATTTAGCATTAGGTATATCTCCTAATGCTGTCCCTCCCCCGTCCCCCCAAATATTTATGTATTTTTAAACCACTAGCAATTTATAAAGAAAAGATAAATAATTCAGTGAAAATATTTTTAATATTCAAGATAAAATATAAATGTTGAAATAGATGAACAAGCAATTAATTCACAGTAGAGGAAATTTATCAGGCCAGTATACAAATGAAAGTACGTTCAATCTCATTAAATTAACATGAAATTAAAATGATGATACTCTCCAATTGGCTCTACAAAAAATAAGAATAAGACTGATAATACGAAGCGTACTTCATAAAGATATAGAGGAAACTAAGCTGTTATACACCCTGGAGGGGTGTGTGAACTCATCTAAACTACTTTGGAGAATAATTTGGCAATTAATATCCAATAAAGTTGAAAATGTATGTATCCTAGAACAATAGGTCCATTTTAAATAGTGTATCTAGAGAAACTGTCGTATTTGCACATGAAATAGTGTACAAGCATACTCATTGCAACTTTGCTGGTGATTGCAAAAAATAATGGGAAATAATTTAAATGTTCATCAACAACAGAATGTATAGATATTACATGAGATGAATTTCATCACAACAGTACATTTCAAAAACATAATTGTGAATTTTAAAACAATGTGCAAAAGCATATATTGAATAGGGTATTAAATTATGCTAATTTTATAATAATACAAAATATTATTTAAAAACATAAACACATCTACTAAAAATGTAAAACACATACATGGAAAAAATATATATGCTTTGCAGCAGATCACAAAATGGTCACAATTTTCCACCCCTCCTAGAAACCTACTCCCACTTACGATATGACTTTACTACTCCTTACGTCAAAAAGCAAAATGCATTTTCCCATTCCTTGAATCTGGTGTCTTTGTGATTTGCTTTCACCAACAGAACACAGGAGATGGAATGTTTTGCCAGAGGCCTTGCATTCCTCCATCCTACTTTCCCTCCAAGGAACCCTGCTGCTACCTTGTAAATAAGCCTGGGCTAGCCTGCTGAATGATGAGCAATGCATGGCCCAGACAACCCCATTGCCCAGTCTGCAATCAGCTAACCGCCAGACATATGATTAAGGCCATACCAAGACAAGCCAGCACCCAGTTGACCTGCCAATTGACCGCAGACAAAGGGGCAAGCACAGCTCAGATCAGCCTAGGCTAGCTCATGTTGATAGAACCACCCAGCTGACCTATGGACTATAAGCAATAATAAGTGGTTGTTGTTTTAAGTCACTGAGTTTTAGGGGCGATATTTTTTGACGCAGCAATGGATGCATGACACCTGTGCTATCTTTGGAACAGTGATCTCTAAGGAAAGAAAGAAGGGAAGAATAACATGGGGAGTGAGCACCTTCACCTTTCACCTTTTATATTTATTTATTATTATGTTTTTAAGACAGAGTCTCACTCTGTCACCCAGGCTGGAGTGCAGTGGCTCCATCTCAGCTCACTGCAACTCTGCCTCCCAGGCTCAAGTAATCCTCCCACCTCAGCCTCCAGAGTAGCTGGGACTACAGGCACACACCACCACACCTGGCTAATTTTTGTATTTTTTTATAGAGATGGGGTTTTGTAAGTTGCCCAGGCTGGTCTCAAACCTGTGAGCTCAAGTGATTCTCCCACTTTGGCCTCCCAAAGTGCTGGGATTACAGGTGTAAGCCGCCACTCCCAGCCTACACTTAATTTTTTAAGAATTTAAAAGTCCTCAAATCCTGTGTTACATCTGGGTAGTAGCAACCGGGGAGTCTGTTCTATTATTTTCGGGATTATTTCTGAACACTTGAAATGCTGCCTAATTGTTTAAAGAAGCGTGTCGCCATTCTTTATGTTTTTGTCATGTTCATATAAATATGGTAGAAGTAGAAAGGGCTGAGACGTCTGGTTCAACATTTGATTCTCATGTAGACTGGCTACACAGAAACTTGGAAATATTAGACCTTGACTTATATAACTGACCTCATGAGCCACAGTGACTCAGACTGACCAAATATTTTGGTCACACCCCATTTTGTGGTAGAATATAAACATGAGCTAAGAGAAAAATATCAAACTCTCAGTTAATTATATCCAAGAAACAAATTTTCTTTGATGCAAAAGAAGATATTTTTAGGGCAAAACAAACTGGTATCAAAGGTATTCTTTAGTTTTCAGATTAAGTCCTGGCGTCAATGTTGATTCAAGGTAATTTTCTCATGTTCAATATTAAGGTAGGAGTGTGGTATGCTGCCGAAAAATATTTTCATCAAAGACTGAAATAAAATGAGTTTTCTATTTGATCTTCACTTTACCAAAAAATTGTGTATCACATATAACAATGCTGATTTTATTGAAATAGAATTATTTCAATTTTATTTCAATGTAATTCCACGATTAAAAAAAAAAAAACACTCACCCTGTGAGAGGATGTAGGTGTAGGAACTGTAAATAATTTATGCAAAATGAGGCCTGTCCGTAAACTTCAAGTCCCCAGTGAAACCTATTGAAAAAGTTCCACTAATCTTTACAAGGCAAGATATTTCTAAGGGGTCAATGTCCCTGATTTTGACAGGATCTTTTTACCCTAAACCCCACAAACAAATTAAATGAAGGACAAAATTTTTACCTAAAACTTTGAGTGGAAACATAAACAGGCAGTAATCAATCTCTCTGCCATCTAGAGGCACTACTACAAACACTTCTTTTACATGGAAAGGAATGGAAAGTTCTAAAGCCAACATCATTCCAGGTGGTAAGAGATAAGAAAAGGCATTTGTGGCTAAAAGACAAGGTCTTCTGGGACTTGGGAGACATTGATATGAGACAAACAGGGACTTGGAAGGGGCTGGTGTGAGACAAACAGACAAAACGAAGTAGAAAGTACATGTTCTGAAGCAAGTCACATCGCATACGAGCCTAGGCAGCAGAATAAGTCGCGGCTACACATAACTGAAAATAATTTGATTTATAAACAGAGGTGCAAGGCTAACTCTCTCCAATTTACTTATTAATCATATATATATATATATATATATGGCCTTTTTTCCTTTCTGTTGCTTCTACCATTCATAAGTGATTAAAATACAGTCTGTTAATCAGCTTTTTAGGTTTAATTTCTAACAAAGAATATCTGTAAAATTTTAAAAATTAGTATAGCAGAAGGTCAGGATAGCAGGGTGAACCAAATTGCAAAATCACTTATCCCAATATTTGAGAAGACAAATCAAAAATCTATAACAAAAATAGTAAAATATAAATAGTACTTATTATGTGCCAGGCATTATTCTAACGACTTTATACATTTTAACTCATTTAATAATATCATATCTTTATGAAAAACTGTATTATATCCTCATTTTACAGATGTGGAAACTGAAACACAAATTATAGCTAGTAAGCGGCAGGCCTGAAATTTGATTCCCAGCAGTCTCAATTCAGAGCTTGCGTTTTTAACCACCACACTATACTGCACTCAGATAGACAAAATAGGCAAATAAGTGAAAGCAAGCAAAAAAACCCACCATTACCAAACAAGGAAAGGACCAAAACTTATGCCTAAACAAACAAACAAAAAAAGAAATAAAAGGAATTGAGAAGGTATACTAATCCTGTTCCCAATTACCAGAAGCAGTATTGTATTAATATTTTGAATGAAACAAATCCAAAAAATTCTCATTAATATACCTCCCCTCGCCCAAATAAATAATTTGGGGAGAGGTGAAACGGTGAAGTGAATAGGCAACATCAGGAGTTAAATACTCCAGGCCTTATCATTTTCCAGAGCTCCATGAAGAATTAGAAAAATGATCTAAGGCCTGGGAGAATCGGTCCAAGAATAAAATACACCCCAAACTAGTTTGATGGATCTTTGGTATAGAATATTTAGCAAAATCTCAGATAAAAAAAGAGCCTTCCAACAAAGACTGCATGTAGTTCCAATCTCAATATGCAGCCTACAAACCATACCCCAAATGGAAGAGAAACAAATCTCATATAAGTTGGAAAGCATCCAAAAGAATGCACCTACATCAGAGAAAATTTAAATGAGCACATTCAAAATAAGCATGAGCTGGGCGCGGTGGCTCACACCTGTTTTCTCAGTACTTTCAGAGGCTGAGGCAGGTGGATTGCTTGGACTCAGGAGTTCAAGACCAGCCTGGGTGACAAAGGGAGACCCCATCTCTACAAAAAATACAAAAATTATTTGGGCATGGTGGCACACACCTGTAGTCCCAGCTACTTAGGAGGCTGAGCTGAGCGGATTGCTTGAACCCAGGAGGTGGAGGCTGCAGTGAGTGTTAATGGCACCACTGCACTCCAGCCTAGGCGACAGACTGAGACCCTGTCTCAAGAAGAAAAAAAAATGACCATGATATACTCAGGAGGCTGAGGTGGGGGGATTGCTTAAGCCCAGGAGTTCGATCTATGATTGAACCCATGAGCTATGATCATGCCACTGCACTCCAGCCTTGAGACTTTGTTTCTAAAAAAAGACAAAAAAAATGAGCAAGATAAAAATTAATGATATAACAGTGGCAAACACTACACACACAAGCACATAAGAAAGGAATATGACATACAAAAAAGCAAATTAAGAACCCTATCTGGAAGAAATCACAACCTAAGGAAAATTCCCTGTGTGTGTGTTTTATCACAAAACATTAAAAGAACATAAATTCAATGAAACACCATCTCAATCAATCAATAAAACTGGAGAATAAAACAATAAAATAAGATGAAAAGACAGTTTGTAGAGTTACAAAAACTAATTGAGCACCAAAACTACACCACTGGAGTAGGGATCTGAAAACTATGGCCCCTGAGACAAATCCAGGCTACTGCTTATTTTTATAAATAAAGTTTTATTGGAACACAGCCACATCTATTTATTTATGTATTGTCTATGGCTGCTTTTGAACTACAACAGCAGAGCTGAGTAGTTGCAATGGAAACTTTATAGTCCACAAAACCCAAAATATTTAGCAAGTAATCTTTTACAGAAAAAGTTTGCCTGGCTGGGCGCGGTGGATCATGACTAAATCCCAGCACTTTGGGAAGCTAGGGTGGGAGGATCACTTGAGGACAGGCTCAAGACCAGCCTGGGAAACACAGCTAGACCTCATTTCTACAAAAAAAAAAAAAAAAAAAAAAGTTTGCCTAAAATATTAATACAGTATAAATGACCTGGACCTTCCTGTCCCTGGCTCTTCTACCCCATTTCTGTGCTGCTATTAATACTTTCTTGTTACACTCTGGAATTGAATGCTCACTAGTTTTAAATGCAGTATGAGTTGGTTGGTCACACTTTGGACCTCTGGAACTTCAAACCAGGCCCTTGGGAACTACCACATTATTAGATGCCTTGAAATACATAGACTTCTCACCCTCAGCTTAAGCCAAGTATCTTTGATAACATATAATTATAATAGGTAGCATTTATTTTATTATTTTGGGGGGAAATAAGATCCAACAAACATTTATTTGGTGCTATATGCTGGGTAATATTGTGCATTTTAAGAATATAGAAAAAAATGGTAAAGGTGGTATATAAATAAAGTTCAGGTAATATTACCAAAGTGGAAAATACTTCCCTATTGCATAATAACCTAAAAAATGAGACAATAAAGGATAAAAACTAGGCTCAAATTTTGTAACACTTTATTCTATGTATATAAACATGTTTTATTGGAAGTATCATTGTAGTAAACATTTTAGAGACTTATTTACTTTGTTAATTTTCAGAGAAAAGTATTAGGCTGTAACTCCAATTATGAAAGATTTATAACTCTTTCAAAAGTTTAAAAAGTACAGTGCAAATTATATGTTACTACTTTAACCTTGGCTAGGAATAAACAGCACGTTTTTATTTTCACTGGTCATTGGATTGGAATTTACTACTTTGGGGCAAAATAACCCATTGGACTAGTCTGATACCAACTCCTCAAATCCCTAATCCAAGCTCCACAGCTCCCTTGGGTGTTTCTTATTATTGAACAGAACATAAGTTTATTTATTCGACAATAATTTTGAAGTATTGTCAAGAAAGCAATTTTTGTTCAGAAACAACATTTTTCAAAATGTACATAACTGATTGTAACGTCACTATTTTCTATATTCTCTGTGAACATTATATTTCAATTTTTATTGTACTCAGTTATGAAGGTATGTCAAAATATACTTAGATATTGTTAGCTAACCTAACATTATAGCTTTCATTCCGCAAATATTTATCCAATGCAAACCATGTTCTCCAGGCTCTATGAGAGGAGTTGGATACACTAATAAATAAGCCGTAGGCTTTTAGGAATTTAAAGTCAAGAGTACAGATGAGACCTTCCAAGATAGTTATGTAAAACAGGAGTAGAGAAAATGTTTCTTTTCATGTGCAAACTCTGATAATTTGATGGCTGCCTGAAGCATTTTTTAGAATTCTAGGATGGAATCAGGATTGAGAGAAAATTGCCAAAATCAATTAACAATGTCTGCTGTGGGCATGTGTGATTTGATGCATATTGTATGTTCATAACTCCTGGTAGCATTAATAGAAAAAAGGACCAAGTATGGAATATTCGATATCAATAATTAATTATGGTATGGGTGAAGGAAGAATAAGAATAGCAGAAAACTATTCAGTGGCAACACCATGGAAGCTAGAGATTATAAAGTACAGTACAAATTATATGAATTTATAAGAAGTGAATTTTCAGGAGGAAGTACTCAATGTCAAATTCTTTCCTTGCAGAAGAAAGTTTGGCAAATTGTAATTCATTGGTGACCTCTGAAAGCAGTTTCGGTTGACTGGTAGTTGAAACAAGTATAGTAACTAAGGAAGTAAGAAAGTAGGTACAAATTACATAGTTCTAGAAATCAAAGATTCTTCACACTTCCTACTGTTTAATAATATATAATAATGCATTGGGTCTGGGCTTATTTCTTTTTTTTTTTTTTTTTTTTTTTTTTTTTTTTTGTTGAGACAGAGTCTCGCTCTGTTGCCCAGTTTGGAGTGCAATGACATGATCTCGGCTCACTGCAACCTCCGCCTCCCAAGTTCAAGCAATTCTCCTGCCTCAGCCTCCCAAGTAGCTGGGATTACAGGCACCCACCACTACAGCCGGCTAATTTTTTTTTTTTTTTTTTTGCGTTTTTAGTGGAGACGGGGTTCTGCCATGTTAATCAGGCTGGTCTTGAACTCCTGACCTCAGGTGATCCGCCCGCCTCCACCTCCCAAAGTGCTGGGATTACAGGCATGAGCCCCCGCACCCGGCCTGGCCTTATTTCTTTGTTCACAATTATGTACCCTGAAATTGCAACATCTAGGCTGCATTCTTCTGGTACATCCATATCCCCATTATACCATTTTTCTCTGTAAACACAGATAGTTCTGGGAGCCTATTTTACATTATTCTGATGCTACACTCATACATCTACTTTGCCGTTTATTTGCTAAATTATTGACTTTTGTTTTTGCTAAATAGCATCATCTGTTTAATAACATGAAATATGCTATTACTATACAATATTTACAACTCCCAGGATATCAGATTAGCATTTCTAATGGCCTTCCTCAATTAAAGTTCAAGAATGAGTTCTGAGTCTCAGAATCTAATTTATTAATCAAGACCTTAGACTTTTAAAAATCCTTTTACAATATAAAAAATCCTCAATTTGGTTAGGGTTCTCTAGTGTAATTAATTCAGTAAGAAACATTTAATCTAAATCATACTGTGGACAAAAGGAGAAATAGTATGTGCCTTAAATATGATTTCTAGGCCAGGTGTGGTGGCTCACGCCTGTAATCCCAGCACTTTGGGAGGCCGAGGCAGGTGGATCACGAGGTCAAGAAATCAAGACCATCCTGGCCAACATGGTGAAACCCCATCTCTACTAAAAATAAAAAATTAGCCATGTGTGGTGGCATGCACCTGTAGTCCCAGCTACTCAGAAGGCTGAGGCAGAAGAATCGTTTGAACCTGGGAGGTGGAGGCTGCAGTGAGCCAAGATCGTGCCACTGCACTCCAGCCTGGGCAACAAGAGCTAAACTCAGTCTAAAAAAAAAAAAAAAAAAAAAGATTTCTGAATGTGAATATTCACTAAAATTGTAGACAATTTTATACTCAATTTCAAAAAGTCATAATACTAAAAATATACAATCATGGGGTGAATATAACCAGTTCCAATAGCAGATCATGGCACAATTTGCCACACCTCATTGATGAGAACCTGGAAATACTAGTTTCCACTCACGTATCAAGTCTTGTTCTAGGGAAAGAACTGCACACAGTGTTTCAGGTTAATCTGATTTTACCACACTTTTATACATCTGAACAAAAAAAATTAAATCGGGAGTCAGAGAGATTGAACAAATATTATTTGCTGGGAGAAATAAACCATAAGCAGAGCTGCAAATCATGACCTTGAGTGTATTCTCCCCTCTGAGGTTGATGAAAATGATCAACTAACATGCCTGGGTCATACAGGTGAATTAGAGCTCTAAGTTTCTTTCCCGTTCTAATGCTGTATGCCACTGTGAGTCTACAATGCTAGGAAAGCAGAACAAGATACAAAGAGAAATCAGAACAAAGATTATCTTTGAACTCAGGCAACAGAAGAGAGCCCTTGTTTTAAAGTTAGGATATTTAAGGAAAATGCCATGCAAATTCACTCACAAACAAACACTGGTCAGCCCTTTCGTCTTTTTTTTTTTTTTTTTTTTTTTTTTTTAGCTGTGGACCTATTATGAAGGTAAGTTATGATCAGCTAAAATGTGCCTATATAATCAAATCCTCCTTGTAAAAGTCAGGATGAAGGAAATGCCAGTCTATTACATCACGCATCACTAAGTGAGTAATTTAAGCTATGTCAATAGCTTGTGTAACAAGAATAAATCCATTGTTATTAAATATTAGGGTAAGATTTATGTTATATAATTTAAAAGTGAGGATCAAAGCTTTGTTGTAGCACATATAAACTACCAACTCATGGCTTCATGATCACATTTTATTACACTAGCAAGATCTTTTCCATTTATTCTTATGTCTAGTAAATATTCAGTCTTAATTTGGGGGGCAGTTCTTAAATATAGACCAATCTCAAACATAGCCAAAAACTTCATTCTGCCAAGCAAGTCATTATTAATTCCCTAACTAAATTTTTTTTAAAAAACCTATCTTTGAACTTTATTCTTAATAACCAATATAAGAAAGTTAGTTAGATAAAAGATAAAAGGTCTCATGCCTGTACTCTCATTACTTTGGAAGGCCAAGGTGGGTGGATTGCTTGAGCCTAGGAGTTCAAGACCAGCCTGGGCAACATGGCAAAACCCTGTCTCTACAAAAAATACAAAAAAGTAGCCAGGTGTGGTGGCATGCCCCTGTAATCCCAGGGACTCAGGAGGCTGAGGCAGAAGAATCACCTGAGCCTGGGAGATCGATGCTGCAGTGAGCCACGATCACACCACTGTACTCCAGCCTGGGCAACAGAGCAAGACCCTGTCTCAAAAAATTAAAAAAAGAATAGATATAAGGTCAAATCACTTGGTTCTTTAGAATCCCCAAGTGAAATCTAGTTCTAAACAGATGTATCAGGTTTCAGTTTGCATTTGCCAAAATGTCGAAAAAGAACCTCACCATATTTTCCATTTAAGTAATAATACATTCAATTTTTACTATGCTTCAATTGTACCAAGCATTTTACATGATTTATCTCATTTAATTCTCACAGTAATTTCAGGGGTAAATATCATTATCTTCATTTTACAGATAAGGTAACAAAGGCTTAAGGAAATTAAATGACAAAATGGCAAAGCCAGGCTTTGAAGTCACATCCCTTAACCTTTGTGGCAGTGGAGAGGTGACAGATGGAAGGTGAGCAGTTGATTTCAGGACAATAAGAACTTAATTTCTAGCAAAATCAGGAAAAGTGGAATTCTACTTACCTGATGATGCTTTGGAACATCCATCAGGCATTCAATAAATCCATAGTGATTGACAGCTGATTGATTAAACCTGGAATTCAATGCTATCATTATCAAAGATAAGGAGAGTTTGACGATGATAGCAAAAAGATGTTTGCTATTATAACCAAACTCATTGATTGATTAAACCTGGAATTCAATGTGATTATCAAAGATGAGGAGAGTTTGACTATGATAGCAAAAAGATGTTATCATTCTTGTTCTACAAAACAGCAAACAGACACTCAATGAGGGTAAGCAATTTACAGAAGTTCACAGAGTATGAAGCCAGACCCACATGCAGATCCTTCAAGACCAAGTCCAGCATTCTTTCCACAGGGCCACATAACCTTCCCAAAGATGGTGCTCTGGGCTGTTCAGTGAGGGGCACTTATCTATTGTAACCTCATTGTGTAGATCCTTAGTGACATGCCAAGACTGTCTTGGACTTTCCCCCCAACCCAAATATTCTGTTAAGTTATAAGTTTGACCTTGAATATAGCCTTGAACTAGATGCAGCATTGCTCCTACTGCCTGGAGGAGGCAACCTGAACCTTCCCACCAACAGAACTTAGAAAGAACAAAGAGTTTACACCTGATGATGTGGTGATGCTATCAGCACTTCAGTACGATCGAAGGAAATGATCACCACAGTGAGGCCTTGGAGCCTAGGACAGGCCCAGCATTTGGAAGGAATTCTATAATGTTTGCTTAATAAGTGATTGAATGAACACAACCATAGTGCCCACTTCTGATTTAGTGCAGTGGTCTCTGGTGTAGGGAGTGAAAATTCCAAGGGATATATCATATGATCCACTGGAATGTGGAAAGACAATATTAAAATTTCTACATTGAATTTTTATCTTATCTTTTTAAAATTTCTATTTTGTTTTATAATGTATATATCAGCATAGTGGTACTTGTAAGTAATTTTAAAATAAATGTATAAGTAAATATATAAACATTAGGAATACATTACACAAAATATTTTATTGATGTGGATGCATAAGTTTTTAAAATATAGAAACTTCTGGTTAAGATCAATTTATCTAGATTGTCCTCTGTGAGCCTCATAAGGGCTCCAAAACACCTTATGTAGAGGTTTTCAAACTTTAGTGGGCATAAGAATCATTTGGATAGTTTGTTAAAAATGTAGATTCAGGTTTCCATCTTTTTATACACTCAGTTGATCTGTGGCAGGATCCAAGACTTTGCATTTTTAACCAATAACTAGGTAATTCTGCTCCAGGTGGTCTCAGGAGAAACATTACCTCACAAGGCTACAGTGACCTGGAGAATCTCCTACTTCTGCTACCAACACAGATCAGATACCCCAATGTAGTTTTGAGAACTAAAGGGATAAATGTTCTCTTAGGTAGGAATAACCACATATTGCTTATGAGCCTAAAGCCTTGAATAAAAAATATAATTGTAATAGTAATAATAAAATCAGCCACCATTTATTGGACACCCACATAGGATAGCTTATTTCTGATTATCAGAATTCAATAAGGTTTCCATCATCAGCCTGATTTTACAGAAAAAGAAACGGGTCTTAGCAAGGTTAAGCAAGTTACCCAATGTTTTCAATTATAGGTTGAGCATCCTAAACCTGAAAATCCAAAATCTGAAATGCTCCAAAATCCAAAACTTATTGAGTGCCAACATAATGCTCAAAGGAAATGCTCCTTGGAGACTTGGAGCATTTCAGATTCCAGATTTTCAGATTTTGGATGTTCAGTTGGTATAATGCAAATATCCTAAAATCTGAAAAAAATTAGGAATTCAAAACACTCCTGGTCTCAAGCATTTAGAATAAGGAGTACTCAACCTGCATTTTTTCTAAAAGCTTTGAGGCCCAGAAGAAGAAACTTTCTTTACAACTTTCCAACAACTCATTATCCCAGTAATGTGTGGGAGACTTAGTGTTATGATCTTGATTCTTTTTCTGCATTCAGATGCACATGACTCAAAGGTGGCTGAGAATCAGATATCCAGTTTCTTCATGGCCAGCCACTATCTTGTCTTTGTTCATAATGACCTTGGAAAGTCCAGAGATTGCTTATCTATACTGTGCTGTAACAACCTACCTACAAAGAGACGTTAATTAAAGAGGATGACTCTTTTAAATACCAATAATCCAAGGTATTTATGTAGAATTTCCTCTCTCATGTCTTCAACTGGTATCTGTAAAATGGGAGGTTTGGACTAAATATGTGGTCAAATCCTTCTCTTCCAGAAGTTAGACAATTATAACTTTATTAGGCAATGAATGACAGTCATTTATTTAGGCGGCTTCTCCTAGTTGCAGTGCCCACATCATCACCCAGCTTTCACATCTTCCAATGCAGACTCATTTGCTTCCTTTGAAAGCAAGTGAGTAACCCTTGGAAAGTCCTCATCACCCCCAATACTATATTGGCTGCCAGGGGCATGAAGCCATGAAGCAACTTAGTGATACCAAGATGCTGTAAATCTCAAAAATACAATGTAAAAAGCCATGTTAATTGCAGTCCTCCCTTCTCTCTTAGATTGTTCACTTTGAGGGAAGTTAGTTGCCTTGCCATGAAGACACTCAAGCAACCACACAGATAGGTTGATGGCAAGATGGAAGAAGCTGAGGCCTCCAGCCAATAGCCATATGAATGAGCCAGCTTGAGCCAAAGATGCACTGTCTTGGAGTAGACCCTAGAGCACCTGTCAAGCTTTCAGACAAGGAAGCACTGACTGACACTTTGACTGCAACCTCATGAAAGACCCTGGGCCAAAGCCACCCAGCTAAGCTGCCCCCAGATTCCTGACCCTCAGAAATTATGAGATCATAAATGTTTGGAGCTTTAACTTTAAACACACATATTCACATACACAATAACAAAATTCCTAAGACTCATTTCTGAGATAAACGGCCCAAAACAGCCCCTCAGAGATTTGTCCTAGCAGGGAGTCTAGCCTGAACACCAAAACAATGTTTTATAATCATGTTTTGTTGACTCATTTTCCAGTGTCAGCAACCCCCAAAATGGGTTCAAGAATTAACACACCCTTAGAGCTAGGTTTACTGGTATGCACCCTGCAGTCCCAGCTACTCAGGAGGCTGAGGCAGAAGGACTGCTTGAGCCTAAGAGTTCTGGGCTGTAGTGTGCAATGATCATGCTTGTGAATAGCCACTGCACTCCAGCCTGGGTAACATAGTGAGATCATGTCTCAAAAAAAGAATTAACATACCCCTCCCATCCTGCAGCCTTCCTGGATCTAATCAGGAGGGGAATGGCAAGTGCTGGGACAGTGTGGGTGTGCTTTTTTAACCATAAACTCATTGTTAGGTGCTGGCACCTCATATCAGATCATTCTGATCCTGAGCTATTCACCAAGCTTATATTTAAGTGCCTTACACCTACATGCTTTCTACCCATAAAGACAGCTTCCATTGATCTCCAGTCTCTAGGAGCATCTCAGAGTTTGCAAGGAACCTGGGTTGGCCTCTGTGGTTTGTATGACATTAATGCTATTTACACTATTGGGCCATTGCCTCTATCCTACTCTGTTGAGATTCCTAGGAATTTACACAAACGGGTGTCAAAGATGAACCATGTTTGGCCCCAAAGAAAGCCAGGTAAATGAAAGAAGATTCTCATTATTCAGACAAGAAACTGGTGAGTCTTTGGACCTTAATAATACCTCTTTGTGACTGTTAATATGACCAGTAAGTTCTCTGGCTGGTGCAGCATGCTAGTGTAATAAGAGTCAGCCTTGCATTTACTTGCTCCTTATGTGCCTGGAGCATAGCCTCACTACAGAGTTTATTCTCTAACTTCAAGGAGAATTCTGTTATGAAAAAGTGATGCTGTTGAAACTGAAGAATAAAGCCAAGTATGTGTCAATGGATAACTAAGTTTGGAAAGGTTGTTTTTAACATTTTGGCTATGTTTTGCAAGTAATAGGTATTTTTTAAATGTGCATCGACCAAATGAAATGGCTCAGATACTATCTAGTAGCCTTTTTGAAAATGAATTTTCCTTTTTCAATTCCACTGTCCTTCAGTGAAAGGACATAATTTGCATCAAGTTTCAGCAATGTGAGCATTCAGTAGTTTGTTATCATTTGATTTCATAAACAAAAAGCATAGTGTGAAATAACTTCTGTTGGTTTTAGATTTTAGTGATTGTTTTTCTTTGTCCCATGAAACATTTTTATGCTGGAAATTCATCTTAAAGAAGCTGTCACCTTCCCTTATCACTCTATTGGTGCCCTCCTACCCAATTCTGAACAGGCCAGGTTGAACTCTTCTGCCACGGTGATTAAGGTCCCTTCTCACAGTAATATTCTATGGACACAAAATCTGGGTTTTGTTTTTTGTGTTTTTAAAGCAAAGCTGGTGAAAAATTAACCCTTAACCTCAGCTACAAAACTTAAGTACATTAAAAAAGTCTGGTTCAAGACAATTCCATATAACTTTCCAACATTTCCTTAGATTGTGTGCAACCTTTAAGAGCACTCAGCCTGTTCTTTTTAGCCTCTGCTTCTGTTTACCTCCCACTCTTCAAAGAAAGGCTCTCTCCCCTGTGTATTCCTTGGTCGAAGTTCAGCTGAAAAAAAAAAAAAAAAACCAGCCTTATAGCATTGTAACCAGTTCATTCCAACTGTTTGTAATCTAGCTGTGGCTATCAGATATGGACCATGGGGAGAGTGGAAGTGAGCACATTGGTAGTGCTTTGGTCCATGTATATGTAGTCTTTATCTCTCATAATCAAATATCTTTCCATTCCTTTGAAAATATGTCTATGTGGGAGCAAGACTCCATTTCAAAAAAAAAAAAAACAAAGAAAGAAAGAAACTATGTCCGTGTGGCCAGGCACGGTGGCTCACACCTGTAATCCCAACACTTTGGGAGGCCGAGGCAGATGGATCACCTGAGGTCAGGAGTTCGAGACCAGCCTGGCCAACATGGTGAAACCCTATCTCTACTAAAAATACAAAAATTAGCCAGGTGTGGTGGCACACACCTGTAATCCCAGCTACTCGGGAGGCTGAGACAGGAGAATCACTTGAACCTGGGAGGCAGAGGTTACAGTGAGCCGAGATTACATCATTGCACTCCAGCCTGGGCGACAAGAGTGAAACTCCACCTCAAAAAAAATAAAATGAAATAAAGAAAAGAAAATATGTCTGTGTCAATCTTATTCTGGTTTGCTGTCCTATTCCTCAGAGGTCACAGGCTGACCACCTGCAGACTTTATTTGGCCCATATAGACGTTTTGTTTTTCCTCCACATTCTAGGAGGACCAACCATTCCAGTTTGGCCTGGACTCTCCTTGTTTTAGCACTGAAAGACCCATGACCCAGGTAACCCCTCAGTCCCAGGAAAACCTGAATGGTTGGTCACCTATTTAAAAGGTTGGCCCAAGACTTTTGTTGTTGTTTTAATTTTAAATTGGTTGCCAATATATAAATATCTGATGATTTTACAGAAACATCTAGATTTCTGGCTTCTCTTTAAAAATAGAAAAATCTGACACAACTGGACCCTCTTTCATGGCAACTATAAGTGGGAACTGAGTCGCAGCTGCCCCATTAGGTAAGTCATGTTATTTCCAGGGTCCCACAGGCCCTGCCACTTTATACTGCCCCCCCAGACTGAGGTGGAGCATCAGCCATTCATTATTGCTCTCTGGCTATTGTTTTTCTTACAGTAAAGGAGAAAGTGAGGTTCCCTATATCTACGTTTCTATCACAAGGGGGAAAATGAAAGATCTACCAATAGGAGAAAATATATTGTGTGTATGTAGCAATGAAGACTATTCCTACCTGTTAATAGTCCTGGCCCTCTGTAACTGGGTATGCAGCCTACTGGCCCCTCTGGGCACTGAAGTCCTGACATACATCATGGGTTCTGTCATTTGTAGTTGATAGCTTGTGAGGTTGGTACCTTTACTCAGGAATCTGGCAGCGTTGCCCAGAGCACACAGGCTGCTAGCACTCCAGAAATATCATTAAGCAAGGTCTTAAATGCTTGGTCCTTCCTAACAGGATCTCAATTTCTATCATTTGCTTCTACTCCATGTAAAAATCCGATCAGCTATATCTTCCCCACCAGGGATTTCATGAGTTTCAGCCACTAATTAATTTCTGTGCTTCATTCATCTTGAAGTCATTAAGGAATCTAGTCAAACACATAACCTATGCCTAGTAATCAATTTTAATGTTCTTTCACATGGAAATATTCATAAAATGTTCATCTCCTATATTAAAAACATTTTTTTCCCTCACTCTACATTCTTATATGTGTTTGCAGGGAGCTAATCCTCATCTGTAAATACTGAAAAAGCAACTAACCTGGAGGGAACAAGGTTCTCAACTTTGTGGAAGCAGAGATGGTGCCCTTTTTATGGCTCATCATTTTAATATTGGCACATGCCTGGCCCATAGTAAGCATTCAAGTAGCATTGACTGACTGACTAACTGAATGAATAAATAAATGAATTAATGCTCAAATGAATAAATAAATGGTGCAAAAGGTGGTGGCCTTTTTTTTTTTTATTAGGGCTATGATGGTTGCTGAAGAAGGTGTAGGCTTTGAGGTTGGGAAGATATGAGTTCAAACCCTAGTTTTTAATCCCAGCTCTGCCTTCCCTTGCCAGATGTCTTTGAACAAGCAGTTCCTCTGAGCTTCAGTATCCACATTGGCCTAACAGAAATAATACTATCTATGCCTCATAGGGAAGCTATGAAGATTCTATGAGAAAATGTTCAAGGCCACATACAAAGGAGGTACCCAATAAAGAGTAGCTAATTAAAAAGTCATTCACAAGGGAATTTGGACACGGTGGCTCACGCCTGTAATCCCAGCACTCTGTGAGACCAAGGTGAGTGGATCGCTTGAGCTCAGGAGTTCGAGACCAACCTGGGCAACATGGCAAAACCCCATCTCTACTAAAAATACAAAAAAAAATAGCCAGGTGTGGTGGCATGCACCCGTTGTCCCAGCTACTGGGGAGGCTGAGGTTGGAGGATCGCTTGAGCCCAGGGGACAGAGGTTGCAGTGAGCTGAGACTGTGCCACTGCACTCCAGCCTGAGTGACAGAGTGAGACCCTGTCTCAAAAAAAAAAAAAAAAAATTAAAGAAAGAAATCCTTAAGCTACCTCTAAGTGTGAAGTGCTTAAAATGGAGAATGCAAAAGTTTTAGAGTTTTAAGTTTCCTAACTTTGAAAAAATCACATTCTTAAAAAGCACATTCTAAAATTTTATTTAGGTTCTTTTATATTTCTATACTTTTTGATAAGCTGGGGCTCCCCAATTATTATTTCATATTGATTCTATTTAAAGTTAGGTTTTAAATATGTAAAACAGATAAACCAACAATATCTATAATTGCAATGGGCTTTTTAAATAAAAAGCCCACGGATGCAAGGTTAAGAATAAAAGGAATTTTACTTGGGAGGCTGAGGAGAGGGGATTGTTTGAGCTCAGGAGGTCAAGATCAGCCTCGGCAAAAACAAGACCCCATCTCTTAAAAAATAAAAAAGAATGAAAATAACTTGTGGATTTTCATCCCTCTAATATATGTATACACACTCTATATTATGTGATCCAATAAAAATGAAAATAAATAATAAATAGATTCATACAAATAAACATTTAGGAATATCAAATAATAAAAATAAAATCAAGTAATGGATTTCTTTTTTGCCAATACAAAAATTCCCAATCTCAGCTTCTGCGCAATTAAAGCCCTCCTTAAGACTTAAATTTAACCACTGCCTTATGTTGGGAAAAAATGTACATGACCAGCTATGAAAAACAGTGCCCAGGCTGATTGATTTCATACTTTTCTGGTAGAGATAGAAGATGTAAACAGTTTCACTCTCCAGGAGATCTTAGATCATGGCTTTATTGAGTTTAGTTTGTCAGAGACTGATACTTTAGAAATGGCGATGCCGGCCAGGCGTGGTGGCTCATGCCTGTAATCCCAGCACTTTGGGAGGCCGAGGCGGGCGGATCACGAGGTCAGGAGATCGAGACCATCCTGGCTAACACAGTGAAACCCTGTCTCTACTATGAACCGTGGGCCATGTCCAGTGCGCTCACCTAGGCGACACGACTGTCTCAAAAAAAAAAAAAAAAAAAAAAAATGGGCGCATTCATGGTCACAAAAAACTAGGGTTTGAACTCATATCTTCCCAACCTCAAAAGTAATCATTCCTGAAATTGTATGTACACTGTCCATCAGCATCAAGTAGAAGAATCTCTTGACTATTTGTTTTTTGTTTTTTAATTTTCTTTTAAGACTGAATCTCGCTCTGTCATCCAGGCTGGAACGCAGTGGCACAATCTCGGCTCACTGCAACCTCCTGCTCCCTGATTCAAGCAATTCACCTGCCTCAGCCTCCTGAGTAGCTGGGATTAAAGGCATCCACCAGTATGCCTGGCTTTTTTTTTTTTTTTTTTTTTTGTATTTTTAGTAGATACAGGGTTTTGCCTTGTTGGCCAGGCTGATCTTGAACTCCTGATCTCAGGTGATCCACCCACCTCGGCCTCCCAAAGTGCTGGGATTACAGGCATGAGCCCCATAATAGTGCCTGGCCCTATTTGGTTTGGTTTTACTGAGACCTTCTTGCCTGGCAAATATAAACTTGAAGATTCATTAACTTTTTAATAATCACTCATCTGTCCATCCTATGTATGGTGGATTAGCAGCCCTCACAGCCATTCTAACCTGTTTCCAATGTGCCCTCCATGCTACAGAGACTGGAAAGCTAAAAGCCACGTCTCCTAGACTTCCTAGTAGCCAAGGTTTTGTTCCACCAATCATGCGTACTGGCATGAGAGCTAGAAGACAAGACAAATAAGCTTCCGCTGCTTTGGCGCTTCCTGTTAGCCAACACTAGAGTGGTAGTGTCTGGTTTTTCTGAGGCAGTTTCTTGAGAGTATTTATTTATTTCTTCTGAGTCAACTTGCTAGGGAATTTTTTTTTAATTGGAGAAAAGGGATATACATTTTATTAACATGTACACGGGGAGAACCACACAGAGTCATTACCCCAGTCTCTTGATCTTGTCAGTTCCCAGTAGTGCTGACCTCCTTTACATGCAGGTGTGATCTTCCCAGAAGTGGTCATTTGGTCCCAGACTCAGCAGCTGACCCCTCAGTGTCCCAGCTTGGCTGTAGTTCTCCCAATCAAAGAAGAGCAGTCTCTACCTTGGTGGCCCATGTAGTTCTCCCAATCAAAGAAGAGCAGTCTCTACCTTGGTGGCCCAGTGTGTGGTTTCCAAGGTGGTTCCTGAAAGCTCACTGTGGAGGATGTTGCTGCAGCCTTCTCAGTGGTGAACCACATTCTCTAATTAATCCTTTTCTGTTCAAACTAGCTAGAGTAGACTCTTTTTTTTTTTTTTTTTTTTTGCTTCTGGACCTTGACAGATACAACCCTTAAACCCTTTCTATAGAGACTCTCTTCCACCCTGAATTGATTAAAAGACAGGCATACTTATTCAATCAGCCCATCAACGATGGACCTTGCACTGTTTTAGACTACTGTTTTAGATTACTGCCATTAATAAACAAAGCAGATAATGTGGAGTGGTCAGGGAGCATTCATTTAAGGGAACAAGGTGGACACCTGCCACGTAAACAAGATAATTTCCAAGACAAATGTAATGCAGAAACTAAAACAGAGTAACAATATAGAGAGTGACTCTGGCTGGCAGGGAGGGTCATGTAGGATATGGTGATCAGGGAAGCCTCTCTGAGCAGGTGTTATTGGACCTGAGTAACAAGTAAACAGAGACCTGCGAATAGAGCTTTCCAGGAGTGAGATCTGAAAGAAAAAGGCTGAAAGGTGAGAAGGAGCTCCAGATGTCTGAGAGGTGGAAGAAAGTTCAGTGTGGCTAGAGCTTAATGAGCACAGAGGAACAAGGTCAGAGCACATTTCATTTATTCACCAGTGAAATATCTGTTTGAGCACCTACTATGCATCATACCCTATTCAGAGTGCCTGCATTATATCAGTGGAAAATAGACACAAAAATTCCTGTTCTCGTAAAGATTATATTTTATTGGTGGGGAAGGGAGGAATAATAAACAAATACATAGGTAAAATGCATATTTACATTATATCAAAGATTCTCAACCAGGGGTGGTTTTGTCCCCCAGGAGACATTTGGCAGTGTCTGGAGACATTTCTGGCTGTCACAACCTAGGGAGGAAAGTTGCAGGTATTGAGTGGGTCGAGGGTGGTGATGCTGCTAAACATCCTGCAAGGCACAGGATAATAGCTCGCAACAAAGAACTATCCCAAAATGCCAATCATGAGGTGGTGGCAAGAGTTACAGGGAAAACAATCCAAGAAAGGCTAAAGGGAGTCTCGGGGGCAAGGTGGAGGGGGTGAGGAGCAGTTCAGGGAAGAGCTCACCAGGAAGATGACATCTGAACAAAAACCTGCAAAAGGAGCAGCGGGGAGCTGCTGTAGATATCTGCAGGAAGAGCATCATAGGACAGGAAATGACAAATGCGAAGGCCCTGAGGGAGGAACACGTTGGGCAAGTTCCGGGAGAGCAGGAGACCAAAGTGGCAGGGGCAGAGTGAGCAAAAGGAGGAGGAGCAGAAATGAAAAGCTTACGGGTCCCAGATGTGTCGAGCTTCAGCTTGTGCTCTGAGTGATCGGGAAGTCACTCAGGAACTTTGGGCAGAGCAGTGACATGATTTCTGAATCCATTTTTGAAAGGATCACTCTGGCTGCTGTTTGGAAAATGATTCATAAGAGAAGAAGGGCAGAAGGCAGGGATATCAATTAGATGGCATCAAGTAGACTGCAAGAGAAGGAGGTGGTATAGGTAACAACAAAATGTCTGGTGTAAGCAAGGGAAAGATCTGAGATGCTGGGCCCCAAGATGGGAGAGCCGTGAGAGAAGCTGGTTTAGGAGGCAATGGAGATCAGGCATTCCAGGTTAGACATATGGAGTCTGAGATGCCGATAAGAAATTCAAATGGAGATGTCACAGACTGTAGAATGAGTCTAGGGTTTACCAAAATCTGGGTTGGACATACTAATCTACTGGAAACAACAAACAAGTGGTATCTAAAGTGGCAAAGAGTATAAAATCGCCAAAGAAGTGAGCATAGAGAGCAGTAGTCTGAAGACTGGGGAGTTACGCAGGGCCCAGATTGTAGAGAATGTTATCAAAATGCTAGAGATATATGGTCTGGCCGGGTGCAGTGGCTCACACCTGTCATCCCAGCATCTTAGGAGGCCAAGGTGAGCAGATCACTTGAGCCCAAGAGTTCGAGACCAGCCTGGGCAACATGGCAAAACCTCACCTCTATTTTTATTTAAGAAAAAAAAAGTAGATAATTGTTACTATAAATTCCTTAGAGGAAAGCTAAAACCAAGATTTTTAAAGCAACAGTATCATGGATTAGTGGAGTTGTTTAAAGAATTCCATTGCAGGACCATAAAAATCAACTAGCTTAAATCCAAAATATTAGCAATGAGGAGGCTGATGCCCCACATAGCCAGGTCACAGAATAGCGGGATTTTGGAGTGCCATTAGCCCGGGGTCCCACAGCTGATTATGGCATAATCAAAACAAGAAGCTTAATCTTCTTTCTTATTCTAATGCTCTTTCTTCTTTATCTGCTGAGAAGTCCAACTCAGAAGTCCAATTCAAAACAAAGAAGAAATTCTTCTGAAATAATCATTTCAACTGGGGGAGAAATTTGATTTGCTTACAAATATTTGATACTCACAAAACGTCTTATAGACAACTTGCAGCATAAAGCAGTGCACCTCTCTATCTACAGAAGAATAAGAACAATCCTGTGTACTAAACTCAAGGATGAAACACCAATCTTGTTTTGGGGAGGTAAAATAAGCTCTCTGGCAACTGGTCCTGTTGCTTTAGCAGCTAGGAGGAAAGTAAGGAAGTGAGTCAACATGGGGATGTAACTTGGTTAGCCCAAGATTTCGTTTGTAATCTGCAATAAACAAGCCAATATTCAGAAAGCTGCTGTGGGTCCCTGATAAAATTACCCGTGAATGTTGCTGGTGCTAACAGTAATAGGAGGGAGAGTGATTCTGTGCTTTCCCTGAAGAGGACAAGAACTAATCTCCTTTTCATCCTTGTGTGGAAGCACACTCACAAATATACACATTTATTTCCATGGAATGAAGAAAGACGGTGAGGACTGCTATGGTCCCACTGTACACAAAGGAACAAAAATATCAGGAGGGGAAGTGAGCTGGCCCTGCCATCCTGTGAGTCAGTGGTGAAGAGACAGTATTCTATCCACAGCTTAGCCACTGACCATATATTTGCCGTCTGTGCCCAGCAAGCAAACCCAGAGAGGCAGAGCAGACCTAGGTCTGAACTAGCTCAGCATAGGGGGAGATGAACAAGAGTGTACATTCACACAGTGAGTAGCCCATATGGTACAACATGAACCAAAACATCTCAGACCTCAAACCTCTGCTTTCAAGGATGCCAAGGTTCTCACTCTTAGATGCCATTTGTATACTACCGGACAAATTGTGGGTTGCTCACCTTTTTCCTTATTTCTTTTTTAAAAATTTCTGAATAAAAATACCTTTTAAAATGTCTCCCTTGTTTTTGTTTTGTTTTGTTTTTCAAAATGAGTATTTGCAGTTGCTTTCCGGAACTCTGTTTACTTCCTTTCTTCCATCAGCATGAAATTACTCTGGGAACAGGAAATATGGTTTAGTAAGAAAACAGTATTTGTTGAAAAAGAGAAATACTAACTGCATCTTCTGAAAATCCAAGGGTACAGTAATCTACATCTCCAAAGCAGGTCTTTGAATGGTAAACTCCCCACTGTTGTCTCCTGGGAAATGGGGTTCTTAAGCAAGTAACCTGAATCTTATTGAACTATTTTTCCATGTAATACAACTTTGCTTATTTTCTAGGCCACTCTTGGAAAAGTCTTTCCAAATTCTACCCACACTTCAAGGCTAAGTTCACATACTATCTCTTTCCTGAAACTTCCCTGATTATTCCTGTCAACGAACATGTATGTGTGTCTTGTGTCTAAATTTCTCTACTAGGCTGAAATGTCCTTCAAGTCAAGAGTCTAGTATATATTATTGAATCCTATTCTCTCCTTATAGTATCTAACATGGTGCTTTTGTATAAAAACAGAGGAATCCCATATATTAATAGCTAGAAAGAGAAGGTTACTTGGTTACCAGACTGAAGGGTACATTCCTAGAAGATTATAGATATCTTTGGGGCATAAGTAAATATATCTAGAAAGGCTACTACCAAAATGGGGCATTTAAATGCACTACATATCATGGAAGGTGTTCAAATAGAAAGTGGATAATCACTTACGAGATGTTAGACAGCAGCTGGGAAGGTAGACCAGATGACCTCTTGGCCCTTTCCAACTCTAAGTTTCAAAATGATTTTTAGAAGGATTGGTTAGCTGGATAACCCTGTTTTGCTATTGTCTCTGTGGACACTGCCACTCTAGCAGGAAACTCTAAGAGCTTTTCCAAACAGCCTGATGGAAACACCCCAGCTTACAGCTTCTAAGGAATGCATCCTAGAACCTTCTCACTTTGACATTATCCTACCTTCACTTTACTTGGTCATCACAAACGGTCATGATTCAGAAAGACCACAAAGTAGTTGGCACCTGAACTCTTCAACTCTCAATCCCAGATACAGAAATTTAAGTTCTGTGTCAATTTTGCACTCACTTGCTCTGTGCTCTTGGTCTCTCCTAGAATAAGCCAGATACAATAGAGAGCCTGAGAATCATTTTCCTAATATTTGCCATTGTTGCTTTTTTCTGTATCTCATCAGCGGGAAATACTGCAGGGACTTTGGCTAGCTTCATCCTTTCTCAATAATTGTATGCGTCAGATTAGTGGCACAAAGGAAAAAGTAGCAGAAGAGTTGAAAACATGCCCATTGAGTATGCCATACTTCTTGATTGTTGGTGTTCCTTAAGGTAACATCCTCACTCTCTGAAGGACATACCCAAAACACTGCTGAGGAGGACTATGCCTAACACTATGGAGGCATGCATTAACAGTGGGATTTCAGGCATCAGTGGGATTTGGGGACCAAGTTAAGAGTGTTTCATTGTTGTCTGTCTATCTATTTCTGTTCTAATCACGACCCAGACCATAGTAATGCTAGTCCCTACGTGCTGCATACGCAGATTTGTATAGAACAAACAGTTGAAGGTGTCAAAATTAATCAGGACTCAAATAGCAGTATGTTATAATATGATAATCTGTTTCATTATTCTAGTTGTTTTTACTATTTTTAAAGCCTGATAAAGCTAAAAAGGAAGTGACAGACCTGTCACATGTTTCTTTCCACGAGTCTACTTCACAATATAAGTGTTTTTGTGAGATTAATGCAGATTTCTCCAGCTAGAGATTGTTTTTATTACCATAAAGCTAAACACCCTATATATTAAATTCTAAAGTATAGTGATCACAAATTACTTAAATCACAAATTACTTAAAGTAATTCCAGCTAATTGAAAAACACGTTCTCCATTTAAAAATTATTTATTATATTTTCAAGAGCCTCTTAATTATCCTTGGGAAAATATGATCAGTGTGGACATCTGTGGAAGTAGTTACAGTGCAAAATAATCAAGCCCCCGCTTACGTTAAACAATCCAACAAATGAGAGCAAAATCAATTATTGCTTCAATTTTTTTTTTTTTTGAGATGGAGTCTCACTCTGTCACCCAGGCTGGAGTGCAGTGGTGCGATCTCGGCTCACTACAAGCTCTGCCTCCTGGGTACACACCATTCTCCTGCCTCAGCCTCCCAAGTAGCTGGGACTACAGGTGCCCATCACCACGCCCAGCTAATTTTTGTTGTATTTTTTAGTAGAGACAGGGTTTCACCATGTTAGCCATGCTTCAACTTTTAAAAAGTCTTCTCCCATGATATTAGACCAGGCTCAAGAAGACATTGTGTTGATTCATTGCTCATGTATGAATACACTGAAAAGACATATCCTAATGGGATTATCGTGAATCTAGCAAAAAGACAGCCTCAAGCCCCTTTTATAAGAATGAAAGATATGTCTAGGCACAGTGGCTCATGTCTGTAATCCCAGCACTTTGGGAGGCCAAGACAGACATATCCCTTGGGCTTAGGAGTTTGAGACCAGCCTGGGCAACATAGTGAAACCCCATCTCTACAAAGAATACAAAAATTACACTCTAGAAGGCCAAGGCAGGTGGATCATGAGGTCAAGAAATTGAGACCATCCTGGCCAACATGGTGAAACCCCATCTCTACTAAAAATACAAAAATTAGCTGAGCGTGGTGGTGCACGCCTATAGTCCCAGCTACTTGGGAGGCTGAAGCAGGAGAATCACTTGAGCCCAGGAGGCAGAGGTTGCAGCGAGCGGAGATTGCGCCACTGCACTCCAGCCTGGCAGCAGAGCAAGACTCCGTCTCAAAAAAAAAAGAAAGAAAGAAAAGAAAAGAAATTAGCCAGGCATGGTGGCACTTACCTGTGGTCCCAGTTGCTTCAGGGGACTGGAGTGGGAGGATCGCTTGAGGCTGGGAGCCTGGGAGGCAGAAGTTGCAGTGAGCCACGATCATGCCACTCCAGCCTGGGTGACAGAACAAGACCCTGTCTCGAAAAAAGAAAAAGTAAAGAAAGATATGTTCACAGTATCTCCAAACCCTGCCTGACTTCCCTAGATGCTAAATCAAACATGGGATTCTGTAGCCTAGCACATGTTGGTTATTTATTAAACAATTATTAAATTAATTCAAATAGCCACCAAATTGTGTTACTCGAATCAGCACTTGGGGGGAAGGAGAACAATGTACTTGGATTTATCTTTTTCACCAAAGGCTTTAATTTCATCTGGTCTGTGGATCACCTTTCCATTGCATAAGTGCTACTACTGCTGTTGCCCATGCTGGACATGGCCCTGAGTCCTTCACATCCACACTTCACTTTATGCTGACAAAAAAAGAAAAAGAATTGACACATCTCACTTCAGATGCTAAAGAAGTCAGGCATCTCACCTCAGTTGCTATAAACCTCATGCGTTTATGCTGACACAAGTGACCAGAATCAGATAAGTTATTGGATTTTCAATAATTTTTCGGGCAGCTATAAAGGAGGAAGCACATCCCTTCATTTTCCTGCTGAAAATCACCAACCAGGGCATGGAAAAATCCCAAACCCGGCACCTCTGCTTTAACTAGCCCTGCCGGTGTCCTGGCAGACCAATTTGGAAACCATGATTAATCCCTTAGTAAACAGAAAATAGATTCTGGAGCCAAGACAAGCCAAATTTGAGTCACTCTCTGGAGGCTACATTTGGCTGATCTAGCTCTACCTCCTCCTCCAGGAGCTGGCTCACTTGCCTGGTGACTTTCAGCAAACAGAAAGGCCTTTCCATGGTGGCAGACTAGCACAGTGAAGCAGAGACCAAAGCATGGCTGCCAGTGATGACCATGAGCTGGGGTAACCCAGATCTATGCAGGGATCACCATGGCCTATATGGATCAAATGAAATTGGCTGAAACCCTATCCTATATGAAATGGAAAACTCAACAAGCTTCCCATTTTCTCCAGCAATGTGCCTGGGTTTCTCTTTGTCATCAAGGGAGAACTTCATCTGGTCTGTGGGTCATGTTGCCTTTGCATAAATATTGCTACTCTGTTGTCCATGCTGGACATGGCCCTGAGTCCTACACATCCACACCTCACTTTAGGTACTTCCCCAAAATACCACCCATTCCAGGTTCTGGGTGTAACTAACTTTTATGGAAGATTCAGGGCAATGGAGAAGTTTTACATGGAAACACCAAAAATAATTTAAAATATCATTGTTCTCTAAAGCCCTTCTACCACTCTGGCCCCAGAAGTTTCTGACCAGTTATCCTTTCTCCTCAGGCTCTGGCCTCCTGCTCTGCCCACTTCACTTCCTGCTTCCTCCCCTTCCCTCTATCTCCAGTTAAGCCTCTCTCCCTAATTCATGTCACTTTATGTAAATGTAATTTTGATTTCCCATCTCCTTGCAGACTGCGTCCTCACCTCAAACTCTTTAAACATTTTCCTAAAGAAAGACACCTCTTTTGCAAACAGGAAATGTATGGCTCATGGTTCAAATACATTTACACACATACACCTGTACCTGTTTACCATCAGAAAACACAGGCGCAGAGGTACAAGCTTCCAGAGGGTGGGCCCATAGGACAAGAATGGTAGCGCTGGGCAAAAGGTGAGGTTTTTAAAATGCATTTTAATTTTTACATGTGAGTACTACTTTTCCCTTACTTTCCTAGGGTGTGTATTCACTGGAAATACTAAAGATTCTTGGCTGCTGTGAGACTGTCTGAGGCCAGGTGGGCCCTGAGAAGCCAGCTCCCACTACTCACCAACATATACATGGTGCTCCTGGCACCTCAGGCTGTCACTTCACTTTCTCCGGGTCCCACCTGTTATTTCAATCTCTACGTTTTTGTTCATGCTGTTTCACTCCCACCACTCCCTGACACACTCTTTTGCCTCCTGCAATGCTTTTCTAACTTTCACCTCCTGAATCACATCCATTCTTCAAGGTTTTTCTGCATGAAGTCTCCCAGATTGAGGCATTTGGTTTTATTCTTTCTCCTTCTTATTTGTTTCATTTACATAGGCATTTCCTCCCTACCAGTAATATGTCTGGCACCTTCTCTGTGTTCCCCTAGATGAACTAGCACAGTTTCAGACACACAATAGATGCTCAGCAATGACTATTGAATTGGTTGAAACAGATCACAGTGTCTCTAAACCAGAGTGTAATTAACCACAAATATTAATTTGCCCAGTTGAGGTCAGCTGAAGAAACCTGAAACCCTGGAAATAGCATTGTCGGGAGATTTAGGTAGTTTCTAATACCAAATCTAGTATCTACCTTTTTTTGTGAATTTGGGCCAGTTATTTAACTTCTTTGAGCATCATTTTTAAAACTGTAATATAAGAAAAATAAAAATACTTGACCTGCTCATCTCATATAGTATGCAGTTGTAAGAATTAAATGGGTACATACTTATATATATATTCTTTTATATATTCATATATAGATATATCTACATATATATAACAATGACCTGAGAAGCATTGTGCAGAAGACAAATTATTACAAGTTCCAGGTGTTTCAGATCTCTTTTTAAAAGCTCGACTATTTTATCAAGTAGCATAGATTATACAGACTATCTTCTAATATTTATTGTGAAACATTTTCCTATAAATAAATGCCAACATTATTTCCCACAAAACATTTCCTTAACCATAAGAAAGCTTTATGACAGCTTTCTAACCTATGCAAATCTTACCTATAAGCAAAATATGTCCTGTTTTTTTTTCCTCCTGTCAAGAGAATTTATTTTCTTTCCTGTGGGATTTGCTATCATATGAAAATTAAGATATATAAAGGCCATGTCTGATGCCAACATTATGAAAATTATTACACTTTAACATTTGATGGCAAGCTGTGTTGGGAAAAATGTTTAAGAAGTGGCAAATTTTACAAAAGGATCACTAATTTTAGATATTTAAAAAATAGTAAGTATATTTTCTTATAAGACTCTAATAAATTTTTAAGTAGTTTAGCATATATATCTCCTCATTCCTTATGAGGAGTGTATTCCTTTCCTGTGGCTTCTGTAACAAATTACTACAAACTTGATAGCTTAAAACAACGGAAATTCACTTTCTCACAGTTCTAATTCAGAGCTATGATTCAGAAATTTGAAGTCGGTTTCACTGGGCTGAAATCAAGAGGTCAGCAAAGCCGTCTGTGATCCTTCCACATGCTCTAGGGGAGAACCCATTCACTTCCTTTTCCAGTTTCCGGTGGCTGCCCTCATCCCCTGGCTGTTGCTGCCCTCATCCCCTGGTTGTTGCTGCCCTCATCCCCTGGTTGTTGCTGCCCTCATCCCCTGGTTGTTGCTGCCCTCATCCCCTGGTTGTTACTGCGTCACTCCAGGCTCTGCCTCTGTGATCACAGTGCCTCCTCCTCTTCCATGTGTGTAATCTCCCTCTGTCTCTCTCTTAAAAGGGTCCTTGTGCCGATATTTAGGATTCATCCAGATAATCTAGGATAATTTCTTGTCTTAAGATCTTTAATCAGATCTGCAAAGACCCTATTGCGAAATAAGATAATATTTTATAAGTTCCAGGGATTCAGATGCACTGTCTTTTGAGGTGCCATTTTCAGCCTATCAAACGGTGGTTCTCAGACTTTAGCATTCATTAACCTTGTCTGGGCCTGGCGCAGTGGCTCACGCCTGTAATCCCAGCACTTTGGGAGGCCGAGGCGGGCGGATCACGAGGTCAGGAAATCGAGACCATCCTGGCTAACACAGTGAAACCCCGTCTCTATTAAAAATACAAAAAATTAGCCGGCCGTGGTGGCCGGCGCCTGTAGTCCCAGCTACTCGGGAGGCTGAGGCAGGAGGATGGCGTGAACCTGAGAGGCAGAGCTTGCAGTGAGCCGAGTTGCCCCACTGCACTCCAGCCTGGGCGACAAAGCAAGACTCCGTCTCAAAAAAAAAAAAAAAAAATTGTCTGAAGGGCTTGTTAAAACACTGGTTGCTGGGCTCCACTCCCAGAGCCTCTGACTCAGTAAGTCTGGGGTGGGGCTCAATATTTTGAATTATTCACAAATTTCCAGGTGACAAATGCTGCCGGTCATGAGGCCACACTTGACGAACCACTAGCTTATCGAAGCTGTAAGAATTATCTTCTTGCTTATTTTTCCCACTTTAAGCTATATGTCACAAACTTTTTGTGCCCATTTTTGTACATATTCTAACATCAGAGGTTTTGACAGAAACAAAGCAGCAAGCACCTATTTTCTCCTTTCACATACTGCCACACGTTCCTCCAATTAGAGCTCTGCAATTAGACATGTCCAGAGATGAAAAATCTTCTATACACTCATTTAATGCAGCCATTGGTTTTTGTGAGAGAAACCACAGGATAATTGGTATACATTCCTTAGCCTGACATTCAAGATCCTCCATAATATAACTTTAATCCCCACCTTCGGTTTGCAGCTAGATTCTTTGCAGCTCCCCAAATGCCCTCTGCACACCTCTCCCAAGTAGAAGACTTCCTCATGTAGTTTCAGCTAGATAGAGTATCCTTTCATCACTGTTCAAAGTGCCAGCTCTGCCCATCAAAATCCCAATGTCCCTAAGCCCAAATCATCTGCCTAGCCTTTTCCATTCAAATTAATATGGTCTCTCCCTTGGCACTGAACTCTCTAGAGCCCTTTGTAAGCTTTTTGTGATCATTAGTATAGACTCTCTTGAATCATAATTACCTGTGCACTTTCTAATCCCTCCATGGATTATAAAATTCTTTAGGATAAAGATTATTCCTTGTTTATGTTCATTCCTTGAGTGGCAGTGATAAATGTTTGTAAAATTGGCAAAAGAATTTTGTCTGTTGTTTAGCACTTCATATCTCCTCCAACCTCTTTGCAGTTAAAAGGCACACAGATGTCATGGTTGCCTTTTTGGTGACCCTTTAGCACACGACTTTGGGGGAACTCCTCCCACCTCATTCCAGCAATGTGGTTCTGATGATGGCTGTCAATCACAATAACCCACATATAACCCATATTCCTCCCTGCCTCTCCTACAGATGTGAGCCCCTTTCCTAGATTTTTTGCCTTGGCTTCTAGAGAAAATGAGCCCTTTCCTCTCATGGAAGCAGCTGGGAATAAGTTGGCCTTTTGGGGAAAACAGTCTTCAGATAATGAGATTAACATATAAAGAGAAGAATGAGAAGAAGGGAGATGTGAGTCCTTATACCATCACATCTCCAGCAGTTTCATTTTACGGGCTAATATGGTTGCCATTTTGCCTACTCTAGTTCAAGTTAGATTCTGCCACTTTCAGTCAAAAGTCCTATCTAATAATCCATGTGAAGCGTAGAGGAACTCATTATCCTTGTTACCCTTTTAGATTGTCTGGATGAGCGTGAGGCTAAACACCACAACAGAGAGCTTCTAACCCTCTGTGTATATAGATAATGCACTGTCTGTGATGATATTAGGTATAATGGAAACTTACACATAATTAATTGTTGTGAAGCTATGACAACAGAAAAATAAAAACAGAAGAGTCCAACACTCTTTTTTTTTCAGGAGACATATCCCCAGGAATCTTGGTAAGGAAGGCAAATATTATTAGTTTTACTTTTGATAGCTTAAACAGGTAAAGCCCAAATAAGTCAGTCGGTTTTAATTATGCAATGTAAAGATAACAAAAGAAATGATTCCTCTTAAAAGAGTGGTAATAAAGAACCAAGAATGGTAGGTAGATAAATACATTTAGAAGATCAGAAAGACACATACCAAAGAAGTTTAACCAGAAAAATAGCAATTTTCCAAAAGTCTTTATTTTTTCAATGGCTAGATGTTTTTGTTTTTTAGTTTGTTTTTGTTTTTGGTAAAACAATGTGTTTTCTTTTGGATATATACCCAGTAATGGAATTGCTGGGTCAAATGGTAGTTCTGTTTTAAGTTCTTTCAGAAATCTCCAAACTGCTTTCCACAGTGGCTAAACTAATTTACATTCCTACCAGCAGTGTATCAGTGTTCCCTTTTCTCTGCAACCTCATCAACATGCTTTTTGTTTTTTTACTTTTTAATAATAGCCATTCTGGTTTAATAATAGCTTTCACTGGTATGAGATGGTATTTCATTGTGGTTTTGATTTGCATTTTCTCTAATGATTAGTGATGTTGAGCATTTTTTCATGTTCGTTGGCTGCATGTGTGTCTTCTTTTGAGAAGTGTCTGTTTATGTCCTTTTCCTGTTTTTTGAAATGGGATTATTTGTTTTTTACTTGTTGATTTGCTTAAGTTCCTTATAGGCGGGCGGATCACGAGGTCAGGAGATGGAGACCACAGTGAAACCCCGTCTCTACTAAAAATACAAAAAATTAGCCGGGCGTGGTGGCGGGCGCCTGTAGTCCCAGCTACTCAGAGAGGCTGAGGCAGGAGAATGGCATGAACCTGGGAGGCGAAGCTTGCAGTGAGCCGAGACTGTGCCACTGCACTCCAGCCTGGGCGACAGAGCGAGACTCCGTCTCAAAAAAAAAAAAATTCTGGATATTAGCCCTTTGTTACATGTAAAGTTTGAGAATATTTTCTCCCATGCTGTAGGTTGTCTGTTTACTGTATTGATAGTTTCTTTTGCTGTGCAAAAGATCATTAATTAGGTCCTACTTGTCAATTTTTATTTTTGTTGCAATTGCTTTTAGAGTCTTTATCATGAAATCTTTGCCAAGGTCTACGTCCAGAATGATATTTCCTAGGTTTTCTTCTAGTGTTTTTAGTTTTAGGTCTTATATTTAAGTCTTTAATCCATTTGGAGTTGATTTTTCTATATAGTGAAAGGAAGAGGTCCAGATTCAATCTTCTGCATATGACCAGCCAGTTATCCCAACACGATTTATTGAATAGGGAGTCCTTTCCCTGTTGCTTGTTATTGTCAGTTTGTTGAAGATCAGATGGTTGTAGCTGTGCAGCTTGGTTTCTGGGTTCTCTAACCTGTTCTATAGGTTTATGTGTCTGTTTCTGAACAACTACCATGCTGTTTTGGTTTTGTTCTCTGGCTTTGTTCTTTTTGCTTAGGATTGCTTTGGCTATTTGGGCTCATTTTTTGTTCCATGTGAATTTTTGAAGTTTTTTCTAATTCTATGAAAAATGATGTTGGTAGTTTGACAGGAATAGTATTGAGTCTGTACATTGCTTCTGGCACTGTGGCCTTTTTAACAATATTGATTCTTCCTATCCATGAGCATGAGATGTTTTTCCATTTGTGTTATCTCTTATTTCTTTCAGGAGTGTTTTGTGATTCTAGTTGTAGAGATCTTTCATCTGCCTGGTTAGCTGCATTCCTAGGTATTTTCTTTTTTCTGTGGCTATTGTGAATGGGACTGCATTCTTGATTTGGCTCTTAGCTTGACATTATTGGTATAAAGAAATGCTACCGATTTCTGTACATTAATTTTCTATCCTGAAATGTTACTGAAGTTGTTTATTAGTTCTAGGAGATTTGGGGCAGAAACTATGGGGGTTTTCTAGGTATAGAATCATATCATCTGTGGAAGGAGATAGTTTGGCTTCCTCTCTTCCTATTTGGGTGCTTTTTATTTTTTTCTCTTGCCTGACTGCTTTGGCTAGGACTTCCAGTACTATGTTGAATAGGAGTGGTGAGAGTCAGCATTCTTTGTCTTGTTTCAGTTCTCAAAGGAAATACTTCTAGCTTTTGCCTGTTCAGCATGATGTTGGTTGTGGGTTTGTCATAGATGGCTCTTATTATTTTGAGGTTTGTTCCTTCAATATCTAGTTTGTTGAGGGTTTTTAACATGAATGTATGTTGAATTTTATTTTTTAAAAAAAGCCTTTTCTGTATCTATTGAGATTACCATGTGGTTTTTGTTTTTAGTTTGATGAGATGAATTACTTTTATTACATAAAAGTGATTTGCATATGTTGAGCCAACCTTGCATCCCAGGGATAAAGCCTACATGATCATAGTGGATTAGCTTTTTGATGTGCTGCTAGATTTGGTTTGCTAGTATTTTGTTGAAGATTTTTGCATCTATTTTTATAAGGTATTTTGGCCTGAAGTTTCCTTTTTTCATTGTGTCTCTGCCAGGCTTCGGTGCCAGAATGATGATGGCCTCATAGAATAAGTTACAGAGGAATCCTTCCTCCTCAATTTTTTGGAGTAGTTTCAGTAGGATGGGTACTAGCTCTTCTTTGTACATCTGGTAGAATTTGGCTGTGAATCCTTCTGCTAGAGCTTGTTGTGGTTGTTTAAGTTTTTAATTACTGACTCAGTTTCAGAACTCATTTTTGTCTGTTCAGGATTTCAATTTCTTCCTGGTTCAATCTTGGGAGGTTTTATGTTCTAGGAATTTATCCATTTCTTGTAGGTTTCCTAGTTTGTGTGCACAGAGGTGTTCATAATAGACTCTGAGAGTTTTTTGTATTTCTGTGGGGTCAGTGGTAATGTCACCTTTGTTATTTCTGATTGTGTTCATTTGAATCTTCTCTCTTTTTTCTTTATTAATCTAGCTAGTATTCTATCAATCCTGTTTATTGTTTCAAAAAACCAAGTTCACGTCTCAATTTCAATCAGTTCAGCTCTGATTTTGGTTATTCTTTTTCTTCTACTAGTTTTGGGATTGGTTTGCTCTTGTTCCTCTAGTTTCTCTAAATATGATGTTAGGTTGTTAATTTGAGAATCTTTTTATCATCTTGATATAGGAATTTAGCACTATAAACTTTCCTCTTAACATTACATTAGAATCTGAGTAAATGAAGATTCTAGCAATACTGTATCTTTGTTTTCATTAGTTTCAAAGAATTTTTTGATGTCTGTCTTAATTTCATTCTTTATTCAAAATCATTCAGGATCAAGTTGTTTAATTTCCATGTAATTTATGGTTTTTGAGAGAGCTTTGTATTGATTTCTATTTTTATTGCTCTGTGGCCCAAGAGTGTGGTTGATATGATTTTGGCTTTTTAAAATTTGTTTGGAATTGCTTTATGGCCGAGCACATTGTCCATCTTAAAGTATGTGCTGATGAGAAGAATGTATATTCTTAATGTTGGGTGGAGTGTTCTGTAGATGTCTGTTAGGTCTGTTGGTCAAGTGTCAAGTTTTGCTCTGGAGTATCTTTGTTAGTTTTCTACCTCAATGATCTAACACTGTCAGTGGGGTGTTGAAGTCTCCCACTGTTATTGTGTGATTATCTAAGTTTCTTCATAGGTCTCTGAGAACTTGTTTTTATGAATCTGGGTGCTCCAATGTTGAGTGCATATATATTTAGGATAGTTAAGTCTTCTTGTTGAATTAAACCCTTTATCAGTATGTAATGCCCTTCTTTGTCCTTTTTAATCATTGTTGGTTAAGTCTGCTTTGTCTGAAATAAGAATAGCAACCCTGCTCTTTTTTGTTTTTTATTTACTTGATAGATCTTTCTCCATCCTTTTATTTTGAGCCTATAGGAGTCATCAGATATGAGATGGGTCTCTTGAAGACAGCATACAGTTAGATCTTCCTTCTTTATCCAAGTTGCCACTCTGTGCCTTTTAAGTTGGGTGTTTAGTCCATTTACATTCAAGGTCAATATTGATATGTAAGAATTTGATCCTATCATCCTGTTGTTAGCTGGTTGTTATGTAGACTTGATTGCATAGCTGCTTTATAGTGTCAGTGGGCTGTGTACCTAAGTGTGTTTATGTGTGGTAGGTATCAGTCTTTCCTTTCCATGTTTAGCACTCCCTTAACAAACTCTTGTAAGGCAGGTCTCATGGTCATGAATTCCCTTAGCATTTGTTTGTCTAAAAAGGATTTCATTTCTCCTTTGCTTATTAAGCCTAGTTTGGCTGGCTATGAAATTCTTGGTTGGAATTTCTGTGCTTTAATGATGCTGTATGTAGGCCCCTAATCTCTTCTGGCTTGTAAGGTTTCTGCTGAAAGATCCACTGTTAATCTGATGGGGTTCTCTTTGTATATGACCTGCCCCTTCTCTCTGGCTGCCTTTAAGATTTTTTTATTTCACACTGACCTTGCAGAATGTGATGACTATGTATCTTGGAGATGGTCATTTTGTATAGTATCTTACAGGGGTTCTCTGAACTTCCTGAATTTGCATGTCAACCTCTGTAGCAAGGTTGGGGAAATTTTCATGGACAATATCCTCAAATATGCTTTCCAAGTTGCTTACTCTCTCTCCATCCCTTTCAGGAATGCCAATGAGTCATAGGTTTGGTCTCTTTACATAATCCCATATTTCTCAGAGGTTTTGTTCATTTTTTAAAATATTTTTTCTTTATTTTTGTCTGTCTGCACTGATTTGAGAGAGTGGTCTTTAAACTCTGAGATTCTTTCCTCGGCTTGGTCTAGTCTGTTATTAATGCTTCCAATTGCATTATGAAATTCCTGTAGTACATTTTTCATTTCCAGAAGTTCAGTTTGGTTCTTTCTTTTTTTTTAGATGGAGTTTTGCTCTTGTCGCCCAGGCTGAAGTGCAATGGCACGATCTCAGCTCACTGCAACCTCTGCCTCCCGAGCTCAAGCAATTCTCCTGCCTCAGCCTCCCAAGCAGCTGGGATTATAGGCACCGGCCACCATGTCTGGCTAATTTTTTGTATTTTTAACAGAGGCGAGATTTTACCATGTTGGCCAGGCTGGTCTCAAACTCCTGACCTCAGGTGCTCTGCCCACCTCAGCCTCCCAAATTGCTGGGATTACAGGCATGAGCCACCATGCCCAGCCCAGTTTGGTTCTTTCTTAAAATGGCTAGATTTGGAAGCAGCCTAGGTGTTCATCAACAGATGAATGGATAAAGAAAATGTGGTACTTATACACAATGGAGTACTATTCAGTCATAAAAAGAATGAGATTCTGTCATTTGCAACAACATGGTTGGAAGTGGAGGTCATTATGCTAATGAAATAAGTCAGGCACAGAAAGACAAACATCACACATTCTCATTTATAGGATCTAAAAATCAAAATGATTGACCTTCTGAAGACAGAAGATACAAGGATGGTTACCAGAGGCTAGGAGAGGTAGTGCGGGGCTGGGAGGAGGTAGGGATGGTTAATGGGTACAAAAAAATAGACAGTATGAATAAGACCTAGTATTTGATAGTACAACAGGGTAACTATAGTCAATAATAATTTAATTGTACATTTTAAAAATAATTAAGAGTATAACTGGATTGTTTGTAACAGAAAGGATAAATGCTTGAGGGGATAGATACCCAATTTTCCATGATGTGGTTATTATGCATTATTGCATGCCTGTATCAAAATTTCTCATGTACTCCAGAAATATATATAGCTACTATGTACCCACAAAAAATCAAAAGTTAAAAAAAATTTTTTAATTTTTAAATGGCTTCATCTTTCAACTGTTGGATCATTTTACTGGTTTCCTTGGATTGGGTTTCAACTTTCTCCTGTATCTTGTTGAGCTTCTTTGCCGTGCAGATTCTGAATTCTATGTCTGTCATTTCAGCCATTTCAATCTTGTTAAGAACCATATCTGGGTAGTTAGTGTGGTCATTTGGAGAGAAGACACTCTGACTGTTACAGTTGCCAGAATTCTTGTGCTGGTTCTTTCTCATCTGTGTGGGCTGATGTTCTTTTAATCTTTGAAGTTGCTGTCCTTGAATGTGGCTTTTTGCTTTTATATTTTTGATGCCCTTGAGGGTTTGACTTTGGTATAAGTTGGGTTTACTCAATTGGCTTCCTTTCTGGATAGTTTTAGGGGCCCAGGGGTCAGCTCAACACTCCTGGGCTGCATGTTCTAACCCTGTGGGGCTGAGACTGGGCCCATGGCTTTGTTCTCCGGCTTCTTGAGATTAAGTACTGCTGTGCTGGAAGGGCCAAAGTGTTCCAGTCCACTGGCAATAATAGGCCCACAATGACTGCCAGCAAAAGCCTCTGATGGGGCAGCAGGGGGTGGGGGAGTCCAGAAGAGTGTGCTGCAGTCCAGAGGCCATGGGGGAGTGAGCAGCAGCAGGACAGTATGACAGAGGGAGGGTATGGGCATGGGCACAGTGGTGAGGTGGCAGCAGTCCACACACATGCACACTGGCAGGACAGTGGTGGGTCTCAATGGGACTGCGCACTGGTAGGGCAGCTGGGGAGGCTGCAGGCAGGTGTCTGACAGCTAGGGTGTGTCTGTAAAGTGCTCCAATGGGAACATGGCTGCTGCCAAGCATTACAGCAGGGCAGCTGAGGCCTGCTACAAGTGGATGTGTCCAGGCCTAGACCCTAGGAGAGGCCAGCAGACAGGAAGGTGTTCAGATCATACTGACCCTATCCCACAGGCATGACTGCCCTGCTCTCTCCAAATATGGCAGCTAACAAAGTTTGCAGCCAACTAGAGGAGTATGGCAAGCCTTGGGGGATGAGTACTCCAAGGTTATGTTCCAGGGCAGACGTTCTCACACCAAATCCTCTGGGATCTGTGCAAGCTAGAGCTCTGTCTCTGCCAACCCTCTGGGCAGTTCTCCCTGCCAACTCAAATATCCATCCATTGGGGTCGTGGGGTCTCCCACAGCTAGGATCCTGGAGGTCCATGGTGAGAGTGGGCTGCTCCATGCCTATTCCACTTACCACTTCTCTAAGAGCCACTTGTGGTCAGGATTAAGTTCCAGTGCTTGGCAACCCTGTGCAGGATTCCCAACTTTCTCTCCTTTCAGCTCAGGGTCTGTATCCTCCCTCTATCCACTCTCAATGCCTTCTTTCCAAAGATCTATTTGGAGTGTGCTGGTCTACTTGATAGTCTGGTCTCTCTTGGTGGGAGAAGGACGGGGAAGATCAGGAGGGGTCATCCAAGGGGTACAAAGTTACAGTTAGGGATAACAAGTTCTATCTTATATTACATAGTAGAGTGGCCATAGCTAATAGCAGAGTATTGTACGGCCAGGCGCAGTGGCTCATGCCTGTAATCCCAGCCCTTTGAGAGGCTGAGGTGGGTGTATCACAAGGTCAGGAGATCAAGACCATCGTGGCTAACATGGTGAAACCCCGTCTCTACTAAAAATACAAAAAAAAAAAAAAAGATTAGCCGGGCGTGGTGGCGGGCACCTGTAGTCCCAGCTACTCGGGAGGTTGAGGCAGGAGAATGGCATGAACCTGGGAGGCAGAGCTTGCAGTGAGCTGGGATCACACCACTGCACTCCAGCCTGAGCAACTGAGCAAGACGCCGTCTCAAAAAAAACAAACAAACAAACAAACAAAAAAACACAAAAAAACAGTGTATTGTACATTTCAAGATAGCTGGAAAAGAGGATCTTGAAAGTTTTCACCATAAAGAAATGATAAAGGTTTGAGGTGATGGACATGCTACATGCTAATTAATACTGATTTAATCATTATACAATATACACATGTATTGAAACATCACATTGTACCCCATAAACATGTACAATTATTATGTGTCAATTATAAACAAAATAAAAAATATTCATAGCTTTAATTTATAAACTTTGAATCATACTATCATATTATTTTCAAATATATATATTTCACTTAATGATATATTTTGAGCATCTTTCCATATCAATAGCCAATATTTCTGTACTTGTTTTTGTTTTTTGTTTTTTGTTTTTGAGACAGGATCTCACTTTGTCACCCAGGCTGGAGTGCAGTGGTGTGGTCATGGCTCACTGCAGCCTCAATCTCCCAGGCTCAAGTAATCCTCCTGCCTCTGCCCCACAAGTAGCTGTGACTACAGGTGCACACCACCATACCAGGCTAATTTTTGTATTTTTTTGTATAGATAGGGTTTTGCCATATTGCCCAGGCTTGTCTCGAACTCCTAAGCTCAAGTGATCCACTCACCTCAGCCTCCCAAAGTGGTGGGATTACAGGCGTGAGCCACCACACCTGGCCTACCTATCATTTTTAATGGCAGTGAGACATTCTACTGTGTTGATATAACTTATGTACAGTTTCCTTTTATAGGATATATAATTTTTAATCTTTCATTGCAACAAACCACTTTGCAACAAATATGAATCATTTCCTTCATCCTCAATGTTTTCCTTAGGACAAACTCCTAAAAGTAGTGTTTTTGTAGTATTTTCGGGTCAAAGGGAGTGAACATTCATAAAGCTTTTGATATAAAACCCTATGTTTTTCTGAGGACCCTTTGAAACACTTGTCTAGAATTTCAGCAACGTGACAGTGAAACATAGAGTCTGAAAGTGGCAGAACTACACCTAAAGATGCCCTTAATCATCCACTTTCAGAGGATAACTCTGAGGTGCCAGCAGGTCAATTAATTTTTTTTTTTTTTTTTTTGACGGGGCCTTGTTCTGTCATCAAGGCTGGAGTGCAGTGGTGCAATCACGGCTCACTGCAACCTTGACCTCTTGGGCTCAAGTGACTCTTTTATCTCAGCCTCCTGAGTAGCTGGGACTACAGGCACATGCCACCATGCCTGGCTAATTGTCTTATTTTCTTGTAGCGACAGGGTCTCCCTATGCTGCCCAGGCTGGTCTTGAACTCCTGGGCTCAAGTAATCCTCCCACCTCAGCCTCCTAGAGTGCTGGGATCATAGAAGTGAGCCACTGTGCCTGGCCCTGATTACTTCCTTAGTACATTATGTATTACCCTGATAGTCTGAAAGACAACAGTTTAGTTTATATGTACAGAATACACACTACAAGAATTTTCTCATTATTTTCTAATGTTAGTTAATTTGATTTAGGGTTTGTTTCTTTGGATTGACATTTGGGTTGCTATTGCTGTGTTTTAATAAGTAGACATTTTCTGGTTTAGCACAATAAGATAGTAGTAAGTTTGTAATGGAATGGTATGCCAGAAAACTTCCACTCTACCAGTCTACAACAGCTAAGGGCTATACTTTCCATTTTGGTTACAACTAGGAGTGGCCATGTGACTTGGCACATGATATGCAAGCTGCAAGGATATGAGCCCTCCCCTTGGCCCTTCTCCTCTTCCCACTGTTTGGAATGCAGATGGCGACAGTTGCAGGAGCAGCTACATTAGACCACGAGATGGAAACTTCATGTTGAGAATGGCAGAGCACCCAGATGGAAAGAGCCTGATCCCTTGCACTATGAAATGGCCATATCAGCTCTAGTCTATTTAAGCTTGACTATTTTGTGAGAAAGAAAGAAACTTCCACCTTGTCTGACACTGTTATTTTGGCCTTTGTTTCAGGAGCTGACCTGGTATCCTAACACAGAAGATTTGGGGAGTTTGGTCATTTATTTTCACTGGCCACTACCAGAATATTCCATGTGGCAGATTCAAATTGCAACGAAGACTTTTTTAGGTTAAATGACAAGGACTGTTGTTGACAGCCAAGTAAGTGAAAGCCAAAATATTTTAATAAGAAATAGGTACAAATTCTTTCACTATTTAATGAGTTTTTTCCTTTGAAACTAAAATCCACTTACAGTATATAAAAGGAATGATTTGGTTCACTGACTTTTTGGCTTGCTCTGTGGTGAGTGAAAAGTTAGACTCCATGGCTTTGGTCTCTTTTTGATATAATTCTTGGTGATTCTATAGATTTTCCCACTGTCTTTGATATTCAGGGATATTATAAAGATAAAGCTTCAAATCATAAAAATCAACTCAAATTGCATATGAAAACATGCAAACATCACTGTTTTATAAATTCTAACCATACTTACATATTACCTCACAGGCTAAAAAGATCTAGATACCACTAACTAAATGATAATTTTTATAGTATTTAGTAAATACATGAAGTTGATGATTTTTATATCCATGTTAGAGGTGAGGAACATGAGAAGAAAAAAAGCAATTAGGTCACAAATGAGTTGATTTGTAGACACTACAGATTTACCAAAATAGAGATTTTTATATACAGTTGGCCACTGAACAATACAGGTTTGAACAGCATGGGTCCACTTATACACAGATTTTTTTTTTTTTTTTTTTTTGAGACAGGGTCTCACCCTGTCGCCCAGGCTGGAGAGCAGCGGCATGATCACAGCTCACTGCAGCCTCAGCCTCTCAGGCTGAAGTGATCCTCCCACCTCAGTCTCCTGAGTAACTGGGACTACAGGTATGTGCCACTATAGCCGGCTAATTCGTGTTTTGTTTTGTTTTTGTAGAGACAGGGTTTCACTATGTTGCCCAGGCTGGTTTCAAATTCCTGGACTCAAGTATCTGCCCGCCTCGGCCTCTCAAAGTGCTGTGATTATAGGCATGAGCCATCATGCCCAGCCAACAGATATTTTTCAATAAATATATTGGAACATTTTTTGGAGATTTGCCACAATTTGAAAAAATTTGCAGACAAAATGTGCAGCCTAGAAATATCAAAAAATTAAGAAAAAAATTAGATAGGTCATACATGCATAAAATATATGTAGATACTAGTCTATTTGATTATTTACCATCACAAAATATATAAAAATCTATTATAAAAAGTTAAAATTTATCAAAACTTAGGCACACAGACCATTCATGGCCTCATTTGCAGTTGAGAGAAATGTAAACAAACATAGAAATGCAGTATTCAATTATAACTACACAAAATTAACTACAGCAAATACTGTACTGCTGTAATAATTTTGTGGCCACCTCCTGTTGCTATTACGATGAGTTCAAGTGTTGCGAGTAACTGCTTAAAACACTGTGTGATGCTAATTATCTCCACGTGAACCCATTTGTCTTTCCAGTAGAACTGAAGTAAAAAGCATCTCTCACAGTTCTTGCCTATTTTTCACCCTGCTTAGTGAAATACTTCAAACTTGAATAACACCAAGGGACCCATACAAATGCCACCAATGATGCTGGAAGTGCTCCCAAGAATCAGAGAAAGTCATGACATGGCCGGGCGTGGTGGCTCACACCTGTAATCCCAGCACTTTCGGAGGCCGAGGCGGGCAGATAACGAGGTCAGGAGATCAAGACCATCCTGGCTAACACGGTGAAACCCCGTCTCTACTGAAAATTCAAAAAACATTAGCCAGGCGTAATGGCGGGCGCCTGTAGTCCTAGCTACTCGGGAGGCTGAGGCAGGAGAACGCCATGAAGCCGGGAAATGGAGCTTGCCGTGAGCCAAGATCGCGTGACTGCACTCCAGCATGGGCGACAGAGCAAGACTCCGTCTCAAAAAAAAAAAAAAAAAAGAAAGAAAGAAAGTCATCACATGACAAGAAGAAGTTGAATTGCTTGATATGTCCCATAACTTGAGATCTGCAGCTGCAGTGGCTGCCATTTCAGACAGAGGATTCATCTTGGAAACATGACATAAACTTAATAAACACAGAATGGTACCATAAACATATGTATCTTCCTTATGATTTTCTTAATAACCTTTTCTCTAGCTTACTTTATTGTAAGATGACAGCATATAATATAACGTACAAAATGTGTTAAGCAACTGTTTATGTTATTGGTAAGGCCCACGGTAGGCTAGCAGTAGTCAAGTTTTTGGGGAGTCAAAACTTATAGGAGAATTTTTGACTGCAGGGGCATCAAACCCTAACCCTTACAATGCTCAAGAGTCAACTGTACATAATATCTCCACACCGTATATCTATCTCTCCAGCTATACATCTCTAGCATCCATTTCTTTCTTTCTAATAGCACCCGGAATTCCTTTTGGAGAAAGGAAACCCCCTATGCAGTGTTCCGTCCTCTAAATACAGATGCATGTCTCCATGGAAATGGAAGGGTCCATATCCTCCCTGGCCTCTGACTCACCTCGGCCAACGAGCAGGCAATGAGGAATCAGCCAGGCAATGCTCTCCCCTGGCCTTTTGAAACTTGAGAGAGACACAAGGAAACAGCTGTGGCTCTGGCCTCAAGAAGTATTTTTGGGAGAGACACAAGGAAACAGCTGTGGCTCTGGCATCAAGAAGTATTTTTGGGCCGGGCGCAGTGGCTCACGCTTGTAATCCCAGCACTTTGGGAGGCCGAGGTGGGCGGATCACGAGGTCAGGAGATCGAGACCGCAGTGAAACCTCGTCTCTACTAAAAAATACAAAAAAATTAGCTGGGCGTGGTGGCGGGCGCCTGTAGTCCCAGCTACTCAGAGAGGCTGAGGCAGGAGAATGGCGTGAACCCGGGAGGCGGAGCTTGCAGTGAGCCGAGATTGCGCCACTGCACTCCAGCCTGGGCGACAGAGCGAGACTCCGTCTCAAGAAAAAAAAAAAAGAAGTATTTTTGAGTGCCCAAGGTTCCAGCCTATTTCCAAACTTGGCTCTGCAATATCCTATCAATTCTAAGCACACCACCACCGGCACCAAATCTTTCATGCCTATAAATATTCTTTAGCTTCAGTTAGTCAGTTTTTGTTAGCAACAAACAAGAGACTCTCATCATTATACAACTTCTCATTCTCTAGCAAGTACTCTTTTTTAAAAACCTAAATAAATGAATATATATAAAATTATGTTAAAAACTTTTATAGGGTACATGTCTATGTTTTGTTGGATACAATTCAAGAATTTGTTATGTGTATTTTATATTTTTCCCCTTTAAGATAAAAACATTTTCTGCCTGAAACTTTTTTTTTTTTTTTTTGAGACAAAGTCTTGCTCTGTGGCCCAGACTGGAGTGTAGTGGCGTGATCTTGGCTCACTGCAACCTCCACCTTGTGGGTTCAAGCAATTCTCCTGCCTCACCCTCCCAAGTAGCTGGGACTACAGGCATGTGCCACCATGCCCAGTTAATTTTATACTTTTAGTACAGACAGGGTTTCACCATGTTGGCCAGGCTGGTCTTGAACTCCTGACCTCAGGTGATCCACCTGCCTTGGCCTCCCAAAGTGCTGGGATTACAGGCATGAGCTACCACGTCTGGCCTGTCTGAAACTTTTAACATGTACTTTAACACTTAAGTAACTTTTTTAAGTCCCTGAATTATTCTTTTTTTATATACTAATTTACATATTCTGAATTAATCTGTATTCTTTAAAATAATTAGTAAATATCATGATACAGCTTCAGATTTTATCTTTTCCACACTAGGAACCCTAAACCAAATTGGGAAACAATTTAATAGTTAAAACCAGTAACTTAGCACTCCTAATGCACGAAATTATTTGCCTCTGATTTGCACAGTTTTCCATTTTACACATCAGCCAAGCGGAAACAACTGGTTGCTAAGCAACAGCTTTTCCCTCAACAACCAGAAATAGAATACATAGAAGGTCAATTTAAAAATATATAATATACACATATATGAAGTTAAAGAGGGCACATGCCCCACAGTTTGGCTATTTGCCCAGAATTCTTGTCATGAATATTGAATTCACGATGATAGTTTGTGAATTCTGGATACATTTGATGTATGAATCCTTGGGTAACTATATCATTTTGTATTTTCTTCCACTGTGTTCCTCGCTACTGAAAAATTATGGAGTAACACAGAGATCAGGATTTTAAAGCAAATCTCTTTTGAAAAACTGTTTGTAAATTGTACAGTTAGGTTTGGTTGAACCAAGTCATTCTTAAAGTAGCATTAACATTCCTGTTGCACTACTGCTCACTCTGTTAAAACTACATACATATTTAATGCTCTGGAAAGATATAGTCTGAGTGGTTAATAGTGACTACCACAGGCAAATGACCACTCACTTTCATATCTATGTATTCTTTACAAAGAAAATAATAATTGCTAGTAATGATTGGGTGTTTACAAAGTACTAGGCACTGTTCTAAGTTCAATATACGTATTAACTTGCATTAATATTCCCCATTTGGCAGATAAGGACAAAGGCTCAGAGAGGTTATATAACTTGCTCAAAGTCATGAATCTAAGAAGCAGCAGAGCCAGTATTTGAACTCAAGCAGTGAGGCTCCAGGTCTTCACCACTTCACTGTTCTGCCTTTTACAAGGTGGTTCCCGTATTGCCTAAATACTTTTTTAAAAAATTATACTGCCCCAGGACACGCAGCATTGTAGTTATCTCTGGGTGCTCAATTCATTAGCAGCTTTTCACTGCTGGCTTTAATCAGTTTTACACCAGCAGGAATTAAGAGCATAACGGAAATGGAAGGAGTGATGAAGATCAACATGTGGATTGATTCAGTTAACAGAGAACTAAAATTGTGCCAAATCAGTGGAACCTGTGGCCACATGCTATGCTTACTCAAAATAGATCACGCAGCTACAGAAGTTTCTAAGGAATCTCTAAATAAATACCATTTCTGGGAATTGATTTCCTTCTTAAAGGTATATTTAGTGATTTCTTTTCAAAATGTACTTAATATACAAAAAAGAATAAAAGACAAACATTATTATTCTTAGCAGCTAGAGTGAGATACCATCTTAATGAGAGCCAATCATTTGTTCAGAAAGTGTTTTACTTTGCTTACAGTCTAGGCTGACAAGGATTTGCACACCTGTGGTCTAGCTACACACACGAGAATGTTGGATAAAATGTAGATATTTTTTAAGTTTGGAAGAAGATTGAAAGAAAAGGAGACAGGGTAACTGACAGGAGAGAAGAGATGTCCAGTGGGTATTTGGAGGTGAAATGTTTTGAGTGACAGATTCCTGTATAAATTCATTAAAAATTTCCATATTTCTAAATAAACATTGTTTTCATTTACACTACTTGATAACAAATATCCTTTAATGTAACTTTACCCTCCCTTTATATTGTTATTTAAATTTCTAAAGTGATACAAATTAATAAAAAGCCATGTTCTGGTATATAAGTTTCTCTTCTTCTTTCTCACTTTTGGAATCAATGTAGAAAAGATGAGTGTTTAACAGAAATACATGCAGAAATTATTTTCTCCTTAAATTATTCCCCCACGGAGATAGATAAGGTATTCAATAAAGAAAAATATAAATCAGACTGGAAAAAGACCACTGAAAATTTTGCTGATTAAAATCAATTTAGGAAAGATGTAAAACGCCAAATGCGCTGGTTAATCTCTTTGTTAGAACATTTTTGTGTTCATTCAGTCATTCATTCTGTGTGAGGACACTTCCCTGGACACTGGAGACACAGAAATGAAATGCACACTCCTATACTCACACTCGAGAAGCAGCAGCAGATATATAAACATGAAATTGCAGCTTAATGTAAAGCCTCCTAATGGAGGTAGAAAGAGGGTAGTGGGAACATGTGGGGATGGATTGACCACATAGGAAAATGAGATCTAGGTCTTGAAGCATCAGAACAAATTTGCTAGAGAGTTAATAATATGTGCAAAGTCCCAGGAAGACATATATATGAGGTCAGCGAGAACTCTTTGTACTGCATATTAGGCAGGGGAGACAGGATGGGGCTGGGTAACTGGGAATTTATTTACTATGTAGAAAATGTGGACTTTATCCTGAGGGCAAGTAGTAACTGATAGAAATGCCAGAAGACAATGAAGCATGTTATAAATGTGAATGTTATAAGTCGTGGCAACATACAAATAAAAACATAACTTAAAAAAAATTAGAAGAGAGTGAAACAATGGATACATGTGCTAATGTACTCAGTTTTCATAGCAAGGAGTCAACAGCTATATCTAAAAATCAGTTAGAAAATAGAGGTCATCTGTATTATGCAAAGTCATAAGAGACAACCAGTAAACAAACTGAATAAGCTAGGCCTGACAAATATGAGAAGGTAAAAGACAGTAATTTAGGTACAGGGTTCTATGAGAATGCTTCCCATTCTTTACAGCAAGGAGTCAGGAGATATTGCCCCGAGGTTATAAATCACGAATGAGAAATTGGCAGAACTTAAAATCGCTGCCTCTGCAAAAGAACACTTGGTTAGAAGGGGTGCCTGGGGAATAAGATGTTTATTTTCATTGACTATGCTTTTACATAGTTTGAATGATGATTTTTTCTTCTATGCTTGTAACTCCCACCTGTAATCCTAGCACTTTGAGAGACTGAGATAGGCAGATCACTTGACTAGGCAGACACACCAGCCTGGTCAACATGGCAAAACCCCATCTCTACTAAAAATACAAAAATTAGCTGGGCATGGTGGCATGCACCTGTAATCCCAGCTACTTGGGAGGCTGAGGCAGGAGAATAGCTTGAACCTGGGCAGTGAGCCAACATCACGCCACTGCACTCCAACCTGGGCGACAGAGTGACACCTTGTCTCAAAAAAAAAAAAAAATTATTTATGCTCAAAGGAGAGAAATGGGGAGGGAAAAGGGAAGAGAAAAGAGAGGAAACAAAAGAGTGAGGAGAGAGAAAAAGAGAAATTGGAAAAAGGCTACCACTAGGTAGAAATCTGCCTGGCATTGGTCAGACAAGGTAGATATACAGCTCCTACCCATCCCCCTTCCTAGAGCAGTCCTATCATTTACCCAGGCCTTTTATCTTGAGTTATTATTCATAGTTTAACTAGGTCTTTGATTAAAAACAAATAGGAACTAGTCTAAAAGGAAATATATGTAGAATGTGCTCTACAAATTAAGATGACACCAAATATAAAACATTAAGTAGCTCTGACTTTTTTGAAGCAGAAGTAATAGAGTTACCAATGTTATATTTTAGCTCCCAGCTTCACAAGTAAAATTGCTTAACATATCACATAAAATATATAAGTACCATATTTTTACAACCGTAAACTGAGATGTGAAATCGGACAATGAGTTTTTTCGGAGCTGTGAATGTATTACAGAAAAGATGTGTTAGAAGTATAATGTTAAAAAAAGTTAGCTATTGAATAAATCACCTTTATTGAAAAGAATATTATTCTAAAAAAGATCATCCCCAATATCCTATAAGAAAGTGCTTTCTGCTGGACACAGTGGCTCACTCACACCAGTAATCCCAACTCTTTGGGAGGCCAAGGTTGGAGAATTGCTTCGGCCCAGGAATTCAAGACCAGCCTGGGCAACACAGTGAGGCCCCATCTCTAAAATACATTTTTTTTAATTAGCTGGGCATGGTGGCACATGCCTGTACTCCCAGCTACTCAGGAGGCTGAGGTGGAAGAATTGTTTGAACCTAGGAGGTCAAGGCTGCAGTGAGCAGGTGACAGAGAGCAAGACCCTATCTAAAACAACAACAACAACAATAAAAAATTGAAAGTACTTTCTGTTGGTTTTGATACCTGGAATTCTCTCCCTATATCTGGTGCAAAAGGCAAAAGGGGCACAGATGCCTTTTCTTTTTCTTTCATCACTTTCTCCAACAGCATTATTTATCACTGTACAATCTTTAAAATTCAATCTCTCACCTCCTCTCTTACGAGTAGGTCTCCGAAGAGATGTTTATTACTCTTCCAGTAATAAACAGCCTTCACTGATATAATGAGAAAAATTGTCTTTAACCCATGCACTCATGGTAAAATATAGACTCCTGAAGACTTCAATGAACTTAAAATAATTAGTACTGGTGTCATTTCTCTACTTTAGATATAGAAAACCTAAGGAACAAGAAATGTAAAGCCTCTAATCATAAATTATAACATAGATGCTAAGTTAACTTTATTGTTTTTTATTTCTTCATAATTTTGTATGTATATTAGGGATGATTCAAATCTTATTTAAAACAGTCTTAATGAGTTAGAATGAAAAAATGTCATGGGAGTTTTAACTTTCCCTTGGAAATAACATCTTTCTCTTGTGACAAAATTCAAGCTAATTTTTTTTAAAAATACAGTTTAAAGAAATCAACAACAATCTGTTGGAAGATTTTGCTAAAAAGCAAAGAGCCAATATCCCTAAAAAGAAAAGATTCATGCCATCATTCTGAGACAAAAAGAATGACATCGATTACATTCAAGGCAAAACAATTTTTAAATGCTTCTCATGGTAGGATCATCTACATAAAACCTGACATGACCAATAAGCCCTTCCTCTTCACATGTAAAAACATATATATATATATATATATATATATTTATGAGGCTATATTCTATAATATTCAAGAGTCTGAGGGCTGACTCTGCAAGACCTGAGTTGAAAGCTCAGCTTTGACACCAGCTAGGTGACGTCAGACCAGTTATTTAATCTAGGTCTTGGTTTCCTAAAAGCACCTGTTTCACAGAGTTGCGGTGGGCGGTAAATAGAAAAATGGATATAAAGTGCTTAGCATAGTGAATGGCACAATGTTAGTTTTTGCTCTAAGTAAACTTTATTTAGTTGTTTTAACAAAAATATTTTCTATTTTAAAAAGTACCTTTTAACGCAAATATCCTAGGCTGGCAGTTAACTTTTAATAAGTGGGAAAAAAAACACAGAATTCTGCTTAGTTACCTACTATGGATCTAACAAAGGAAATCTAAATGGTAACAATCTAGAAGCCACAGAGGAAGTTATAACATCACCCAGCCCCTCACTGGCCATCTTCATCAGGGACCATCTCCTTCCATAGAGCCCTCTCCCAAGGAACACTTTTTCATTGAGAAACTATTTTCTCACTAGCAAGAAATGATTTGGTTATTGTCTGTTGGGATGAGAAGAGTGCTTATGTGGTCAAGGGTAACTCCTACAAAACACTTTATAAATCCAAATGCCAACGTGATTTTCCTTTGACGTTTCTATCTCAGCATGTTGACAATTCCAGCATCAGACAATCTCCTCTGGGCAGGGAGGGGAGGTGGTCCAGTGGAAGAGGTATTGAGAAGACACATATACACCAATAATATGTAGCCCACAAAGCCTAAAACATTTTCTATCTGGCCCTTGACAGAAAAACTTTGTCAACCCATGCTTTAGAGCCTAAACACTAAACTTTGAGAGCCCCTACTTTAAGAATTTCAAACTCTGCAAGCAAATGAAATAGAATCATTGGTTCCTGCATAATGAATGATGTGAACAAGTTCTAGTTATGGGTCTGAGATATTGACTAGAAAAGGACATTTTTTCTTCTTGCATCTATTTGTTTGAATTATTATAGATGAAATCATTGGTTTTGTGGCACAGAGTTGTCATTCAATCAAAATCATGTGTCATCTGTCCTATCACTGGGACTGGAACTGAGAACAGGAACAGGAACTTTCCTAAAGCCAACAGTCCTCTGGGTCATGCAGCCCTGAGAATTGCCACTCAGCAGTAACACTCCCAGCCAGGAAAACAACTCAGAAGTTCTGAAAACTGAGAGTTTTCCATGCTTTTGGCTCTAAAACTCACTGTTGTGGAAAAACCTGAATGCAACTGATGCGGGCGATTTGTTGTCTTTACCCACCTAGGGTGGCTATTCACACTTTTGCTGCAGAAGTGTTGGCATGTTTGAGTACAGGGCACTAGCCTAAAGTCTGCTGAGTGTGTAACAAATTGGAGTTCATGCACTGCTTTCTAAAACCTGAAGAAAAGAAATCTGAATTCTGAACACAGCTGGTCCCAAAGGTTTTCAATAAGGAACTATAAACCTATGTTCCATTTGATTATGGTTACAGCAAAAGAGGAACTACGCAGGCGCCACTACTTTGAAACGGGTGAATTATTTTTTCCATGACACTCCCACATAATAACCCCCCACCTTCAGTTTTTCAGTGTTTGCAAACACTAAAAGCCTAACATTAATTCCAGTAAACAAGTGAATGCATCATACTAATAGGTTTCTCTTTTAAGAAGGATTGTGTACACAGTAGTAACATCAGGGTTACAAACACTATGAATATAAACAGAAGTATTTTTAAGATTATACACACTCTTCCATCTCCATTGTTACCACCTGCAATTTAAATGAATTTAAATCAAAAAACTATTTTTTGAGACCTTCTTATGTGCCAGGCACTAAGGTAGATACATTGTAAACAGAACAGGCATTTTCTCTCATAAGAAAACTAACAAGATTCATGTAGTTACTCATTCATTTACACAACAAATACATTTACTGAATGCCTTCTAAAAACCAAGCACTATTCTAGGTGCTAGGGATTCGGCTATTGATAAGGTAGAGAAAAATCCTTGTCATCACAAATTCTACATCCTAATAGAAAGAGATAGATAATAAGCAAAATAAAAAAATAAGTAAAATAAATAAATACAAAGCAGAGCAGAAAATGGGGAGTGCCAGACTGGGGGATGCTATTTTAAATAGGGGGATCAGAGAAGGCCTCACTGATGAGAAGACATTTTAGGAAAGTGACAGAAATGAGAGACCACCATGGATATTGGGGAGCGGGGGCTCCAGTCAGAGAATTAACAGGTGCCAAGGTCCTGAGGTAGGAGAGAGTGCTGCCACCTTCGAGGAATAACAAGGAGGCCAGGGTGGCTGCAGAAGAGTAAACAAAGAGAAAAATTAGTACAAGACAAGGTCAAAGACATGGGAGTAGCTCATGTAGGACTATGTAGGCCACTGTAAAGACTGGATTTTAGTCTGAATGAAATGGAGAGCCTTGGGAGGATTTTGAGCAGTTGAGCAGTTCACTAATACTTTAGAACTTTCTTTTTGCCATGAAAGCACTAAGTGTGGAAAAACATCCAGTAAAGTGATTTCCCTCCACTAAGAGGTCCATGAAGGCCTCCCTGAAGAAATGACATTGAGACCTGAAGAACTTGTTCACTGTGGGAGATCAGTTCTAAGGAAAAGGGAGGAGCACTCTCTGGCTAAGAGGACTACCTAATGGAAGGGAGAACAGAGCAAGTGGGAGGCTTTTAAAGTCATGATAAGCATCTCATACTTCATCTGCTAAGAGTAATGAGTATGAAATTATTGAAGGGTTTTAAGCAAGAGAGTGACATGGTCTGCCCAGGGTTTATAGACACTATCCTGGTTGTTTTTTATAAAATGGAATAGGCAGTGTTTTTAAATTGCAGGCCATCCCTCATCAATGCAAGAGGTTACCAACCAGCTTTTTTTTTTTTTTAAAAAAGAAGAAACATTAGACAACATCAGAATATCCAGCAAGTTGTGAGGGTAAGTATAGTTTGCAGAGAACTTGATTCTGTATATACACATATGTCTGAAGTTTGAAGTCACTTCGGTTAGAAGGAAGGACCTACAGAAGAGGAAAGCGGTAGAGACTGTGCTGTAACTTTAGTAAAGGTTTTGCTGGCTGCTGAGACTAAATAGGGAGAGAAGCAAAAGGGCCCACCTAATGGATGTGGGGCAAAGGGAATGGTCAAGGGCAGTTTCAAGAACTGGATGGATGGAGGCAACATCACTGAAGCTGAGAAGACAGGCGGGGGAAATGATGAGTTAAATTTTCTTTTTTTTTTTTTTTTCTCATTCTTTTTTTTTTTTTTTTTTTTTTATACTTTAGGTTTTAGGGTACATGTGCACAATGTGCAGGTTTGTTACATATGTATCCATGTGCCATGTTGATTTCCTGCACCCATTAGCTCGTCATTTAGCATTAGGTATATCTCCTAATGCTGTCCCCGCCCCCCCCACCCCCCACCCCACAACAGTACCCGGAATGTGATGTTCCCCTTCCTGTGTCCATGAGTTCTCATTGTTCAATTCCCACCTATGAGTGAGAACATGCAGTGTTTGGTTTTTTGTCCTTGCGATAGTTTACTGAGAATGATGTTTTCCAGTTTCATCCATGTCCCTACAAAGGACACGAACTCATCATTTTTTATGGCTGCATAGTATTCCATGGTGTATATGTGCCACATTTTCTTAATCCAGTCTATTGTTGCCTGCAAGACTTCACAATGGAGATTTTCAGTTTAAAACACATGATGAGGCTGGATAGTGAGATTTGGAAGTGGTCAGCATTAATTGTGAAACAAATTTTTTAAGGATTTCATCACAATTTATTTTGTATAATGTTGTAGTCATCCCATGTAGTATTTTGGGAGAGATTTATACTTTAAAAAATTGGTGGTATATCCAAATTCATATTTAATAGAGCATCCTGTATTTTATCTGGCAATCTTAGAGTTCAAGTCCCCTGAGAACAGAGGCAGACACACCAGTTAGGACAGAATGACCACAATCCAGGCAAGAGGGAAGAGAACACTAAAACTAGTGTTTCATAGGAATTCTCTGCTTGACATTTTTTAAGAGACTGGGTCTTGCTCTGTCACCAAGGCTGGAGTGCAGTGGGGGATCACAGCTCACTGCATCTGTGAGCTCCTGGGCTCAAATCATTCTCCTGCCTCAGCTTCCTGATTTACTAGCACAATAGGCACACGCCACCACACCTGGCCTTTTTTTTTTTTTTGGTAGTGACACGGCCTTACTATACTACCTGGGCTGATCACAAACTCCTGGCCTCAAGCGATTCTCCTGCCTCAGCCTCTCAAAGTTCCAAGATTACAGGAGTAAGCCTCTGTGCCTGGCCTGCTTGCTTAGTATAAATGCAGATTCTCAAATGTAAATTTAAATGGTTAACTTTTAAATTAATTATAAGCACAATGCCTTCCTACAGACTACTTCTCTGTCAGGGTCGGAATGTATACCTGGTGTCTTGGAGTGTGTGGCTGGCTCCAGCTATGGGGCTCAGATGCATGATTGGCCCTGCCGTCTGCTATTGCAGATTCTCACAGAACACGTCACCCTAGAGAGGGAATTGAGAGCTGGTTGGGCTGTCCTAAAGGGACTTAACTGTGGGAAGAAAGATCCGTTTGTGTTTTTCACTTCAATAGAACTTGTTTACAGTGTTGAACTTGACATAAAAACAAAAACTGAATGGTCCTATTGTAGATATAACTTTCCTTCAGGAAAATGTTTAAACCACACACATTCTCAATATGTAAACCCATGATTTTAGTTATTTGGTTAAAAAAAAGGCCATGGAAAAACAAAATAAAAATAAATGCCACATATTAAAACTATTTCAAAATACATAATATTTTCTTCTTTCAGGGCAGCTGTGCTCCTACTGCCCTGAAGTTTCACTATAAATGGAATTCTATGGCCTTGATCTATCAGCAAACACTAAAGACCTCACAGTCCCTGGGCTCTGTCTCCAGAGGGCTCCTGGGGGAAAAAAAAAAAAAAAGAGCGAACAATTGCATACACATGTATGCATTCACAAAGTGGACTGGCAGGTCCCACAATGACAGTATCTTGGTTTTTGCAGGCCCAAGTTCCATAAGCAGAAATGTCTACAATGGCAAAGAATTTTTAAAAACTTGTAAATAGATGTGGAATAGAAACACGATTAAAAAAACATGAGTGACATTTGTCATTTAATTACATGACATCTTCAACACTCAGATTCAAATGTAATTTCAGTAACGGCAGTAATGCTAGTCTGGGCTCTGTTTTCTCTTCACAAAGTGAGGCGAGGTGAAGAGTCCAAGGTAGCCAGTCAGCATGTTCAACGGGATGCTGAAAGTATTCAAGCTTTTCGTCTTTAAGCTGTCAAGAGCAACTCAGTAACCAAAAGTGGCCATTTCAATTCTTTCATTCATTCAGTAAATACCTACTGAGAGCCAAGTTTTGATATGTGGCATTTATTTTGTTTTTTCCGTGGCTTTTTTTTTTTTAAACCAAATAACTAAAATCATGGGTCTACATATTGAGAATGTGTGTGGTTTAAACATTTTCCTGAAGGAAAGTTATATCTACAATAGGACCATAGGCACTGTGATGGGACCTGTGCTTCAAGAATAGAAAAGGTCATTCTGTTGGGGCACAGAAAATGATTCCCCAAAACATAGTGCTTCGACATGCTGAGTGCTTTGAAAATGGAAAGGCCTCAGAAATAAGCCTCAGAAGTAGCCTCAGAACCGAGGTCTCTGTCAGACATTCCCACCTCTGAATCTTTCTGATCTTCCCTCCCAAAGCACCAGGAGGTACTCCCAGAGGAATTTTCTTATCTAAGAAAGCTTCTTTCCAAAAGCTTTCCAAAACTTGTCTTAAGACCTCCTCCCTAGGAATCTCATCAAATAACCAGGAAAAATCAATCTCAACCACCAAAGAGAAAAGAAAACAGTGGGAGTTGTCACCATGCCCAGACAGACTTTTAATCTATTCTTCTGAGGCAGTTCCTAGCAATTACCTGGGGGACTTAATCTGCATAAGACAAACTTTGTTCCTGTGCAGTTCTGCCCTCACTTTCCCATAACTTGCCCCATCTAGCTTCCAGAGAGAATCATTTACAAAATAATGTCTGCCTCCTGGGTTCATACATCACTCCCCTATGAAGAGAGTATTTAAGCCTCAACCATCTGGCCCCTCTTTGAGTCTCATACTGTGTGTTTGGCTTCCATGTTTATGCAAGTCAAATGAATTTTGTATGCCTTTTTCTTCTATTCTGATTTTTGTCAGTTCATTTTCAGCAAACTTTCAGTGGGTGAAGAGGAAGCTCTCTTTCTGCCCCTACAATATGTAAAGAACTGTACTGCAGAAATCCACACTTTTACACACTAGTCCTAGGTGCTATTAAACAAAATTCATGGAAGACCATTGTTTTGAGCTAAGTTCCTGCACTAGGCCCCAACAGACCAAACCAAAATGGAGTCACTCATACTAAAGTTCCATGCCACCAAATCAAAACTAATTTGCTTATCTGACCTTCAGAGAAATCAGGAGAGAGAGAGAGAATAGCCAAATTCCCTAACAGGCCAGTTTTAGCCAGCATAAGGAAATCCCCTGTTTTTAACTCTTACAAAGAAAGTAACCTGAAGTAATCTGGTGTTAACCTATGAGTCTGAGTTTTATTATGCTGTTTCCTTGTTCCTGCTCAAACTACCTTTATAAAAACAGATTTTTCTGCCTTGCCCAGCTTAGCATCTATTTTTAGATTACATACCACCTGATTCAAGAATTGCAATAAAAGCCAGTTCGATCATTTAAATTTGTTGAAATTTTGTCTTTGACAATGCTATCTTAAAAGAAAGTCAGTATACTAAAACAACCAAATTGTACATTTTAAAAGGTTTAATCCTATGTGAGTTATATTTCAATTTTTAAAAAGTGGTTAAAAAATAAATATAGGCATGGCAGTATGTGTCTGTAGTCCCAGCTTCTCAGGAGGCTGAGGCAGGAGGATCAATTGAGCCTAGGAATTTGAAACTGTAGAGCACTATGATCACACTGTGACTAGCCACTGCACTTTAGCCCGCACAACACAGACTCCACCTTTAAAAGTAAAATAAAATAACAGTTAAAAGTTCTAAAAAGTGGGAAGCTAAAATGTAATTAGATACTATCCTTTTTTATGCAAGTGGATAGAGGCAGTAAAATTAATACTTTTTAATTAACAAAAAAACCTAGAAATTGTCAAGTTAACCTAAGATACTACCCAAAACCAAACAATATAATTAACATTTTTTTAAAGACAAAAGAATGAATGCCTTAATTTCAAAGTAAAAACTGATTTCTGACTGCCCAGGAAAAACAAATAAAATGACTGACATCAGGTAAGAGAACAGAAAAGCAAGACGGGGGGAGAGTCTCTAAAATGAAAAGTTTTTCTGGATTCTTGGCCAGCTATTTTTAAAGGGAAATGATTTTCAAAATCCTTAGGAGTAGTTTTAAGACAATTTTTTAAATAAAAGCTATGAAAGAACTGCTGGCTCTTTTGTTCCATTACTTAGTACATTTAAAAAACTAGAAAATTGTTTTATGAATTACGAAGTGCTATCATTTGAATGTTTGACCCTCGAAACCTCATACTGAAATTGATCACCCCCGTCAGAGTGGGGCCTAATGGGAGGTATTTGGATCATGGAGATGGATCCCTCACGAATGGCTTGGTGTCATCCTCACAGTAGTGAGTTATTCTATCCGTTACTACAAGAATTCTAGCAAGAGTTCCCCTGAGAGCTAATCGTTAGAAAAGGGCCTGGCACCTTCTCCCTCTCTCTTGCTTCCTCCTCACCATGTTATCTCTACATGGCGGCTCCCCTTCACCTTGCACCATGAGTGGAAGTTTCTTGAGGCCCTAATCAGAAGCAGATGTTGCCGCCATGCATCTTGTATTGTCTGCAGAACCGTGAGCCACATAAACCTCTTTATACATTACCCTGCTTTAGATATTGCGTTACTGCAACACAAAGATAGCAAGTCTGCGTTTTATAAATTACCACATCAAAATAATATGCAGATCTAAGTAAATGAAATTGCCTCCAAGGTTATCTAAAACCCTACTAGAGTGTTAAAGAAAAAAAAATTCATGACACTTATTAAAGATGGTAAGGAAGCCGTTATTCAAGCGGGGCAGGATGGTGGGCGCTATTACAATGAGGTTTTTGTTATCAGGGGAACGAGATCTGGTTCAACTCCAAGTACAACAAGAAAAAGGGGGAATTTATAGACAAGGAGCACAGTGCAGGAGTAGGTGGATGGAAAATTGCCAAGAGAAAGCATCAAGGGTAAGGGGATTTTCTGGGTAAACAAACATAATGGGATTCTTGCTGAAGGCAGGTCAGGGTGATCTGATGTTATGTAGTGGATGGTAGAGGATGAGAATGTTGATCAGATTTTGAGGATGATCAGATATTAAGGTGGGAGATTCTGGCTAAACTGATTCAGCAGGATTCTTGCTAAAATTGGACACTTGGGGGACTTGCCCAAGGTCATAGAAGCCTGACTAAGGTTTCGTCAAGAGGAGACTCAGTAGCACAGATATAGCCCTAAAAAGGCACTATTACAGATATGGCTGTAAAAAGGCACTGCTTCTCTCCTTAAGTTGGAAACCACAAGCAGGAAATGATCTACAAATGCTGAGGTTTCCTTTCAGATCCTCCTTTCAATCCACGAGCTCAGCTGACCATGTCTTATGCAACTAAGAAAGTTTTTGTGGCAGGAACAAAAGTCGATTTAGGCATTAGGAGTACCCCAGTCTTGCTCCTGAGTCTTCCGCTACCTGGGTTTGAATGACACAGTTATCTGTAACAAGGTCTTCAGGAAGGCAAACTTATAAAGGTAAGCCACTTGGTACATTGTAAATATTCAACAAACATGAAGGCCTAATCTAAGAGCTGCAATCAGATCTCTGTGGGCACATCCCAGACTCAACTGGAATAAGTGGACGGGTCTAAAGAAGTGGTCTTCAAACTGAGGTACTCATAACTCTGGGGATATAAAGACCTTCCAAGGGTTCACAGGCATGGGTAGCTTTAACAGAATCAACGTTCAAATCCTCAGCTCCCACGTGTCCTCTCATAACACTGCTCTACAGAAGAGAAGTCTGCAGCGGCCTGTGGTTCCCTTTCCCACATCCTCCCTTCCAACCAAAGGCCCTGCAACCATTTTGTAAAAGAAAGGGAAGGCAAAGCCCCACTGGGACCTAAGCTTCCTGTGTGCTTGCTCCAAGGGTAAACACCTCTGGGCCACCAAGCAGAGGGACCAGGGAATGGAGATTTCGGGGGAGGGGGAGGGCAAGGTGAAGAAAGCCACAGCAAGGCTCCATGCCTTTTCCCTGATTTTCTCTCCCACCCTCCCCAACATTGTGTCTCTTACATTCAGAAGTGAGGTTGCACAGACATGCATGTAATCACATTTATTTTCAGTAAAAATAAATAAAGTCAACTTTTTCCTGACAGAAACAGCCAGTGTAATTTGATGCAGATAATTTGCTCTATGAACAATTCCTGACCTGAGACAAATCTGAAACTCTGTGATTTTAAGGAAAAGGTATTTAAAGCATGAAGATAATACTGTTAAATAAAAATCACAAGAGGCCATTGTTTTGGACTAAGTTTCTGCACCAGGCCTCAACAGACCAGATAAAAAATCAAAATGGGATCACTCATACTAAAGTTCCCTTCTACCAACTCAAACTACTTATTTGACCTTCTGAGAAATCAGGAGAAAGAGGTAACAGCTGATTTTCCAAACAAACCAGTTTAAATCTTCAATCAGCACGAAAAACTTCTACTTAAATCCTTACACATATAAACAGTTAAAAGTTTTAAAAAGTGGTAAGTTAAAATATAATTAGATACTATCCTTTTTTATGCAAGTGGATATAGAGGCAGTAAAACTAGAAATTTTTAATTAACAACCTAGAAATTGTCAACTTACCCAAAGATAGTACCCAAAACCAATCAATATAATTAACATTTTTTAAAGACAAAAAAATGAGTGTCTTAGTTTCAAAGTAAAAACTGATTTCTGACTGTCCAGGAAAAACAAAATGACTGACATCAGGTAAGAAAACAGAAAAGCAAGAGGGAGGGAGATTCTCTAAAATGAAAAGTTTTTCTGGATTCTTGGCCAGCTACTTTTAAAAGGAAGTGTTTTTCAGAATACTTAGGAGTAGTTTCAAGACAATTTATCTTTTTTCTTTTTTTAAATAAAGGCTATGTAAGAACTGTTGGATCTTTTGTTTCATTACTTAGTAAATTTGAAAAAAAAAACACACACACAAAAGAAGTAGCCTGATGTTAACTAAACAGTTATTTCTCTGTCTGTCTTTTTTTCTTTTTTCTTTTTTCTTTTTAAGAGGGGTTCTTGCTCTGTCACACAGGCTGGAGTGCAGTGGCATGATCGTAGCTTGCTGTAGCCTAGAACTCTTGGCTTCAAGTGATCCTCCCACCTCAACCTCTTGAGTAGCTGGGATTACAGATGGGAGCCACATTTTTTTCTATTATTCTGCTTCCCTGTCCTGCCTTACAGAAAAGTGGCTGTGGAATGACTAATATCCTCTTTGCTCTCTTCGCTTCTGCTTTCTTCAGCCATCCTCTGCCTACAAAGCTAACTCCTGCTCAGCTCATCAGAACACTTATTATATTTTATGGAATGAAGTGTTGCCCAATTCTAGAACCACAATACAGCCAACTGAGCTATTTAAACTGTTTGTTGTAATTTTGTCTGTTGACAACATAAAATAGATTCTTTACACAATATGTTCATGTTGACTTGAAAATGTGCAAAGAGATACTAAGTTTTACAAGTCTTTTAAAGCTTTTGAGAGCAAAAACTTTGAAGACTATTAGTCTAAGGAACTTAACTGAAAGGTCTACACCAGCTTATACACATGATTTAATGATAAGCACATGTCTTCTTAAGGAAAAGGTGATTTTGAATGGAGTTAGATTGTTCCCAGCCCAATCTTCAGGAACTTGTGTCCATGTCAGGGGAAAAATGGCTTACAAATAGTGCTGGTAAAAAAACACGGAGCCACATCCCCCAGATATCTGTGGGAAATAGCTCAAACCAGCACAGTTTTAAGACAGACAAATGAAGGGTGAAGGACTAGCGTCATTATAGTGCCTATGCCAAGAGCCACAGGGCACCAGAAATACCACAAGGTAGCCAGAGAGACCACAGAAATTCAAATTGCTGTCTGACAAACCTTGGGAACCTTCTGCATTAGTTGGGAGAAGTTGTGGGGAGCAGGATGCATGTGGTTCTAGCTCCCTCTATTTCATCCAATCTGTAGGATTAGCATCTAATTGCTGTTCTTGATAGCTCATTGGGCATGGCCTGGGGAAATGCAGGTAACACTTTAGATAAAATGTCTAGAAGTCATTAAATAGACAATCCCTTTCTTCATTGTCTCCACCTCCAGCCTACCTCTCTTCCCAATCAAATATGAGGAAACTGAGGCCCAGCAAAGTTGAACTGTCAAAAGTTCTGAGGCAATGCCTGGTCAAACTGAGAAAGGAACACAGACATTTCCATTTCTGTTTCTACTCAGCTCTCCTAATTTCAAGTCCAGAATTTTAGCCACAAACCAGACACTACTGCAAATAAACTCTCAGAAGGACATTACTTTGTTTTTTTTCTCAAGTTGATTTTTATGTCATTTGGCTAAGACACAGAATTGGATGTGGACAACAAGCTGGGTGTGAAGTTGTAACTCTTCCTGACTCACCAGGTGCACCATTCCATTTGGGCAGCAGCTCACCCATCAATAGGACAAGCCCTACTAGGAGATGGTGGCAGGGATTTGTCTGGATGCTGTGTGATCAACAATGACACAACAAGTACTAGTTTTCTTCCTTCATTCCCAGTCTAGTATACCTCCTCTTGATAGTGTCACCTGTTGTAGGGACTCTGGGAAATCCCTATGGGTAACAGAGGCCCCATTTGTAAAAGGAAAGAAAATTATTTATATTGAGAACTTCATCAAGAATTTTCAGTACTGCTTGGCAAAGTACAGATATTAACATGAATTTGATGTATCCATAAGAAAGACCAACTATATAATCTCCAGCAGAAATTCTCATACAGACACCATACAAAATTTGAAGTACACTTCATGTGCTAAAAGATATTTGTAGACTTCTTTGTCAAGGACTCCTTTCTATGGGGTCTCAGGTTGTACCACATTTCTGCAAAGTTCACACTTCTAATCTAAATCAATGTTACTTGGCTCCCTTGTACACCAGTTTCTTCTAGACCTATAGGGTTATATACATTCTGCACGATTTGACGAAATCTTGTGAATCATTCTATTTCTCAAATTTTTGTTTCTGATCCAATCCAGCTCACAGCACCCTTTACAACCTAACATACTTTCAAGTATAACTTAGAAAGGGGATAGAAACTACAAGGATGGGGAGCTTCACACACTTCCCCCAGATAAGGCAGATATTGCTCATCAATTGCCACATTTGTTTCATGGATTCAGTTGAGGTTTTCAGTCTCTTCTCGTCCTAATACTCCAGGCAACACTGACAACTAATTAGAATTGACATCTAAATATCTCAATTAAAATCTATTTGCTTGGGTAAGCATATGCACAGAAGAAAAGAAAGAAAAAATCTATTTTCAACCCCAGGATTAGATTTAATCACTAAAACATCTAGTTCTTGAGAGTTTTTTGTATTTGGGTTTTTTTTTTTTTTTTTTTGAAGTGAGGGCTCACTATTTCACCTTGAACTCCTGGGCTCAAGCGATCCTCCTGCCTCAGCATCCCAAATAGTTGGGATTACAGGCATGTGCCACTGCACTGGCCTTAGAGTTTGTTGAGGATCCCAAATCTTATTCCTGGCACTTAAATGTTACATTCCCAATGGCAACATTCTTTAGATGACTCCAAAGTTCCATCTCTCTTTGAATAGACATTAGAATTCTAACCTCCTGAGTTTTGACATGTACCAAGAAATATCTTCAGGTGTGGAGATAAGGGATGGTTTATCTACTCCCTCTTTTCCTTTCATTCTTTGAAGTGAGTAGACCTGCTATTTCCCAAAATTTCTACTAAGTTGGCCCTAGGATTTTAGCTTGATTTGAGTTTAAGGTGGACATTATATCTGTTCATATTTTGTCTGACTTATCCACCCTTCAGGACTCTGAAAAATAGTCACTGCATAGTTATTATTAAATATCAACAGACTTGAGAGCTTATATATGCCCCAGATAAGGCAGATATTGAATGAATGAGCATAATTCCATGACGAATAAGCATTATGGAAAAGTAAGTCCAACTCTTATTTTTTTAGGATTTCAGAATCTAAGGAAGAATCTCAGAGTTTGTAACAGAATCAAACGTATCTGGTTCAGTATTTTACCAAGAGTACTCCTTAGAACAGAAGACCATAAGTTCCCTATATAAAAAAGGATCCTGTAATCAAGTTTGGGGACCCTGAATCCAAAGTTTCACTCAAATATTCAGTTTACATCATCATATTAAATGTTGTTTTAAAAAATACTGCAGTAACTAGATAGGCCTATTCAGTTGTGCCTAAGCCAAACTTCTGGGGAGCACTGAAACTTTGTTTTCTGTTATCTGTTAACAGATAGAATGACTCTTCTAAAGAACACGCTGAGCCGGGCGCGGTGGCTCACGCTTGTAATCCCAGCACTTTGGGAGGCCGAGGCGGGCGGATCACGAGGTCAGCAGATCGAGACCACGGTGAAACCCGGTCTCTACTAAAAATACAAAAAATTAGCCGGGCGTGGTGGCAGGCGCCTGTAGTCCCAGCTACTCGGAGAGGCTGAGGCAGGAGAATGGCGTGAACCCGGGAGGCGGAGCTTGCAGTGAGCCGAGATTGCGCCACTGCACTCCAGCCTGGGCGACAGAGTGAGACTCCGTCTCAAAAAAAAAAAAAAAAAAAAGAACACGCTGTAGGAAGTCTGAATATATCCAACCTCTTGCCTCAACCAGAAACAAAACTTACAATGTGAAAGACGATGACCACCCTTTATAAAACATCCTCAGGTCTGAAAAGGCTACCAATTCCTTTCATGACCTCTGTCTAATCCCCACAGAGTCAAGTTCTTACTTTGTCTAATGGAACTCTCTCTTGCAACAATTCATTCTCTGCATGTTATCTTTTCTCTCTTACCCTCTCCCTTGTGGATATGGAGAAGTCAACAGCCTTCTCTTTAAGAAAACCATCCACAAAGGCTTTTAAAAAAAAAAAGCAAATATGAGAATATTCCTCCCTAGATTAATTCGTTTCTCATTGCCTTTAAGACAATCCAAATGCTGGGACTGCCCTTTCTATTTCATAAAATGGGTTGTTGCCTGATTCTAAAAAATAAAAATAATAATAATAAAAAGACAATCCAAATTCTAAGGAATAACAGTTGCAAGCAAGGCACCCTTTTTCCTGTTCATCTTCTTCTTCTTTTTTTTTTTTTTTTTTAAGAGACAGGGTCTTGCTATGTCTCCCAGGCTGATCTGGAACTCCTGGGCTCAAGCAATTTTCCCGTCTCAGCCTCCTGAGTAGCTGGGATTACAGGCATGCACTACTGTGCCAGCTTCACCTCCCTTTCTTTGGTGTCCAACATGCTTTCTTCTTACCCCCTCTCCAACATACTCTATTTAGGAGTCCTCAAATATACTGTTTCTATTTTCCACATGCTTTCTAAAATGCCTTCCCCTATCCACCAGGTAAACTCATACCCATCTTTAAGTCTCAGGTCAAATCCTGCCTTCTCTGGAATCTTCCCTGATCACTGACTCACCTGCCCTTCTTCCAGGCTCCAACAGCATTTGGAATCTATCTTCCCTCAGCATATCACAGTGATTATAGACATATATTTCAATATCTAACTTCGACCCCACAGGACAAAACCTTACCACAGTACCTGGTGTGTGATAAGCATGTAATCAATATTTGCTTAGGAATTAAACAGGACCCTCTGCTTGGCCACAGCCCTTGTCCAGCCTTGCATGACATGAGATTGGAGAAGATCTTCAAGCAGTGTCACTCCTCCGAACAAAGAGTGGATGTCCCACTTATCTGACAGCAGCATCTTACCAAAATCCCAGTGACAAAAGAATGACAGTGGTGAAAAGCAGCTGCTTCTCGTCCTGGAAAACCAAGTAATTTTGTACCTGATCAGGTCAACATGAGTAAACCAGTCAAGATAATTAGAAGGCCCTTAAAGCTCGACGGTAATCAAGCCCTCTTCCTAGTGGTGAGCAGAGACACCTTGGTGAGTATTTCCATGCTGATTTCTGAAGTATATGAAAGTGAGAAGGATGAAGACGAATTCCTGTATGTGACAGTGTATACCTCTAGGGAGACATTTGGAGTGAAGCTGTCAGTATAAGACTAGAAACACACACATACAAAATGCATCTATTCTAGAATGTTTAAATCATTCCCAGAGTCGGGGGCGAGGATAAAAAGGGGATGTTACCAATTGAGATTGATCAGTTCATCTAATCACAGATCATCACAGCAGTGTTCCCACTTAGGAGTCTAGAAAGTTGTGTTTGTATTCAGAGCTCAGAAAAACTGAGCTCTGAATGAGCAAATTCAATTTTAGAAAACTGTATTATTTATCCTAGGCTATCTTGTTTTCAAATTTTAAAAGTTCAAAAATAAAATACCTTGCATTCTATGTTGCCAGTGAAATAATTCTTCAGGTTCTTTTAATGCTCCTTTCCCCACCCCCCTGCCCCCCAGTTAGGCACTTGCAATTGGAGCAGTAACTTAAAGGCATTCAGAGAGACATTAAGTCTTCTCTTTAGGTTCATAGAACCTGCCACGTTTTATCAGAAGGGTTCTTACCTAACTAGAGAAATCTGCTTAAGAAGATCTCTAAGCATAAATAGTCCAGCAACCCCCTCCAAAATACATTGCCATAAGACTTGGCACAAAGCAGGGAAAATGGGGGCATATAAGAAAATGAGACTGACTGTGAACTGCTGTTAAAGATTCCTAATTCCTAAAAGAAATATACCAAAAGGCAATGATCTTGCAGTTAGAAAGCTCTTATTTGGTTTGTTCTTTAGACAGTTAGTTACACAGAAAAACACCACTACTGTATAGGAACTTTGAATAATTTATAAATTTGGTCTAGTTTCTTTAAAGGCCCTACAGAAAAAGAGGGGCATTTCTTGTTTTGTATTTTCTCTAATCTAAGAGCTCAAACTACTGCCTGCTTTGGTAAATGAAGAAGCAGTTGTATCTATTTTATTCTTTAGGATGGTATTAGAAACTATAGAAAATGAAAACTAAAATCATTAAAATTTAGATGCATTCCTTTCTACCTCTTAGAACAGTTATAGAAGACCCACGTTTTGTGTTAAGTATGTGACTAAAATGTATTAGTAAAAAGTAGTTCAGTCATTACTGTTAGGTCAAACAATTATCGAAATTATCCCACTCTGATAAAAGACTACAAATTGGGTTTGACGTATACTGCTTGGGTGATGGGAGCACTGGAATCTCACAAATCACCACTGAAAACTTACTCATGTAACCAAATATCACCTGTTTCCCCAAAAACCTATGGAAATAAAACATTTTAAAAAAATCCCCCACTCTAAGTGCAGGTCAGTTGTGAGGAAAACATAGCAAAAGGAAATATGCTCTTTACAAATATTAGTGTCAAGAGTTAAACATCTTCCAGGCTCAAACTAGAATAAGCTACCAGTGCTTCCCACTGCCTACATGGGGTTCACTATTTACTATTTTCATGGGAGTATCACAGAAAGATCACAGTTATACCACTTTAGGTTGTACATGTAGCAGGTCATAATTTACTCTGTGTACTGAATATGTATGGAATACCTGTATCTGTTAGTGAAAGTTATTTTCTGTTATGGAACGGGGAAAAGCAACATAACTGTACATGAGCCTTCAACTTATCATTAAAGGAATTCCCATAACCTACTCTCCCCGCTGCAGGTGTATGTCCACGTCTCACTTTTGATATGGACTATACTTTTACATTATGTAAGTTTTTTGTTGTTTTTTGTTGTTGTTTTGAGATGGCGTTTCGCTCTTGTTGCCCAGGCTGGAGAGCAATGGTGCGATCTCGGCTCACCGCAACCTCCACCTCCAGGTTCAAGCAATTCTCCTGCCTCAGCCTCCCGAGTAGCTGGGATTACAGGCATGCACCACCACACCCGGCTAATTTTGTATTTTCAGTAGAGACGAGGTTCCTCCGTGTTGGTCAGGTGGGTCTCAAACTCCCTACCTCAGGTGATCTACCCACGTTGGCCTCCCAAAGTGCTGGGATTACAGGTATGAGCCACTGCGCCCAGCCGACATTATGTAAATTCTTAATCAGCCTGTCTGGTTTAGACTGTATATGTCATCACATCTGACATTCTTGTAACTACTATGTGATCAATAAGACTCCTATAAGAAATACTGCTTAAAAAAAATACTATGTTGAGAGTGACCTATATCCCACATAAGTGGATAGTCATTTATAGGATCTTTAAAACAGTATATTTTTAATGAAATAGAGTGACTAAAGGCACAACTGTCAAAAAAAATGATGTCAGAACTTTGGTGGATGTATAAAGTCACAGTATTAGTGATAATTTCAGACTTCTTCCAGAAAATTCTCCCAATAATAGCATTGCTAAGAATTCTCAAAGACGTAAACCACTCTTGACTGGGCTATTACTTTAGAACTCTTTTTATTAGAGAACTATGTTTCAGGCACTAGGAGGAACACATTCTTTTTAATGTTGAAGGACTTTGGGTTCTGTAAAAGAAAACATTTTTAGTACCTTTATAGTTAGGTATATAACATATATCAGAACATAAAACATTTAAAGATAGTCACATACTTTATAAAGACTAGTGAAAATGATTACTAAAAGTAATGTAGGCTGGGCACGGTGGCTTATGCATGTAATCCCGGCAGTTTGGGAGGCCAAGGCAGGCGGATCACTTGAGCTCATGAGTTGGAAACCAGCCTGGGCAACATGCTGAAACCCCATCTCTAAAAAAAATACAAAAATCAGCTAAGCATGGTGGTGTGCACCTGTGATCCCAGCTACTCAGGAGGCTGAGGTGGAAGATGGTTTGAGCCCGAGTGGTAGAGGATGCAGTGAGCCAAGATTCTGCCACTGCACCCCAGCCTGGGTAACAGAGCCAGGCCCTATCTCTAAATAAATAAATAAATAATGCGAACCTGCTTTTTTTTTTTTCTTTTTTTTTTTGAGACAGAGTCTCATTCTGTTGCCCAGGCTGAAGTGCAGTTCAGTGATCTTGGCTCATTCCAACCTCCATCTCCCATGTTCAAGTGATTATCCTGCCTCAGCATCCCGAGTAGCTGGGACTACAGGCATGCATCAGCATGCCCAGCTAATTTTTTTATATTTTTAGTGGAGACGGGGTTTCACTATGTTGGTCAGGCTGGTCTCAAACTCCTGACCTCAAATGATCCACCCACCTCAGCCTCCCAAAGTGCTAGTATTATAGGTGTGAGCCACTGTGCTCAGCCAAACCTGCTATTTTGGCTTGTTATGGGAAAGGAGTAAGAAAATTTCTTTAGCCACATATATAGAACAGTAAAATTCAGAATCACAAACATAACTATGCATCCAAACATAACATTGGTGAATTTGTCAACACAATTAGCTATATTTTTTTATTGTTCCCAGTAGCCAGGAGGATCCCAGAATGGGACATCAATAAATTCTTTCAGTTATCAGCACTCACTGGAATAAATCCATCTTGAGAAAATATGCCAAGAACATAGCAGTTCTGACGACAATGCACCAGAGGCAACAGTTTAAGTTGAGAAGTGGGATGCGTTACAACAGCCAGAACTATTGGGTTACAAGTGATGAAAAGCCAAGTCACCTGGCTTGAAAAAAAAAAAGGAAGTTACTTGACTTATGTAAGCATAAGTCTAAGCATTGACTTCATGACTGGATCCAGGGCCAATGTCACCATACCTTGGCCTTGGCCTCTCTTCATCTTACAACCCCTATCCTCTTCATTGCTTTACTCAAAGGCAGCTTATCTCTAAGTGACGGCCCCACCAACACCAGGCATATATCTCCCAGATTCCTGTCCAGTCAATATGCAAGGATTCATTCTAATTGGATCAATTTTGGTCACATATCCATTAACAAACATTCACTGTGGCTAAAGGGTTGTAGTCCCAGAAGGAGGAGTGAATGCTAGACAGCCAGAAACAATAAATTTCCACCATGGTAACTGCATAACAAATTTTACATTGCTTTTGAGCTGTGTAAATACCTCAGATCCTAGTTCTTAAAAATTAGACATCCTGAATTCATGGAGCCATCTGTCATATCATCGTGGTTATCTCAAATTCAAGTGTTCTCTTTGTGACAATTAAAGCATGCTATCTTTATTTGTGAGAAGGTTTTTATTTAACAGCATGCTGTATGAAGTTTTGTTTTCTTTATATTTTAGCCTAAGTCTCAAAGCTGAAAATAAGAGACAATTATCCCCATATTTTAAAGAGAAGTGTCTGACACATCCATGCCACTTAGTATAAAAAGCCAGATCAGTCTAGTATTTATAAAACTCTTACCTCCAGATTCTATATGCCAACGTCAATGAGAACAGGAATTCAAAAGAGTAAAGAATGTGTTGGCCTTTTTCCACCCCTTCTCATAGAGGGGAGAAAGGAGATATGGTTAGGCTTTGTGTCCCCACCCAAATCTCATCTCGAATTGTAATTCCCATAATCCCCACGTGTCAAGGGAGAGACCAGGTTGGGGCAACTGAATCATGGCGGCAGTTTCCCCCATGCTGTTCTCATGATAGTGAGTTCTCACAAGATCTGACGGTTTTGTAAGGGGCTCTTCCCGATTCACTCGGCACTTCTCCTTCCTGCCACCTTGTGAAGAAGGTGCCTTGCTTCTTCTTCGCCTTCTGCCATGATCGAAAGCTTCCTGAGGCCTCCCGAGCCATGCTGAACCATGAGTCAATGAAACCTTTCCTTTATAAATTACCCAGACTTGGGCAGTTCTTTATGGCTGTGTGAAAACAGACTAATACAGTGTGTTATCTCCCAACCTCCCTCATAAAGATGGGAGGCACCTGCAGAAGGTGAAACAGACACCTAACTTCCCAGCAGAAGTATAATTTATCAGATGGTGAGATGAGAAAAATAAAGCAGAATAAGGAAATGATGGTTGTGGGCATGTGCCACTTGAGACAGGGTAGTTAGGGAAGGGCTTGCTGATAAGGTGACATTTGAGCAGAGGCTTAAAAGTGAGGGAGCAAGCCACGCTAGCTGGAGGGAAAAGCTTTAAGCAGAAAGAAGAGTAAATCCAAAGGTTCTTGGAAAATGGTTAATATATTCTGGGATGGAAAGAAAGACACTGGAACTGGAAAGAAATGAGCAGCAAAGAAAGTGGCAGGAATTCAGAAGACAGATTAAAATGGAGTTGCCATTTACTACCATGTGGTAAAGAGTAAAGTAAAAGTCAGAGAAAGATCACACTCCCCATGCCCACTGTGGGTTCCTGAGCCTTGGGAAGTAAGGGAAGCCAGGGAAAACTTTGAATTAGATGTGAGATTAAAGTCTTGATTTAGACCTAACTGTATTTGTTTTTCTTTTGCTATCTGAAAGTGAACCTTAAAAATATCCAAAAGGACTAAAAATTTTTGGGATCTTAAGGTTTATCTATAAGGCAAGAATGAAAGAGTTATCAGTGAATGTTTGAAGATCAGAAAAAAATAAACCCACTCCCCATTTGTACCCCACAGATTCTACCCTATTCAATAAACTGGTTACTTTCTAAAAAATCAAAAACTTCACAACACATCTGTAAACTTCACGGTATTCAGCACAATGCTTTACATAAAACAGACACTCAGTAAATATTTGCTATAGCCCATCAAGTAGACTAATATGCCATTTGGGAGAGTAAAAATGATGTGGCACTAGATTAACAGTCAGATAAGACAGAGGTGGGGTAAGGCTTAACCTTCTAAATTGCAATGTTCAAAATTTGAGATTGTAGACTTTGGATGTGGTCTTGACTTTTAATCAGAGTCACCTACAAACAACTTACTGCAAACTTGATGGAATGAGTAACCAGTCTTTAGCACTGAACCTATGTTTGCAATTTGCTAGTTTCAAATGCACAGTGTGGACTCAAGGAAATACAAACAGCTACTGTATTATAAAATGAAATAAACTGAACAGGAAGAATAGGATACAAAAAGGATACTTTTAAAAAGTGACAGAGATCACTAAATTGGCTATTTCCATTTCCATTTGTGACTAAAACAAATCAAAGTTTGTTTCCTTTTCACACAGAGGAAGTCTAGAGTTTGGGAGTCCAGAGCATGTATGGCAGCTCAAAGGTCACTGGGAGCTAGATTTGTTCTATGGCACTTCTCAAATCATCCTTGGTGTGTCAACTCTTGGTCTAAAATGGTAACTTGAATTCGAGATACTTTTTCTAAGCCAATCAGCTGATTTGGAAGTAACATAGGAAGCACTGTACCCTTTTGTTTGTAAAACAAATATTCTGAAAAGCTTTCAATTCATTCTGACTGGCCTAACCTTTCAATAACATGAATTTCATTCTTTATACCACTTTAAGTATAAAGTGGTATCGTATGGCAAAGAAGTGACCATGGTTCTTTGATATCTTTGAAGATTTTCTTAACCTATATGTAACTGGCTTTTCTGATATAGACCCTAAGGCATGTCTACATTACTATTCCGTTGGGTGAGGGGGCATCATGCTTTAAACTTAGTGAGACCAATAAGAGATTATCTAGAAATTTCTATATACAGTAGTGACAATGTGGTCAATTAATGAAGCCAATTTCCCAGTAGACAATCTGGTACCTTTAAAAAATGTATACAAACTAAAAGATTTTTCTCTTTCATTTATACTTAACATGCAAATTGGACATCCATAAATTCATTCCAGATAGAGTAAAACTAATAAAAGTTTCATGATTCAGTAGATCTTAAATCATTTAAGACACTATAAGTTCTTGAAGAAAGCATTTTAAAATTTACAGGATCCTCTTAAAAGCAAAGAAAATATTAGTTCTTTGCAGAAAAGGAAATTTCCTATTCAATTGACATAAAGAAAATCACTTCTAGGCTGGGCACGGTGGTGGATGCCTGTAATCCCAGCACTTTGGGAGGCCGAAGCGGGTGGATCACGAGGTCAGGGGATCGAGACCATCCTGGCCAACATGGGGAAACCCTGTCTCTACTAAAAATACAAAAATTAGCTGAGTGTGGTGGTAGGTGCCTGTAGTCCCAGCTACTCGGGAGGTTGAGGCAGGAGAATAGCTTGAACCTGGGAGGCAGAGGTTGCAGTGAGCTGAGATCACGCCACTGCACTCCAGCATGGTGAAAGAACGAGACTCTGTCTCAAAAAAAAAAAAAATTAAAAAGAAAATCACTTCTAAAAGTTCAATTCATCTATTTTTTTAGACGACAAAAATTGTGTGCAAAAACACTGGGATAGAAATTATGGTTAGATGCAAAATGAACCATGGTCTTTATCCCCATAGACCACAAAGAAAAATACATTTCCCTTTCCATTCCCACAATAGTTTCCTATTAACAGAGACAGCTACAAGAGGCACAGATGATTAAGACATGAATTCATTCAACACTTCTGAGGTCAGAGGCACAGCCCACTTAGGAGTCTGGACTGCTTCCATGTACTCAAAGATTATCATCACTCAATTCTTTTTTTTTTTTTTTTTTTTTTTGTGAGATGAAGTCTCCCTCTGTAGCCCAGGCTGGAGTGCAGTGGCATGATCTCGGCTCACTGCAACCTCTGCTTCCCAGGTTCAAGTGATTCTCCTGCCTCAGCCTCCCAAGTAGCTGGGACTATAAGTGTGTGCCACCATGCCCAGCTAATTTTTGTATTTTTAGTAGAGATGGGGTTTTACCGTGTTAGCCAGGATGGTCTCGATCTCCTGACCTCGTGATCCTCCCATCTTGGCCTCCCAAAGTGCTGGGATTACAGGGGTGCACCACTGCACCCAGCCTCACTTAATTCTTAAATTTGTAAGTATAAAAGTACCCTGCATTGGATTAAGTATCAAATAAATCTTACTAATGATATGTCGGGGTTCATAGATTTGGAAGAAAAGCTATATATGCTGGAGTAATTGGAGGAAGCCTTAAAATAACTAAGTAAACAAATATTTACTCATAAAACTATATGTCAAGTACATATATAGGTTGGTGCAAAAGTAATTGCAGTTTTGGCCATTAGAAGTAAACATTTGCACCAACTTTATTTCTGTGAGATAAGTTTTATTGCTCCCATTTTAAAGATTAGAAAACAATCACCAAGAAGACAAGAGATCTGACTTAGGTAGTTGAGTAACAGAGCCAAGATTTGAGACTAGGCCTCAAGTCTAGCATTCTTTCCATTATACAAGCCCACTTCTTGGAAATGAAAAGGTACTAACTGGGTCTAAAAGGACAGGAGCAAGGTATTGAGAACAGAGAAGTGCTATTGTGGGACAAGGGTGACTCAGGCATAGTGACCCAATAAGGCCTGTTGGTAGAATATCTTGCCACAATAGTTTTCCTTTCACATTTTTCTTTTTTAAGATATTGGAGACGGTTGTGAAAGAAAACATTTCACTCAATAATTCTTTCCCCAATGGCACCGATTTTGGAGTAGTACAGCAGGGAGGAATTATTTTCAAGGGGCAGGAACCTCTAGCTAACAGCTTTGTGACTTTCTTTCATAGTTAGAAAGTCTAATTCAGGCCGGGTGCCCTGGCTCACGCCTATAATCCAGGCACTTTGAGAGGCCAAGGTGTGTAGATTGCTTGAGCTCAGGAGTTCAAGGGCAACATGGCAGAACCCTGTCTCTACAAAAAATACAAAAATTAGCAAGGGATGGTGGCACACACCTGTAGTCCCAGCTACAGGGAAGTCGAGGCTGCAGTGAACTGTGATTGTGCCACTGCACTCTAGCCTAGGTGACTGGAATGAGACCCTGTCTCAGAAAAAAAAAGAAAGTCCAGTTCACTCGACTCTTGTAAAACATCATTTTCTCCTTGTACTTTACTCTGCTCCTCTTTAGACAATAAGAATACAAGAAAGGAGAACTCATGTTTACAACCCAACCGTTCTGTCCTTTCTGGTTTTTTTCCATTGAAGTAGTCTCTTGACTTCATGTTGAGTGATCAGTTTACACAGGCAACAGTTGGCTAGCTAGTCCAATTGAATTATTATTCTTTTTGATTTTATTTCCTGCAGCACTACTTCCTGAATAGTCCAACTGAATTATATTGGGTAACTTTCATTCACCAGGTATCCAGTTTTGAATGTGATCACAACAAAAGATCTCTTTCTGAACTGTATAGATTGTGCTATATGTTACCACACTCACACTTTTGTTTATACATTTAATTTAGTGATTACGTTAAAAACTCAGCTTAGTATAAAGGCTGCTTATTCCATGCCTTGCTCATTCTCAGCAATCAAGTTGATTAAAAAAATAAGTTTTTTTTTTTTATTGAAGCCTAGGCTATACATCAGAGTTCACAGCTGAATATGACATTTCTAAAGATGGAGCAGGCTTGAAGATTATACAGTTTTACAGGATACATGCTTGAATGACATAAGAAGTTTTAATTCCTAAGAAACTGTTGAAAGAAAGAGCAACTATTAGCAAATCCTGGTTGTTGGATGAGGAGGCTAGAATTGTTCTCAAAAACTTTAACAGTAATTACTTTAGAATACTAGCAAAAAGTTATTAGTAAAAGTTTGCTTGGATAATGTAATAGCCGACAGGAATAATTCAAGACTGAAGTATTCTGACGCATGTATTTGGAGAATTATAACCCTTGGATTTTTTATTTTTTAGAAAGGGGGTCTCACTCACTATGTTGCCCAGGCTGGTGTTGAATTCCTGGGCTCAAGAGATCCTACCGCCTCTGTCTCCCTAGTAGCTGGGGTTACAGGCAGGTGCCACCTTGCCCAAATCCTTGGATTTTTTTTTTTTTTTTAATAATCACAGTTTGCCTTATTCTGATGAGGTATTTATGGAAGCCTTATCTGGAAAATGGAAGATTTTCTCTGAAAGGCAATACTAATTTAAAAAGCCTTTTTTTTTTTTCAGAGGCATCAAGTTCTCAATTTATTATACATTGTAACACAATTTCTAATGACCTACTTTAGTGGAAGTAAGTATGGACGTTTCAAGATTTTTCCCTAGGCTTCTTGTGACTTTTATGATACTACCATTTTCTTGTTTTGGCTCTTAAGACACCATTAATATACCCTAACAATATTTTCAAGTGCCAAAAGGAAAGAAGAGAAAGAAATTGAGGACAGTAGCACTGACTGCAAGGGATGAAAGAAATATACGACAGAAGAGTCAGTCACTTAGAGTACAGGAGAAACTAGCAGACTGGAGGAGGCAGGCAAAGCATTGCTTTTTTTCCAAGTCACAAATTGGCAACAGTTTTTCATTAGGCAAATGACACCCAGAAAATGCAGACAGTTGATCAAAAATGATGTAATGTGGCACAGAAGTTTTAAAATGTAAATAAGATTCCAACTTAAATTAAGACTATGACTGGTAAACTGAATTGCTAAGTAGTAGTATTGAATAAAATCAGCTTATCATAATTAGCATGGTTAATAAATAAGAGAGATGACTAATATCTGAGGAGAAATGGAGCATGTTCATACGCCTAGAAAATGCTTTTGTGTTTGCAGTGGTTTTCTGGCTTTAGTAGGGGTACAAGATGCTATGGTGTTTGTCAGAATGTAGGTTTCCAGGCCACTTTCCCAGAGAGTAGACTTACCAATTTTAGGACAGGGTTTCTCAATCTCGGCACGACTGACATTTCAGGTGGAATAATTTTTTGCTGTGGGACAGTGTCCTGTGCTTTGTAGGATGTTCAGCAGCATTCCAAGTCCACTAGATACCTGTAGCACATCTCCCCCAGTCATGTTTCCAGGGATTGCCAAATATTCCCCAGGGGAAAACCACTCTCTTCCTTTGAAAATCATTAGTCTAGGGTAAAGCCTAAGTGAGAGGTGACAGTGTGCTGGCAGTCCTTGCAGCCCTCGCTCACTCTCAGCGCTGCCTCTGCCTGGGCTCCCACTTTGGCAGCACTTGAGGAGCCCTTCAGCCCGCCGCTGCACTGTGGGAGCCCCTTTCTGGGCTGGCCGAGGCCGGAGCGGGCTCCCTAAGCTTGCGGGAAAGTCTGGAGGGAGAGGCCCCGGCAGGAACTGGGGCTGCCCGTGGCACTTGCTGGCCAGCGCGAGTTCTGGGTAGGCGTGGGCTCAGTGGGCCCTGCACTCACAGCAGCCAGCCGGCCCCGCCGTCCCAGGCAGTGAGGGGCTTAGCACCTCGGCCAGCAGCTGTTGTGCTTCTCGCAGGGCCTTAGCTGTCTCCTCGCGGGGCAGGGCTCAGGAACTGCAGCCTGCCATGCCTGAGCCTCCCCCCTGCCACCGTGGGCTCCTGCGCCACCCAAGCCTCCCCCACGAGCACCGCCCCCTGCTCCACGGTGCCCAGTCCCATCGACCACCCAAGGGCTGAGGAGTGCAGGCACACCGAGCGGGACTGGCAAGCATCTCCACCTGCAGCCCTGTTGCGGGATCCACTGGGTGAAGCCAGCTGGGCTCCTGAGTCTGATGGGGACTTGGAGAACCTTTATGTCTAGCTAAGGGATTGTAAATATGCCAATCGGCACTCTGCATCTAGCTCAAGGTTTGTAAACACACCAATCAGCAGCCTGTGTCTAGCTCAGGGTTTGTGAATGCACCAATCGACACTCTGTATCTAGCTACTCTGGTGGGGACTTGGAGAACCTTTGTGTGGATACTCTGTATCTAGCTAATCTAGTGGGGAGGTGGAGAACTTTTGTGTGTAGCTCAGGGATTATAAACACACCAATCAGCACCCTGTCAAAACGGACCAATCAGCTCTCCTATAATGGACCAATCAGCAGGATGTGGGTGGGGCTAGATAAGAGAATAAAAGCTGGCTGCCTAGTCAGCAGTGGCAACCCACTCAGGTCCCCTTCCACACTGTGGAAGCTTTGTTTTTTCACTCATTGCAATAAATCTTGCTGCTGCTCACTCTTTGGGTCCACACTGCCTTTATGAGCTGTAACACTCACCGTGAAGGTCTGCAGCTTCACTTCTGAAGCCAGTGAGACCACGAACCCACCAGAAGGAAAAAACTCCAAACACATCTGAATGTCAGAAGGAACAAACTCCGGACACACCACCTTTAAGAACTGTAACACTCACCACGAGGGTCCATGGCTTCATTCTTGAAGTCAGTGAGACCAAGATCCCACCAATTCCGGACACATGAGGACTTGCAGTTCTAGGAAGAATACACAGGTGATTCCAATGAATGTGTTCAGTGGACCACACTTAAGAAATGAACTAAGGTGTTATGAGTTGAGCTGTGTTCTCTCAACATTTGTATGTTAAAGTCCTAACCCCCAGTACCTCAAAATACGACCTTATTTGGAAACAGAGTAGTTGCAGATTTAGTTAAATTAATGTCATACTGGAGTAGGGTGGGCCCCTAATTCAATTAACCCTGGTGTCCATATAAAAAGGGGAAATTTGAACAATAGATACCCAGACAGGGAGAACATCATGTGAAAACTGGAGTTATGTTGACAAGCCAAGGAACTACCAGAAGTTAGGAGAGTGGCCTAGAGCCTTCAGAGGGAATAGGGCCCTGACAATACCTTGATCTGACTTCTAGCCTTCAGAACTGTAAGACAAATTTCTGGAGGGTTTTTGTTTTTGTTTTTTTAGAGACAGGGTCTTACTCTGTTGCCTGAATGCAGTGGCACGATCATAGCTCACTGCAGTCTTGAACTCCTGGGCTCAAGTGATCCTCTCCCCACCACCAGTAGCTGGGCTTATAGGTGCAAGCCATCATGCTTGACAACTTTCTGTTGTTTAAGCCATTCAGTCTGTTATGGCAGCCCTAGCAAACTAATACATCAAGAATAAATAAAACACAGGTCAGTTAAGGATGGAGACAACATCTGAAGCAGGATCAGGGTGAACAAAGAAAAGATGGCAGATTGACACCAATTCCTGATTATCTTTCTCAGGACCTGACACAAAATAGGTACTCAAGAAATTCATACTTTTTATTTTTATTAAGCACTCTCCAAATAAATCTTACCTAAGTACAGTAGTCACCCTCACCCCCTATGCCTGGTGAATATGTTCCAAGACACTCAGTGGATGCCTGAAACCTCAGATAGTATCGAACTCTAAATGCACTATGTTTTTTCCTATACATACATACCTATGATAAAGTTTCACTTATAAATTAGGCACAGTAAGATACTGACAACAATAATAATAAAATAGAACAGGCTGGGCGCCGTGGCTGATGCCTGTAATCCCAGCACTTTGGGAGGCTAAGGTGGGCAGATCACCTGGGGTCAGGAGTTCGAGACCAGCCTGGCCAACATGGCGAAACCCCACCTCTACTAAAAATACAAAAATTAGCCAGGCGTGGTGGCGGGCACCTATAATCCCAGCTACTTGGGAGGCTGAGGCAGGAGAATCACTTGAACCCTGGAGATGGAGGTTGCAGTGAACTGAGATTGTGCCATTATAGTCCTGGCTGGGAGACAAGAAGCTGTCTCAAAAACTAATAATAATAAAATAAACTAGAACAATTTTAAGAGTGTACTGTAATAAAAGTTACGTATGGTCTCCCTCTCAAAGCATCTTAGTGTACTGAACTAACCCTTCTTCTTGTGATGTGAGATGATAAAATATCTACATGATGAGATGAAGTGAGGTGAATGACATAAGCACTGTGACATAAATAGCAAATAAGTATTGTGACATAAATAGCAAATTCCAGAAATAAGCGATTCATAAGTTTTAAATTGTGCACCATTCTGAGGAGCACAGTCTGCTCTGTCCCTGCCCAGATTGCCATTAGCCAGTTACTGTCTGGGTTGTCAGACTGTTGCAGTGTGACAGTGCTTGTGTTCATGTAACTATCATTTTATGTAATGATACCCCCCAAATGCAAGAGTAGTGATGTAACATTTTTGGGCCATGGTTGACAAAATCTTGGAAAGTGAAACCAAGGATAAGCGGGACTGCTTTATTAAGAGCAAAATCTTACAACATAATGTATTACTTTAAGAGGTTGAAATTAACCATCAGATTCCCTGAAAGGCAAATGGAATGCATAAGTTATGCCATTATTCATAGAGAAGGTAATAAGTAAATTTGAAATTCCATACAAAGCAAAAATACAATGAGTGTGGGCACACTGTAGCTTTAAGAAAAGTGTTGACTGTTTCAGGTCACAAAGACACTATTTAGAGTATAGCAAGTGTGACCATGTGTCCAACAGGCCACACAGTCATGTGCCTACCCAGAGTGGGCAATTCATACTCTCCCACTGGAAGGATGAAACCCATTGTTTTAAAAGAGTTTAAAAGGTATGTACCCTGATAGTTTCATTTGTAAGAAAAGTAAACATTGCTGTCAGTTATTATCAGCAAGACAAAACAGGAGCACAGTGTCAAATGTCAGTCTTTTTCTCCTTAAGAAAGATATAAAAAATCACACGAATAGACATCTTAGTTCTTGTTTCCTCCTACAATTGAATTGTTGGGGGGGGCGGGGCGAGGGAGACATACAAGAAATCTGTGAGAAAAAAAGGGGCAGGGGAATAAGTCTCCTTGCCTCAAGATTTTAGAAAAAAAGTTGTAAACTTTCTATTGCAGATAAGGCTCCCACAATTTATTTTTCCTGCTCCCATAAGCATAAATAGTTAATGATAAAAATGGTAAGAGGCATTGACAAAGAGCACCTTGAATGTCTACAAATTAAGGTGAGTGATCAAACACAAGGTTAGGCCTAGACAGCTTAAGTGTCCTCCACAAATCAGGATAAGCGTTAACAGGACATTAACCTGGAAGCCTTTACCAGACTCTAATTTGGATATAATTTTACCTCACTAAATCCCTCACCTTCAATCAAAATACCTTTCCCGCGTGCCCTTCACAGTCCACGAAGTTGCTGCCAGATCCCAGCTTAAATCACTTTTCGCTTTCACAGACCTCCCTCCTGGGCAAGGTGGTGGGGTGGATAATGAAGTTTGGCACCTGATCTAAATGGCCCCAGGAGGTTAGGATAGGAACTACCACTTCTCAGGTCTGTTATCTTTTTCCGGAAGAGGGCAAGACCAGTAGAGAACTGACTCAGCGTCTCCAACAAGAGGAGAGCTGCACGCAGACAAAACAGACCCGGGGGGTGAAAAGCGGAAGTAAACTGGTGTTTGTGGCACCACTGATAGTATTATACCTTCTCTGACTTCTCCAATATTTTTTTTCCCCAAGTGACTCAATCTTCTCACCCAAACTAGGCCAAATGAGGGGTTAGTTGTTCGACTTCTTCTCAGAGTGCCTCTCTTCTTCCTCACACTCTCTACGCCTCCTCTCCGCACACGCCACTTCCCCCCCGACCCTAAAGTTAAGGGCTCACGCCCAACTAGCTCCTAAAGTCCACGGCGAGCAGCTCCAGTCTGGGGGGGGGGGGTTGCCTAGAAGTAGGTCTGACGCCGAGCAATCTAATCTCCCACGTCTGATCTCTCAGGCTATTGTGCCTCGAGGGGAAGTCAGAACAGGTGAGGGCGGCTGGAGGGAACCAGTTCCGGGACAGGCAACGCACAAGGCGAAAGTGAGGGTGCAGGGCAAGGAACGGAGGGAGGGACAAAGGCGCGATAAAGAACGAGGGCGCCCCCCGAGCGCCGCCTATCTCCTCAGGATCACCTTGCGCTGACCTAGTTACACGGAGAAGGAAGGAACCCCAGTCGACCAGGGAGGAGGGCGGGGCGGGATGTGGGCGGGGTCGCGGGCGGGGCGGGGCTTAGAGTGGGATCTTTATGGGGCTCGCCTGTGATTTGCAGATGGATTCGAGGCGGAAGCGGGCTGGGAGGCGTCGGCGGCGGCAGCGCACGTGGTGACGTGCGAGGGGGTGCGGCGCGAGCGGTCGGCGGCGGCGGAGGCAGTGTCTCCCGGTCGCGCGTGGAGGTCGGTCGCTCGGAGGTGCTGGGCGCAGTTTCTCTGCCTGCTGCTTCGGCGCGGCTGTGTCGGCGAGCGAGCGAGTTCCCGCGAGTTCTCAGCGGCGCTCCCCCGTCCTCTCAGTCTCCACGGACTGGCCCCTCGTCTTTCTACTTGACTGCTCCCCCCTTCCGCCGCCTCCTGGCGCTTTCCGTTGGGCCGATTCCCGCCCGCTTCCTCCTGCTTCCCATCGAAGCTCTAGAGATGAATGTTTCCATCTCTTCAGAGATGAACCAGGTAATACGCGCTGGTTCCCCGAACGGCAGATGAGGGAGAGGGCGCGGCTAGAATCCGAGAAGAGGGGATGGCGCCGGCGGATGGGAAGAAGGTGGGAGGCGCGGAAGCGGTGTCCTCATCAGGGGAGGCAGCCCCAAGCGGCCGCCGCCGCCGCCGCCCTCTGGGACGTGAAGCCAGCGCCGCGCTGGGCCCGCGCTCCAGCGCTGCCATGGTTGCCAAGTTGCGTTGGCGGCCGAGAGCGGGCGCCGGCCGCCTCGGAGTGCGCGGAGGCTCGAGCCCCTTTGCTACACTGGCGCGGGTGAGGCAGGCTGGGAGGAACGAGAGTTTTTTGCTCGAAGGGTTTTGGGGGACCTGGGTTAGGGCGCCGCGGGGCGGGGATGACCCGCCGGAAGGAGGGCGCGGGACTCCCCGTTCTTGCTGTCAGGAACGGACGCCTCGCCTTGGGTTTGCCTGGGGTTTGGGATTCTCTTCTGGAAGAGCTCCCGGGACTCGGCTTGTGTGGGCGGGCAGCCAGCCCCGGGCCTGGAGTAGGGTGGCACGGAGTCCCCGATCGCCGTGGGCCGCGGGGTCCTTTGTTCCCGCTCCACGTTGCCCGCTTTTCTTGCCAAGCGCGGGGAGAAGGGGGCGGGAGGAGGGAGGGAGCGGCTGCCCTGACGTGTCGGTACTGAGTGACTGCGGGGCTGGCCAATCCCGGGCGGGGGTGTGCGGGCGCTGGGGGCCTCGCCTCGCAGCCTGCGGAGTGGGCGCCGGCCTGGCTGCGCGAAGGGGAAGGCCTGGGACGCTTTTTCTTTTTTATGAAAGAAATCAGTGGCAAGATTTGCTCTTTTTCCGTCCCTCCACGCTTTTGTTTAAGTGTCTCTGATTATAAGCTCTTGATGATAGGAAGGTATCAGGCTGAGGGTTGAACCTAGGGTAACTTGAACCACTACTTGAGAACTACATTTACTTTTTCCCCCAATACGTAGTGGACATATCTATTGGTTTGAGACAGCTGACATTTCAAGGAGAAATCAGATGTCCAAAAGGGCGCATTTTTGTTTTTTAATGTCTGTTGCAGTGATGGAGCGTTAGAACACCTTGGCGTCAAGCTATTCGTTGAGTGTGTTGTGATCTTCTGTCAATAGATGACAACTCTGGAAGCCTAGTACCACTCTTAACAGATGAATAAGTACAGCATGGACTAGACTGCCACAGGCCATGCTTTCTTTTAATAATTCTAGCACCAGTGATTGACTTAGGAAAAACAAAATACTGATGATTACTTTTAGGCTAAAGCCTGCTGACACTTCTGTCTTAAAGATACTGAAAGAGAAGTTGTATTTGTTAAGTCTGGACGTGAGGTAAACATGGACTTTAGAATTGGATTGAGACTAGTATCATTTAATGCCAGCTGGCAGGCTACTTATCAAGTTTATAATTTGGTAGCCAGAGGTAAACAGAACTTGAGCCACTGACCAAAGAGAGCCCTGGAATGGTTTTCCTCTGTGTTTTCCTCATAGATGAAATCTCTAGTTAACTAATAGATACTAATTTTTTATAGCCATTGTCTTAATTTGTAGTTGATTTTCTAACTTTCCCCCCAAGACAAAACATTTCAGGTTTTAGTCTTAGTTTTAAATTAGTGTCTTTTTGCCTACTTGCTTTTGGAAGGTGGGATTTTGTTTTTCTTGCTTGAAGGATTTGTTAGCTGGTAATTAAATGTAGTTTTGCAAATACGTTTTTAAATATAAATGTTTTCCTGTTAAGGAAGTATCTTAATAATTGATATTAAGATGAAGTAACTCTAAGTAAGTCATTTCATCCACTTTTTAGCAGTGCGATTGTATAGTCAAATCCTGCAAGTAGGAATTATTAAAGGTTGGGGGTCTTCCCACCATGTCATGTGCTAGTGTGTGTGTAAATTGAAGTATTGTAAGAGAGTGATTTCTGGGTTTTTGTTAAAACAACAGAAAATACATACTTGTAAACTACAAGTTGTATATCTTGTAAATGTTTCTGAACCTATACTTAACATCATACTATTATATTTTTGTTATTAACATGCAGATACCTCAGCATTAGAACGTCTCAAACCAAATTCTTCCTTTCCTTCCTTCCCTCCTCCATGTAGCAAACTATAAACGACTTTGTGTTATGCTTTTTGGTAATTGATTTTAATAACGATGCCACATATCTTAATTTTGATAATTGATGTTAATAAGGGTGCCACATATCTAAGATAAAATATCTTAAGTCCTCACTGCCTTAAAGGAGCATGGGTGTACAGAATCTTAACTGCCGTTTCCATGCTTTACTTATTCCTCTAGACCATCCCCCACATTTCTGCTAGGATGCCCTATGCTTCCTTGTTTAAATCCTTCATCTACTTTCCATGCTTAGCATTGTTTAAACCTTGGAATTAGGCTCTCTTACTTCCTCGCCCACTATTACCATATGCATCCTGCAAATCTACAATCTATCGAAACTGAAATAGCTGCAGTTTCTGGAATATATTTGCTATCATACCATTTTTCCTTTCTGCTCAAGCTATTTCACAGCTTGTTTTATCTTTCTGACTGGCCTGTGAAGTGTTCAAGGCTAGAGAACTGAGTTAACTTCTATTGTGTTATGATATGAGCATTCCATTTCAGTTTGTGCCTTCCATATGTTTGGTGCTACATATGTTTGTGTTGTAGTGAAAGAATTACAAAACTATGAGTATGGATGGAATGAATGAGTTCGGTGAGTTTTCATATGCATGGATGGTGATGGTGGTTTTAGAGGATACATTGGAAAGCTGTAACTTCTGATTTTAAAAAGATCTGTTGATTTACTTTGTATTATAAAGTCTTTCCTTTAAAAATGCAGTTGATGGCTACTTGGTGGGAGCTGACTGCCCTCAAACGATTGCCTTTTGTTTTATCTTGGTCTTACTGAAGGCCAGGGAAAATTTTAGCAGAGGCCATATTGTGCCTACCTTTTTAACAACTCTTTGATAAGACCTGTTGAATTGTATTTCACTTAAGCTAATCTTTCTGGGCTGTGAACTTCTGGGTGTTATTAAAGCAGTTTAATTACTCATTTATGAGTCTTCGGTATTCCTTGCAGTGGCCATAGAAGTATGCTGAATTTATCTGAATATATTGTATTTGATCCTTGTTTTAATTTTAAATGTGTAAGAATAGTGACCTAGGTGTAGATTTAGTTGAAAGTGTATTTTAAATACCAAACAATTCTACGTTTTATACTCTTATATGACTCTGGGATGTTTGGACTTTTGGTTTGGATTTTCAAAGAAAACAATTTTCCCCATTTTTTAATTCCACTAGTTATCGTGCTTGAGTTTTATAGACCAAACAAGATCTCCCGTCAATTTGGGGAGTAGTTTAAAACTCTTGATTTGCCCTAGCTCACTTTAATGAAAGTAAATGTGAACTTTCAAAAACGTAGTTTTACAGACAGGAATTGATCTGATCCCCTCCAAACTTGAGGTGGGTGGGAAGTAGGTATATAGTGTATGAGGACAATAATTGAATAAAATAAGTTTGCATTAACTTAAATGTCATCTAGATTTGGGCTGGCTTTTAAAATCAAGTAGCTTTGTACTCTGATCAGTAGATATTAAAGAGATGAGGTTCATATTATGACCTTGATGTACTAAAAATCAGGTACTGTCATGGAATTAGAGTAAAAATAAATAAAAATCAAGCACTAAATATAGGATTCATTTTACTGCAAAACTCATAATAATATTGTACAAATTTGTCTGATGCAAATTGCCCCAAAAATTCTCCAGTGTTTTCTCCAAGGGCTGCAGTAATTTTAACCATTTTTTTCCAAAATAAATTTTAGGTAGAACATTCAATTTGTCCAATACAGTAAGTGGATACCATTTTTATTTTTTGTTAGATCAAGTTTAGAAGTAAAAAATGAATAAAACTGGTCAAAGTTTAAAATAGTACCTTCATATTATAATGTTTTTGGCTTTTCAGAGGATGCATTTTAATATAATAATTTGCATGGGGACTCCTTCCTCTTACTCTTATTTTAAGAGCAGCTTATGAAACTGAAGTTAGGAGTTGCCAACTATGCCTGTGAGTTGACCACGCCAGTATAAATCATATATATATGAAAATTTTCTTAGTTTGAGCCGGGTCTTGGCTGAAAATGTTTGAAGGTTTCTTTAGGATAGTGTGTTCTCTCTGTGTACAAAGAATTGTGTATATTTGGAAAACATTTGTTAGAACTAGTTTCTTAGAGAAAAGCCAAATTAACTAACCTAGATAAAAGGTAGAGCAGAGGAAATCAATATTACCTAATGCTGTGATATAGTTTTGATGCAGGGGTAAGTATTCACAACAATCCCAACCCGAATTGGCATTCTTGGGTTTCCTTGAAATGAAACCTGTTACAGAGAAACCTGTTAGGACACACGTTGAACTAAACATAGTAGGTTTGTTGAATTCGAACTGGACCAGCCTACAGTGGAGTCCTGTGGTAAGTGATTATTCACTTTCACGTAATTGTTAGATTTAGAATTGTTGTATTCTAAATCTGTATAAGGCAGATAATCTTAAGATATCCATAAAAATGAATATACTTGCACATATTTCAGGTAAGTTATTCCTTAGTTCTGGTTTCCAGAATTAATAGCAGTGTAATAGCAGTTCAGGTGATTAAAAAATAAGTACCGTCTGAATTTGACACAAGTAATTGATGATGTGAAAACGAGGGAGGGAGGATAGGTAGGAAGACTGATTACCTTGAAGATTAGGTTTGAACCAGAATGATTCCATTGGTAGTTTATTACTGTGGATGAGAAAAATGATCATACAAAGCACAGGCATCAGTATTTTCCCTTCTGTTTAGTTTATTCCAACAAATTACTCATCTATGTTCAAGTTTTTAGGCTAGTCCTGGTAGAGAGGAGATGGGATGGATGCAAAAGATGAACAAGACAGAAGGTTTGCCCATGAGTCAAGGAAGATAAACAAGTATATATAAATACAGCATGAAATAGACCAGCTGGAAGATCATAAATACCTCTCAGATAGGGTTCTAAATGTGGAGGATGAGGAGAAACTGCTTCCCAACTGGGAGCATTTGGCAGAGGCTCTATGGCTGTAAGATTTCCTCTGGCAGAGGTTGGGTTTAGGGCCTTCCAGGTAGAGAGAAGAACTTGAACAAAGTTAACAGAGTCTGGGAAGTGCAGAGTTCATTTTGAGGAACAGTAACGTAGTATATATGCTTGGGAATAATGTCTAAGGTTGCTTGCTGGCTCAAAACAGATCGCATGTTTGCATATTAGTTGGAAATTAATAGTAAAGAATATTAGAGTTAAACAGTATTGACATTTGTTTTGTAGTCTTGTGCTTTTACACCTCTCATAAACATAGGTCATTAGCCCCTGCCCTTTGGGAAAGGACTTTTTTTTTTTTTTTAATCACTTGGGTTGTTGCAAGTTAAATGAAAAATGTTTATGTGGAATTGCATTTGTGTTCTTTTTTCACGTAATGGGAATATTTTTGCCATTTATCTCAAATCTCTTGAAGATCAGGATTTGTTTTACATGATCTGCTCTACCTAGATCAATGACATTTTGATCATTCTGAATATCTAACTTAAATTTATCATTGTTATAGATTATGATGCATCATTATCACAGAAGAAATTCGTGTCTATAGCTTTTAAGGACTTGATTACATCATTTTCAAGCCTGATAGTTTTGGAATCACCATTAGAGCTTAAGACACATCTGCCTTCATTTCAACCACCTGTCTTCATACCCTGACGAAGTGCGCCTTTTAACACTCCTTTGTCCTTGGATTACTTAAGAGTTCCCAGAAATACATTTGCCACCAACAGAGTAGGTAAGTGAATGTTCTCTGCCTAGTCCAGTATTAAGACACATTGTTTTTCTGAAGATGATATGTCGAGTACAGTAAACGTTTCATACTTTTTTTTTTAAAGGCAGAGAAGTCAGTAATCATTTGAGTATAAGAAACATTTTCATATTTTTCTTTTCTATATTTTGACTTTAAATAAATCAGTTACTTCAAATTAAAATTTCTTACTGCCTTTTTTTTTTTTTCCTTAAAGAGATAAGGTCTCACTCTGCTGCCCAGGCTGGAGTGCAGTGGTGGGATCATAGCTCACTGCAGCCTGGAACTCCTGGGTTCAAGTGCTTCTCCTGCCTAAGCCTTCCTAGTAACTGGGACTACAGGTGTGCGCCACCACCATGACTGCCTAATTTTTACATTATTTGTAGAGACAGGATTTCACTATGTTTCCCAGACTGGTCTCAAACTCCTGGGCTCAAGCAATCTTCTTGCCTTGGCCTGGCCTCCCTATTACTGTTCTTTATTTTATTTTTTAAGATGGAGTCTCTCTGTTGCCCAGGCTGGAGTACAGTGGCACAATCTCGGCTGACTGCAACCTTTGCCTCCCAAGCGATTCTCCTGCCTCAGCCCCCACAAGTAGCTGGGATTACAGGCATGTGCCACCACGCCTGGCTAAATTTTGTATTTTTAGTAGAGATAGGGTTTCACCATGTTGGCCAGGCTGGTCTTGAACTCCTGACTGCAAATGATCCACCTGTCTTGGCCTCCCAAAGTGCTGGGATTACAGGTGTGAGCCATAGCGCCTAGCCTATCACTGTTTTTTAATTATGCATTTTGTGTAGTCATTAGTCAGTTGTTTATAAATAATGGTAAAAATGCAAAAGTTTTAAGTTCCCATTTATATTTATATAATCTGATGAGATAAATGATTTAGAATATATGAAAGAAAGGGAACAGAATATAAGTTCATCTTTTTAAATCACTATATATGTTTCAAAACATTTATAAAAATCATTTCATAGATACAGTGCCAAGACTAATCAGACTTTTTAAGTTTGTGTATTAGGCAAGTTCTGCATATAAGTCTTGATTATATATAATTTTGAAGACTAGAAGCAAATTGGAGGCCCTTTAAGGCAACTGAAAAGGGCTAGGATTAGGATAAATAACAGTTTTTCTCATTTGTGGGTAAAGGAATGACAGGAGCCCAAATCCAAGGAAACCTCTATGTACTGGCTATTTCACCCTTTCAGGCTTTCAGGTTACTTGTTATATGGGTTTGGGCAGGATGGAGTTTCCTTTCCTTCCCTTCAGAATGAATTTGCTTAATAGGCATGGGAACCCAGCCAAAATTGTTGAGATAGCTGCTACTGTTTGAATCCTTTAAAAGTCTTATGACCAAAGTATTAGGGAACAAAGACTTGGACATTCAACACAGGTGTTGTTTCAGCAAGTTTTTGTATGATGAAATTTTTATGTGTTGTTTATAGGATGGAATTTGAGAATAAAAAGACTGTATTACTCTTTAGCATTATATTTTTAAAACCATCATTTGCAAGTAAAATAACTCAGCTTTCTTTTCATCATTTAGCCAAATTTATAAGGAAAAATGATTCCCAATGGATATTTGATGTTTGAGGATGAAAATTTTATTGAGTCTTCTGTTGCCAAATTAAATGCCCTGAGGAAAAGTGGCCAGTTCTGTGATGTTCGACTTCAGGTATTTTAAACTTAATTCAAAATTTATAGAATTTTTTATTACTAAAAGCCATAAGTTCGTAGATTTGCTTATTTTCTTTTTCATAGGCATTTAATGAAATGATTTTTAAAAGCATACTGAGAAATGTAAGATAAAGGAATCTGATATAGTAATTAGCTAGAGAAATACGTAATCCACAATACTTATAATTCTTCATAATTTCAGGTCTGTGGCCACGAAATGTTAGCACACAGAGCAGTGCTAGCTTGCTGCAGTCCCTATTTATTTGAAATCTTTAATAGTGATAGTGATCCTCATGGAATTTCTCATGTTAAATTTGATGATCTCAATCCAGAAGCTGTTGAAGTCTTGTTGAATTATGCCTACACTGCTCAGTAAGTACATTTGAAGTAAACCATATTATTAGGGAATATCTTCAGAAAATTCCAAGTCTTGCTACATATATTTAAATTAAGTGTGTTTTAAGGCTTTGGTATCAAAAATAACTTTTTTTTTAAATAGGTTGAAAGCAGATAAGGAATTGGTAAAAGATGTTTATTCCGCAGCAAAAAAGCTGAAGATGGATCGAGTAAAGCAGGTAGAGTATCAGAAGTAAATAAAATCACTTATGGAGTCTTATTTTGTGTGATCGCAATGCTGAATTTGTCATAAAACATCTTGTTAGTTTCAAGGACTTGAAAATGTCCCTTTTTTCCCTCAGAGTAGTCAATATGTTATTTTAACTGTTTGGCTATAATAATGTAGCAAGATCACACTTCTTCTCAGATAATTTGGGCTAAAGTCTTACCCTTTCAGCAGTCTTCTCTGGTAGGGTGGCTATGTCAGCCTTTGATAGCATGAATTAAAATTAATGTTTTTCTTAAGAGTTAATCACATATGTCCTCAATTCTGTGTTCTCCTAAACTTCCTGTGCTCTCTAAAAGTATTCCTTCTAGAATTTAATGCCAGTAAAAAGTACTTTTGGAAAACAGGTGTTTAATCCCCTAATGCATGGGGGTCAGTAAACTTAAGGCCTACTGGCCAGCTGCCTATTTTTATAAAGTTTTATTCGAACACAGCCATGTGTGTTCATTTACATATGGTCTAGGCTGCTTTCCAGCTACAGTGACGGAATTGAGCAGTTGTGACAAACAGAACGGCTGACAAGCCTAAAATGCTTTTACTATCTGGCCCTTTAAGAAAAAGTTTGATTTGCTAGCCCTTCTTTTAATACCACTCCTTTGTTCAAAAATCATTCCTTAATTTACAGCACATATCCTTGAGTTTAGTATTCTAGATTTTCCCTTATATAGTTGCTGTCTTTCCAAAACTATTTCCTAGTTATCTTTTCTCCAACCAAATTAAATTGTTTGCAGCATCTTCTCTACTTCTGTCTGCATTCAACATCAACATCATCTCTCCTGTAGAGCCCAGTTCAGATACTGCATTTCATGAAGCCTTACCAAATTATTCTACTTGAAAATACTTATGTGAACTTACATAGCATTTCAATTTGTTGCACCTCTCCTTAAACTAAAACTTACATATCTGTATGGCATAATTTGATGTTTATCATTTGTATACGTGTTATTACCACTATTACATTTGTTGTATTAAGACAGTGATTTTTGATTCTTTGTATCTTCACATAGTGTTTACCACACTGAACATTAAATATTTGTTGAATAAAAGATATATAAGTGTTGGCACTCATATATTTCTTTTCCAAGGTTTGTGGTGATTATTTACTATCTAGAATGGATGTTACCAGCTGCATCTCTTACCGAAATTTTGCAAGTTGTATGGGAGACTCCCGTTTGTTGAATAAGGTTGATGCTTATATTCAGGAGCATTTGTTACAAATTTCGGAAGAGGAGGAGTTTCTTAAGCTTCCAAGGCTAAAGGTAAGGAGTAAAGTCTATAAACAGATGTATACTATCTAGTTCCAGGCATGGAATCTTGGTCTGTGTTTCAAGCAAGTGAGTAATGATTATGAAATAATACATTGAAATTATATTGTTATTCTTAGCAGCGTAATAGGTTTCTACCTACCAGTTTGTTTACTTTGTTTTTGATTACTGGTTCCTTACAAATTAGAGTAAATGTATGGAATGAATTGTGCATCTGTGACATCTTTATTATGAAATTGGGAATTAAGCTGAGAACTAGGAGGCCAACACTGATCCATGTCATTGTTTTTCCCAATTCTAGTTGGAGGTTATGCTTGAAGATAATGTTTGCTTGCCCAGCAATGGCAAATTGTATACAAAGGTAATCAACTGGGTGCAGCGTAGCATCTGGGAGAATGGAGACAGTCTGGAAGAGCTGATGGAAGAGGTTAGTTTTAAAGTAAATGGGATTCAACCATTTTTAAAAATTATTTTGCTATAACATGAAGGATTCCCTTTCACTTTTATTTTATAACCATGACCCTAAAGAATTTAAATTTTGCTATAGGTACCCCTAAGCTGAGAAACAGGGGGGGTGTCCAGGTGAGCTGAATGAACTGTTCAGTTTGGTCTTCTGCTTTTCTTTTTTTATTTCTTTGCTTATTATGTGCTGTTAACTTTCTTTAAAGTAGCATGTAATTTGCTTTAGAAATGGGAAGTGGTACTGAAATTTTCTGTAGATTCTTAATTTTTCTTCACAGGTTTTTGCTTTAAATTTGACAAGTAGGTAAAAGCTTCTAATGGTTGTTCCTCCCCATTGATTTATCTCCCCATAGGTTTATTAACAAAACTAGGATACCCAAGACTGAAGAAACAAGAAGAAACCTCAAGTGTATTGACACGTAAAGAAGCAGCAGTCCTGCCCCAGTTCTCCTAAGAAAAATCCGCTGTGGGCAGAGAACGATGATGATTTAATGGTGTTTACTCCTTTACAGGATTCTTGTCTTTAAAGCTGTGTGTTTTTCAATGGTGTTGTTCATACATACAGTCACTCACTTAACTTGGGCTACTTTTAAAAAAAATAACGCAAGATAAAATTGATGGAGAAATGGTGGGAATTGAAAACACGCAGGTGGAGCAGTGGAGTAACTTTGAGTTTCTCTCTCCACTTAAACCTTTCAGGGTTCCTTTATGAGGGCTTACCAAATCTGTTAGGCCTGCAGAAACACTGTCATCATTATGTTCTAAAAGGGCTAACAGATTATCTTTAAATTCTGTGATTCCCACTTGAAAGTCAGATGCATTTGCTATGTATTTGCATCTGTCTCAATGGAGATGACTCTACAGCTTGCTTGAATTTTTGCATTTGTTTTTTCTTTGTTTTTCTTGACATTGCTTACAGGAAGGAAATATGTTTATGCAAACCAGACCACTTATCTGCAAAGGTGTAAACTATATTCAGTATTTTATTGTAAATATGTATATTCTTTAAGAGTATATATTGTACTAGTGCTTTTCTTCTTACTGTTATATGATGGAAGCCATGAAAAAAATGAAGATTTCTTTCAAGCCAATCAAGCCAACGACTCTTCAGCCAGTATTGGAAGATTTTGTATTTGATTTTGGTTTTTTGTTTTTGTTTTTGTTTTTTAATTTTTACCACCATGACATGTATTTTTCTTTACCTCCGGATCCTGCCAGAGTAATACGTCAAGAAGCTCAAGAAGCACACTGGAGGTTACCTTGAGGCGTTTGTGTAATCTGCATACTAGTGGAGTAGCCATGGTGACCGTAGCCACATGGGTGTTCTGTTGCTGTTTTGCAGGTTCAAACCTTGTACTACTCAGCTGATCACAAGCTGCTTGATGGGAACCTACTAGATGGACAGGCTGAGGTGTTTGGCAGTGATGATGACCACATTCAGTTTGTGCAGGTACACATTGCACAGTCTGAGGTAACCTCAGGTTAAAATTTGACTAGAGAATTTGATAGCATACTTAAATTTTCCTTTAATAAAGGAAAGTGGACCAATTTCATTGGTATAACTGGACAGAAACATTTTTGGGAGAAAACAAGCATATCTTAGAGTTAGTATTTTTGCGACATGAAAAGATATTAACAAATTAGGAAACCCTATTGAAATTTTTTTCTCATAAAGCGGGAATTACAAATAGTAAAGGCCAATAAGATGGAACAATATAGAAATTATTTGGGAAGATTATGAAAAGCAGTTGTTTGTGTCAGGCATGACTGATAGTTTTTTTTTTTTTTTTTTAAAGGGGCAGGGGGACTTAAATTGTTGATGGCTATGAAAGAAATTTTGGATGTTACCTTAACTACTGAGCTGTCTTACTGGAAATTAGAAATGGTACAGTTCAGATGGACTATACAATGTAATAAGTTTAAAAGTGGTGGATCATATGTTAAAACCTGATCTAGATGTTTCTTTAACCAAAATGAATTAAAATATAGTAGAGTTCCACTGTGCTGATTGAGTTACTTTGCCTTTTATAAAATCCAATTTTATTTTTCCCCTATAGTAAACACATAATTATTCAGACACATTATCAACAATTACTAGAGAACAAACTTCTCAGGTATAAATTTTTTAAGTTTATGGACAAATACAGAAAAGTACACAAGTCATAATTGCCACATAGTGAACCTACCAGTGTAAACACTACCCAAGTCAAGAAGAGAAGGTTTCTAGCATCCTGGCAGCCTTTCTCTTGCCTCTTCCCAACTGTTTCCCTATAGTGCTCCCAAAGGAAACCATTATCCTACCTTCTGACATATTAAATTAGTTTGGCTATGCTTGAAAAAATTTATATAAATGGTCATATAGTATATTTTTTTATTTGGCCTTTAGCTCAAATTATGTTTTTGAGGGACAAGCTATAAAGCAGTCGACTCAACCCAGACTAAGGAATGCTTTTCTTTAAAAATCAGAGGGTAAGTGGTAGACTTAGTAGTAGCCTATATGGTTACAAATTATCAGGTGTTAGCTCTCTCTGGTGTCCTGTGGCAACAGTGGGTGAATATCTTTATTTTCTAAAAGTCTTGGAATTTGAATTAGTTGAGAACCTATGTTTGTGCATTTTGAATATATTGAGGATATTTTCCCCCTTAACTCTAAACATTTCGAGTTAACATTTTAAAAGTACGTTTTCAACATGCAGAGGTTGAGTGCCCAATAAGTGGCAGGCCATAATGTTCGGTGTGGCAACACAAAAATGTGTAAGAGACAGTTTCTGCTTGTAGGACCTTCTAAGAGTAGGCGAAACAATACAGGCTTATGAGAGGTAGCTACGAAAAGCCTAAAGGAGAGGACACAATGAGACAGGAGAGAAGCCAGGGATATTTCACACAAGAGGTAGCTTTTGAGCAGTGTTAGGATTTAGAGGAGTCTGCATAGCAGATAAAGGGAGAGGTGTTAGATAGCAAAGAGTATCTGCAAGGATGATACTCTTGGTATTGCAGGTCATAAGACTGGGAAAGTAGGTAAATGCTCCCTGAATGGGGCTTATACTTTATCCTATAGGCAGTGGGAAGCCTTAGGTAAGAATACAGTGATATGAAAGTTTTGCATTCACAACTTTAGTAATAGTGAAAAACTGGGGAACAGTCTAACTATTATGTGGCAGTCTTTGGGCTGGGATATCCCAACTGATTTCTGGTCTTATTTTCTAAAATTGTTGCCTTGGACCCTTCCTATTTTTATAACCAGACACAGAAAATCAATAAAAGTTTGAGCCCAGTTTATAAACTATTGCCAGCAGTAGTTCAGGTTTTAAAAAAATGATGAGGGCTTAATCTAGGGGCATGAAGGAGAAAGGATGGATTTTTTATCTATGTCTATAAATAGACATTTATATTTACAAAGGTTGACTTAGCAGGACTTAGTGATTGCTTAGCAAGATCAGGGAAAAGGAATAATTTGAGAATAAGTGGGATTCTGACATGTGTGACTCATTAGAATGTGATGCCATGAATAGAGATCATGAATTGAAGAGGATGAGAGGGACACATGTTAGACTTCAGGAATAGAAAAAGGAGGTTGAGAAGAAGCCATTAGAAAAGTTAGAGGACAATAAGAATCTAATCGTGTTGTAAAAGCTACCTAAGGTAGGAGAAGAAAGTTTGAAGGAGGACTAAACTGTACACTGTCAAGTCCTCTGGGAGGTCATGTAAAATAAGGTTTAGGGATATATTCCTTACATATAAAGGATTTAACCAGCATTTCTATAGTAGGCTTGTTATTAGGCATTGCTTTTGGGCCTTTCTCTTTCACAGTCATTTTCTCTTAATTATAGTTTGTACATTAGAACAGTTTTTTACCTCAATACAGCCTCAATGTAAGCATCATCCATTTGTGATATTTGGATCCCTTCTTCCCATAGGTTGGGATGAGGTTTTATGTACCTTGTAATTCATAATAATAGATAAGGTTAGATAAGTCTAACCTTATTTTTTATTCTTAATATTCATAGTATAAAAGTGATATGAACAGATGCATTCACAACTTTAGTAACAGTGGAAAACTGGAAAACAGCCTGTCATAGTGTAAATCTATTTTATACTATGACATAACTTGTCATAGTATAAAAAGGGTGGGGTTTATCTTCATAATTCCTAATCTTTATTTTAGCTGTATTGCCTTGAGCAATGCATATCTTCTTGAGTTTCAATATTTTTATCTATAAAATGGGTAGATAATATCACCCTCACTGGACTAAAAGAGATGATGTAAATAAAGTACCTAGTAATATCTAGATACATAATAAACATCTAAGTGGAATTTAATGACAACCATTGATAATGATACATTCCCTGCCTTTTCTCAAAATAGCCTACGTATGTTGTAACCACACTCAGGCCTAACTTTTGATATAGCTTTTTCTTATAGCTTCAAGTAGCTAGCAAAATCTTTTTCTCAATTACTTGTTATATGGCCTTTTGCTTCCACTAGCAACAGAAAATTCCATTAGAAATTTTACCTATCCATGTGTTCTGGCCGTCTGGACCAGCACAAGTGGGATGAGCAAACTAGGCCAGGTGCTGAAGGTGCTACCTGTTCATTTGGCAGTTCCTCTCAGAGTAGTCTTTACTCTTCCAATTCCATATGATCATATCCTTTGGAAGTGGCAAAAGCTAAAGTAATTGGAAGGAAGCCATCAAGGAAAACTCATACATGAGAACACATGTGTAAAGTAGTTCTCTTACAATCATTTGGAGATTGACAGCTTTGTTCATTTCTCCCTCTTTAGTGTTCTTGTATATTCTACTTTTGTGAATATTTGGTTGTTTTTAGTAATTTTAGTTTCATTTCTGATTACTATTTTCTTGTGTTTTGATGTAATTTTGTCTAGAAAACTACTCTATAATGCCTATAAGGTAATTCTAAAGAAATATTCTTTAAGTGTTTCTTGTAATTGCCACTTTTTTCCTGTGAAGTACTTTCAGAGAAACTGGATGAATCTATATCTGCTTACGTTTTGCTGGCATTGTATGAAGGATACCTGTACATATGATTTAGTTAGGTTTGACAATTTCATGAAAATAGTGGGTTAAATGTATTCTCTGTTAATTCATTCTATTTTAAATTTATAACATTCTTGTAGAAGATTCTATACTTAATATAAAAGTAATTATAGATTGGTTTTTTCTTCTGCTGAGGTCTTGATTTGCAACATGGTTTTCAAATTGTTAAAATTGAGCTTTTTCTTACCTAGGCTAATTGTGTAGGTGTAGTTGTCTCATCATTGAGTGGAGATGGAAGTATGCCAGTAATTTGTGTCATTTGGAAAGTGTTGGCTTGAGTTAAAGTTAGTGTCCTATAAATGTCATATATAGGTGAAGGATACTCAGTGTTGTGGAGTAGCTCAGGAACAAAGGTACATCAGATGTGGTCTTTGGCTAGGTTTCTGTAGCTACCTTTTGATTTTGCAGAAAAAGCCACCACGTGAGAATGGCCATAAGCAGATAAGTAGCAGTTCAACTGGATGTCTCTCTTCTCCAAATGCTACAATACAAAGCCCTAAGCATGAGTGGAAAATCGTTGCTTCAGAAAAGACTTCAAGTAAGTATATGACACTTGCCAGATTGTTTTCAGCTTACCTATTTTTAAGAAGGAGTGTTGCCAATTTAATACCTCTTAAATTGACTACTCGAGGAAAAAACTCAGAAGCAATTAAATTTGGAAAACGAGAGCAGATTGTTCCAGTCTGGGATGTGGAGACTGTGGAGTCCAATTCAGGATCATATATACCAACCGAAAGTAATAATTACATCTTAAACATGGAACTCTTGTGCTTACAGATAACACTTACTTGTGCCTGGCTGTGCTGGATGGTATATTCTGTGTCATTTTTCTTCATGGGAGAAACAGCCCACAGAGCTCACCAACAAGTACTCCAAAACTAAGTAAGAGTTTAAGCTTTGAGATGCAACAAGATGAGCTAATCGAAAAGCCCATGTCTCCTATGCAGTACGCACGATCTGGTCTGGGAACAGCAGAGATGAATGGCAAACTCATAGCTGCAGGTAAGAACAGAAGCATTCAACTGGCTAAGCATGTAGATGGGCATTTTTGTGACATGCAAACTTTCAAAGAGAGGGTTTAATATGCCATCACCGCAATCCAATAAGACAGAGAAATAACAATACTATTGAATATGGCTAACCTTCAGTTCAATCTGTCTCTAATTTTTAAAAAAAATTATGTCGTGGCTAAATTTTTCTAATATTCAAGCCGAGACTAAGCAGTTTACTTATACTGATAATGTTATTTTTCAGCTATTACAAGCATTTAGTTAAAAGGTCAACTAAGGCATCCTTAAAAAGTTTTAATACTTTTTCTCATTGTGCAGATTTCTTAAACTTACAGGACTGGAAACCGTGGTCCAGTTTAATATTTTAAACATAAATCTTTATGGTTTTATTTTTTACCAGGTGGCTATAACAGAGAGGAATGTCTTCGAACAGTCGAATGCTATGATCCACATACAGATCACTGGTCCTTTCTTGCTCCCATGAGAACACCAAGAGCCCGATTTCAAATGGCTGTACTCATGGTAAGCGCATTATGTTGCAGGAGCAACCCCTATTTAGCTTTTTCCTTGTAACTTCAGGATGTTAGAAATTCTCATCTCTCACTTTTGGCATAGGGCCAGCTCTATGTGGTAGGTGGATCAAATGGCCACTCAGATGACCTGAGTTGTGGAGAGATGTATGATTCAAACATAGATGACTGGATTCCTGTTCCAGAATTGAGAACTAACCGTTGTAATGCAGGTAATAATAGTCTTCTCCTGAGATATCCAGTATTTAAATATGATAATTAAATTATCAATATGTAACTTTATTTTATACTTACATAGGAGTGTGTGCTCTGAATGGAAAATTATACATCGTTGGTGGCTCTGATCCATATGGTCAAAAAGGACTGAAAAATTGTGATGTATTTGATCCTGTAACAAAGTTGTGGACAAGCTGTGCTCCTCTTAACATTCGTAAGATGATTTTTTTTCCTTTTTTTTTTTTTTTTTAAGACCTTCAAATCAACAGTACGTGTAGTATACACTTAGAATCTGGGAGATGTAGCAATAATCTTGACTTGACTTTTCTTGTAGGGAGACACCAGTCTGCAGTCTGTGAGCTTGGTGGTTATTTGTACATAATCGGAGGTGCAGAATCTTGGAATTGTCTGAACACAGTAGAACGATACAATCCTGAAAATAACACCTGGACTTTAATTGCACCCATGAATGTGGCTAGGCGAGGAGCTGGAGTGGCTGTTCTTAATGGTGAGTGTTGGGATTTGGAGAGGTGAGGAGTAGATAGTGGCAAGACTTTGTTCTAAAACTCTGAGAGAAAAGGCCAATGATAACTATAGTTGTACAGTTAAGAATTCAGAAGCAGTCATCTCTTTTGATGCAATGGAGATTAAGGTGATTTGTCCTTTAGAAATATATTTTCTAATCAAAGACATAATACTTGATATATAACTTAATTCACCAGTCTTTTGATGGGTGCACTGAGTGAATTTCCAAGTCATTTTCTTCTATAAAACATATCCATAATGCATCATCTTGAATTTTGAGTTTCCCCTTCTTTACAGCCAGAATTTAAAGAATCTGATCTGCAAAACAAATGCAAATCCTTAGTCTTTTCCAACTGTGTACTCCATACCTAATTGGAAATATAACCTTTAGACTATTTTAACAAGTTTCCAAAGTATTAAACTTTTTAAATGTAGACATAGCTTTCTTTCCATCTCCGTTTTATTAACTTTTAATGTCTAATTATATAATCATAATTTAAAAATTAGCATTGTTTTTGGTACCAGGGTGAATCTTAGTAGGCTTATGGTTCAACTGGTGAAGGCTTAAGTATAGACACAGCCTGTTGGCCTAGAGCCTTGTCAGCGTGCTTTACAGATACATAGAATGCAAGCTGGTTAAGTGATGGTCAAATGAAAATATAATGAATTTGAGAATCAGTAATAAAATTTTTTCTAAGCTACAGAGTATTTATTGCTAACATTTTATCTATTTGAAAATAGTCATAACTCTGTTTCCAGAAGAAATTTCTGTACCACAATATTTTATTTTTTTAATTGAGACATGGTCTCACTGTGTTGCCCAGGCTGGTCTCGAACCCCTGGGCTCATGCAGTCCTCCCACCTCAGGCTCCCATAGTATTGGGATTATAGGCATGAGCCACCGCACCTGGCCCCAAAATCATTTTATACAGTTGGAAAGCCCTAAAATATTTTTCTGCTTTCCTATAATCTCTTCTGAGTCTTAATTCTGTACATTGGGCTGATATAAAGTCCAGTGCACAAAACTATTCTGGTTTGCTACTTAGTAGCTGCATCTGTAGGATAATTGTCCAGCTTCTTCCTGCTTCTTTTCTTCTTCTCTGAAATAATAGTAGTAACTACCACAGAGCTGGTGAAAATTGTACTTTATTTACATGCTGCTACTGCTTCCTCTCCCTCCCCCTTTTAAGTTGCCTAAGTTCCACATGGGAATGGTTTTTTTATTGATTTGATTCCCAGCTCTTAGTATTTGTCATATTAGTAGGCATTTAATAAATTCTTTTTGATAAAATGAACAGGCGTTTTAAAAACCACTGATTTTTAAGCATAAGACAGATTTAGGGGAGTTTTACCTTATTATACTTTAGTCTCTGGATTTACCCCATCTCATTTCTCTTTTAGGAAAACTGTTTGTATGTGGTGGCTTTGATGGTTCTCATGCCATCAGTTGTGTGGAAATGTATGATCCAACTAGAAATGAATGGAAGATGATGGGAAATATGACTTCACCAAGGAGCAATGCTGGGATTGCAACTGTAGGGAACACCATTTATGCAGTGGGAGGATTCGATGGCAATGAATTTCTGAATACGGTGGAAGTCTATAACCTTGAGTCAAATGAATGGAGCCCCTATACAAAGATTTTCCAGTTTTAACAAATTTAAGACCCTCTCAAACTAACAGGCTTAGTGATGTAATTATGGTTAGTAGAGGTACACTTGTGAATAAAGAGGGTGGGTGGGTATAGATGTTGCCAACAGCAACACAAAGCTTTTGCATATTGCATATTATTAAACATGCTGTATATACTTTCTGTGTTTATTTGGAAAGGAATGCAAAGATGAAGGTCTGTTTTGTGTATTTTTAAGACTTTGGTTATTTTACTTTTTGGAAAAGAATAAACCAAGAATTGATTGGCACATCATTTCAAGAAGTTCCCCTCTCCTCCACATTTGTTTTGCCAATTTGCACATTAAATGACTCTTCCCTCAAATGTGTATTATGGGGTAAAAGGGGTAGGGTTTAAAGATATAGACAGTTGGGTTTTTTAAGGGCCCTTTTTCAATAACTGGAACACTCTATAACAAAGGATACTTAAATAGATGACATTGACTATTTTTGTTTTTATTAAAAGGAAGCTTACATGCCTACCAATATTTAATCTTTTATGATTGCCTTTTTATAACTTTTTATATTCTCAGCAGAGTGCTTTACCAATTGAAGTAAAATGTGGCAGGTTGGAGTTATTGAAGCAGAGTGGCAGTCTTCAAGTTTGCAGAGTAGGGGTCTGTCTTTTAAACTCTCTGAGTGCAAACTTCAGAGCTCTTGCCTTGGCTGCAGTTTTTTTCCTTCAAGAATGCAGTACTAACATTTATTTGAGTGGAGTTACTGAACAGTAACATAGCTGTGATTTTTGGTATTTGAAACACTGGTTTTAAATATTTTGACTTTTTGAGGGTATGTTTTATATAGCAAGATACTATATAGCTGTAAAAAGCGGTGTTTTATCTTCTATATAATTCCTGTTTTTATTATTAACAAAACAGTCCTTAATAGCAGCCCTCAATTGTGAAAAAAATTAAACTACATTAGGTTGTGAATGCAGGTTTTATCAGAACTATGTTTTTATTCAGTTTATCTGTTCATATGGATAAATATTGGTTGGGATGACTTGGTGTCTAATGTGTAGTGCTACACACCTAACTTATGGTGCCAAAATAGCATGTCCTAATGCTTGCTGCTGATGCAAACACATTAAAGGTACTTTGCAGGAAATCCTTGCACCATGGGATTAATATCCAATTGCTGCTTGTACACTCATTCATTACTAAAAGTTTTGAGAAATTTTTTTTCCAGTAATGAGCTTAAGAAATTTGTGGAAAATAACTCACCTGGCATCTTACATCTGAAATAAGGAATGATATAAGGTTTTTTTTTTCTCACAGAAGATGAAGCACACAGGAACCTAATGGGCCAACTGGGATGAGATGAATATTCAGTGATGACTATTCTGAGATGTCTATTCAGTGGCTAACTTGGGTTAGGAAGAAAATAATTAGGTATTTTCTCCAAATGTTCACTGGTACTCTGCCACTTTATTTCTCTCATCTGTTACACAAAGAACCACCAGGAAAGGAAATCAGTTTGGTTGCTAACTCTGTAATTCCTATCACTGGTTTGGTTCTGGACTAAAACTACATTGACAGATTGAATTTGCCTAATATGATGACTGTTTTTAATATGGATCTGTATGTGTTCTATTCAGCACAAGGAAATAAAATTTTAGTTGAGGATTCAGCACTAAAGTCCTTGAGATCACTTCTCATTTCATAGGTGACATGCTTAATGCAAATAACATATGGGAATACTTTGGGTCAAAGTTTTCCTGCATTACCTTGGATGCCAAAGAGGTAGTTTGGTGGCCAAAAAGTATCTTTTTTAAGAAGCTGTTGTAGCTAGTCTTCATGAACATGAGAAGTTTCCAGAAAGGAAAAAAAGAAAAAGCAGTGCTCAGTGGCCATTTGTTACTGTTAATCTGTATCTAAAAGGTACATACTTTCTTCAGAGAGGGAGAAAATGGCATAGCCTCAGCACAATTTTAAAAAAAGCTTTTTAACCAGTAGGAATTTTTGAATAGTTTCAAAATAATATTGATTGATAATACCACACTTCTGGTCAATTTAATAAAACACTCTAAATTTCCTAAAAAGGTAGAAAAGCTATAAAATATCTAAACCAAATATTATTGGTTATACTCAGGAGTGGATCTTTTATTATGAACTTTAAATGTAGGGTTCTGATTTTTGGCTTCTAGTGTGTCATGTACTTTACCACTGCTCAACATGTTTTCAAATTCCCAATATAATAATCATATTTTAGGGAAAATCCAGGATTTGGGTATGTGATATATCGTTAGAATCCTTGCTTAATTAACAAATTAGGTGTGTACCCCATTACCTGTCCTGACCTCAGAATTCTTAAAATTGAAGTAGGCAAAGGAGGAGCCCCAGTAGGACATTTCTGTAACTGCAGAGTTGCCTTCAAAAAAGGGAATATGATTCATGGAAAACTCAGTTGCTGTCGTTAATTTACACGCAGCTGCATTTTGTTCCAAAAAAAAAGATCTGAAGAGTCAGCAAGTGAGACATAAGATTATGTTAATTAACTAGGTGTAAAGGAGAAAGAAAAACACTCATATATGAATCCTTAAATCCTTGGTTAAGACTAAGCTACAAGTTTGATCCTGTAAACAGGTTTTATTAAGTTAAATCAGTGTCTGTAGGTTAAAAAGGAGGAATTGCTATGAATTGCAGATATCCTTCATAATAAAACTGCCAGTTTCTCAAGAGTATTAATGACACTTTGAACAATAAGTAGAGTTTATAAACAGGAACATACAAACTCATGTGAATGTCATGGGTTCTTCAACCTATGAGCATCAATAATCTTGGCCAATAAATAATGAACTTTGTTAACATCTCCACACCTTATTGGGGATTCAACAAAGGTGAGAAGCAAAACTCAATCATGCTGGATCTGTGTGGAATGCCTTTAACAGAGGCATATATCTGAATAGAGGCCACACATTTGCTCAGGATGACCAAAGGGAGTAACATAATTTTAGCCAGAAAAAAAGGCACACAGAAAGACCTAACTTGGAGTAATGAAACTACCGAGATGAAATGAAATGTCCAGCAGGGTAATAAGATGAGATCTGTTAAAACGATTTTTAAATGGGTAAAATATTTGAAGACACTGCAAAAGAAGTTGATGCCATAAGAACACAGAAAGATGCTATCATAAATCAATCATTAAGAAAATGTAAATTAAAACCAAAATGGTATACACCTATTGAAACTGAATATACCAAATTCTGCTTACGATGCAGAGCAACTTGAACTCTCATACATTGCTGGAGGAACTGCAAAGGTGCACAGGCAGTTTAATAAACAATCTATCCATTTTCTAATAATCTGTGACAAAGCAATCCCATTCATAGGTATTTACCCAAGTGAAGGAACATATTCACACACACCTGTATGTGAATATAGCAGCTTTATTCATAATCACCAAAAACTGAATTCAGTAAAGTAGCCTTCCACCTGGTGAATGAATAAATTTGTACATCCATGGCAATGCAATACTTCTTGGGAATAAAAGAATGAACTACTGATAATATGGGTAAGTCTCAAGCATCATGCTAAATGAAAAGCCAGACTCAAAAGCCTCCATTAGCTGGGCATAGTGGCATGCACTTGTAGTCCCAGCTACTCAGGAGGCTGAGGTGAGAGGATTGCCTGAGCCCAGGAGTTCAAGGCTGTAGTATGCTATAATGTCTGAACAGCCATTGCACTTGGGCAACACAGCAAGACCCTGTCTCTTAAAAAAACAGTCTCCATTTATATAGCATTCAGGAATAGGAAAAACTACAGGGATGGCAGACACATCAATGGCCTCCTGAGACGGGGATGGGAGTTAATTACAAAGGGACATGAGGGAATTTTTAGGGGTTGGTGTGACTTTAGTATCTTGACTGCTGATTACATGATTACATGTTTGACAGAACTCACAGAACTCTACACTTACGAAGGAAAAAAAGTTTTGTTTTTCTAGCTTAACCAAAGTGGTACCAAACCTTTAAAATATCAAGCTTAGAAGAAGGGCTAGAACATGTCCATATTTTACCTCATTAGAAATAAAGAATAGGATGTTGAAAATGGTTTGTGCTCTAAGAATACTGAACCAAGCTAGTAGCTCAGATTTGGGTGTCCACCACCACACCTTCCAGGTTTATAACTGGTAATTCTGCTTAAGAATCTGTTCTCAGTGTTTTCAACATCCAGAATTAATTTGAGACAAACTACATCTAGTTCATAAAGCTAGAATTAAAAAGGATTCCTGTCACAGGCCAAAACTAGTCTACAAACCCTCAGGGTGGCCAATTCTTGCTTTTAACAACAGCCAAAGATACTAAAGAATTCCATGAATACAGAGATGGATTTTTAAAAATACAAGTATATGTAATACTAAAACCCTCAGGAAAGCCAACATCTTGAGGTACTCTGGCTCCAGAAGAATCCATTTCTGTGGGGCATATTCCAAGATCTACGAGAGGTGTATCTGTCTGACTTTACTAAGTGGCTTTTCACCTGACAGACCAGACAAACTTAAAAGCTTTCAAGTCAAACTTTGGTAGGCAAAGGTAAAGTATGTCTTTTTTTTTAAAGTAGGTGGGCCTGCAGGTCAATTTGTCAAAAATATTAACTAACCACAACTATGAGACACTAGACACAGTGTAGTTCCTGCCTTCATGGAGCTCAGTTCTGTTCACTGGAGTGGGTTTTATTAGCAAGATACCCAATAAATAGGAGTGTGACTGGCCTGTCCAATCTTGAAGTCAGAAAAGGGCCATGGGTAGCATCACATCCTTAGAGACTGGACGCAGTCACCAGCCTTTGAGGAAAAAGGGAAATTCATCCCAACTTGTCATGCTAGCTAAGAGAGCAAAAAGTCAAGAATATGAACAATGTGACCTAGGCTCTGAAAGCTGACCAAGACACCATCTAAATAAACCTGGACTGACAATGAAAGAACTTGTGTTCTCCCTTAAAATAATGTTCAAAATAGCAAGGAAACAGAGCTTCAGATGTCTTGTGTCACCTGGTCTTTCATGTGACAGTCAAAGATCCACAATGTGAAAGTGGGATTAACCCACCTGTGAAGTTCTAGTCTGTGCAGTCACAATTGACCATTGCAGGTCTTAACAAGAGGACCCTGCGGGGACACAACAGACTTCAATTCTTTAGCCAGCTTTTCCTTGGCTCAGAATATGGAGAGAGCTGGAGACCCTCCAAACCAGAGGATGTTCCCTGGTCTTCCCAGGAGAGAAATGAACTATCTTTTGTAAAAGTAAGTTTCAAAGGCCAAGTGTGGTGGCTCATGCCTGTAATCCCAGCACTTTGGGAGGCCAAGGCAGGTGGGTAACTTGAGGTCAGGAGTTCAAAACCAGCTTGGCAAACATGGTGAGATCCTGGGTCTACTAAAAATACAAAAAAAAAAAAATTAGCCAGGCGTACTGGTACATGCCTGTAATCCCAGCTACTTGGGAAGCTGAGGTATGAGAACTGCTTGAACCCGAGAGGCAGAGGTTGCAGTGAGCCGAGATCGAGCCACTATGCTCCAGCCTGGGTGACAGAGTGAGACTCTGCCTCAAAAAAAAAAAAAAAAAAAGTAAGTTGCAAAACACTAATGTAAAGGAACTCTCAACCCCTGCATTACATGATTAGGACAACAAATAGAAAAGTAATAAAGTTTAAGATCATAAAAAAAAAGCAACAAAGAAGGGAGAGGGAAAAACAAAAAAACAAAAAGAAAAAAAAGCAAGACCTGACATTTCAAATGATTTCAAATGGAAGAAATAAAAGCTAAAACAAAAATTTTAAAACAATGTTTTTGAATAAAAAAGACTAGAAAGTTAAAAAAGGACATCTTCACATATCAATAATATTGAAAAAGTTTTTTATATAAGACTGAGGTAGGCATAAGGGTAAATATGTGATAAGACTGAAAAGAAATTTTATGGAAAGGATTAACCTCTATTAAAGTGATAACAAAAAAAAAAAAAAAAAAAAAAAAAAAGGAGTTACCAGAACAAAGAAAAACAAAAACCCAGCAATAACAACTAGAAGTTGAGGGATAAGGGTCTGAAAAAACTTCTTTTCATGGGGGTCAGCAGGCAACAGATGAATGTATATTTGGCTTCTCAGGAAAGAAAAGGAAAGAGGCAGAGAGCAGAGATGCCCTCTTAAAGCTTCTCCATTTGCCCAGAAGCTCATATCTCTGACAGCACTTTGAGCCCCATCTGTGCAGCTGGTGGTGTGGTTTCCTAATCTGGCAAACCCAAAGCTTAACAGGTCCTACACCAACTAGTGAATATCCTGAACAAGTTCTCTTTTATTGCAGACAGTCACTTTTATAATCATACCTTATGTACATATCAGAAACAATTTGGAAGTAAGAAGCCAAATCTTACCAAAAATAAGTTATTTATTGCTTTAAAAAATAAACATTTATAATAGAATACCAAATTCGATTTAATCTAATGTGTTAACAAAAGCATAATATATTCCAGTAAACAAGGATTTCCAACTTATCCTATAACTAAAAAGTCAACTAAACAGCTGGTTTTAGCTAAAGACAAACATCAGTCACTGCCACCAAATTCTATTATATAAATCTCTTATGCTTCACATTTAAGGAGAAACTCAGCAGAGGGGTCGCCCTGCTCTTCCCCACTAGAAATGCACTGAAAAGTGACAAGCCCACAGAAGGAAAAGCTGTATAAGGAAGTAGGAGCTTAAGTCAAATTTCTACTTTCATTACCTTGAGGGAGGTGAAGGAGGGTGTTCTTTTCATCAGGTCAACATGGATGACAGTTTGATCATAAAAAAGAGCCCATGTTAAGATTTGTGAAATATGGTGAGCATGATCATGTCCTAATGATTTCTTAGGGTTTGGCAGTGTCTCTGGTCACATGCCCATACCTAGGGTTGACAGAAATGCTAATACTGTACCCTGGGTCTTCCTCAGATGCCACAGTGGCTCCTGCCCTAGGATGACTAAAAATACGGCTCTCCTTTCCTTAGAGATACTGGCTCACTATCAAGAATAGAGGTAGGGAGACATTGTGAACTCCAGAAGAGTTGAGTCTATGCAGTTTATTCCACAGTGGACACATTAGACTTTTTAGAGCTACAATGACATTGTCAGTAATAGGTGATCACCTTTTTATACCTATGAAACATTTCTTAAAATTCTCTTGGGTTTGGCCCAAAAGAGTGACCAGATTGAAAACTACTCTGTTATTCTTAAGGACAAATGCAATTCCTTTAAAGTTACAAATCAGTACTTATATCCTATAGTTGAGCATGTCTGCACACCATCCCCTGTTTTTGGCCTCCATATAAACAGATGCATTGCACTGCTGCATGGTATATTCCATCTCAACCAGCTGGCGGCATCCAATGGTTAACTTTTCCCTAGGAGAAAAAGAAATGTTAAATCACTGCAAGACAGCTAGTCAGAGAAATAAAAATTCTTTTTCATTTTATTTTACATTTTAATTGACAAATAAAAACTATATATATATATATATATATATATAATGTATAACATGATATTCTGAACTAGGTATATATTGTGGAATGGCCCAATCAAGCTAAATAACATACGCATTATTCCACACACTTATTTTTGTGGCGAGGACATGTAAAATCTCCATTTTTAAAATTACTATCTTAAAAAAACCTTTTTTTAGAGATAAGAGTCTCAACATCTTGCCCAGGCTGGCCTCGAACTCCTGGGCTCACGTGATCCTCCTACCATGGCCTCCCAAAGTGCTAGGATTACATGTGTGAGCCACCACGCCCAGCCTTAGTTATTATTTTTTAAAGACAGGGTCTCACTCCTGTTGTCTAGGCTGGAGTATGGTGGTGCAATCACAGCTCACCGTAGCCTCAACCTCCCGGGCTCAAGTGACCCTCTAACCTTAGCCTCCCAAGTAGCTGGGACCACTGGTACACACCACCACACCTGACTAATTTTGTTTTGTTTTGCTTTTTTTTATGGTAGAGACAGGGTCTCACTATGTTGCCCTGGCTGGTCTCATTCCTGGGCTCAAGCAATTCTCCCATGTTTGCCTCCAAAAGTGTTGGGATTGCAGGCACGAGCCAGTGCATCTAGCCAAAGTCTACTTTCTTAATGATTTTCAAAATACATTGTCATTAACTAAAGTCGCCATGTTGTACAATAGATCTCTGAACTTATTTCTCCTATCTGAAATTTTGTGTCCTTTCACCACCATCTCCTCAAAGCCCCCCATCCTCCTAGACCATGGTAACCACTATTTTATTCTCTACTCGTACTTTTTTAGATTCCACATATCAGTGAGAACATGTGGGTATGTGTCTTTCTGTGCCTGGTTTATTTATGTCTTTTAGGTTCATCCATGTTGTTTCAGACAACAGGATTTTCTTCTTTTTTTAAGAGTGAATAGTATTCCACTGTGTACATATCCCGCATTCTCTTTATCCATTCGTTCACTGATGGACATTTAGGTTAATTCTATATCTTGGCTATTGTGAATACTGCTACAATGAACACTGGAGGCAGATATCTTTTTGACATACTGATTTCATTTCCTTTGGATATATTAAAAATTCTGTTCCAACTATGTGGCTTACCCCTTGGATTAAAACATCTTAACATAAGCCCATTTCCTACTAAGAGAGGTCCTTCAGAGGGTAAGGTAGAACTAGATTGTTCAACCAAGCCCATTATATAAAAGGCTATGCTTAGGCATTCAGCTTTGCCTGTTGGTGGGAGGTCCACCACGGAAGAAGCCCTTATTCCTGAATTCTAGGAATCACACCGAGGTTGTCTTCATGTTGGCTATGTAAGAATTTGTGCAACTAAGTGCTTTTATCTTCCTATGTTATTTGTTTGTGCTAATCACAATTGATGGTATTTTACCTCAAATATCAAAAAATGTATTTTAAATCCCAGTGTTAGTCCATTATATTAAGAATTTTTATTTTTCTCTTATTTGGCTTGAGAGTAAAGAAGAGGCGGACTGGAGGATATTAAGAGGATGTACCTCCTGAAAGGAACAGATACTTGAGAGGGGTAAGGAAGTTGACAGAGTTTCAATTCTTAGAAATATTGCTGAGACAAGTTACCTAGCAGTTACCAAAGGAATGTTAGTGACCTTAAACCAAGGATGGGGAAGCAGGGAGTGCTTAATATGTGCCATATCTACTTCACAATTTTACTTCAGGCAAAGCCAGCCAGGCTTTCAAAAGCTAACATGAGCCTACAAATTGTAGAATCCCAAATTGCAGGACACCAATCCATTATATCTAGCATCTAGAATTCAAAGTGTCAAAGAATTCAATCCCATAAATAACTCTTTCAATCTACTGGGAGATGGTCTATGTAAGTTCACAAAGAGCACCCAACATCTAGTATAGCATCTGGCATGTTAAGTATTCAAAACTGGCAGTCATTTTTATTATAACAGCTACACTGTCATTACTTCCTTGGCTTCTGAGATAGTTCTGCCATATTCATGGTGTTGGAGAGAACCACTAGCTACCTCTCCCACTGCCCCTCCCACATGACAGATCGCTTGATGGAGGGTACAAAGGGAGAAGAACTGAAGGGACAATCAGAACTTGGGACAGGACAAGGAGTAGTGACAACACCGAAGTAAATAATAATAAAGTAAATGTACCATATTTGGAATAATCTCACTTCTTGACAATGTGTGGTTTCTCTGAGACTGATTAAAGCCTGACTTTTGGGAGGCTCACATCTGTAATCCTAGCAACTCAGAAGGCTGAGCCAGGAAGATCATGAAGGCCAGGAGTTTGGGAGCAGCCGAAGCAATACAGTATGACCTGCTCCCTAAAAATAATAATAATAAAAAATTTAAATCTGACTTTTGGCTTTGTGTAACCCTAATCTCATTTTCTACATTTAAAGTTTAAAAATAGTGCTATGGTGCTGCCAATTCTTCATAACTACTCAAAAAAATGATTTTGAAACACTCTTAAGAGATTCAAAATAGCAGAGATATGTTTTCTTATAAACTTAAAAACGAAACAAACTAAAAGGGTAGGCCCCTATTCCTGTCCTTATTTATTCCACATGTGAAAAAAATATCCTTCAGCAACTAGACTTTTGAATCTATTTCTGTATCTTATCTTTTTCTTCCTCTCACCCCTTGTAATTAAGAGGTGAGCTCTATCTTCTCTTTTCCTCCTAGTGGCATTTGTTTCTTAATTCACGTGAGTTAGTATTCTGACAATGGATTATCACCTACAGATTTTGCTTCCTGTAGCAAGTTCTGTCATCACTGGCTGAGAAAAGTATTGCGTTTTTCATAGTGTCTGCTTGGCCTATACTTTTTATTAGATCATGATGATAGGCATTCTTAAGTTCCTTTTCCTGGTGATTAATCTGTAGAATGACAGAATATTGGCTGCAGGGGCACCTTAACACCTCTGCTTGTCTTCCGCAGCATCTCCAGTGAGTCATCTGACCTCAGCTTTTCCCTCCTGGTGATGGGACACTCACTATTGTAAGAGGCAGTTCACTGCTAGATAGTTCTTCCTTTATATTGGGCCTATAAAAACCATCAATCTGACCTGAGTCTGCCTAAATTAAAACAAAAACTCTCTTTCCCTTCTTCCTCTGATAGTACAAATATTTTATGTCCCTATTTCTTTTTTTCCAAGAGGAATTATTCCAATTCCTGATTCTTTCGAGAAGAGAGCTCAAAACTGGAGGTTGCTTCTAGTTCTGCGATTCATGAGATTCTGCAAAATAACAGCCACTATTTCTCTAGATTTTCCTATTAATGGTATCAAATTTGCTTTGACCAAATCTCAGGTCAAAATAACTGGAAATTTTATCAATTTAAAAATAATTCCACACAGTTTTGTGATTCCTTTCCCATAACCAATCTGGTCAAAATGGCATGGTACTAGTGAATTTACGTGATCTAATTCCAACATTGGATGCAATTTTTCCAAAATCCAAGAATGAGGTCTATAATGGGTATGTGTTTTACAACCCGCTGAATTTTTTATTTTTCTGAATTTTCTATTGCAAATTTCTACATTTGCAATGTGTACGTCAAATAAAAGAAAAATGGAATACAATGTAATATATAAAATACAAATACAAAAGCAATATATAATAGCTAACATCAACGGTAAAAGAATGAATGCTTTCCTCCTCAGATCAAGAACACGATAAGGAAGGCTTCGAATTTCACTATTCAACTTTGTACCATTTTGTACAACTTTGTACAACTTCATACTATCCAACATTGTACTAGAAGTTCTAGCCACAGCAATTAGGCATGAATAAGAAATAAAAGAGATCCAAACTGGAAACAAAGAAACAGAATAATTTCTATTTGTAGATCCTAAAGAAGTCACAAAATAACTGTTAGATCTAATAAACTAATTCAGCAAAGTTGCAATGTAAAAGATCAACACAAAAAATCAATTGTATTTCTACACATTAGCAATGAACAAGCAGAAATGGAAATAAAACAATTCCACTTATGATAGCATCAAAAGTAATAAAATACTCGGAAATCAATTTAATCAAAGAGGTATAAGACTTGTATACTGTCCATATGCGGTGGCTCATGCCTGTAATCCCAGCACTTTGGGAGGCTGAGGCGGGCAGATCACAAGGTCAGGAGTTCGAGACCAGCCTGGCCAACATGGTGAAACCCCATCTCTACTAAAAACATACAAAAATTAGCTGGGCCTGGTGGCGTGCACCTGTAATCCCAGCTACTCAGGAGGCTAAGGCAGGAAAATTGCTTGAACCCAGGAGGCAGAGGTTGCAGTGAGCCAAGATCGTGCCACTGAACTCCAGTCTGGGCGACAGAGTGAGACTCTGTCTCAAAAACAAAAAAAACCACTGATGAACGAAATTAAAGAATATCTAAATAAGAGAAAAGGCATGCTATGTTAATGGACTGTAATATTTAGTAAGATGGTAATACTCCCCAAACTGATCTACATTGTCAATGCAATTTCTATCAAAATCCCAACAACCTTTTTTGTAGAAACAGAAAAGCTGATCCTAAAATTCAGATAGAATTGCAAGGCATCCCAAATAACAAAATCTTGAAAAAGGAAAATGTTAGAGGACTTACACTTGTCAATTTCAAAACTCACTACAAAGCAACTATTACCAAAATAGTTTGCCATGAGCAGATAGACAGACATCCAATGGATCAGAACTAAAAGTTGTGAAATAAACTCTCACATATATGGTCAACTGATTTTCATCAAGGATGCTAAGACCATTCAATGGAGAAAGAATGGTCTCTTCAACAATAATGCTATTAGGAAAACTTGATATCCACATACATGTATATGGATGGATGAATGCATGAATGAAGCTGGACCCCTCACCTTACATCATATACAAAAATTAACTCAAAATGGATCAATGGCCTAACTGTAAGAGCTAAAACTATAAAAATGTTAGAAGAAAACACCAGGATAAATCTTCATAACCTTAGGTTTGGCAATGGATTCTTAGGTAGTCTTAAAAGCATGGGCAATGCAAGAAAAAAATACATAAATAATCAAAATTAAAAACTTTTGTGCACCAAAGGATACTACCAAAAAGTGAAGACAACTTACAGAGTGAGAGAAAATATGTGCAAATTATATATCTGATAAGGGTCTAATATCCAGAATATATAACATGTTGAACCACCAGGTGTTGATGTGGTTAATAAGGACAAGGCAAATTAAAAGTAACCATCAAGTCTTTATTCACTTTTTGCCACAGTATAAGCAAGGGGCAAAATGAGAGGTGCTAGTTCTCCAGTGTTTCATTACTTCCCTAGGAAAGGGTCAGATAAATATGCACTGCCGGGTTGTCAGGGTGGGGCACACTGTCTCATTGCTGAGAAGCCCTGAAGAAGGCTGCTGCCTCTGCATCTTCATGAACCCAGGGGCCTGCAGGGAGGAAGAGGAGGAAGGGCTAGAAGCAGAAAAATACTGAGTCAGATAAGAGAGAAACACCTTAGTCAAAGCCTCCAAAAGGAAGCCTCAGTGGAGGTACCTGGGAAGTGCCTCAGCCAACTCCCCCATCTCCTCATAAGAAGGCCTCCAAACAGAGTCACCTGCGCTAGGAATGCAGCTGTGTGTGAGCATGGCTGCAGGGAGTCTCAGTCACTGCCAGTAAGTACCTCCAGAAAACATCATACACTGGCATGGAAAAAAAAAAAGACACTTATCTGAGGAATGCAAGCCTGTTTAAACTATCAGGTCCAGAGAGGCACTGGAATGAAACAGCAGTCACATCACTCCCCCTTGAGCTAAATAATTATCTCTTGAAGCCACTTGCTATGTGGGCTCCAGGCTAACTGACAAGAAGAAGCTGTAACTGCCATATGCTGGACACCCTAACTCATATCCTCTAATTCAACTATGTATAGCCAATCACTGAACAATGATATCTCTGTCAACTATTGAGAATTCCTGTCAAATAACTTTGTATCAGCCCACTCCTTGTTCTCTCTGCTTTTAAAAATTTGCTTGTAACAAGGGCTGAGGGTACACTCCCCAAGGCAACTTTAACACACACCAGGGGCAGCTGTCTTCACTCTGGCTCAAGTAAACTCTTTAAATTATATTTTGTGCCTCAACTCTTCCTTTTAGGTCATTTCTTTAGGTATGAAGAAAGCAGCTTCCCCCATTGAGTTTGTCAGATAAAGCTCTGTAATTGTCTACAGTGGGCTCAAACATCACATAAGATTTTGGCCTGAGGCCAAATTCCTCATAAAGAATTCTAGTAACAGAAAGAAAACCAACCCACTAAAAATGAGCAAAGCGGTGAATACACATTTCTCCAAAGAAGATACACAAATGGCCAAATAGCACAAGAAAAGAAGTTCAACCTCTTCCCTAATTAATATTAGAGAAATACAAATTGAAATCACCATGAGATACAATTTCATACTCATCAGGATGGCAATAACCAACCAAAACTAAAAAAAGGGAAAATAACAAGTGTTGTCCAAGATGAAGAGAAATTGGAACTGTTGTATATTGTTAGTGGAAATGTAAAATAGTGTAGCTTCTGATAATTAGAATCTCACCCAGGAATTCTACTCCTAGGTATTTGACCCCCAAAATGGAAAACAATTATAAGAGTTCAAATATTTATACACAAAGAGCAATACTATTTATAATAGTCAAAAAGTGGAAAGAACCCAAATGTCCATCAAGAGATGAATGAATAAACAAAATGTGGTGTGTATATATGTGTGTGTGTGTGATGGAATCTTATTCAGCCACGAAAAGGAATGAAGTATTGATATATGCTAAAATGTGGATAAACCTCAAAAACATTATGCTACGTGAAAAAAGAGAGATACAAAGGTCACATGTATACGTCAGAGATGGGGTGCATCTGATTGCCTGGTGTCAGAAGTGTGTTGTGATGAGTTTCAGAGAAAGAAAAACAGTTTGGTTTGGTATCCGTCTCATACAGTCAGGTACTTTGAGACTGATGTCACAAACTAGTTTATTATCTCATAAAGGAAAAAACAAACAAAAACCTTACATAATTGCCTAACAAACACATCAAAACACTTTATCAAGAACTTACAAGACAGAAAAAAAAAGTGAATTAAATGCTGTACCTAACTAATTTCTTATAAAGATAGAAGATACCACACAAGAGATTTGTTTGGTAATGTTTGATAATCTCCTTAATTTACCATCCTGGATTTGGAGCAAACTCCTCATCTGCTCAGGGTGAGCAGTGCTCAGACACTCTACTGGCAAGAGCAAAAGCTACTTCAAAGAGTCTAAAAACTGGAGAAGAGAAAACACCAACTGAATTGCAGATAGAAGCACCAAGGTTCTTCTGTGTCTTATGGAATTCACTTTTCGTCAAAGCTACTTTAATCTAAAACCTTAATTCCTTACTTTATTAGAACCCATAAAACAGTTTTATGTTCTTGAGCTACTTAATTATATCCATATGCCAGGAGGGTGGCACACCCAACTCCATGGGGACAGAGGCTCCCATGTTTGGGACTTTCCTGAACCTCACTCTATGTATCTCCTCTTCATCTACCTGTTCATTTGTATCCTTTAATTTATCCTTCATAATAAATGGGTAAATGTAAGTAAAATGTTTCCCTGAGTTCTATGAGCCACTCTAGCAAATTAACTGAACCTGAAGAAGGAGTCATGGGAACCCGCAATTTATAGGTAGTTGGTCGACCTGGAGGTTGTGGGGTTTCCTACTCTCATATACTCCACTCAACAATTGTGACCCCAGATATGTGTGGGGTTTTCTCCACACAGCAAGCAATTCTCCAGTGAACACCAACTCGGTGTACTATAATTCAATTCAATTCTGACACAATCTGGAGTCAGAGTCAACTCCCACAGGTTGCGGGCTGATCAAACAAGACTGCCCCCCACTTCAGACAACAACTACAAGTAACAGTTTGTCACCTATACTTCTGACCAACTGGCTTATAAATCAGGAGGGTTCCCACAACTCCCTCCTCAGGTTTAGTTTGCTAGGACAGCTCACAGAACTCAGGGAAATATTTATGTTTTACTCATTTTTTATAAAATACTTGATATTACCAAGTATATGTTGGAAAGCGCTGGAGCTTCCATGCCTTTTCTGTGTGTGCCACTGCCCAAGCAGCTACATGGGTCCAGCAACCTGGAAGCTCTCTGAACCTGGCAGTTCAGGGATTTTTTTTTAACCAAACCATTTAATTGTGTCTTTGAAGGTAAACGAAATATAAAGCTGCATCCCAAGCCCTAAGAATGCCAGAACTACACATAGATCCAAAATATGGTGTGGTTTTCTCAACACGGTTCAAAAGGGTCAGAACTCAAAAGTGTTAAAAGGCAGAGAATGGGTGGAATTCACGCACTCCGTTCAGCAATTTTGTAAATTACCAGAAATAGACCCCAGGAGTCTTTTAAGGTGGGAGAAAATTCAACTCCTGGTTTTACAGGTAAAGAATGAAGAATACCAGAAATGTTATGTTGACTTCTCTTAATTTTTCTCACACAATCTGAAGCTGGAGCTGACTATTATATCCTCAACTCACAGCAGTTGAAACTGCAGTATTAGGTACAAGATCAGTCCCTCTATCCATTTGCTTCCATGTAATGCCACAGCAAGGGTGGCCAGAAGCAGAGGGTTGTCAATAGAACAGCTTTTCAAAAAGCTCTAAAAGCAAGCAAGAACCTTGTAGCAGCACACTGATTTAGTTTATTAGGTTAATTTACAAATTTTAAAAGCTACATGTTTTACTTTTTCTCCTTTTTCTCTTCTTTCATCACTGTTTGTTTTCTTATCTTTGTCTTTCTCTCTGTCATCTTTTCTATCCTTTTTTGCTTTCTTCTTTTCCTGTCCGTCTTTCTTCTCTGCATCCTGGTTGGCAACCTTGTTGCTGATGAGGCTGTGCAGGGCAACCAAAAACAGATCAGCAAGGCCAAGTATATCACCTCCATTTGGTTGTCGGTCTTCAGGTGAAAGGCCTTGACAAACTCATCAGGGCTGACATCTGGCAGCAGGTTGAAGACATCCTACAGCAGGCAGATGACCTGATGGTTTATGGGTAGCTTGCCTGTCACTACTTTTACCCTTCAAGCCATGCATAGACCTGGTTAATAATCTGCTAGGAAAGAGTACCCATAGTAGTGTCTTTGATGTCTCATAACAAGTGTTTGACTCTGACTTCCTCAGCTTCCTCTGCTCCAGTTTCACGGTCACATGCTCAAATGTTTTTGTGGTTGTAGTTCTATCAACATGAACTTCTTCCACTGTATATGTTTCTGTTACTTCTTCCACAATATATGCCTCTGTGGGCAGGCTCAGGTCCTTGGGTTTCACATCAATAATGACCAAAACAAGAGTTAGGGCAGTATCATTTCATTACTTCATTGATGGCCTGTGTGGTGCCACCCAAATATTCTTTCTCTGGCATTTACCTTCTTAAACATTCCATACATGTTTTCCAAATAATCTTGGTCTAACAATCAGACAGAATCATCTTTGTCATCTTCATAAAAAAGGACTTAGTCATCATCATAAAAAGGGACTGCAAAACTCTTGGACATATCAAGTATTTTCTTTTGCCATGACCCCAGTAGCACACCAACATGCTTCTGGTTTCCAACCTCACCAAATCAGTTGAAGTGATCCACCACACTGAGAAGCAACAGGGGGTAGACCACCACCTTCTGCACCACAAGCTCTGGCATCACAACACACCCTATCCCTCAAGGCCTGGCTCCCTGCCACTCGCCAACACCAACAGTGGCAAGGACTCTCGCAGCTCCTCCAGGCCCAGTTTCTCCTATTCCAGTTTGGCAGCTGCTGCCAGTTCAGGGATTTTTATGGAGGAGGCTTCATACTGTAGGCATGCTGGATAATTAACTCAACCTGGAGCCCCTCTCCCCTTCTGAGAGGATAGGGGGTACAGCTGAATGTGTTAAGCTTCTAATCATGGCTTGGTCCTCCTGGTGACCAGCCCCCATCCAGGAGCCCACCAAGAGTTGCCTCGTTAAAGCAAATGATGCTCCTATCACCTAGGAAATTCCAAGAGATTTAGGAGCTCTGTGTCAGGAACCCAGGTTAAAGACCAAAGATTAGAACAAAAGATTCTCCCAGAAGTCCTATCTATAAGGGTTTTAGGACCTCTGTCTCAGGAACCAGAGTCAGCGACTGTCATTAGTCCGTTTTCATACTGCTATAAAGAACTGCCCAAAACTGGGTAATTTATAAAGGAAAGAGGTTTAGCTGACTCACAATTCAGCATGGCTGGGGAGGCCTCAGGAAACTTACAATCATGGAGGAAGGGGAAGAAAGGCACCTTCTTTGCAAGGCAGCAGGAGTGAGAAGTGCTGAGTGAAGTGGGAAGAGCCTCTTATAAAACCATCAGATTTCATGAGAACTCACTATCATGAGAACGGCATGGGGGAAACTGCTCTCATGATTCAATTACCTTCGCCTGTTCTCTCCCTCGAAACGTAGGGATTGTAGGGATTATAGGGATTACAATTCAAGATGAGATTTGGGTGGGGACACAAAACCTAACCATATCAGGGCATAGATACATTTCTCATTATTTCACATCTCCTTATTGCAATAAATATGGTGTGGCACATCAACAGTTTCCTTGTTTACAACTAATGCTTTAAAAAAAACAAAGATTATCAAATTCAGACAATTTAAATAATTGTCTTAAACATTAAGTAACCGTCCTTCACATTCCCAAAGGGAGTCATCTATATGCAAGTTAAATCATTCTTCTGTTTTCACCTCTGAGTCACACGGAAATGGTGTCACCTTTCATCTGCCACAATTGGCCTCATATCTAGTATGAACCAGTGAAACCAAAAAACCCTCTCTCTTTTGGCAGCTTATTCGAAAATTTTAAGTTGTGGAGCACATCAGAGGCAAATATGGAAGATACTGTGTACTCTAAATATTGGCAAATAATTTCACAAAAAACCCAAAAGATCTAAATGCTATTAACTGAAAGCTTGCTGAGCAGCAATTACCATTTTTCAATGCCTTCAAGATACTAAATATATTTGATTTCTCTTTAAAATCATCCTTCTGGGTATAAGAGGGTTTACTGATTAACTTCATAGTTTAAATCCCTGAAATAGTAAATGGAAAGAAAACAAAGAAAAAAAATAGTACAACTACTTTAACTATGAACATTTGACCTGACTCCTGAACTTCCCCCAATAAAAACTCTGCCAACTGCTCCAAAAGTAAGGTAAAATCAAAACAATTCTAGACGTCTACTAGGATCATGCTTCAAGAGATTGTGGCCTCCATGTATCTGCAATAAGCTTTTTACACTAAAAAATATGGCTAAGGTTGGAAGATGTTATATTTTTGACACATCTCACACAATATTTAAATATGGATTATCTGTAAAAATCTATAATGAGTACAACCGATTCACTGACAATCTGAAGATTAGGGCAAGAAAACATTTTCTCCCCCAATTGTAACAGATTTGTGTATGTCAACTGGCTTCAGATTTTCTTGAAAAACTTATTTTGATCTAATGAGTTGGTGAACTTTCATAGTTGTGTTGAAACATTTGTGTATGACTGACTATCAATCCTACATCTGATATCCTCAAACAAATTTATCAGTCTGGAGCTTTAACAGTAGAAGCATTTTGCTAGTTAACTTTGTCACTAGGCCTGCTCAGATTATTTTGTAGCCACACAGGTACATATGTTAAGTTATAAATAGCAAATGAACTGTGGTTTAGTGATACTTATTATTAAGTTCCTATCTTTTTAAAAATGTGTCCCAAATGAGGTTAAGTGTTATGCTCCTAATCCCATTTTTCCCCTAAGCCTTGTGGTTTTTATTGCATGACTATACAATGCAGTGGCAACATTTACAAATCCACATGTCGTGTTACAACAGAACTCACTGAAAACCAATTACTGCCCCATGTGTCAACATGGATCAATCCTGATGTTAAGCTAAAATGGAATATGTAGTGGTGGAGGGTACTGGAAGGCAACAGTGAAGGAGTTAAACAGTTTTAGCTCCTCATGAATTTGCCTGGGCCTAGAATTAGAGGGATATCTTAGACTGTCCAGGCTGCCATAACTAAGTATCTTAGATTGGGCAGCTTATAAACAAGAAAATTTCTCACAGATCTGGAGGCTGGGAAGTTCAAGATCAAAGCACCAGCAGATCTGGTGTCTGGTGAGGGTCCTCTTCCTCACAGATGGTGCCTTCTATGTGTTCTCACATGGCAGAAGGGAAGGAATTAGCTAATGCTCACATCTCTTTTATAAAGGCACTAATCCAATTCCCAAAGGCCCCATCTTCTGATACTATCACATTGGGGATTAGATTTCAATGTATAAGTTTGGAGGGTGCATATTTAGCCCACAGCAAAGGCTTCACAACTATACCCTGTGTATATAAGAATTGGATTTGCGGCTGGGTGTGGTGGCTCATGCCTGTAATCAATCCCTGTACTTTGGGAAGCCAAGGCAGGAAGATTGCTTGAGTCCAGGAGTTCGAGACCACCCTGGGCAACATAGTGAGACCCTGTCTCAAAAAAAAAAAAAAAAAAAAGATTAAAAAAAAAGAATTGGATTTATAATACTTGCCCTTTTTGTTATGTATGAATGCTATAAAACAAATTATTTTGGAAAAAAAGTATATAGTGTGATACATTTAAGTTCAAAAATCAGCAAGATAAATCAACGTATTTTTGTTATAAATAATAGTAAAACCATAAAAAAAAAGATGAGAACTATAAAGATACAATCCCTTGAGAGACAATAAAAGGTAGGTTACAGCTAGAAATGGGTAAAATTCAAGTTTGTTAGTTGAATGGTAGGCAGATGGGTATTTTTTATATCAGTTGTTCTTCAAAACATGGTCTGGGGACCACAGAGAATCTAAGACTCTCTCAGAGGGTATGCGAGGTCAAAGAAGTCAAAGCTATTTCCATAATAAGACTAAGATGTGGCCGGGCGCGGTGGCTCAAGCCTGTAATCTCAGCACATTGGGAGGCTGAGGCAGGCCAATCACCTGAGGTCAGGAGTTCAAGACCAGCCTGGCCAACATGGTGAAACCCCGTCTCTACTAAAAATACAAAAAATTAGCCAGGCATGGTGGTGGGTGCCTATAATCCCAGCTACTTGGGAAGGTGAGGCAGGAGAATCGCTTGAACCTGGGAGGCAGAGGTTGCAGTGAGCCAAGATCGCTCCATTGCACATTGTCGCACCATTTGCGACAAGAGCAAAACTCTGTGTCAAAGAAAAAATAAAAAAATAAAAAAATAAATAAATAAATAAATAAAGACTAAGATGTGATTTATCTTTTGTACTCTTGCTCTTGCAAAAGTGAACAGTAGTTTTCCCGCAATCCAGCCATGCTTATCAAAACAGATTGAATGCAAAAGCAGTTGTAAGAATCCCGCTGCCTTCTATTAAGCCAGTCATTAAAAGATTTGCAAAAATGTACAGCAATGTCACATCTAATATTTTCATAATCTGTTATTTATCTTAACATGTAGTTGTTATTTTTAAGTGAATTAATAAACATTTTAAAATTCTCAGTTCTAAGTTTTAATACAACAAATATAGCTAGATAATGACCCATATAAAGAAAAGCTCTTTGGGATCTTCGATAATTTTAAAAAATGTAACAAAGGCTTGAGGCCAAAAAATTGGAGAACCACTTTAAACCTTATAGCAGATAAACACACATGACCTTTTTGTATGTAGGAAATATTTCATATTAGTAAGGTTAAAAAAAACATAGTGTAGTGAAAAGACAATGAAAAAACACATCACCACCACCACCACCAAGTGCTGCTGTATGTGGAAAAGCTTGTTACAATGGTTTATATCTATATATAGATATGACTTACCTATACTCAGTCTGAGAAACACAATCATAAAGTTCCTGGGCAGTAAATTTGACATTTTTATTTACCTGAAAGGAACCAAGATATAGTTATTAAAAATATATATTAAATAAAATGAATGATGACAGCAAAATTAGAGTAGCCCATATTCTGAGAGGAAAGTTCAAATTTCTAGTTATTGCATAAAAAGGATTAAACAGCAACAATAAGAAGTGCAACAACTATAATGCTAACATGGAACTGTGTGCAAAAATATGAATCCCACTGTTACATCTTAATCTGTTAGTAGAACCAGCAGAGGTGAGATGGGCCTAGACACAGTAGAGATCAAATGGACAGAAAAACACAAATAAGATTATAAACGACAGACATTTCCATCTGGTTTAGGAAAAAGTCTGATTTACAGACATTTTCTAAAGAAATATATTTCTCAGATTATTGAGGTCTACATGTTTAAACTAATAGGTTTAAATTAATAAATATCTATAATTCAGAGATATAATTTATAATAGCATAAATATAAAAATCTTTCATCATATAAAAACTAGCTATGGCACACATATGGAAGACACAGTGAAGGAATCTTGAAATTTACTATTGATTTAGACAATATTCCTATTTATATGCAGGGAAGAATCTGAAAACTTGCAGAGAAAAATTATTTTGATCAGATAACAAATAACATACTGACTAAATTTTCAGAAAATTAGAATTAGTAAAAGGAAACAGTAAGGCTAATTTCTATTCAATTTACTTAAAAAATATTTCTAAGTGTTGCTAGCTGGCATGCATTTTTTGGTGGGGAAGAATTGATACCCCCTGATTTAATTACTACTAATTTAAAGATTCATATCATAAAAGTCTTCTATACAATTCAATGTATTGCTTATTGGCAAAAATTCCATGACTTTCTTCAATGTTTTCATAGAAAGTTTACCATATTTGTGTAGAAAATGTTTCATTCAATGAAAGTTTAAAAATATACAGTTTTTTTTTTGGCCAGGTGCAACAGCTCATGCCTATAATCCCAGCACTTTGGAAGGTCAAGGTGGGAGGATTATTTGAACCCAGGAGTTTGAGAGTAGCCTGAGCAACATAGTGAGACCCTGTCTCTATTTAAAAAAAGAAAAATTATACATTTATATACACACACACATATATATAGTTTTCAAATATTTAAATGAACATGGATATTTTGCTTAAAATTAGTATATATTTATATATTTAGTATTGTTTAATTATATAACATTTCATATTATATTTAATGATTATATGAAATTGGTATATAATTTACCATAATTTTTATTAAAAGAATCTTCTAAAAATATTATAAATATTCATTTAAACTATCAACCAGTCCACTTCTTTCTTCTTTACATGTTCTGCCTTCTCCTAAGGGCTGTTGATATTGTTACCATAGCCACACATTCTGGGACCTACAACGTATCAGAACATGGGCCACCAAATGTCAACACACTGCAGATATTTGGTCAGAGGATGAAGGGAATGATCCATTTTCTACAACAGTTGAGAAAAATCAGCTGAAAAACTGACTTTGAACCTGTTAAATATGAATATAAAATAATTTATATTAAGCTTTTAATAAATTTAAGTATCTAGATTTATCTCTAGTTGTAAAAGTAACCATCCACATACATTTAGACATTTATCCAAGAACACAGCTGGAAGTATAAAGGTGACATAATTCCAGGTTATAGTAGATAATTTACAAAATAGGCAGTTACTTTACTAATATAGAAAAACTGAAGCACAGTCTCATGATGGTCTGGCCTGATCTTGTTTCACCATATTAATTAATTTTGCCTATGAAGACATTTTCACTTACCCATATTGAGACATTTTAAATTACACTGTTAAATATCATCTCCATGCTTAAATGAACAATTTTAATTTCCAGGGGAAAAAAATAGCTAAAAGATGCCATTGTCAGCAAACATTAGAGTTGTGACTATAAAACGAATTGTGAAATGGGTATCATTACTTTTTAGCTGTAATACTTAGAATAAAAGCCAGATATTAGAAATGGCTTGTTTTTAATTAAAAAATTCAAGAAAAGACAAAGGAGAAATATAAAAATAGTCAAACTCCTTAAAAGATCTAGACAGTCCTACCACTATTTTTTATATTAGACGAATATCTCCAATGTAGTAACTGATGTAGGAAAAGCAATTCTTTTAAGAGAAATGATTTTAAAAATCTGTGAATCAGCCAGGCACGATGGTGCGTGCCTATAGTCCCAGCTACCTGGGAGGCTGAGGTAGGAAGATTGCTTGAGCCTAGGAGTTCAAGGATCTAGTGGGTCATGACTGTGACTGTGAACAGCCACTGCACCCCAGCCTGGGCAACACACTGAGACCCTGTCTCTAATATATATATATATATATATATATATA